>NW_023605083.1:33929492-34541992 GCF_014898055.3 Talpa occidentalis | reverse complement strand
TGTTATTCACATTAATTTGATAAATTTATTGATTAAATGAGATAGTATCATCTAAATTTATACATGGAATTAAACAAACATGCATGCTTAGCTTGATCTATTAAAGACAATAATAAGTCATAAAATTTTGTAAAATAAAAGTCATTTGATAAATAGAAAAAGTGCAAAAGAAAGGAAAAGTTACCTAAAATCAAATTAGCCAGTGACAAAAAGCCAATATTTCATTTATTTTGTGTTGTTAAAGTCAGAGGAGCCTTACTAGGTGATATCAAGATACACATTTGCAAAGCAAGGGAAATCTTTAATTATTCACAATTATTGATAAACTACAAAATAAGTAAGGGTAGAAATATGTATGATTTATCAACTGCTCATTTAGTATCATTGATCTTAAAGTTATGGCACTTTTTGAAAAAGGAAAATGTATGCTTTAAAAACTTCCATTATATTTCTACACATGGAAAACACACATACCATGAATTATTCAAGCACCACTTTGCAATCATCTGAAACTGCTACCAACATAAAATTCTTGAATCTAGACAAACCAAACAAAGAATAAGACAAAGCCAAACTGTCAGACTGACCCTTGAAAGCAGACCTTAGAGCTGAGAAATTCAAGAGGGGAGGAGAGAAAAGGAGAGAGGGATATTAAACCAAAGAGGGGCCTCGGAAAACTCACTGCAACTTTGTGCACTTTGTTGGTGGGAAACCTTTGGTCACTGTATCTAAGAGGAAAAATCCTGTATTTGACAAAATAAAGGTGTTTAAAAATTTTAAAAAAGATAACAAAAATAAATTCTTGTTACCCAAAGTAGGCCCTGCTTCAGCAACATCAGCTTAACCTAAATTTGCAATAAATACAGATGAGTCTTTCCTGAGACCCACTAAATAAAAAAAATCTGCAGTCTTTTAACATGAATATAAGTACTACCTTAATCATATGCACTTTCCATCTGAGAAGCAATGTTTTTGACAAAAACAAAAAGAAACTAAGCTTAGTGGGGTTGCAAATATTTTGACAAATTATTCAAATAGAAAAAAAATGCTTTGATTAAACTAATAGTGTTCTTATATGTTACTGTTTTTGTCTGAATAAATCCAAAGTATAACATAACATAACATAACGTAACATAACATAACATAACATAACATAACATAACATAACATAACATAACATAACATAACATAACATAACATAAAACATAACAATACTGACGCTTCATTATATACAATTTTTTCCGTGCACTTTGGCAGTTATTGGTTTCCCTTTTGCTTATTACTGGTCAGAGCTACAGATAGGACACAAATTATTTAAAGGTCTCTTAATATTTGACCTTGGTCTATGCATATTCATAGAAATTCATATTTAAATCCAAAATTAATAATATATATGTAGTTCATATTATATACGCATCAACTATCCTCCACTGAATATAGCATTGAGATTGTTAAGGTTAAGATACTTTCAGAAAATAATGTATGTGATACTACCCAGCTGTTAAAAAAGATAAATTCTTGCCATTTGCAGGAAAATGGATAGAACAGGTGAGGATTATGGTCAGCAAAATAAGAGTGAGAAAGATAATTATTAGATGGTGTCACTTATAATATGTATAAGATGTAATATGGAGAAACCAGCAAAGGGAGAGATAGAGCCAAATCAATCACAAAACCTAGAAATCTGACCGTAGTTCTGAGGCTATCAGAGCAGGTAGGGGTGAGAAGAAAGGAGAAAGGAGCTCAGTGGACTATGTATGGTAGAGACCTATGGGTGTCTTGGTGGTGGGTATGGTATAGTAATAACACCTAAAAGGGGAGATCAAATACCTCTAAAGCACACACAAGTTTAAATCAATGTTATCTCAATTTAAAAAATGTAAACTAATGCATATTGCTGTGTTCTTTGCTGTAATTCTTATTAAGAAAAAATTAAAGAATAAAATCTTTTAATTTTTACTATTGGAAATCGTTTTATATCTCAAAGGAGAAGCTATACCTGGAATGTGAAAAATTTTTTCTGGTTCTCAATTCACTGATTCTCTGTCCTCCTTTTGGGAATTAATAAAAGTAAGGAAGGATAATTAGTTAGAATATACTTTAACATGAATTCATTCATCTGTAAATTCATTAAGGAGAATTTCTAAAGTGCTACTTATTAGTAATTGAACCCCTGTCCTCATGACTACAACATATCAGTGGAAAAAAGAGATAATAGACAAACAAATAAATTAAAAGGATGATTATAGGTTGAGATGTTAGAAAAATCCTTTTTGAGAAAGTTACTTTTGAACTGAGACCTAAAGCATGAAAATGTTCCAATTGTAGAGCATTCTAGACTTGACTTCCTGAAAAAAAAAAAAAAATTGCTACTGAAGACCATTGCCTATTAGGAGAAGAGTATGCAGGATTCCATTAAAAATGAGAGAAAAGTAGGCTGTAGATCATGTCAGAGCTTGTAGGTCGTGATAATTGGATTTTATCCAAGTGCAATAGAAAGCCAGTGGAGAATTTGAAATAGGGCAGTGCAACGATGTTATATGCTATATATATATATATATATATATATATATATATATATATATATATATATATATACATATACACACACACACACATACACACACACACATATGAAAATCTGTCCTGGCTGGAGTGTGAGCAATACATTGTTGAAGGAGTTTTAAGTGGGATGAGTGAGGATAGTCAGAATTTTTTGTTGCATGTTAATGATGGATGATCATAACTTCCTCTGGTAAAAGGAGAGAGCTTTGAGGATTATACTTATGTTAGGTACATAATTGTTATGGAAAGGAAGTCATTGAGAAAGATCCCTACATTTCTGGTATGAGTACAAAACAGATGTGTCAATTTCTTAGGAAATGAGAGGAGACATGGGAATGTCATCCAAAAAATCAGAATTCCACTTGAATTAGGTTTGAAAGGCTATCTATAGGTACCTTGGAGAGTGAGAGAATGGGCTCTGGGAAAGGTTCGAATCCTGCGCAGTTACTAGCAGTAAATCTGAATAATTTACTTAAAATGTGTCTTAGTTATCTCATCTCAAAACATGTAGAGGGTAATATCTACTTTGAGTAATTGTAAATATTGAATTTGCTAATTCCTATAAAGCTATAAGAGCAAATTCTGATACCTTATTAGCAATAAAATAATTATCTACTGTTATTATTGGTCACACAAGTAACAAAATCAAATGAAAATCTAGCATATAATTATGAAGTTTGAAGGAGAAACTGATTATTTTAAAAAGCGTTATATCTCATTGCACTTCTTTTGAGTTAATGAAATCTTTCCTAGAGTAGATGTCATTATTTTTTTGTTTGTTCATTTATCTTTCTCTCTCTCCTTTATCTTTCTTCTTTTATGTGGATTGCAGGGGTAGAGTTGGAAATTAGCATAAGAAAAAAATTATCAGGAAAATGGAAAAATTGTGGTATAATTCTAAAAAGAGCATTTCACTTCACTTTTTCAATTTTACAATTACTGTAAAGGTAGATTCAACTTTTTGATTGTGTTTAAATCTTTCTGTGTAAATATACCATAATAATTTTTGGTAATAGATTTTCATATTTTTTCAATAGTTGTTAACTACTGAAACTATAAGAAATAGCCTGTGTCTTGCATGTAGACATCATTGTCAGATTTTTACCTTTTAAATGATAGATTTACAGACATGACAAACATATTTTTTTTCCTTCAGATCTTTCTTCTTTTCTACAAAAAATACATTATAAGATAACTCCAATTTTGTCTTCTGAAGTTGAAGTTAGAAATCTTCAAAATCATTCATGTAGTTAAATAAGAGTTTCATTTATTATATCTATCTAATAAAAAAGAAATAAATTTAATGAATTCTTTGCTGATAGATACTTTGTTATGTTGCTTTCAAGATGCAAAACTCACAAATATGATGTGGGTTAATCCTTTATAAGTTGAGTTGAATACTTTATAAACAGATACAGTGTAGTATGGTGAGGACTACTGGTATCTTGGTGGTGGGTGTGGTGCAGTAACATACACCTGAAGGGTGTGAACTTCTACCTATAAATTATGCAGTGTTGTAAACAAAAACAACAACAAAGAACAACTGAAGAAAAAAAAACAATCATTATATAAACATGAAGTATTGCTGTTATGGTGGTTAATATATAGTGAGCCTCCTAAAAACACATGTCATTATTCTTTTCACATTTTTTGGCAGCCTTGAAGCAAGATTATGAGAAGGGTCTCAGAACAGAACACTGAAAGTGGCAACCACCAGCATGAGACCATCAAGCCAATCTGGTAAGTGGAAAAGATGATTGATAGATATCTTTTCTTGTATCTCATTAAATCTGTTGATATTGTTTCTTATGCAAAGCATCCTTAAGTTTACAAACAAAAATGAGTGCTTTTTCACAGTGTAGCCAATGAAAATTATTCTCAGAAGATCTTAGGGAAGTGGTATTCTGTGGGAAAATTCACCAATTTTATTGTAAAGACAGATTTAAGCTATGGCATTGTGAATTTGCTTCCTTATTTAAAAATGGAAATTGTAATAGTTTTATTGTTTTGTAACTACGAGTTACAAATTGCATATGAACAATCAAGTAGTTCCTTAACATAGCAAAAATATTTATAAAAGATTGCCATTTATTGAATACTTGCCACATGCCAGGTACTAAATACTAAATGCTTTATTGCATTATTTTATTGACTACTCAGAACAACCCTTAACGTTAGACTATATTATTGTTCTCATTTTACAGCCGGAGAACATGTGTTATTGAAAGATTATGTCACTTGCCTTTAAATCACACACTACTTCTTTCCTATAGTCGTTTGAGTGGAGTTCTGTCTGTTGCCAGAGTTTCTGTTCTTACATTCTTTTTCATAAAGTGAATCTAATAAATGCCAGGATTCTATTAGCTGAGATGGCATGCTATTCCCCTAATGAGTATTAGTTAAAATATAGTAACTGTATATTTATAGGAAGTCTTTACAAATAATTTATGAATAAGTAATTTCATTTTGTATTCACACATTCTCTATGGAAGTCAAAATACTTACATTTTCACAGATGGATAAATTGAGGTCCCAAAAGGTTAACAGGCTTGCTTACTGAATGTCTTATACCTCAGTGATGTTCTGTGGTTAAGGGTCAGTTTATTTTTAATTTCTTTCACACCAAATGTTTTTATAAATTTACTACAATTAATTACTAGAGAAATGGATGATTAAAAGATAGACAAAAACTGCACAAGTCCACATTTTTATTATTATATTTGTCATTATTTATGGATGTAAAATTACTTATAAAGTGCTATAAAGGTCTCTATTGCTTTCTCTCAATTTCCCTTCTCCTGTGGTGCAACAAGTTGGCACCTGCAGACTGGCACTACCCTACAGACCAGACAGACAGTAAACCATGTAGCTCCGATCGAGCTTGTAAGAAGCAATCTACTGTCATTCCTAGATCTTCCATAGTCTAGTCCAGTTCTTCCCATCCATAGTGTCTCAACATACAACAAGAAATTTGATTTATGGTCTAAGGCACACAAAGACCAAATTCTAAATTGTTCAGATGAAAAAGGAGCAGGAAATTGGCAATGAGAAAACATTTTAAAAGAGTTATGTGGAATAACATTTAAAAAGTGAAAAACCTCTAGAGCCTCCCTGATGGCCTAGGAGCTAAGTCTCAGCACAATCACCACTATGGCCTGAGTTCCATCCCTGGCCAGGGAGCTAACACACATATGGTGCAGCAGACCTCTCCTGTCTCACCCACTGCTCTCCTTAGCAGTGCATATCAGTAAATCCATCTATTCTGCTCCCCACTCTGTCACTGGTAAATCCTCTCGTCCCCACACCTCTGACCTAAAGCCCAGTTCTTCCACACAATGAATGAATGAATGAATGAATGAATGAATGAATGAATAAATAAATATTCCATACAATGAATAAATAAATAAGTAAAAAGTGAAAATCCCCATTGGAAGTTTATGGAATTATAACAGGGCAACCCCCAATGTGAAATAGGTTGGCCTGACCATGGGTCCTTACCTCTGTGCTTAAAAGGTACTTATAATGAGACTTAACTACAGCCATACACACACACAAGGGTTAACAAAGGGTTCATTTACAAAAAGGGGAAATGAAGAAATAAAAGCCTTAGGGAGAAAGAGAGAGAGATAAACTGGTGAATGTATCCTACCAGTTCTGCATGCTGAAATCGGGTGGAAAAACCAGGACTTCGTAGGCCCTCTTAGGCCCACATGTCTGGTTATATACCAAACCTGGCTACTTAACTCCACCCTTAGTTCCTAGCAGTTCTCCCTTCAGTGGTAATAATATTATAAAATTAGTAGTCCTTGGTGTCTTAAATCTATTTGGTCTAGAGTGGAGGTAGGGTCCATAAAACCTATTTGTAAAGTTTTCAAAACACCCTTTCTGCCCAAGAAAATGATTTATTTTACATTTATTGATAAGAAATCAAGACAAAGCATTTATATGTGATTTATTATTGAAAGACTTTCTCAAGATAGGATATTTTTTCTTCTCTTTTTATTTTATTATTTCAAAAGAGAAGTTAAATTGTATTTAGGAGACTGAATCCTGTCAGTTCCCAAGCAGTATGTAGACCCTGTATAATTTTAAGAGATATAAGTGGTCAGCCCAGGAAATGAAAATGAACTCATCTCTGTACTACATTGAAGGGGCCTAGAAATAAATGTTACTTGTTCATTTCAAAAGCTTCCAAAGAAAATTGCAGTATTTTTTGGTGCAAAGTATAAAATGTACTTTGAGTCAGCAATGAAAATTTACTTTTTAGGATGGTTTTGTGACTTTCTCAGTATTACTGAAATTGAGCCAAATATTTGCATGTGCTATTTTATTAATAACTATTCGGCCATCTGTGTCAAAGTTATACTGCACAGATGTTTAGGTATAACTTTTGGTTGTGAGTAAATATTATAGGAAGATTGAATTTTTCTCCAAATGATGCTGATGGATTTTTTTTAAATCATAGTTTAAGATGTCAAAAATAGTTGTGGTGGTTGTTTCAAAGTTCTTCAGCTTACCAGTGTTTGATGCAGCTTAAAATGACTATAAGGGCACAGAGAAAGATGAAAATTTATGACAGCATTAAAAACTAAGATATTCAGCCAATCTATTATTAGCTCCTGGGAAGACTCCATTGCTAAATTGAAATTCACAATCTGAAGTTAGAACAAATACATGACCTTAGATAATACAGACACTCTGTGCTCTTCACTTATTTTCTGCTACTTGTATCACTCAGAAGTTGAGCAGTCATATCTGGGCAACTCTCTTCAATAGAAGCCTTTATATCTGTATCCATTTGAGGTTTATCTCTCCTCCTTTCTTAAAAAAAAGAAGAAAAGAAAGGAAAATTTATATAAATCCATTGCACCCAAAAAGATGGAGAGAGAGGGTGTGTGTGTGTGTGTGTGTGTGTGTGTGTGTGTGTGTGTGTGTGTAATATTCTATCAGATCAGGAATCAGGATCAGATGACCAGGAGAAACAGAGTGGGAAGAGATGCTCCACCAAGTTTCTAGCAGAGTTGTTTTATTTGAATGTCTACTGCTCATTAGAATTTGGACCTGAAGTTCTTCACAATCTGAGATTCAACTGTGAAACATAGGCACTCTCTGCTAAAAACAAGTTATCAGGAGAACCAAGGGCTACCTATCAGTCTTATGACTTGTCTGTTGAAAAACACTATCCTTCAACTATCCTTCAATTTGTGTCATATTATCAGATCAGGAAATAAGGAATAACAACAATACCATCAAAGCCAAACAGGACCTGGATAACAATTATTTGATATAGGAAACTAAAGCTCCAGAGTGAAAGTATATGTAGAACAATGAGTTAATACATACAGAAAAATATTTTAGAAAATTGTTTGCCATCCTGATATATACTTTGATTGGCTTAGAAATAAAAGCCATAAGTGCTGAAGAAGTTGAAATGCAAAGGGTTGAAAGGGAAAAGAAAATGTAACAGAAGAATTAAATCTGCCTTTGGAGGCAAGAAATAACAAACTATAGAAAGTAAACTGAGCAAACACTATTGGAATGCAGAGGACAAATACTAACAATAAATTGTGTGTAAATTCTTCATCCTTCTATAGTCATTTTCTATTCAACTTTTCTTGTTTTATTTTACCAATTTTGATAATTTGTATTGACCTAGAAAAGCCAACAATGCTGAGTAATTGTTGTCCACAGGTCAACCTACATATAGGAAAAAAAAATGACTTGAATCAATACACCAGTGAAATATTTCCATGTTTTTTTAGTTTTCTATTATAATCTCATGTTTTCTTCCATATACAATCATACATCATTTTTTAAAATAATAAAATTAACTGTGCACTTAAGAACAGTACACAGATAAATGAACAGCTCAATAAATTATCACAGAGTTGACAAACCTGTGTGACATCCACTAAAATTAGAAAACATCAAATAATCCATATAATTATTTTTTCTTCTAAGTCATAAATTTCTATAAGGTGACTGTGTTCTTAAACTCTAATATCGTGGATTATTTCACATTTGTTTTGTTGTGTGACATTTTGTTCTCAATATTTTATGCATTATTTCTAAACATAACTAATTAAATTTTCAGTGCTATATACTATTCTGTCATGGGCAATGCATGGTTCTTACATTCTTCTACATATCTTTTAGGATATTTATGTACATATTTCTGTTGGATGTACAATTATTTACACTTGGTTTATATGTTCATTTTTAGCAGATACTGCTAATTGTCCAAATGGTGTGCTAATTTGTAATCCCACTGACAGAATGTAAGATTTCTAGTTGTTCCACATCTTTACCAAGACTTGACAATTAGTGGGTATTTTTATTTTAACCATTCTGGCCAATGTGTAATGGAATTCTATTATGGTTTTACCTAATACTTCTGTAATGACTGATAGAGATGGTGTTGCTGACCCATGTCAACAATTCTGTAGGTAACCACTCATTTAAAGACAAATAGAAATACAGACAAGGTATTAAGAAAGGAAGTAGCATTATTCAACTCTGCTAAATGAACATTTAATTTAAAAGGACCTAAAATTCCCCTTTGTATATCATTGAGTGTGTGCAAGCCAGACAATTTAATTCAACATAAAATTCAGTTTGTCAATTTTGCTCACCTTTTATTTTCCTATTTACTAAATTAATGTTCTATCATCTATCAATTTTGTCTTGTTTCATTGGTTACCAACCAATATTTTGACAGTAGAATCACAGCTTAATGTTTATGATTAGAGTTTGTTGCAGGAGAGTGGCTGCACACTCCATTTCTGTGTTGGGAAAACTAATTATTTGTCCAGCCATTTGAAACTAGGGATGGCACATGGGCAATAGGCATGAAAATGATCCAGGAGGGCAACATGAGTTTGATGGAGGACACAGGGCTCCCACCCAAGCAGCAAGTGTGGCAGCTCTATCAATTTCTCAGGCATTTCCTCTGGTGGGCTGTGTAATGGTTCATTTACTTCTAGTGCTATTAATATCTAGTGTGAGAGCTTGGCTGATATGTTGTTGAAACAATTTGGATGTGCATAATTTGATACTATGCTGTCAAGTGACATGCTTTTTTATTCTCATGAAGCTATGTGCTCAAAAATTATCTTGATTTGGATATACTTTTTATTTTTTATTGTGGCAAAATATATATAAACTTTACCATTTCAACCATTTTAAATGTGCAAGTCTATGGTTATTAAGTACATCACATTGTTGTACAGCTGTTACTATTGTCTCAATACGTTTCTATATATTACCTTCAATCATATGCTTTATTTATTTATTTTTAATTTTAAAAGGATAGGTTTATTAGGGAAAGGAGAAAAAGAGAAGCACCTGCATAGTCACAGGAGGGCAGGAGAGCTGCTATATACTTTATTTCTTTATGTTATTGATAATTCCAACTATATATAGTGTATTCCCGTTAACATAGATTCATGTTTTTATGAACATCTTTTGAATCATGTAGAAAATAATAACTGAAGTGACAAACCAAAATAATAATAATAATGTTACATATGTTTTCCATATCTTTTATATTTTATTTTTCATATGTCATTGAGTTACTGTAGCATCTTTTCATTTTAATGTTAAGAACTCCCTTTAACATTTTGTAAGAGTGAAAGTAGTGATACTAAACTCTTTCAGCTTTTATTTCTCTGGAGATGTCTTAATTTTTCCTCATTTTAAAGGATAGTTTTGCCAAATACATAATTCAAACTTGACAGGGTTTTTTCTCCTTTCAACACTTTAAATGCATCATCCAACTGCCTTCTGGACTACAAAATTTCTGTTTAAGAATATCCTCATATTTTTTATGGGAATTCTTTGTAATGAGTTGTTTTTCTTTTCTGCTTTCCAGATTCTGTATGTTTTATGGTTTTTAACTATTTGATTATAGAGTCATGAATCCTTTAATTATAGGGATACATGCTTTGAAATGCTTCCTTAGTCAATTTTATTGTTGTGTGAACCTCAGAAAGTATAATTACACAAATTTAGATGATATAGCCTACTTAACACCTAGACTACATTGTATACTGTTTTGGGACAACTGTCATGATTTGGTGTATATGGTCCATTGTTGACTGAAAAGTGTGGCAACACATGACTGTAATGTTACTTACTGTCAGCCTCTTAACTTACATGTTAACCTATGTGTAATTCATCAAGATTCTTGGATTTGTAGATCTATATCTTTCTTCAAATTTGGGAAGTTTTCAGCCACTGTTTGTTGAAATAATCAATTTGCGCTTTTATCCCTCTCTTATTCTTTTAAGATATATATTGTTCTTCCGAAAGATACTTCATAAGCCTCTTGTGGTCTGCTTACTTTTCTTTGTGTTTTTTTCCTTTTGCTTCTCAGACATTACACTTTAAAATAACCTGTGTTTTATTTCACATATTTTTCTCTGCCTGTGAAGCTGTTTTGAAGATCCCTAGTGAATTTTTCAATTGTTGTATGTTCCAGCTCCAGAACTTCTCTATGGTTCTTTTATATAAGTGTTATATATATATGATATTAATATTAAATATTAACATTAAATATACATTAAATTAACAGTAATATATAATTATAAATTATATAAATCATACATATATAAATTATATTATATAAATTATAAAATATAAATTAAATATATATTTAATGTATATTAAATACTGTATTTCTACTTGTATGCCATTTTCCTGATTTCCTTTCTTTTTTTTAAACTTTGCAAATGTATTTATTTTTATTTTTTAAGACTTATTTATTTATTTATACAAACACTGGGTACACAGTCAGAGCGCAGGAGGGTGAGAGAATTCACCAGAGCCAGGTCGGGGAACAGAACAGGCAGACTGATGAAATATGCTACTGAGGGGAGCAGCGGGCACGGCAGGAGAGGTCTGTCATGCCATGTGGGACCCCCTCGCCGGTGGCAGGGGATTGAACCGGTGTTGCAGAGGCTGCGGGCAGCTTCGCAGCCCAGTGCTCAACGGCTATGCCACCAGGGGAGTCTCTTCCTTTAATTCTTTGTTCATGGTTCCCTTTAGTTCTTTCCTTGAGCATATTGAAGACAGTTGTGTATCTATTAAGTTGAAGCATGCATTTATTTAGGGACACTTTTGGAGTCTAATTTTGTTTGTTTTAATGGGCCATATTTCTGTTTATTTAAATAACTTGTGATCCTTTTTTGAAAGTTGGCACTTGAAAAAGCAGCCACTGCTTCCAGTGTTTGCAGTCTGTCTCTCTGCCAGAGGAAACAATGAGTAATCAGCCAGAAGAATAGTCTGAAGTGTGTAGACTGCACACTGGGGTGGCCTGGGGAAGTATACACAGATGCTCAGACACATGTCCAGGCCTCCTCAGGCTTTTCCAAGATATGTTCCCGGACATTTGTTTATATTTCCCCACCCCACCCTCATAAGCTCTTACCCCTTGCAGATCTTTTATTTGTATCCAGAGTTTCCTCAATGATATCTTAGTAAATCTATAGTTGGTCAAGTAATATTTTTATGGGGTAAAGAGAGTGTGGAGTTTCCTAGTCTACCATTTTCCAGTGTTACTCATGGATACTTTTAAGATCTGATTTTCTCAAGGAATCTTACCCTAGTATGTCTCAGTCTATCATATACTCTACTGTATTTTTCTGCTTCTCCATGGATTTACATCATCCTGTATTCAAATATCTGCCATCAGTATACATGACTTTCAGTTGGAGATCTATACTCTTGTTTGAACTCTGAATTAGGTGAGACAGAATCCAGAAGAATTAAAAGACTGAAAAATGTGTTATAAGTAAAGGCAGAATCAGTGAGTTCTTCATATCAGTATTGTCCCTGTTATATTATGTGCTACTCAAACATATCAATGAAGGGGATAAGAGCTGAGGTTAAGTCAGCTCAGTTTAAGTTATTTTTGTTGGTAGAGCAAATCTATCCATCATTGACTCTGTGTCTTAGGTCCAGAGTTAGTTTGGGATTGATTCTGTATAAGCAACAATTTTAGTAATTTTCAATCAATGTGTAGTAACATTTCCATAATTATGCAAAATGCATGTGATACAGAGGTGCTGTGTTATTTTTATATATGCCTACTGTTAAAATTAATAAAGTAAATAAACTTAAAATTCACTGAACACTTATAGTGAAATCAATGCTCTACTAAAAGCATAAAGGGAGTGAGCTACTATTTCATCTAGGTAGTTCACCCTAAAATAAAAAAGCTGATGATGACCATAACCGATAATTTCTGAAAAAAACAGTATAAAATGAATTAAGACAAAATATGAAGATTGTGATCCATTCATTTAGGCATGTTTATTTTCCCCAAGATTGTACCATAGATGTCATTTATAGATTTCTTCCCAAACACAACTTGCAAAATAAGAACACTTATAATTAGTTTTACATAAAACAAGCTGTATGTTTAACATATGCTTCAGAAACAAAATCACTGGACATAATAGTCATGTAAAGTAAATGAAAGCATCCATTAGTGGGAGTTATTATAAAGGGAAGATTTGAATGCACACTCATCCAAACAGCTATATAACATAGAACAGATTCATTTTATATGTGTGCATGTTCTTCCTTCAAGAAAACTAAACATATAAAATTCCTTTTGATTGCGTGATTATAGAAAAGAAAGGAAGATATAGTACTTGAATAGAATTTATGCTAATTGCTTTAAAGTCTAGATTCTGTGGTAAATAAAATTCCTTTGCTTATTTAAATACAGAGAATTATCTAAACATTGTGTTATGAAATCAGGGTTGATGAAATAGATTCCTAGAACTGTGTGGTGAAATAAATTTCCCGGATAGATGATAACTCCTACCCTAAGTGTTATGGCTATGTTTTGTTTGGTGAATTTTGTGGAGAACCCTAGCAAGATATTGATCTGGAAAATTCATAGTAATATTCTTGACACTATATCACTAATTAACTCTCTCCTTAGAGAGGCATAATATGAGGTACATTAAACTGAAACACACATATGAAGTGATAAGAACCTGTATTTTTACATTATATGCAATATTTAAACCAAAGTTAACACAATAAAAAATAATGCAATTTAAAAAAGATGAAAACAAGCTCATTTTCTGTGACTTCAAATATATAAAATAATATTTTTATGTGAGAAAGGAGTGACTACAGGATGCCTTAAATTTATAAGTTCTATTGAGATTTTCCCTGCCAAGTGCATTGAATTGGAACATATATTGTTAACATAGGCTTATCCTAACTTTATTAAATCACTAATTATTTTCTTCACTATTTTTTCATTATTGATTATAAAATTCTCTGATACCTCATCTTGGCTTCCTTCACTGAAAGCCATTTCAAATGAGTGATTATTTTTTGTTTTTTTTTAATTTTTTACATCATTGTTCATTTTTCAACAATATTTACTCCCCCCCCCTCAGCAGTAGTCCCCACATAATTTTCTTCACCAATGTCCTGTAATTAGACTACCCACAAACACTATTGGAAGATAGATAAATCCATAGATAAATCCTTTCCTATTTTTTTACTTTTTGTCCCTTTTATTAAATATTATATATAATTTATAATAAAAATGTATAATATTATTTTTGTGTTATATTCCATTATTCTTTGGTCTCAAGGAAGAAAGGTACTGAACTTGATTTATGCTTTTACAAACCAAGTTATCTATGGATCCACATTACTTCATTACGCATTTACTTCTTTGTAGGATGGGGGAAGATATTTAAAGATATATCCAGCACTAATATTCTGTGAGTCTAACCAAGAGTTATGATGAGTTTTCATGCTTTCAATAAATAACAGCACAAACTTGAGAAGTGTTTTATATGTAATTAATTTTAGATCTCTCTGATAATGGTTGAATTGAAAAGTGACAGAAATATGCAACTTTATTTTCCCCCTATTTATTGTCTTTGTTTCTGCACAAAATGTGCTTGATTTCCATTAAATGTATCATTTCAGTGAAAACTCAGGTGTAAGATCTTTTTGGCTTTTTTTGCTAGAACATGATAAATATTAGTGAAATAAAAATAAAAACACTAGTTTTGTTTTATTCATTCCTAGGACATTATTTAAATCATGTTATCTGCAATAATTCTGTATTATTTATACTGAAAGAAGACTATCACCTTGTTAAACTAAGTGTTTTTTTTTTTTTTTTTAACTTGAGTTAACATTAGTTCACAGCGTGGTTTAGAAGTATAGAATCTTTCCCTCAGGTGTTGTCACCACACCTACCGCCAAGGCACCCATATTTCACCACCATAATCCATTGTGCTCTCTCCCCACCTTGCTTTTGTCCCTCCCTCTACCACTCTGGTACCCCTAGTTCTATAGTGAGTTTCTAGGGTTAGTTCTTAGTTTGATATTATCTAACACTTTGTTTGGTTTATTTATTCTACATGGAAATGATGTCATCCAGCATTTATCTTTCTCCTTCTAACTTATTTTCAGTGGCATAATTCCCTCAGCTCTATCCATGTTCCTGCAAATGGCAAGAATGTATCATGGTTGATAGATTAGTAGTATTACATTGTATATAATACCATATCTTCCTGATCCACTCATCTGTGTTTGGGCACTTGTTTCCATGGCTTGACTTTTGTAAGTGGCACTGCAATGAACACAGGTGTATATTTTTACCTTTGAAGTAGTGTGTTTTATTTCCTTCAGATAGATACCTATAAGTGGAATTGCTAAGTCATATGGTAGATCCATTTTTAGCCTTTTCTTTTAAAGATTTGTTTATTAATGTATACAAGAACAGGGGTACAGGCCAGAGGTGTGGGGTGAGGTAATTCACCAGAGACAGAGTGGGGAACAGAACAGGTGGATTGAATGAAATACACAGTTAAGGGGAGCAGCGGATGAGACAGGAGAAGGCCTGCTGTGCCATGTGGATAGCTCCCTGCCTGGGGAATTGAACTCATTCATCAGTTACTGTGGATGGCTTCATAGGTTACATCTTAACCCCTTACGCCAACAGGGAGGCCCCATTTTTTTTGTCTTTTGAGAAAGTGTCATACTGTTTTCCATAGGGACTGGACTATCAAGAGTATACTAGGGGGCCTCCCTGGTGGCACAGGGGGTAAAGACAGCACTATCAAGCTATTGCCAGCCACTGTAACACTAGTTCAATCCCCAGCCAGGCAGGGAGCTAACCCACATTGGTGCAGCACCCAGGAAGGTGACCCACATGGCACAGCAGACCTCTTCTGCCTCACCTGCTGCTCCCCTCAGCAGTGTATTTCAGTAAATCCACCTGCTCTGCTTCCCACTCTCTCTGGTGAATCATCTCACCACCACCCCCCACATCTTTGGCTTACACTCCAGTTCTCGCATGCATAAATAAATAAATCTTTTTTAAAAAAGAAAAGTACATTAGGGTTGTTTTTCTCCACATCCTTCACCAGCACTTCTTTTTGACCTTTTTGCTTTGGCTCATTCTCACAAGAATGAGGTGGTATCTTGTGGTTTTGATTTCCGTTTCCATGATAGTAAGTGATGATGAAAATCTTCTCATGTGCATATTAGCTATCTGTATATCTTCTTTGTTTTAAGATTTATTTTTATTTATGTATACAAGAGCTGGGGTGTAGGCCAGAGGTGCAAGGGGTGAGGGCATTCACCAGAGACAGAGTAGGGAGCAGAACAAGCAGAGCTATTGAAATACACTGGTGATGTGATCAGCATGTTGTTACCACACCCACACCTACCACCAAGGCACCCATATTTTACCACCATGATCCATTGTGCTCCCTCCCCACCTTGCTTTTGTCCCTCCCTCTACCACTCTGGTACCCTCAGTCCCTCAGTTCTATAGTGAGTTTCTAGGGTAAGTTCTTAGTTTGATATTATCTAACACTTCGGTTTATTTATTTTACTTATTTGGTTTATTCTATTTATTTGGTTTATTTGTTCTGTCCCAGCCATTCAGCAGTGGCTGGGAATAGAATGATAGTGCTGACTTTAACCCCTGCCCCACCAGGAAGGCCCTATCTGTATGTCTTCTTTGGAAAGGTGCCTATTTAGTTCTGACATTTTTTTTGGTTTTTTGCTTGGGTTTTGTTCTTTTTGTTGAGCCGTGTGAGTTCTTTGTAGATCTTTGATATCAGCACCTTGTCAATTTTATGGTGTACAAATATTTTGGAATGGTTACTGACAATAAAAAAATGGTACCTATAATTGTTTTATCTTTGCCTCTCCAAAAATGGATAGAGTTAGAATCTCTGGGAGGTCCATGAAATTTCTCTGTTTCTATGGTAAGAAAGTTAAACTTGATAAATATAAAAATTATTATTAAGATTTAAGCATACCTTTGGAAGAGAAAGAATACGGGTTTTAGAAGCAGACATCATGCTTCAAATCCTGGCCCCGCTGGTACTGGCTGTATAACCTTAAACCAAGTACTTATTCATTATGAGTATTAGTTCTCTCATAGGTAAAATGTGTTGCTGAAATATCTCTAACTCAGAATAATCAAGAAAATTATATTAGACAAATAAGTAGAGCCTTTAAATCACTGTAATGTACAGGTCTCTTACTATTAACTTTGTCTTACCTGAAAAACGTAAATATACTCGGGCCTACCCTGGTAGTGCAGGGGGCTGAGCGCAGCAGCACTGTGAAGCTGTCCGCAGCCTCTGTACCACTGGTTTGATCCAGGCTGGCCAGCGAGGATTCTACATGGTGCACAGACCTCTCCTGGGGCACCCACTGCTCCCCTCAGCAGTGTATTTCGTCAGTCTGCCTGTTCCGCTCCCCACTCTGTCTCTGGTGAATCCTCTCACCCTCCTGTGCCTCTGGCCTGTACCCCGTTTTTTGTATAAATAAATAAATAAATATTTTTTAAAAAACAAAAAACTTAAATATACTCAGGAGCTGCTATTTCAACCACTTGCCTTTATTCCTTGGATTTTTGCTAAACTTTTTCAAGATTAAATTCTTATAAACACCTGCCTTTTGTATTCCCATCCCAAATGAAAATATTAATGGCATTGACTCACCGGCTCTGCTGTCCGACCAATTGTCTACACAAACGAGACATCAGTTGGTATAAATGGACTCCCATCTTCAGGACACAAGGTACAAACAATGGGTACTACTTAGAACAATTGCTTTACATCTTTAATGTTTTAGTAGGTTTTTTTTTTAGGTTTTTAGTCTTTTTAATCAAGACAAAATGATATATGTCAGGCCTAAGTCATGAGTACTTTATTTGACACAAAGTGTTTTACTGTCTTTCACAGAATAAATCAAAAGGTAAGATACCCTACAAAGTTGGAACGCATCATTTTCCAGAAACCTTCCAAATAACTAACAGCGAGGGAAGAAAGATGGGTTGGGGGAGAATATTGAGGTTGTGAAAATACTTTTTGTACAGTGGTTTAGGCTCCTACGGAGACAGATCGAGAATTGTCTTATTATCTCAATATCGTGTAATATGTTTCCAAATGCCCATCTGGAACATTATTTTGATTTGTATTCCTTTAGAATCAACTTCAATTTCCAGTACTATCTTCTATCATTTTATGTTGTTATATAAGTGAATCAAGTGTTTGTGGCAGACTGTAGATAAAGATGAAAATGAAGAGGAAGGAGAAGCAGGAGTAGACCCGCTCATGTATTCCTGCAGTTGTGTCCAGGAATTCTTACCCTTTGGAGATTCTTAAAGATACATTATTTTTTTTAAAACTACTTTTAAATAAAATTTAAACAAGGAGAAATCCATGGGGCTCTCGACATATCTAATCCATTTGTATTATGAAGTTTAATTCTTGCTATTTTTTTTCTTAATATCTCCCCACTGTCCACCAGCCTGGAAGATATATATTGCTGCAGAATGTCATACATCTTGAAACCCCTTTCTGAATACCTGTACACTAAATGAATGAAATCCCAAAGTGAGAAGTAAAATTTCCTGGCATAAATATGCTATTTTAATATATAGTCTTTTTCATTGAAAGAGTAATTGTCTAACTACATTGCAAGAAAAATTTTAGATTTTCCATTTCCCCAATGTCTTTGTATTACATGAAGCTCTTTTTGCCTTCTTTCCCCAAACTGCACTCTATTCTTATGTATAATCCCAAGAGTTACTTTTGTTTTCAGCTCACATCCTATAATACAGACTAAAAATTACCTACACTGCAAGTCTGAGTTTTCAGTACCTGGCGATATGTTTATTTTTTTAAAGATTTATATATTCATGCATACAAGAACCGGGGTACAGGCCAGATGTGCAGGAGGGTGAGATGATTCACCAGAGACAGAGTGGGGAACAGAACAGGCAGACTGATGAAATACATGGCAGAGGGGAACAGTGGGAGAGTCAGGAGAGGTCTGCTGCGCCATGTGGGATTCTCGCAGGCCAGCCGGGATCAAACCCACACTGCAGAGGCTGTGGACAGAGTCACAGTGCTGTGCTCAACCTGAGTGCCTGAGCCACGAGGGGAGGCCCTGGAGATATGTTTAATTTAACATAAGGGTATATATTTCTAAAAGTTCTTAGTTTTACAAACACAACAATCTTTCATTTATCCTAAATTATTTATTTTGAGGCCACAAATGTGAAAAACTTGAATAATATCCTAAAAGGATTTGGAGATCTAAGAACAAATATCACATATCATGTGGTTTTTTTGTATGTAATATACTTGTTTTTAGTTAAGCATAATTCCAATTTGTGGCATTATCAGGTTTTTCAGACTACAGATATTTATAAAGAGGCAGAGATTCTTTTCAAGTCAGATATACTGGCAATGCCAAAAAGAGACATATGAGAGAATATCAATGGATAAAACAAAAGACACACTCAAGTATACTGGTTAGAAAATTCACAAAAAAAAAAAAAATTGTGATATTGATGTAAATCACTTAGACACTGAAATATATAAAATTTAAGAAAAACATGAGTATGTGATATGCACTATCCCTTTTAAAAATGAAATTTTCCTGCTCAGCTTCTGGTTTCAATTGGACATGTTGCTTCATGTCCACATTTTCTTTGGCAACAATTATATGCAAACATTTTGTCATTTTAAATTTCAAAACACATAAAACAATAGTATAAAAACTTCAAGACTGAATATTTTTAAGTAGCTCTCTTTTAGGATTTCCAGGTGATCATATATTTATTTAATAAACATATTTCCTGAGGATATCTTATGAGCCAGGAATATTAGCTAGTGATAAGAATGCAATAATGAACAAGACATTATCCCTAACTAGAGGATCAAAAGTCTATGCTTTTTATCCCATACTTATATCTGCAGAGAATGACCTTTACCTATTTAAACACATTAACTGAAGAAACATAGATGGACATTTGTGGCACATTGGAAGGGCTCAGTCAGGGTTTCTTACTAATAATTCAGCTTACTATCCCATTTGTTGGGATAGTAACAACTATCCTGCCTTGTGACCCTCCAACATGTTGCTAAATGACCTTAGATCAAATTCATTAGCTGTAAAGAAAGTTTATAAACACATAAGTAATAGGGTTTTTGTGAAGATTCAAGAAAAAAAATCACATTAAATATATAATGTGTAGTGTGTCTTCTTCCTACTTTTTAAATGCTTACTTGCATAGTATTAGATGACATAGACAAAGCATCAGAGTAGAATATACTGTTGGCTTTTTGAAGTTTAACTATGTCATTTTTATAGTTTAAACATCATTTTTGAAAATAAATATGAATTATTTAGTTTATGGTTGGGAATGTTAGGATAGAACATGTAGCAGGTGGTGCTAGGATTTTATTGTATGAATGGTTGTTAAATAGATCCATGTTATTGCATTGGGATTCTGTAATACAAATTATAATTCACATTTGAGCTTTACATCTTGTTAAGAGCTTATTGCTATATCCCAAATCCCCTAAGGATTAGCAAGTGTCACTCTAGATTATATGTAGCTTCTTTTGACATTTGCTCTTCTCTAATTTCTAATATATCTAATTTGGGTGTAAAGTTCAACCAGAACAATGAGGTTGGTATTTGTAGCTAGGACATATGTTCAAAAGTGTACAATTAAATCCAGGAAGGTTCAGGAACAGAAGAGAGAATTTGAGAGTTTTTTTATGAAGAGTTAAGTGAGCTTGGCAGTAGTCATCAGAGGTACAGGAGGGCTGGATTCCAGAAAGGAGATGCCGTTAATGACAAATGGATTTTTAGGTTCTTTTTTTAAAGATTTATATATTTATGCATACAAGAACTGAGTGTAGACCAGAGGTGCGGGGAGGAGGACCGGGGGGTTGAGAGGATTCACCAGAGAGTGGGTGGCAGAACAGGCAGATCTACTGAAACACACTGCTGAGGGGAGCAGAGCGCAAGGCAAGAGATGTCTGCTGCACCTTGTGGGTTGCAGCACAATCTGGCCTACTGGCCTGAGATCAAATTCATGCTGCAGTGGCTGGTGACACTGCTGTGTCTTTAGCCCCTGCACCACCAGCGAGGCCCTGGATTTTCAGGTTCTAAGATCAGTGGGAGTAAGACAGAATTTTAGTTCCATCACTTCTTGGATCCTTTGTAAAGTTTCTAGTTATGAAATAAAGACTCATATGCTAACATTGAGTTGATGAATAAAAATGAAATGCAAGTTTTATGAGTAAGATGAGTTTGTTTGGGAGAACAGAGGTGAATGTTGTTATGGAACAAATAGCCAATCTGAAATGAAAACAATAGGAAACTTAATTAATGAATAGTTTGTTTTTGAGACATATGACATCTGGTAGATTAATATGAAGTAAGACTAAAAGAGCAATTTGTTTACAAAATTAAAGTAATCCTGTCCATAGACTATGGTGGAACATTCTTAGTGCTTTGGTGCTGGATATGGTATGGTAACATCCATCTGAATAAGCGTGAACCCATACTCGTAAGTATATATTGTACACTGACATTACCTCAACAAAAAATACAATTAAAAAAGTAATCCTTCCAATTAATAAATTCACATCATATCAATTTTCCCAATAGTTTTCTTCTTATGTACTATAAACCTGAATAACATTGAGAGAAACTGATAATTAGACTCTTTTGCAATTTTCCTTGTAAAATATTCTCATTAAGATTCACTTTGTGGTACCCTGCTTAGATTGCCAATCTTTTCAATGAGAATGACTTGGCTGAGTTGCATTATTAATCAGAATTTATGCCTCCCAGAAACATTTTCCTTGAGGGGCAAATAAATTAGTCAGGACACAAAAGAAAAGGAAACTGTTTTTGTGATATCTGTATACAATGTTCCTCTCCCCTCATCCCTGCCAGTGAAAAAGGTAGTTTTATATTGGTAGAATTAGTATTTACATGAAAATTTATTTTGCAACTTTGAGGCAATATTGAGGAGCTAGCATTGGGGTATATAATTTGATCTTATTAATATATCTTTGCCAGCATTTCAGTCATTTTGATAAACCTTTCTTTTATGTTGCTTGTGATGAGAGGTATGACTGGTCCAATGCAAGATAAAATGCTCTGTGCTTTATAAAAGGATTGTCATACACATGAACACTTTTTTTTTTTAAACTGTTGTGACCGGTCAAGGTTTCTCCCTCCATCCCTACTTTTATGCATTTCCATAATGTGCTACTTGACAATTTTGCTTCTGAAACTAGCTCTGTGATATATCATGTTCACTTATAATTTAAGTGGCTACTTAAGAGCTCTTCACTAATTTCTGGGAGTGCTTTATCTTCATAGATTGCAGAAAATGGTTCTTGTTCCCATAGTTTGGGAAACTCCCATACCAAGGGAATGGTGAGGAAAAGACAACATTTTGAGTCAAATGAGCCAAATATTATTTTGAATACATGTCTATGAGGAATGAACAGAAGCTAATTCATAGAATATGTGAGTGTGATAAGACCTGAGATGTTTCATATTGGCTGAAGCAGATTCCCCCCCCAAAATAACCCCAAAATAAATTTCAGATAATTTAATTCTTTACAGACATTCCTTGAATTGAATTAGAAGCTTTATATAAACAAATATTCTATCTGTTGATATCCACTTTGTAGCACACGTATCAGGAAAAAAGAATCTTCATGAGCCTCCAAGACGCTAATTTGAAATGAAGCTACAAAGGTGGCAATCATTTAAATATGTAAATCATTGGATAGTTACAGAATTTCTGAAAGAGAACTTGTCTATACTCTGGAAAATGAGCAGCAGGAATGGAATAAGTCTCTCACTTGTAAAGAGACTTCAGAAAGGCAAAATTTACCTTTTGGTGCTATCTCCAAATGTTTATTATTTTCCTCTTACTCCTCATGAAAGAAAGTCATTATGCTTTTAGAAAAATAAAAAAGTGCTACCATTTCCTGCTAGGTAGAAGATATGGAACTAATGGAGACTCCCAGAAAATTCTGGTGAAACAGTGAAAGAAATTGAGAAGTAGGGTCAACCTTTATAATCACATTTAGATTGAGTCTTGGTCTTAGCATTAACCAGCATTCGACTTGGACTAGTCATTTTAGTTTATTCATCTAAAAAATGGCAATAGGGCCTCCCATGGTGGTGCAGTGGTTGAGCGCTGGGCTTTGAAGCTACCCGCAGCCTCTGCAGCGCCAGTTCCATCCCGGCCACCAGCGAGGGTCCCACATGGCGCGACAGACCTCTCTTGCCGCCCGCTGCTCCCCTCAGCAGTGTATTTTGTCAGTCTGCCTGTTCTGTTCCTCGCTCTGGCTCTGGTGAATTCTCTCACCCTCCCCGACTTCTGACTGTACCCAGTGCTTGTATAAATAAACAAACAAACAAACAAATAAATAAATGAATATGACAATAACAATAGTTTTTTTATTTAAATTTTATTTTTTATATTACCCATATAATTACAACCCTCTTATTTTAACCCTAAGCCCTCCTTTCCCCGCGCCCCACCCCCCATAAAGTGTCTCTGGTTCATAGTTGTTTGTTTATTTTGATATTTTCTTTCTTATAGTTATTCTTTTTCCTGATCCCTTATTTAAGGTTTCTAGATTCTTGCTATGAGTGAGACCATCTGGTATTTTTCTTTTTCTTTCTGGCTTATTTTGCTGAGCATGATCCCTTCCATCTCCATCATGTTGCTGCAAATCGCATGTGTTTATCTTTTTGGATGCTGAGTAATATTCCATGATGTATATGTACCACATCTTCTTGATCCAGTCATCTATTTTGGGGCATTTGGGTTGTTTCCAAAGCTTAGCTATTGTAAACAGTGCTGCTATAAACATAGGGGTGCAGGTGCTCTTTGGAATTGATGTTTCTGTGTCCTTTGGGTAAATACCTAGGAGTGGAATTGCTGGATCATATAGAAGCTCTATGTTTAGTAGGTCCAGAAATCTCCACACAGCTCTCCATAGTGGTTGGACCAGTTTGCACTCCCACCAGCAGTGCAGGAGAGTTCCTTTTTATCCACACCCTCGCCAACATTTGTTGTTGCTAGTTTTTTTTTTTTTTTAATATGTGTTATTCTCACTGGTGTAAGATGGTATCTCATTGTAGTTTTGATTTGCATTTCCCCGATTACAAGTGATGTTGAACATTTTTTCATATGCCTGCTGGCAATTTGCATTTCCTCTTCAAAGAAGTTTCTTTTTAGCTCTTCTACCCATTTTTTGACTGGATTATTTTCTTTGTTTTTGTTGAGTCTCATCAGCTCTTTGTAGATTTTTGTGATTAGTCCTTTCTCATTAGTGTTGTGTGCAAAAATGTTCTCCCACTCAGTGTGGTTTCTCTTTGTTTTTGTTATTGTCTCTTTTGCTGTGCAGATGCTCTTTCATTTGATGTAGTCCCAGCTGTTTATCTTTGCCTTCACTATCACTGCTTTCGGTGATGTGTCTGTAAAGATGTCTTTGATGTGCATATCATGGAGTGTTTTGCCTATATTTCTTTCTATGTATTTTATGATTTCAGGTCTAATGTCTAGTTCTTTTATCCATTTTGAGATTTTTTTTGTGCATGGTGTTAGGTAATACTCAAGCTTCATTCTTTTGCATGTAGCAACCCAGTTTTCCCAGCATCATTTATTGAACAAACTTTCTTTGCTCCAATGAATATTCTTTGCTCCTTTGTCAAAGATTAGTTGACCATAAATCTGTGGGTTTATTTCTGGATTTTCTATTTGATTCCACTGGTCTGTGTGTCTGTTCTTGTTCCAATACCATGCAGTTTTGATGATTATGGCTTTGTAGTATAATTTGATGTCTGGGTGTGTGATGCCTCCATTCCCTTCTTGTTTTTTTTTTTTTTTTTTCAGAGAGCTTTGGCTATTTGGGGTTTTGGTGATTCTATATGAATTTCATCAATAATTGTTAAATAAATAAATAATATGACAATAACAATAATCTTTACTTTAATAAATATTATAGAATAGCATAGTGCTTATCAAGTACCTAATATCAAGCAGACACTCAGAAATTACTAGACATCATCATATGAATGGAATAAACAAGTGGTAGTTATTGTGAAACAAAAAATGAAGGGGAAGAAATCAGGTGGGAAATATGGAATGTGGAAATGTCAATATATTGAGGTGAGTCTGTAAAGATCAATGTCTCCATCGGTGTACAAGAATATAGGACCTCCTTGAGGAGGAGCATGAGCGGAGAGAACAGAATATGGGTAAACAAATGTCATGGCATGGGTGTGGGTGTGGAGCTACTAGGTTAATACTGCAGGAGTATACTCTGCAAGGAGTGCAAGTTAAAGGCTTTTTTTTTAATATTTAATCATTTATATTTAAATATTTACTCATAAAGAACTGAGGTGTAAGCCAGAGGTATGCATGGTGAGAGGATTCATTCACCAGAGAGAGTGGAGAATAGAACAGGCAGATCTACTGAAATACACTGCTGAGGGGAGCACTGGACGAGTCAGGAGAGGTCTGCTGTGCCATGTAGGTAGTTCTCTGGCTGGCTGGGGATAGAAATCATGCTGCTGTGTATAGCTTCACAGTGCTTTGCTTAATCCCGAAGGCCCAACGGCTGTTTCATAAAGGCTGCAATATCTATGTAGTTTAGGCCTGATCCTATGGACAGTAGAATTGATAGGTTGTCATCAAGAAAGTAATATGGCCTATCCTCCCAGACTGTTATGAGAAAAAAAGATTTTAAATGACATATACATTACTCTTGGTGTGTAGATCCTTTTTAAAACCCATTAATTTTTCTTTTTTTTTTTTTAATCCACTTCAGTGTTCACACCATCTGCCCCTCCCCTGCTCCTCTGGCTTCTCACTTTAATTGCATCCTGTACTTAAACTTTGGTTTTAACTCTCTGCCCTGGTAGTTTGTCGTTTAGCAACACACCTGTGTGATTGTCTATTATATAGAGTGTAGCGTTCCTGTTAGCACATTAGAGGGAAGATAGGTTTGTCCTTATTGTCATCACACAAATATTTAGATAGGAAATCATGTTCAGATTGCTTCGTAAGGCAAATTTTTCATATGAAATGTATTGAATTTGTATTTTAAAATGTACTCATCTGTACTAATAATGTATATCAATTAGGGCAACAATAGAACTACTTTAATAACCCAATATGTAATAGCAGACACGCAGTGTTTGTATTCTGAAAAAAAAATTAACTCAGAACCACTTCAAATGCTAAAGTTTTTTGTGCCACCTTGTGTCTCCTATAACTCAAATTTTCTCTGTGTGGTATGCATTGATAATTTCCTCTAAGACAAACAGAAGGGGCATTTAATTTTAAACTTCAGGAAATGGAAAGCAATAGAAAAAGTTAGTGAAGGAGTCTGAAAATACACTAGTAACATCAAAGATAAAAACAAAATGATTTTGGGGAAACTTTAGTGCTTGTTCTTAATACTAATGGTTGCTGTCTGAAATTCAGCTAAGGAGGCTGAGAGGTATTGAAAATGTTTCACATTGTGTTCTAAAAGATGGTTAAGTAGATATTTTTCCTGTAACTCATTCACCTAAAACTCTTTCATCTGTATTAAAATTGTCCCAAAGGAAAAAAAGAGGTTTCAGAAATGTTTGTGATCCTTTATTTTTGGGGGAAAATCCATTTTCTATGATTTCTGTCAAGTGCAAAAACCTATTTAAAGGAATTAGCTGTGATAATTCACTGCTTTGAATTGATTCCTTTTGCAGTATTACTTCCCACACTTTCATTTTATTTCATTCAAGTGTCTTTATCTTGAAGTTTCAAAATAAAAAAAAAATCTATAGAGTGTAGGAGTATATAATATATATATGTATATATGTATTATGCTGTCATTTATTTGTATCCATATATATACACATAAATACATATATGTATATATGTACATACATGTGTACATATAAACAAAGTATGTATGTGCTACACACCAAAATTATTTGATCACTCACTTTTGTTATAGACTTTCTTCAGGGATTATTCAACCCTTGTCAAAATGCTAAGCTCCCTGTTTGAAGGTGTATTGCCATGTGGATGATCCGTTTTTAGGGTGGGGTATGCATGGGGGTAACAGATACTTATTAAAGTACAGGAGATGGAACACAATTTTAGCAGTGCCACAAAAGATACTGATAAACATAAGGAAAAAAGATATCTTGTGTTTTTATGTATTGAGATACACTTTTTGTAAGTCTAAGGATTGAGAAAAATATAGTGAAATGATAAACTAATGTCTCCATTGCAACTGGTTCAGTCCACCATGAGAGTTCTCAGTAACCTCTCCAAGTTGGTCTTTACTTCCAGTGATATCCTCATTATTTCAGACTGATTTTGACACATTTACTTAAGGTGTGTTTTCAAGCCCTCAGTCCATTTTAGTTGTTTTAATCCTTCAGTTTCACCAATCCAACTATGAAATGAATACAGACAGACTGCAGCACAGCTGTAGCAGAAATTAAAGGCATGGGACAATATTCAATATCTATGTGGTTCAGAAGAGCTATCCAAAACATAGAAAAAAAATGACACTAATCAGAAAAACAACACTAAAGGCACTGGCACTCAGCATAGAATTAGAATTAGGAAACTATTTAAATAATGCGCCATGGGTTCTGAAGGTGGTTGCCAAAGAGGAGTTTCAAAAATATCTTGAGCAACAGGAGTGTCAATGAAATAAAGGACTCAACACATATTTGATGAATGTATTCCAGTGTTAGCAAGAAATCTGCTATGATTTTCTAGAAATTTGAATTGGACCATTTTACTCCTTTTTAAAATACATTTCAGTGAGTCTGTGTAATGACTTTAAAATTGTTTGAAGTAAATCTCTCCAAAATGCAAAGACAAGACAAACATATTTTTGTGTTTGAATTAAAAATGCATCTGAATGTTTTCTTCACTATAAAATTAAAAAGACTGAATTTTTGCTATTAAGCAGAAAAGATAGACCAAAGATGTTGCATCATATTTCTCTGTGTTTTAATGGCACACTCATGCTACCTCTCCAATAGTCATCCATGCAGCTATTTTACACACCCACAAAACATTGAATACCTGCTATAGCATATAGAGAGAGTACTAAACAGTGAAATTTTATTTACCTCAATTACTTTGATATATCTTATCTCTTTATATCATATCTCTCTTCCAATAAATTGAATTTGTTGAGAGCAAAATACTTCTTATTCATATCTCCAGGGCTTGGAAAATAGGAGATTCTGAGAAAAATGTTAAATAAATAGAAGTGTTTGTTAACCATTTACAAAAGTTTATGTACATTGTATATTGCCTTTTGAGTTCTTATCCCAGTATCAATCTCTTCAGATCTATTCTGTGTATGTTTTTATAGGAGCCATTGATCTTAAATGTAAATTCAAAACTTTCCTTAATTATATATATTTGACTTTCCTAGCTTTGCACAATAAAGTTCAAAAGGCGATGTCTTAAGTGAGAAATGTAAGACATGATTCTCTGTTTTCTTTTATTTTCAGTTTGAAAGAATGTATTTCACCCTGAACAGTCCATTGCATTATATTTTGTGTCTGGAGTTAGATTAATTTTGCAAGTACACTATCTAGGTAGAAAAACCTTTGAATGATCAGATTTTAATATTTAAATATTATTTTTTATTTGGGCATTATCTGAATCCCAGAGTTAAAAAGTAGCAAAGAAGGCTCTAATTTCATCTAATCTAATTTAATTTCTGAGTTTTTACTAAACCCTAGATGTTTAGGAACAAGGCCATGCTTTCCCCAAATCTGCTCTAAGAATTCTGAAAAGTCCATCCTTCTTTTGACTGTCTTTAACTTTGTTATAACTTATTAAAGGGGCAATTTTTCATGACACAGTGCTACTCAAATCTTACTGAAACTAATATTCACTTAGAAAACTGGCTAAGATGTAGATTTGTGGAATGCCCCACCAAAGATCTGATCAATGGATTCTAAGTTAGACATCTCTAACAAATATTAAAGTGAATCCTAAGTGAACCTGTTGCAAGTAGTCTACAGATCCCATTTCAAAACACCGTGAGGGAATGATTGATGGGTATAACAAGTTTCAGACAATTCTGCAAACAGGGTGTTTTAATCCAGAAGAAAACATGGCAAGGAAGGAGTATAGGTGATGGTATAACACATGTTGTAATGTGGAATGGTGATTACCATGTGTCTAAAATACAAGAAAAATTCCATCCTCCCATTTTTAACTCAAGGACCAAAGGATAAGAAATTTAGACATGGTCAACTTTCAAAGATAGGTAGAAACGGTTAGTATTTTATCCTTCTTTTGTAACTTAATTTCAAGTCCCATTAAATGGTATAACTAAGGTTGCTTCTCTACAGTCAGTCTCATAATTGATACTTGTTTCATTCAAATATGTAGCTTTTACACGTGTAGTAAGGCTTTGAGTGTGTGTGTGTTTGAATGCTGATTGTCACTGCCCAGAGACTAAGTTCTATCTCCTTCACATGTCATCTGTGGGTTTTTATTTTTGGTGGTGTTGCTTTCCTTTGCTACTCCCTTGTTTTGCCCTACATTTCAATCATATGGATAATTCACCATTCTCAAACTCACCACAGTTATTATTGTGGTCATACTTTTTCATACCCTCCTATCTGGCATACTGTTCCCCACATGACTAATCCCACAGTCATTGAAGACCTAGCTTAATAAATGCCATCTTCTCTGAGAAGCTGTCTTTTCTTCGTGATCAGAGGCAATCTCCATCGCTTTGATTTTTCAGAGCTTTACTTTCTTTTCTGATATTTTCAATTTTCTCATTTCTATCATGGTTATCTGCATTAGAATCCTCTCCTTTTTGAGATTCTAAGTTCTTTGCAACTTGATTTTTCCCCCCTCTTGAAATGCCCCTTAGCTTATACAAATGGTAAGTGTGCAGTGCATTTTTATGGATATCCTTTTCTGCATACATTTTAGCTTATCAGAAAGGCATTAAAATATGGGGCGCTTTAAACTCTATATATGTCTATATGTCTGTTAATAAAATTTAAGTTTGCATTGTAATGAAATTTAAGTGATTTTTGTGTGTGTGACTGCTTACTTTTTATTACTAGTCACATCCATGAACAATCAAAGTTATAGATTTTTTAATAGCACCTTCTGTTAACACAGCTAAGTCTTCTTTATTTTTTATTTGTATAATTTTCAAACCCATGTGTCAGTACCAGGCTTACACCAGCAGGGGGACCTGGGGTGGTGGTCTATCATAGGGAGGTGGATAGTCTGTATTGTCCTCCACATGCCCCTCGTCTGAAGAGGAATCTCCCCCCGGATTTGAGGATTGAGAAGGGGGGGGTTTCTGTGGCTGAGCTTGCTGCGGCCGAGTATGTGGCGGGCTTTTTGCTTTCGGACTGAGCTGCGGAGTGCAATACCTCAGCCACTAGTTCATAAGCAGCTGCTCCCCCATCACTAAGGGCATCATGGACTAGCTGCCACACAGAAATAATACGGGGGGGAATAGTTTGGGGTCCGTAAAGGTCCCTGTAAAGAAGAAAGTCCGCTTTGACCTTTTCCCAGTTTCTTACTGAGACGGTGTCCTGCTGAAAGAACCATTTGCTGGTATTTGCGAGGACTGAGACTAGATTATGAAGGGTCTGAACCTTAATGGGAGTTCCATAATGTTTAAGCAGAAGTTGTAGGGCTCTAACAAGTTGGCCCTTGGACATGGTATTGCCCATGATGCCGATCACTTACCTAATCCTTACCTTACTGATTGATTGGTCCCTCAGAGCATCCCTCGTACTCGTGTCCCACGTTGGGCGCCACTTGCCGGTCCTGCCTGCAGGCCGACTGGGTTCAGGAACACGGTGGAGGGGCTGGGGATGAAAAGAGCGTGCACTCTCTTGGCTGGAAGCAGGAACTCTCTTTATTCGAGGGGAGGGGCTATATATATATATCAGAAAGCCTGCGCATGCGCTTTACGTGGATTTGCAACATCTGGTTACTGTTGCATCAGCCTCAGCTTTGGGCTGAAGCGACTTATCTTTGGGCAGAAGCAACCACCACCCCAGGTCCCCCTGCTGGTGTAAGCCTGGTACTGACACCCATGCAATATTTTAATGTTGTTTTTAATCTCTGACTTTTATTCTACCCTTTCAAGATAATTTTGAATCTTAATCAATTCTGCCAGAAGAGTTGTACCCCTCCATGCAGCCACTTTCTCATTCTCAGCTCTGAGTAAATATGCTCACTAGAGAAGTGTAGCTTCTTGGTCTTTAAGCAATCCATTTATGAAAATGAACAGGACAAATATAGGAATAGACAACTCTCTTCTGATTGGCACCAGTTGAAATTAGCACATTATGAATCCTCCAATATGATCATAATCCTCCATTTATCCTTAAGGATAGCATGGAAGATAAGAGATTTCACTGTCTTACTCTAATCAATGTATGTTCTTTTTCTCAATATGACCATCACAATAAAAGATGTTTTCCTACATCAATCAGGTAATTTAAAGCTCTGCATCATAAACTACTTTATACTTCTTAAACAATTTCCATAGTTGTCCAGTGTTAGCTATGTATTTATTTTCTAATCAGTACTGACATCAAAGACTATTATTCCTTTCAAAATAGTGAAAACTAATAGTTATTATATGATATGCTAGGTTTGAACCAAATAAACAACATCCTTCTATGTGTTAAAAGTGATTATTTTGGTTTTTTGGTCAACACTTTTAATTAGTACTACCTTAAATATGAAAAATAAAAATTAATAAATATACAATAAATAATTTACCAGAAATTGGCAGACACTTAAAATTACATATTAAAAAGACAGCAATATGTGTTACCTAATATAGGAAACATAATGCACTCAGTGCTTTATGCAGAAATTTCGTTAATCTTCATAACATTAAAAAATACATTATTGTTATTTTTAATATATAATTCCATAGATGGGAACTGGGGGTTTCAGATTTCTACTCCATTATTCAGTCATTTATTAATTGTTTAGTATGTCTTTTGTACATTCTTAACCTCATTATGTCTTATAGAATAACGATAAAATTTGCTTGTGGTTGCATTTTCTCCAATACTTATGTAACTATTTGTTTAGGTAATAAGAATTAATTCCACCTAAGATCAGGCAGAACCTCTCTCTTTTTTATTTTAAAGATTTATTTATTTATTTATTTATACAAGAACTGGGTAGAATCAAAACCGCAAGAGTGTGAGAGAATTCACCAGAGCCAGAGCGGAGAACAGAACAGGCAAATTGACAAAATACACTGTTGCGGGGAGCAGCGGGTGCAGCAGAAGAGGTCTGTGCACCATGTGGGACCTTCACTGGTGGCGGCCGGGATTGAACCAGTGCTGGAGAGGTTGTGGGCAGCTTCGCAGCCCAGCACTCAACCACTGCACCAGCAGGGGAGACCCAACATCTTCTTTTTTTGAAAGCAGATACTCTTGATAATATGAAGTAGTAAATCAACCCATAAACCTGGTCTTTTCCCTAGGGGGCTAAAAGAAAATTATGAAAAGTATTATAGTGTATGGTATATAGGAGGAGTTCATCTTCCAAAAATGTTGTTGAAACCTCATAACTGTGTTTAGGTAGAAGCTGGTGCAGTTTTCCCCCTGTATATCTTTACATTTTTGTTTAAGAATTCATTCCAAAATTTGTAATTTCAAGTTTCTTTCACAACTCTGAATATTGTTTCCTATGCAATATATTAAATATTTTTTTAGATGTAATTCAAATGGGCACTATACACTTTATTGAGAAACAAAGGGAGTACTTTGTTTATAGACTGCCATGTTTATAGACTACCATGCATAGTAACATAGTTTTGTCTCCATCACAGGTCTATTGCTGTGTACGTAGTTGTTTTTCTACTTTATTCCTTTTCCAATAGAGGCAAATCAAAAAAATGCCAGATTGTGATGGATTGACAGAGAATGAGTAGAGCTGTGGCTTTAATTTCAATCCTAAGTGTTGTCACAATGAGGTACAGGAACATGTAGCTTTATATCTGAGGGATAATTGAAGGAATGTGTCAAAAATCAAGTTAGAGCTAGTAAAAAGAATATTAATTTTTTTTTAAAACTTTTTTTAATTATATGCACACTTTAAAATGTTTACATATAGAAACCAAATTTGAGTAGTTATTTTATAATGGTAGAATTTGTTGTGGGTGGTCATTTATTCATATTTTGTAACAATTTTCAAATCAGTCGACTATATATTACTTTTGTCCTTAGGAAAAAAAAATTAACAGAAAAGCAAAGTAAGCTGACCAAATGACAATTGTAGATTCCCTTTATATTTATAATCTGCAAAAATGTACAAATGTTTATATCGTTTTCAGGAAGTTCAGAAAATGTCTCAGAGATCCCAGGGAAAAGGAGAGAGCCTATAGAATTTTAATGATTTAGGTAGAAAGAGATACACTTACAAGGACATTGCCTATGGCAGAAAAGTCTTTATAGAACAATAATAAAGTAGTCTAATCAAAGTAAAATTTAAAGTATATTCTCAAGACGAGTAGATGAAGTTAGGAGGAAATGAGTTCATAGAAGTAGAGGACAACACAATCTTAACCAGCACAATAAATTGTAATAGCCTAATTTTTGGAACCAGAGACTCCAGAAGAGTTATTCACTTGCAATAAATCTCAAATAATAAGTGGCTTCAATAATAAATGTTTTACTCACTTAATAAAAAATGAAAATTCTACTCTTCATCAAGGTAAATGAACCAATAGGATAATATAGTCTTTTCTCCCTTGTTAGAGAAGAAGGTGTTTATAAAGGCATGGTAAAAAGGAGGAAGATCAGTGTTCACTATTTTTTATAAGATGTCAGGATGCCTGGCTTAGGCAGTGTTTCTCTGTGGATAGGGACTAGACAGCTTGCACCAGAAATAACTTGGGAAATTATTTTAAAGATGTATTATTAATTTATGTATAGAAAAACTGGTGTACAGGCCAGAGGAGCAAGGGGGTGAGAGGATTCATCAGAGAAAGAGTGGGGAGCAGAACAGGCAGATCTACTGAAATACACTGCTGAGGGTGAGACAGGAGAGGTCTGCTGCACCATGTGGGTAGCTCCCTGGCCGGGGATTGAACTCAGGCCCTAGCGCTGATAACATGGAGACTTAACTCCTAGGTCACCGGGAAGGCCCTAACGTGGAAAATTTGATCTCTGCCCACTAACTTAAACTCTTTGAGTCTCAGGAATGTGAGGTTTTAATAAGTACTCAAGGCAAACCTGATGGTCACTAAAGTTGAGAACCTATAATACAAATGTGGGCTAAAAACCATCAAAAATTGTCAAAGTGATAAATTTTACACTGCTGTTAAGTGAGGGATACTTTAACTGAACATTAGTTTAATTGGTAAGCTTCTTGATGGGAAGGATGGACTAATATACAACTAAAAGGCCAAGGAGTTAATAATGTTATGCTTATTTACAAACATTTTGATATATGCCTCTAGGTCATTTTTATTCAAACAGTTTTATATATTCTGAATTAATATGTGAACTGAGAAAACTTTAACATACCTTGTTCTCATTTGCATAACTAATATTAATCACCGAGGCATATGTAGTATGTTTCAGCTGATTAGTTTCATTTTAATGTGATCCCTGTTTTTTTTTTTTCTCTACTCCATAGTGAAATAATGACTGAAACAGAAAGGCATTCTGATATATTTATGTCCCTTTAGTTTTTATATCCAAAGGTATTTTTTTAATTTTCAGAGTTTTTGTTTTGGTCCTATGGTGTTTATAAAAGACAAACTTTGAAACTTTAAAAGCCATAGAAGGTTTTAGAAGCCAAAAAAAAAGGAAGAACTCATGAGACCATGATAGCATGAAAATATTAGAGGTTACCTTCAAGTCTCAAAACTCAGGGGCTTGTTTTTCCAGAGGTATAGTATTTAGAAATTCCTCTGAGAAGCTATCAGACATTTTTCTAGAAGCACACTTACATCAATGACCTGTGTGTTACATTGAAATCACACCTGTTAATTTATGTAATCTCAAAAGCCACATCATTTTTCTTTCACTTACAAAATATAAAATAATCACTTAATTATACAAATTTAATATTTCAGATATTTTTGGAGTCTCCTATGTATAAAATATGTAACTTCACAAGATGGGAGCCTCCCTGATGGGTGGCACAAGGAGTTAGTCTCAACAGTATGACGGTATCAGCAGCCGCTGCAGCACATATTCAATCCCTAGCCAGGGAGCCACCCACATGACACAGAAAACCTCTCCTGTCTTGCCTGCTGCTCCCATCAGTAGTGTATTTCATTCAATCTATCATGTTCTGCTCCCCATGCTTTCTCTGGTGAATCCTTTTACCCACACACACACGTCTGGCCTACACCCCTGCTCTTAATACACATAAATAAAATAAAATAAAATAAAATAAGTAAATCTTAAAAAAGAAAAAAACCTTCAAAAGATGTACTTGTTGGTGAGTGCATTTTTGCTCCACAAAAGCAAAATAATAACAATGTTTGGAGGAAAAAAATATTTACTGTGTAGAAGCATAGTGGTGTGAGTTAGTGGTGGAAGACATATTAGTGAGACTATGTTCTGTTATAACATAGAAACAAATAGGACCAAGTATCAGTTTCTCAAATCAACTAAGATTTATGGCTTGATGATAGCATATATCTGTCATGTTATAATCAGTTCAGAACTATCAGAGAAGCCACTATTTGGAATAGTATTTGATTGTCTGATAAGGAAAGGGAGATAGCAGCACGATGCAAATATTGGATAAATAGGAATATGACTACCACAAGAATCCTGGATTGCTGGACATTTGTATAATATTTTCTTTTCTTTCTTTTTTTTTTTACTTTCCCAGGTATTAAATTATCTTTCATATCTTGCTTTCTGAAATTTGAGGCAAAGGTATTAGGTTTTGATAAACTTCAGTGACATTCTTGAAGGTTTGTAAGCTTAAATTATCAGCTCTTTGTGATAGCTGGTTTGGAAGATGAAAAGACTGGCTGGATAATAAATTTTCAGTAGGTACAGAAGTGAATTCAATGAGGCTGGGTTCATATGAAAGCCCTAGACCTTTGGTGCAAAAGGAGAGTAAAAAAAGCTGGATTACTGGAACCAAAGCCAACATTTTCAAATTTTGCCCATATTTCCTAAATCACTTATCTTGTAATTCTTTGAAAAGAAACCTCTTTATTTGTATTAAGTTCATTTGGAATGAGGGCATTTAACTAGCTCTACAATGTTAGCAATGAAAATTTAAACTGTTAAAAATAATATGAAAAAATGAATGTGCATTCCCTCGGTAGGGTTTCTGTACTGTATTATCAAATTCTAGAAGGGTCTTCTGTGCCAAATATGTTTTGTTTCTCCTTTAGACTCCTTCTCACCTTTCTCTCCCTTTTATAGACCCTGGGAGGCTTGTATGTGTGGCTCCCTTAACTTTGGCTTTCTGAATTTAAATGATGGAAGCACCAAAAAGAGATGAGAAAGGAAGAATGAACTTGGGATAAAAATTCCTAGTTCACTTCCTCTCAATTCTTCACAAGATGATTTTATCCCTTTAGTAAGGACCACAGCTCATCTCAGGTGGTACTCTCCATAGGGACATGCTCTCATGGTCCATATAGTCATTCATTAACACAGCCCTATAGGCTTCATGGTGCTAAGGACTTGCTGTTTTCACTAGCCCAGAGGACTGCAACATCCCTTGTTTATTTCTCACATCCTCTCACACCTTTATAAATATTATTCCTTATTCTTCAACCCAGACAGACAAACCTATTTGTTTCCTGCCAGATTCCTGACAGATCCAGTCACTGTCTCCAGGCGTTATGACACATGTGTTTGTCCATTGTCAATACTCGAAGTTATTAGGTTACAAAGGTCTTGACAGTAGCTAAGCTTTATTAAGAGTTCATATTCTTCAGGTCCCCAAAGTATTCACTGTTACATCAAGAATGAATTTAAGTCTTTATTTTATCAAGCAAAATGGAAAAAAAAAATGTTTGAAGTCCTTGCAGTTCCATGTTGTTGCTATAGATAATTTGTTCAAAAGCTTCTGAGATACTGTAGAGTGGGCTATTTATTATGTTAAGAACAGAGAGAGTGACTAAATATTAATAAAACTCCAAGTTAAGAACTGTGGTACTCTGTATTGCAGATCACTTACTGCTGAGGGAGTCCAAGAATGAAATGGCTGATAAGAATGTTAACCAGTCTTGTCAATCAATCAGAAGTATTAACTCCTCTGAAACTTCACATTCTCCCAGTTCACTATTTCTATTGATTTATCCAATACTTTTCCAACTTGTCTTCATTGTATAATCTTTTATATTGATTTTTATTACTCTCTATTGACCCTATTGCTTGTGATAGCTACATTATAAGATGGTCTTTTTTTGTATTGCTTTGCTCCTTAGTCTGATACTCCATTCTCCAAGAGAATGTTTCATCCACAAAAGTGGAAGATGTATTTGCATTATAACTCTATGAATAAGAAATTGAGATCAAAGAACAGGAATAAAAGCCAGTTTAACATGTTTGTGCTCCATCACACTAAATTTATTAGCCCTTTGCAGAAATCCTGAAGTAAGATGTAATGACAATTGGGCATCAGATTTTATGGTCATCAGAACTTTTGTGGGCAACTCCTATCTTATCTGTTATCTCATTTTGCAATTTTTAGCATTTGTATGAAGAGGCATCACACCTTTTCTTTCTTTATTTTACATTTTATTTTATACATTTTACATAATTTTTCATTTTTACACAATGTATAAAGTTTCCTTGGCAACAAAGCTTGAAAATAAAAATTGAGTTATTTTTACATAACTTTAATTTTTTTTCTCTGTAATTCATAGCCTTTTTTAAAAAGATTTATTTATTTATGCATACAAGAGCTGGGGTATAGGCCAGAGGTGCGAGGATTGAAAGGATTCACCAGAGACAGAGTGGGGAACAGAACAGGCAGACTGACTGAAATTCACTGCGGAGGGGAGCAGTGAGCGAGTAAGGAGAGGTCTGCTGTGCCATGTGGGTTGCTCCCTGGCCAGCAGGGGTTTCAAACTCGTGCTGCAGAGGCTGCAGATTGCTTCATAGGTTGCACTTAATTCCTTACACCACAAGGGAGGCCCCTCCTAGCCTTTTGTGAACTTGATCTATAAAATCTGAACTCTAGTGCTTACCTCTTTATGATTTTGTTTTAATAGTTATATATTGACGGCTCCTTGTTCTTTATTATTAAAAAAACTATCAGTTATATCATTATTTTTCTCAAAAGTTAAATCTGCTGTAGGAGAAAAAAATGTATTTACAAATGGGGATGAATATTTTAAAGTCAACTAAAGCATGAGAATTGAAAGATGCACAGGTTATAATGGTTCGAAGGAGAGCATGGAGTCATCTAAATGGTGCATAAAATGGTAAAATACATCCTTTGTAGATTAGAAAAATATGTATTCATACTTTTTCATTTTTTTCTTTTGTAAAGTGTTCTGTTCTTTTTTTATTGAGATATAATTGATATATGTTTATATTAGTTTAAGGTATATAACAATGATTTGATATTTGCATATATTTATTGTGAGATGATCACCACAATGTTAACAATGTCTAGTTAACATCTGTCACCACAGTTATAAGAATGGTTTTTACTTGTCATAAGTTTAAGATCTACTTTCTTAGCAAATTTCAAGTATGCAATACAGTATTATGAATTACAGTGACTGTTCCATTTTTTATAGAAAATGGAATTACAGTGACTGTTCCATTTTTGATAGAATTTACATATAAGAGAGACTGACACACATTTCATAAAGGGGAAAAGATAATGGATAGCCACACTATGAAGGAGAAGTGTAAATAAAACTAAGGTGGGTTCAAATGATGCATTAGAGAAAGAAGAGAATTTATATTTTTTATGAGAAACATTCATTCTTTTGAAGAAAATTTGATGACAATTTTGAACCAGAAAGCTGAAAAAATAAAGCATTTATGGAGAATGTTGAAACAGAAGACCTTCAGTTAAAAGCCAAATACCTAAAGAAAACAGTACTTCTCAATTGCTGGGTCCAAATTCTAGTGAGATTTCTCCATTCACTTTTAGAAATATGTCTCAGATATGTTCCCTCCTTGCCATCAACACAGTCTTAGACTTAATTTTGTCTATATCCTCTTGCTGCATCTTAAGGCCTTAAGTAGAAGGATCATTTTCTATTCATCTGCTTTTCTGGTTTAGCACAATACCTGATACATAGAAAATCTGAAAATGGCACTTGTGAAATAAGAAAGGAAAGAGCTTTAGAGACTAGTCTTTATATCAAGTTATTTAGATCTTTGTATTTATATAGGTACAGAGGGTGGTAACTGGGTGGGGAAGAGAGGAATGATTGACCTGGGATTTTTAATTTTGGAAGTCTGTCTGAAAATTAATACATTTTCCTTACTAAATTATATGCAGGAATACTTTCTCACCAAACCATCCCACCTCTTACCTAGTCCACCTCTCTGTAATCTGCTTCTTTCTCAGAAAGATGATAGTTATTTGAATTATAAAAAGTGGTGGTTAAATAATGTCTGATCTTCTGGAGACCTTTTTTTTTTTTTTTTTTCCAAGAGAACCTAAGATTGGAATAAAAAATGTATTTTTCTTATTGGGTTGTATAGTGTCATTTTCCACCTGCTCCAGTTCCCTCTAGAAATTAAAACAAGCCTTCACACACCATTTGTTTTCTATGAATGTAATTGTTTGTGATTAATCTTTATATATTTGGATGATAATAAATTAAAGTATAGTTAAGCTGAATTTTAACATCTCTATTATCTTCAAGTTCTATTATGAAAATTAATCAGAATTAAATAAACATCAGAATCCTGTATCTTAAAAATGCTGTTAATATAATCAAATTGTTTCTTATAACAACATTTCTCCATTCTAATTTCATGATTAATGTGTCTATAAAAGCAAAGAAAATGGAGATGAAGTTCAGGTCTGAAAGCATTCAAACTGCCCTTTATTAGTTCTGAAGCTGCAATCAAATTAACTCATGTGAATAAATTTATTGTTTGTACATTTAAATTGCCACAAAATCAATCACAGTTAAGCTGAACCTGAAACTATTATAGCTGTTTCTCTGAACAGTGACAAGGAAAGTTTTGCTTTGTGATTCTTCCATCATCAATCCCTTTTCTTTTTTGGGAAACTACAATTGAAATGCTCTTAATGCATATATAATAGTAAATATTTTGTTATTTTACAAATTAAATTGATGTTGATGAGAACAGAATAATTTGTTGAAATCCAAAGAGCTTTAGCTCAAATAGTATATTTTAATGTCAAAGTGGACTTCCAGTAAAATCCAATAAGTTTCAAGAAGTTTGAACCATAACTACATTATTTCCTTCTTATGTTTCTTTTAAAGTAAATAGCCAACCATGGTCTGATTATCTTATCATTAAAGTTCTGTACCCTAACAGAGAATCTTCTGAGATCTCCAGGACAGAGCCAATAATCCTTTTCCTGTGCTTCTGCTGTATTTTGTATATTATATTCACACTACATTATGGTTATCCCCCACTTTAGTTCATTCACATTATATTATGGCTATTTGGGTACATGCTCATCTGTTTGTACATATGATGGATTCTAGGAGCAATGACCAGATTTTAATCACTTTTGTTTTCCTATAACCTCCATGTTTAGAGAGAGATGGAGTTTGAGAGAGAACTATATTCCAAAGGAAAAAACTGTTACATCAATTATTTTTGATGCAAGAGACTGGACACTTCCATTTTACATTTTAGGAGAAATCAGCTTAAATTAGAATTCACTCTAGATAAAACATTTAAGATTGCCCATTTAAGATAATTGAACTTCTGTTTATTACATAAAACTACATATATAAATGTCAGTGTTTCTGCCACAGGGCATTTTGGAGGAGTCACAAAATATACTGCAAGAAGCCTCCGTGAACTGGGAGAGTGAACATAATTGTTCTTTTTATTTCTAACTTCAGCAGTTCTTTTCAAGACCTATATAACAGTTGTTAAACTACAAATTCTTTCTGTTCAAAGTCGTAATCAAGGGACACATTGCTAGAAATTCTGTGTAATTTTGATCTTGGCTAAGATATTAAAATTGTGTTTATTTCTTCCAAGCAAATGTTTCTTTTTTTTTTTTTTTTCAGATTGATCATTTTCAGTTGTTTAAGGGATTTCATTTACAATTTGGCTTTGATGGTTTTTTACCTTTCTTTCTCCTTTCTCTCATTTTCCTTTCTTCAATATTTAATGTCTCAGACTGTAGGCAGATGCTCAGGAAACACAGATCAATTAATTTTGTTTTAAGTCATGGTAGGATATTCTGGTTCTCAACAGATCATATGAATCTTTCACCTTTTAAGTAATGGTCAAGAAGATAATATATGTGATATGTAGACTGTTAGATGACCATCAGTGATCCTTGACTCTTATTATTCATACCAGTATTCATGCCCTTATTTAACCTCTTCACCTTTAGTTTGCACTGAACTTCCTTAATTGCTTCTAATGAACATAGTGTAACAGCTGTGATGGGATGTCACTAATGAAGTTAAGTTATTTTATTTTTTTTAAACATTTATTTATTTATACAAGCACTGGGTACAGTCAGAAGCGCGGGAGGGCGAGAGAATTCACCAGAGCCAGAGCGGGGAGCAGAGCAGGCAGAAGGACCGAAGTACACTGCTGAGGGGAGCAGCGGGCGGCAGGAGAGGTTTGCGCGCCATGTGGGACCCTCCTCCAGTGGCCAGGGAGCAGCCGGGGATAGAACCGGCGCTGCAGAGGCTGCGGGGCAGCTTCGCAACCCAGCGCTCAACTGCTGCGCCACCGGGGAGGCCCATGAAGTTAAGTTATTGAAAAAGCTGTGGCTTCTGCCTTGGTGTTTCTTTCTCTTCCTTAAGTCACTAAGTCTGGGGTAAGCAGGCAGCCCTATTGTGAGAAACCCAGCTGAAAGGCCAACAAATACAATGATGAATTGAGGCTCTTGGTCCAATCACCTACAAAAAATTGAGGATTGGCAACAACCAAGTGAGTAAGCTTGGGACTGGATCCTTCAGCTCCCATCAAGTCTTAAAATATCACCTTGACTGCAACCCAGTGAGAACCAGCCAGAACCATACAGTCAGGAACTCCATGGGTTCCCGACATAACAAAACTGTGAGGAAATTTTGGGGTGATTTGCAGCACAACAATACATCACTAATATGATAGTGAATGTAAACAAAGTCATTATTATAAAAGTTTGCTAGTATTCTTTATAGGAGAAAATGGGGAAACAAAAGAAATCAGATCCGTTTAGAACATGGTTATAGCAGAAGTATTTTGTGTTCAAACTTGGAAGAGATTTTCTTTAGTAGAATGGTTCTAGTATGAGAGGCAAATTACTTTGGGAAAAGGGAGTTGCTTGAACAGAGGCTCAGAGATGTGAATGAGTGTGCACATCAATTAAACTATGGGTGCTTTGTCATCCTTGTAAACTCTGCAAGACTGTAGGCCCTACTGTAAAATATATATCTTGTATACTATTCTTTTAAGCTTAAATTATATCCTATGAGCCCTAGGATGGTAAATTGAAAACACAGCCTCATTCACATGGTAGACACTGAGGAAGGCCCTCTTCTGTCAAGCCTAAGAACAACCTCAGAGATGATTTTTTGACACTGTTCCAGGCAGCAGTTATCATTCAGTAAATGAGCAATGGAATGAAGCACATGCATATGCATGAGGTTTTATGAGAATGCACCTGAACTATCCAAAATGCCCCCTCCCATCTCTATCCCACAAAAATGTACACACTACAACACACACACAGACATTGTAGGAAAACACCCGCCATCATTCCCATCATGGGGATTACCTATCTAGTGGTTCCTGGAAATCAGACATGTACTTCTAATTCAATGTGAGAAATTTTAAAATATAACTTGGTAGGTATGTTGTGAGGTTACAAAAAGTAGTGATTTAATACGTATTTGTTGAACTGAACTGCAAATCTTTCCACACCCTATCTGGGCTACCTTATCTGAATTTTTACCTAATTTTTCCACTTCTTAACTTAAATCTAGGAATTCAGGTTCAATTGGACATCATTGACAGCATCTTTGGTAAGATTAAAAAGCCATAAAACAGAACAGACTAAGAAATGAAAACATGGAAGTACTTAAGTGGCAGTGGGAATAATAACTATCTTTGTGTAGGAGAACGTCAAGATTTTTTAATCATCAGTTTCTACTCTTAATGTTCAAGGATTCCTTGGGTTATTGCAAGTTTCTAGTATTTGGGGGCTCTCTGAGGGAAAAGATAGGGAAAGTTGGCCTTCTGAACACCTTCATAAAATGTTATCAGTTGTACAGAGCACTGTATGATTAATTTGCCACTGCTTATTAAAGAATAGTGCGGGGAAGGTGGCCTCATCCACCAAAGAAAGAATGATGTTTACTGATGTAATGTTTTCATCTTATTTATTTTTTAAAGAATTATTTTTTATTTATATAAGAGCTGGGGTACAGTCCAGAGTCGCGGGAGGGCAAGAGGATTCACCAGAGATAGAGCAGGAAGCAGAACAGGTAGACAGACTGAAAGCACTGCTGAGGGGAGCAGCGGGTGAGACAGGAGAGGTCTGCCACACCATGTGGGATTCTCCCTGGCTGCGCCAGGAATTGAACTGGTGCAGTGGAGGCTGTGGACAGCTTCACAGCGCTGTGCTCAACCTGCTGCACCACCCAGGAGGCCCTGTTTTCATCTTATTAATAACGCAAGGGGATAACTTCAGGACTAACACATCATCCTTAGGTCATAATGGGAAAAAGAAAGGACTTTATATTACTCTATCACATTTTAATCTATTATTTAAATCTCCTATGAGTGTTTGGGAAAAAGAAAATCCAGGGTACACAAAGTATTCTTAATGCACAGTGCCTTTGAAATGTGTTCTGCAAGCTTGCAGAAGCAGGATAATAGCAGAGTTCTCTTCATTTTCATATAATTTTCCTTTAAATAGATAGAAGTGCTAAACCAACATTAAAGTTTTACTGAACTGTTAAGATGATTTATCAGAATAGTACTGTTTCCATGTTCTACTGCTACGATACAGTTGCCAAGAAAGTACATAAATAAAAAATATGCTTTATTTTCAACCAAAAGTATTTAACACATTATACAAATAGTTAAGGTCAGGTAAGGAATTCTTAACTCTCCAGCTACCTGTTCTTTCTAGGTTTGCCTTTTGATAGCAAGAATAACAGAACAGAAATAGGATGTACTAATAGTTTACTACTAAATGCTACTTTATACTTCCTTATATGTGGTCAATATTAATCTTATTATTATACAGATGAGGAAGCACGTCATTAAAAAATTCAAGTAAGCTGTCAAAAATAATTCACAAACGACAGAGGTGATTTCAAATCCCTGTATGATTCCATGGCTTATGCCCCTTGTACTATAACCAGTGGCAACTACATTTGAGTCTACCATGACCATGATGAAAAGTAGAGTCAAGCTTTATAATAGCCTCACTACTCTGATTGAAACCGAATAAATCATCCATTTTTTTCGTCAATTGAGGTTGATGACTGGAAACCCCACTGCATTGCCAAGTTACTTGATAAGATGACTTTCTCAGCAATTAACCATTCTGATGAACCAGAGAATTGATTAGACATGAAAATAACCTACTTTTGGAAAATGAAAACAAGACTGAAACAATCTCATAGTTTCTTCCTCTCAGGAGAAGCAGCTGTTCTGCTTTACCAGCCAGAGGGTGAAGGCAGACAGGATTCCTATTCCTTCTTTGCTTATTATTCACATAGTGATTTTCTTAAACACTTTTCTAAAAGATTGCCTAAAGAATCCTCTCAAATATCAGAAACCTTTGTTCCTCATCCTGAGACGAAATATAAAAACCAAATAGATGGCTGTTTTGTTTATTGTTCTGTGAAATTACATTATTAGGAAAGGCATCATTTTAAATTAGGAAGTGATGCATGGCTATAACTGGTTTCAACCCGTTACCTTTTTATGATTAAGGAATACTTTGCCGTGTTAAAAAATCCTGGGGAGACAATCGTATATATTTCATGCTACTTCTGTCCTGGGAGTACACAGAGTCAGTGCAAAGGAAACACTGACATAATAAATCACTTGGGGAAATGCAGAATAAGGTCTGGAATGTATTATCATGATACTTATATTGGACTGATTTGATATTTACTTAAAAATCTGTGGAACAGAACCATGATATGCTTCACAAGAAGGTAATTTAAGCTTGAAATTCAAAACCCAGGCTTTAAGAATGAGAAAGACTTTGCAAAATCCATCTCTATCACTTATTACTTTTTGAAATTGAATAGATGCCTCAATTAATAATAGTAACTATGTGCTTCAGTGGTGAATGGATCTTATTCAGAAACACTGGGCTCTACATATCTTACGAAGGAATCTATGTGTCTATGATAGCAGGTGGACTTGATAACCTGCAAGAAACCCCTCAGGCTGCCTGGCATCCATTTAGAGCATAGCCCTGACAGACAGGGGCTCATAATGAGTTTGTCATATCCTTGAGACAAGGTTTTTCTGGTGTTTTAACTGTTTTTTTTTAAGCCCTTTGAATATCTGTTATAGTGTCTGATAAGCAAGAAGTACTTGTGTGTAGTTTTTAAATGAAATAAGAGTAAATAGGGAAGGAAAAGAAGATCCCTTTGAAATCTAAAGCAGCTGGGAGATAAGGCACCAGAGTAGGTTTTCTAAAATGCCTCTGTGTACTAAATGCCAGTCTTCCCTACTTATCACAATATACACAATATATGATAGCTAAAAAAAAAAAATCACTGATAGACAGGGTTATTTTTGACCCCTCTCCTATCAAGTCAGAGCATACTTTGACATATCACTGAAAGTCTTTGTTGGTTAATATTGTTAGGCTGGATGATGATAACAAGATGCAGACTCTGTACTCCCTTGCGGATGTCCTTTGTCCCTTCCTAGTTTCCAATAAACTGATGCTTCCTTTTGTGGGTCTGTCAACCATGCCACATTATTCTCAGTTTTACTCAATCTTTATTCTGCATTTCTTGAGATCCTAATAAATGATATGCTCAATGTTCAAACAGTAGCCATTCACTCTATCTTTACATTATACCAAATGTCTTTTCTATGCCCTGCTCATTCTCTGTATCACCACAAAACCTTCACACATTTTTCTTACCTCTAGTGGATCCTTTAAGCCTGATAGTGAATATCCTTTCTTCCAAGAAGCCTTTATTGAACCATCTAAATCTACATTCAGGGCCTCCCCTGGTGGTGCAGAGGTTGAGCACTGGGCTGTGAAGCTGCCTGCAGCCTCTGCAATGCCAGTTTGATCCCCGGCTGCCTGTGAGGGTCCCACATGGAGCGCAGACTTCTCCTGCCAAGCCCGCTGCTCCCCTCAGCAATGTACTTTGTCAGTCTGCCTGCTCTGTTCCTTGCTCTGGCTCTGGTGAATCCTCTCACCCTCCCGCGCTTCTGACTGTACCCAGTGCTTGTATAAATAAATAAATCTTAAGAAAAAAAAATCTATGTTCAGGGTTTTCCTTAATGATCACATAGTGAGCATACTGCTTTTCCCAGCATATGTGAGACAACATGACACTCATGCATAGACTACTAGTCACTGTTCTCAACTGGGTAGAATGGCTCTTGATGGTGGCAACTGTGCTTTTTCATTTTTATATTATCAGTCACAGTTTATAGTAAGTGTTCAAAAAATGTTTGTTGAATTAACAAATGCATTTAATAATTATTTTTATACCATTGTTCATTTTTAAAAAAATATTTGCTTCCCCCCACCCCCTCAGGTGTAGTCCCCATAGAGTTTCCTTCACCTGTGCACCTGTGCACATCACCTCAGTCCCCTGTGCGCCTCCCTCCCTCCCCCTGATCTCTCTCCCTCCTCCCACCCTGCCGGATGTCTCTGATTTATAATTGTTTGTTTTTGCTTTGTTGTGTTTTGTACTGTTATTTTTTTTACGCTGATGTCTTATTTGGTTCCCCTGTATTCCTGCTATAAGTGAAACCATCCAATATTTTTCTTTTTCCTTCTGGCTTATTTCACTGAGCATAATCTCTTCTAGTTCCATCCACATTGCTGTAAATGGCATGAGTTTATCTTTTTTGATTGCTGAATATGCCCAAAGAACACAAAAATTGATCTAAAAGAACACCTCTGGGCCTCCCCGGTGGCGCAGTGGTTGAGCGCTGGGTTGCGAAGCTGCCCGCGGCCTCTGCGACGCCAGTTCGATTCCCGGCTGCTCCCCGGTCACCGGAGGAGGGTCCCACATGGCGCGCAGACCTCTCCTGCCGCCCGCTGCTCCCTCAGCAGTGTACTTCGGTCCTTCTGCCTGCTCTGCTCCCTGCTCTGGCTCTGGTGAATTCTCTCACCCTCCCGCGCTTCTGACTGTACCCAGTGCTTGTATAAATAAAATCAATAAATAAATAAATAAATAAATAAATAAATAAATAATAAAAAAAATTAAAAGAACACCTCTACCCCTATCTGTACCCCTATTTTTATTGCAGCACTATGTATGATAGGTAAACCTATGTACGATAGGTAAACCCAAATGCCCAAAAATAGATGACTGAATCAGGAACACAATGGAATGTTATTCAACAAATGCATCTATGAGATAAAAATGCAATGTCCTTGCCATTGGAATTTATACTAATTGAGGGAATTTATACTAATTGAGAGAGGGAGGGAGGAAAAGAGAGAGAGAGAGAGAGAGAGAGAGAGAGAGAGAGAGAGAGAGAGAGAGAGAGCTTTTAAAAAGGAAATCATAGTAAAATATCCTAAGTGTTCCAATAAAAACCTGAGCCTCCTTCTATTAGGTCATAGAAGAAAGAGGGACGAAGTAAGATTGAGCTGGATTTTGATTTTTTTTTAAATGATGTACCATTTCTTTACATTTTTTTAGTGTTTTGGAAGTATAAGTTGTCACCCCTCAGATGTAGTCTCCCAAGAGCACCTCCTACCGAAGCACCCACAATTCATCATAGTCCACTGGGCTCTCTCCCCACCTCTTCTTTTTTTTTTTTTTTTTTTTTTAATCTTAAATTTTATTTTTATATTCCCCCATACAATTGCAAACGCCCCATTCTGACCCCAATCCTTCCCCTCCCGCCCCCCAACCCCCAAAAAGTGTCTCTGGTTCATATTTTTTTGTTGATTTTGATTTTCACTTTCTTATATTCATTTTCCTGGTCCCTTATTTAAGTTTTCTAGATTCCTGCTATGAGTGAGACCATCCGGTATTTTTCTTTTTCTTTTTGGCTTATTTCGCTGAGCATGATCCCTTCCAGCGCCATCCATGTTGCTGCAAATTGCATGTGTTTATCTTTTTTGAATGCTGAGTAATATTCCATGGTATATATGTACCACATCTTCTTGATCCAGTCATCTACTTTTGGGCATTTGGGTTGTTTCCAAAGCTTAGCTATTGTAAACAGTGCTGCTATAAACATAGGGGTGCAGGTGCTCTTTGGAATTGATGTTTCTGTGTCCTTTGGGTAAATACCTAGGAGTGGAATTGCTGGATCATATGGAAGCTCTATGTTTAGTAGGTCCAGAAATCTCCACACAGCTCTCCATAGTCCCCACCTCTTCTTTGAATGCCCAATTCTGTGTTCAGCATTCAAGGATTGGTTTCAAAGTTTATCTTTGTATGATTATTAAAGAAAAAATTGGTAAGTAGAGGATGCTATGTGTATTTCTTATTGCTGTCAAAAACAAAAACAAAAAAATTCAAATGCTTAAGGTATGAAGGCAAGGAGCATATGCTTGCTACAATTACCCCTCATTGTAAAATATCTTCAGACTATATCTTTTGAGCATCATTGTATTGGATGGACCCTAACTACCAATTTAAGCCCTGTGTCTCTTCAGAGCAACCTTTCTACCATCATTTTTTTAGAAATATGAGAAAAAAATAAAATAATCATCACAATTTACTGATATATTTAACAACTTAATATAAAATGCTCCCTTCAGTCTAACAAACCACAAAGCAAACTATAATTTTAAATTATTTTTCTAGCAATGCTAGTAAAGTTAGGCTATTTCATGCAAACTATTTTCATCCTCCCCAACGTTCAAATTGATATTGTTGCAAATGTAATTTTTATTCACAAAATTTAATTAAAATGTTACTTATTCCTGGTATTACAAGTTCCACATATATTTGTGCTTATTCCTGCTATTTCATGTTCCACATATATTTAAAATGACATTATTTCTGGTGAACTAAGCGGTTATTTATCCTTCAGATGTAAAAAAAGTACACTTTATTTCTCGATTTCAAGACTGTTAAAATTTGATTTTTGACTAATTTTTAGTATATTTCATATACTGCCGTAATTGGCCATCTGAATTTAATGAATTTAATGGTCACTTTCCTAAGGTCAATTTCAAAATTTAGGTTTATTTTCTATCTAGTTAAGTATCCACTGTTTTATGCAAATAAATATTCATGTGTTACATGTTTTAAGTTATATTAATGTTTTATATGTAGCCATTTTAATGTAGGCACTTTTAGTGGGGGTATATTTTATTTAGCCTTATTTCAAAAATGATTATTGATAGGAAAAATTATTATTATTGTATTGCAACAAGTGTGTTTGCTAATCTTCCATTTAAGCTTCATAATGGCAAAAAGAATTTTGTTTTATGTCAGTGATTTCAGTGATACAGTTCAAAGTATCTTAAATGTGTTGAACTTCAAAACAAATGACTTTACCTCCTCTGAAGCGAAGCAAATTATAGTTATAGATGAATTAATCTTGAAATGAAAATACTGTTAAAGTGGATCTTAAAAAGAAAGCAGGCTGAGTAGGCAATTCAAAAAGAAAGTAATTTATCTGCATTTAACAATAACAAAAACCCATAGTCAGAGTCAAAAGAAATTGTTCTTTGAAGGAGTTCTCATTTTGACTTCTCTGGACAGTCCTCTTATTGTGAAAACATATTTAATTAGCATAGTTTGTAAGGCAACTGGTACAATAAGACACTACCTCTGAGAGAAGAGCCTAGTAGATAAGGTCTGTGATTTTCCTGCTCCAAATCATTAAACATAAATCCTCTTATTTAAAATTGTATTTTTTGAGGTAATAGATTACACCTCTTCAGAAGTATGTTACTACCCCTGCCCACCACTAAAACACTGAAAATAATTTTAGTCCTGGCTACTTTTGCTCCCCTCACCCTCTGCTTCTTTTGATCTGATTCTAGCTAGAAAAAATGACTGTTCCTCCATTCCAAAAAATAAAAATTAAAGGCTGTAGTGTTGGAACCACCATTATCAATGTAGTCACATGATGGGTATGTTCCAGGTCATGAAAAAAGGAAAAAGACTACAGTATTGAGAGTATATGCACATCAATCTTAAAACTTATCTTTAATGATGACATAGTAGACATTTCCTTTCATAACCAAAAATTAATTTGTAATCAAGAAATTTCTATTATAATCAAGAGTTTATAGACTAATTCTTTACTAATTGCCCCCCATGTACTAAGCATAGAATTTAACTGCCATCTTTTAATCCTCTCACTTACTTTAAGAGGGTAAGTGTTGTCTTCCCCCTCATTTTCAGATGAAAAAACAAAGCAAGAATGACCTAGAGGGCCTCCCTTGGTGGTGCAGGTGGTTGAACGCAGTGCTGTGAAGCTGTCCACAGCCTCTGCAGCGCCAGTTTGATCCTGACCAGCCTGGGTAGGGTCCCACATGGCGCAGCAGACCTCTCCTGTCTCGCCCACTGCTCCCCTCAGCAGTGTATTTCATCAGTCTGCCTGTTCTGTTTACCCGCTCTGTCTCTGGTGAATCCTCTCACCCCCCTGTGCATCTGGCCTGTACCCTGGTTCATGCATATATAAATAAATTAATCTTTAAAAAAAATGACCTAGAGAGGTAGGCTAGATTGCCTAATATACAGTTAATAATGACAAATTGAGAACTTAAGCTAAGTCCTTCTGATTTTATGACCACTCTCTTAGATACTCAGTCATTTCACACCCAAAAAGATTGTTAAAGCTAACTCAGGACACCATCAAACTAGGAGCATCAAACACATTGTTGAAAATATTTGATATATAGTAATTTAAAATAGGAGGAGGGAAAGTGGTAACTCTCTGAGACTTCCTTACAGTTGTGATTCATTGTAGTTTTCAGTCTTTCAAATCTAGGTGTCATAACTCAGTCCCCTTTTCCTGCCTAGGTGTTAACCAGTAGAAGATGACTAAAAATTCATTCATGAACATCCATTTAGCACCTACCATGTACAACATACTTTCTCCAGAAAGAGGGATAGGATAGACAAATATAATGGTTTCCTTACTCTTCGGTTATTCACAGTTCAGAGGAACTAAACAGGAATGTAAATAACATACAGTATGATATGTGCAACAATGGTAAATCATTCAAGTTACACAGATTTCACACAGAGGTAATGATAAACTATCAAAAAATGAGGATATGAATTGATTATTTTTAAGGTAATCTTGCAGTAGGTGACATTTGAATAGGGTTTTTATAGATCACTAAGTGTTCACCATGCAGAATGAAATACAAGCTTAATAGTTTTCAAGGAACAATAAACCATGTGTTACATGATTAAGGGAATTTTTTTCTTACCTTATGGAATCATCATCACATAGTAATTATGTTAGATATAGATAATCAGACTTATTAAATGGTCATTTTTCAGGCTAATGCCACATTTCCATTATAATTTAAATATAATTACCACTAACATAAAGCACAAATAAAATATGTCAGTCACTTGTTTTTATTTTATTCTTATGACGTTTAACTATAGCACCTATTTTAAAATTAATTATGTTCTGCTATAATTAAATTTAAACAATTAGATGTGTAAGCAAATATGTTTATCTTTAATATGTCTTGAATTTTTATTGAATATAAGTATTGGATTGAAGGTTTGGTTAGGTTATAGAAAGATCATTTGGCTCATTCCCTTGATTTGGGAGAAATATAAACCTGCTAACAGTCATTCAATCAAGAAATAAGAAGAAATTGAAGTCCAATCTTCATCTTTGCCCCTCTTTTTTTTCCTTCTATATCTTCTGTCAATATCTAACCTTAACTCTTATATTTAAAATTTAGAATTATAATATGCATAAATATTATCTAGCAAAAATAGTGCAAGAATGTTTTCCTTGGGCCTTCCCAGTGGCGCAGCGGTTGAGCCCCGGGTTGCAAAGCTGCCCGCAGCCTCTACAGTGCCTGTTCGATCCCTGGCCGCAGGGCGAGGATCCCACATGGCACGCAGACCTCTCCTGCTGTGCCCACTGCTCCCCTCAGCAGTGTATTTCGTTGGAGCCTGCTCTGCTCCCTGCTCTGGTGAATTCTCTAACCCTCCCGTGCTTCTGACTGTACCCAGTGCTTGTATAAATAAATAAATAAATAAATAAATAAATAAATAAATAAATAAATAAATAAATAAATCTTTAAAAAAAAAAAACAAGAATGTTTTCCTTAAAATATAATGAATACTTCAGCAATTTATTATTTTATCTTAAAAAGGGAAGATTTAACTAGCTACAAATGGCATAGACACAATCTGTAACAGTAGAGATGACTTTCTCACTACAGAATGTTTGCCACTAAAAGGCTATATTTAGAAAGGCTAAGTGAAAGAACCAGTAGTTCTATACAGAGAGGTATTTTAATGTGTTTTGTAGACTACTACATCAGAATCATCTGAGCAGCTGCCTGTGCTACTTAAATATAACTTTTGAGAATGGAGTCTGAGGATCTGAGTCACTACAGAAATAGTAGCCCAGACATCTCCTTTCCTTTGAAATCTTCATTTACCTCAGTTTTTTTTTTTTTTTAAAGATTTATTAATTTATTTATATAAGCACTGGGTACAGTCAGAAGCGCGGGAGGGTGAGAGAATTCACCAGAGCCAGAGCGGGGAGCAGCGCAGGCAGAAGGATTAAAGTACACTGCTGAGGGGAGCAGCGGCCGTGGTAGGACAGGTCTGTGTGCCATGTGGGAGCCTCCTCCGGTGGCCGGGGAGCAGCCGGGGATCGAACCGGCGCTGCAAAGGCTGCGGGAAGCTTCGCAACCAAGGGCTCAACCGCTGCACCACCGGGGAGGCACTACCTCAATTTTCTTGATGTCAGCTTTATCTCTATGAGTCCAATTTCTGAGTATGTGCTATGTTACTTGATGAGAACCCCATAAACTTAACTGTAAAGTTACTCAGAGTCCTACAGAAAGACCTTGACAAAATAATTTCTATTCTTTCTCTTTCAAGTATATTCATTCTTCCAAGTTTACTACTTTACTCCTTTTTGATATCAAATACCCAATTATCTCTTTTTTGTTTGAAGGCACTGAGTCATTTACTGTACATAATAAATACACAATACATGCATGGAGGTGAGGAAATTGTTTTCTAAAATCTTCAATTTTTTTTTCTCTCTTTCACTTTTTTGTCTAGTCCACAAATGAACTTGAACAAGTATCAAATCCTTATGCATGCTTTACTCCAAGTAGAAGTAGGAAGATGTGCCAATTTTTCCTCTCATTTTTCGTGTGGCTTACTTTCAAATTATTTTGAACATTCACTCTTACCCATTTATTTTGATAGCTCTTTTAATGAATTTACAATCCCCACCCCACCCTTGGGAAAGAAAAATAGAGGTTAGAGAGAGAAAAGAAACTCCATGAAAAATAAGAAAGCAAGAAATTGTTCTGTATGTTAGTGATGTAACCGCTAGGTCAGTGTGGGAGTTTTAGGCCTGAAATCTATATTTTAGAGTTAAAACCTTAGGATGCCAGCTATGCTTTCTTTATTGTCTTTCACAGTGCCAAACTGAGAATAACTGAGTCAGATTTTATCTCATTGACCTTGGTAAACCAATATAAACTTTTGAAGATGTCAATGAGGATTATGTGTAACAAATTTGTGAACACTGTAGCCATGATAATAAGCAAGAATAGAATAAAATATGTTTTTTTTCTGTACTTTAAAACATCCTTATAATAATGAAATTCAAAGAAGAGCATCATGTCATAATATACTTGTAATCACTGAGGGTGATAACATCCCAGTTTTTGGAGGTTCTCTTCCATCTAACTTTCTTCTTGCTTGAATATATAATGATTAAGTGGAAGCATTTCTTCAAGCGTGTCATTGTATGGAGACATTTTTTTCATCCTCTCAGCTATTATCCTTTGCCCCCTCAAGGATATTGCATAAATTAGTTTATAGAGAAAAACCCTGTGGGACTATATTAACTCTTTTCTCTTCCATTGTTGATCACTAAATTTTTAGTTCTAAATTTATACTATAATTCATCTTTCCAGGTCTATTCAATTCCAATTCTCTCACATTATGTGGTAAACTACACTATAATTAACTTTTTATATCCGCATCTCTCCCTGTGAGACTGGAAACTCCTTCAGACTAGAGTTGCAGCTTTATTTGTGTCTAGATAACCAAAAACTGAGACTGTGTTGTCTTTAATAGTGTTGTCTTTTAATGGAATGGAACTGAACTCCACTGAGTTACAGCTATTCCTAATAGAGTTTGGTTTAACCTACTCCATTGACTTAAAATTTCCCTCTCTAACTGTCTCATGCCTAGAAATCAAGGACAATTTGACCTTGCCAGATTCCTGCATGGGCTAACATTTCCCCAACTGACTTTGTTAATAAATTTTACATCAATGTGTAATTGAAACAGTCTGTTTATCTGAACCTTTTACTGTATTGTAAGAAAAAGTTTCTATTAGCCATGATTACTTGCCTACTGGACGAGAGTGGGGAATTGCAACGGACACACTTATGTTCTTGATACCTGCAGTATTGTTTATTTGCAAAGGGCTGTGAGGCTATATTAATATTTGTGTGTATGTGCATGTGTTTATTTTATTAGTACAAAGAATTGAGTGCACACATATAATTCCTCATACCTAACCATATAGGAAGAAAATGTGTGATTTGGATTTAACTTCAGAGAACTTTATGCTAAACGCATGCCTTCATCTTATTCACAACATATATCATTTAATAAAAGCCGCTTCCTGCACTCTGCAGCTCTCTGGATAAAACCACTCCACTGTTCATTGCTTTCCAGACAGGTTCTGACCTTTTCTAAGATACTTAGAGTGAAGAGATAACATGTCATTTTTTTTTTCTTGATAGACATTTTGAGGGTCTCTCGTATGGGATTTGGAGCTGCATATGCTGGGATAGACGATATCCACTCATTGTAATTCATTGGGAGCACTTTGTAATCTTGAGTTTCCCTATCTCTCTCTCTCTCAAAATAATTAGTGCTTCACAAAAGGTAATATCTCTTGAAGCAAATTTAATTTAAAAATCTATTTTAAGTGATAGTGAGATGATGACACACTTTAGTAAATGGTAGATGTTCAAAATATTCTGAGAAATAGGCTGTGTGTATGTGTGCATTTTAAATTCAAGAACTACTACAAAGGAATGAAACCATAGCAGTCTTGTACTTTGGTCAGGAATGCTGTGATTATGATGATAACTCCTGTCCAAGATTATTAATCTAAAATCTTTAATTAAAGTAGATAATCAAGAAGTATATTTATTTAACAGAAAATTTGAGGAATATAATTTTATGGCTTTAGTGTATGAACAAAGATACCAGATTGTTTATGTATTTGCTATAGCAACTCCTGGCACATGAGAGTATTTTGATGAGCACTGTGCCTAACATTTTGATAAAATCATTAACTAACATAAAAATTCTTAAAATCACTTTTTTGATAAAATAAAACCTATACAAAAAAAATGAAGCTAACTTTGTCCATATCTTTGATTTAATAAGATCTATTGTATTCTGCACATATTTATTTATTTGAAGATTTATTATTTACACATATAAGAACTGGGGTACAGGCCAAAGGTGTGGAGGCTGAGAGGATTCACCAGAGACAGAGCGGGGAACAGAACAGGCAGACTGACTGAAGTACACTGCTGAGGGGAGCAGCGGGCGAGTCAGGAGAGGTCTGCTGCGCCATGTGGGTTGCTCTTTGGCCTGCAGGGGATCGAACTTGTGCTGCAGTGGCTGCAGATAGCTTCATAAGTTGTGTCTTTACCTCTTGTGCCGCCAGGGAAGCCCATCTGCACATATTTAAATCTAACTAATGTCTTAAACTGTTGTTACTCTTCTGTTAGTAATGGAGGTGACAACTACAGTTCATGTGAATATATACCAAAAAAAAAAAGATATTCACTTATGTTTCATGTAACAATTTTTATCACCTACTGTGTGTCAGACATTGCATAGTAATGTGCTAAACAAATAATATTGTGACTCTTGTGGAGCTTATTTCTAATAATTCACTGTGAAGGGCCAGACAGACAAATAATTAAAAATTAATTAAGGTGTAATAGAAATTGACACAAGATGCAGCATGACCTATTTTAGTTAAAATTGTGAGTATATAGCAGCAGATGACATTTAAACTGGGATCTGAAGATGAGCAACTGGAGAATATTTCAGGGGAAAGGACAGTGTATTCAAAACCTCTGAATTGGGGAGAAGCTGGGAAGTTTGCTAGTGTGACAAGAGCCAGGTAATCTCCCAGGAGAGCATTATGAAATGAGCCAGAAGACAGGGCACGACCATTTCACACAGGGCCTTACAAGCTAAATTAAAGAGTTTGGGGTTTATTTTTAATGCCATGGGATGCCTTTGAAGATCTTAGAAAGTGTTAACATCCAAATCTCATTTAAAATACATCATCCTGACTGCTGTCTTCAAAAAAGTTTTTGAAAGTTTGTACAAAGTAGAAACAGACAGGCTGGATGCTAAAAACAGAAGGAACTAATGTGTGAGTTGATTTATACTCTAAATACATTTTGAAGAATTTAAAGTTGTGAAGAAATTTTGTGGACACTAGCTGATCTTGCTTGCTCACTGGTTATATCTCTCCTGTCCTTCCTAGTGTGGTGCTATTGTCAGTTAACAGTATAATTAATGTGTGATGTCCCATGCCATTAAACACATGCCTTTATCTTATTCTAATTTTCTTTCATTTTTACATGCAAAATTTTACTGATTAGACACACCAAACATTTCTTTAAATGGCTCTCTTTTTAAATTCCATTTATTTCCAATGCTCTGCTGTAATAACTTTTCTGATCACAAAATCTTAATGCACATGCTTACTGATTTCTTGAGGATATATTATGGGGGGGGTAAACCCATCACTTTCTCAGAGACAACCATCCATCTTTCTAGGGCTGATACCACAAAACAGTGAAGCTGAGTGAAGAGGAAGCTGTAGCTATTTGCTTGGTTCACTTGTTAAAAATGATTCATTGCCACGTTTCAGGAGTGTCCCCCCCAACTCTCATCAGAAGATGATTCAAATTCAGCATTCTAAAAGATTACTGCATGACAGGAAACTTCAGGTTTATATACAGATAGTGTGAGCTGCAAAAAACTGACAATTGCTAAAGTGTACTTTCTCTACTCTTATTGTAAAACAGCTCAGGACTTGGAAAATCATTACCAGCCCCTTCATTATTGCAATAGATTGAAAGTATGAGTGTCCCCCAAATTTACATGTTGAAACTCTAATCCTAACATGATGCTATTTGAAAATGGAATCACTGAGAAGGTAATTAGACTATAAGGCTGGAACCCTCAAAATTGGGATTAATAGGCTAGCCCTCTTTCCACAATGCAAGGACACAGCACGAAGATACCTCTTTATAAATCAGGAAGAGGGTACCCACCAAGAAAAAAAATCATGCTGGTACCCTGATTCCTAGCTTCCTGAACTGTGAAAAATAAATGTTTATTAAGTTAAACCCCTCGGTCTATGGGGAAGTGTCATAATACCCAGAACTGACTAAGACAATGACCCTCCTCATTTTGCAGTAAATTTAAAGGCTAGCAAGCAACTGGCAAGGGAAACTATTTTGAAACATTTCTGTCTATTTGCATGTGTGTTTAAATACATGCATATACAAACCATAAAATATGTTTCAGCTCATGAGTAGTTTTATGAGTTTCCATCTGCTTCAAGATTTAGATCAGAATAAATAAGAGTGAAATAGATAGTCTCGTGGACATGGACCTTGGAAATAAATGAAATGCTAAAAATTCAGGTAGCTTTCCTGAATAATCATTAACAAACCACCATTTTGAAAATTCTTATTATTTTTAATTTTGATAGCTTAAAACCTAGAATAGGAAACCCTGAGGTATAAAATATATGGAGTCTGTTCCCTTCACTTGTCAAAAACATTTTAGAAAAAAAGACAAGTTGCTGCTTTGCTTATGTATAACTCGATTCAGTGCTAATGTATGTCTTGAAGGAGGCAGTTTTGAGATTCACTTTAAGAAGCACTTTTAATATTGGAATAAAATTATTAATACTGATTAAATTATAATATTAATATCTCTTACATTTTTAAGGTCTCTTTTCAAAGAACCAATCTTTTTGATCATCATAATAATCAACATTAGTGGCAGAATCCTGACTTCAAATGAATCTTATAATAGAGTATCAAATTATAACACAGACATAAGCTGAGTCTCTACACTAAATGAATGTGAATATAGGGTAGTCCCATCTCCAGTTGCATAGCAACTGCCTCCCCAAACCTATCCACATCCTAGTCCCCAGTACTCAATTATTAGTCCCTAATATAATCTGTCAAACACTTCAGCTTAGAGGCACACAGCTGGAAAATCATTTTGGCAACCCTATGTAGGCCAGATGACAGTCATAGTGCCCCAATCCATTGTTTCTCCAATAAGGGAAATGAGGCCAGAAAGAGCAATGATTTGCCTATTGCCAGGGAGCTACCAAGAAGGAATGTTAAGAGGGAAAAGTGTTTCTGCTCAATAGAATTCTCTTTTTGTCACAGGGCAGAGTGAGGGGTATCCCTGAAACCTCAAGTCTGCCTGTTCTAAAAAGGTTTTGCCATCTGTCACATCAAGACAAAACATACTGGGGGCCTCCCTGGTGGCACAAAGGGTTAAGTCTCAGCACTATCAAGCTATGGCCAGCCACTGCAGCATGAGTTAGATACCCGGCCAGGGAGATAACCCACATGGTACAGCAGACCTCTCCTATCTTGCTCACTGCTCCCCTCAGCAGTGTATATCAGTAGATCTGCCTATTCTGCTCCCCACTCTGTCTCTGGTGAATCTTCTCACCCCCCCCCATACCCTTGCCCTACACTCAGTTCTTGTATGCATAAAATAAAAAAAAAAAGACAGAACATACTCAGATGTGTTAACAGTTTCAATGGAAAGGAATTTCTAGTGCTTATTTTATTTTATTTTTTTAAAGATTTATTTATTTATGCATACAGGAACTGAGGTTCAGGCCAGAGGTGTTATGGAGGGGGTGGGGGGTGAAAGGATTCACCAAAGACAGAGTGGGGAGCCAAACAGGCAGATTGTGAAATACACTGCTGAGGGTAGCAGCAGGCAAGCCTGGCGAGGTCTGCTGCACCATGTGGGTAGCTCCCTGGCCAGGGATTGAACTCATGCTGCAGTGGCTGTGCATAGCTTCATAGGTAGTGTCTTAACCCCTTGTGCCACCAGGAAGGCCCTCTGGTGCATATTGTCTATCATGTTTCCTCCTTTTTGCCTCCAAGTATATTTTTACATAAATTCTGAAAAAGTCAAGGATACTGTTTTATTAGTTTTCTCTCTGGATTGTTCGTTTTTAGTATATGTGCAACTATTTTTGCAGGTTGACATTGTATCCTGCTACTTTGCTCAACTTGCAGATTAGTTCTAACAGATTTTTTTATGGACTCATTAGGAAATTTTCTTTTCTATAAGATCATATCTGGATGTTTTTCCTTCATTTCTTGTCCTACTCAAGATAGGAATTTCATATTATGTCAAATAGAATTGGCAAAAGTGGATATCCTTGGCTTGTTCCTGATTTTAGAGAAAAAACTTGCAGTCTGTCACAATTAATTATTTGTTCTAAAGTGTTCATATGCAATCTTTGTTATGTCAAGACAGTTTCTTCATACCTTAGATTGTTGGATATTTTTATCATAAAATGGCATTGAATTTGTGAAATACTATTTTTGGCATCAATGCAGATAAGAATAAATTTGCTTTTCCTTCTTTTGTCAATATAGTTTAGTATAGTGAGTGATTTTCATATATTGAACTATCCTTGCATTCCAGGATAAATCCCCCTTAGTCATAGTGTATAACCCTTATAATATGCCTTAGAGAACAGTTTTCTTCAGAGTTTTGCTTCACTGTTAATAAAGGTCATTAGCCAATAGTTTTATTTTCTTCTAATTTCTTTGTCTGGCTTTGATATCAGGTCAAAACTAGATTCAGAATGTGCTGTAAAGTGTTCCTTTTTAAAATATTTGGAAAAGTTTGAGAAAGTTTGATCTTGGTTACTCTTTAAATCTATGGCAAAATTCACCATAGAAGTCATTGGGTTCAGGGCTCTTCTTTGTCAGAAGATTTCTTATTACTGTTTTTTTTTTTTTTTTTTTTTTTTGTAATCATTGATAATAGCTTGAAAATGTAAACAGAGTTCACCTGAAAGATATTATAGAAAATATAAAAGTAAAGACATCCAGATTTATTGACTGAGTTGGAAAAATCAATATGGTTAAAATGTCAGCATAACCATAAGGGATCAAGGGTCATTGTAATCCACATCAAAATCCCAATGTAAGTTTTTACAGAAATTAAAAAATAAATGTATCCTAAAATTCTACGTGCAATCTCAAGCAACTTCAATAGCCAAAGCAATCTTGAAAAAGAGTAGAGTTGTAGGACTCAGACGCCCTCATTTCAGAAACTACTACAAACTTTAGCAATCAAAATAGGGTGGTATTGGGCCTCCCCGGTGGCACAGAGGTTGAGTGCTGGGATGTGAGGCTGCCCGCAGCCTCTGCAGCGCCTGTTCGATCCCCGACCACCGGGTGAGGGTCTCACATGGCGCTGCTCCCCTCAGCAGTGTACTTCATCATTCTGCCTGCTCTGCTCTTCTCTCTGATTCTGGTAAATTCTCTCACCCTCACGCGCTTCTGACTGTACCCAGTGCTTATATAAATAAATAAAAATAAATATTTTTAAAAAATAGGGTGGTATTACATAAAGACAGACATATCAATGGCAAAGAATAGAGACTTTAGAAATAACTACTCATGTATATGGTACAATGATTATTAAAAGTACACTAAGAACATTTTATGGGTAAGGACATTCTTTTCAACAAATGCTAACTAGGTATCCACATGCTAAACAGTGTAAATGGACTCTTACCTAATAATGTATGCTAGAAACACCACAAAATAGGTCAAGGACTAAATGTAAGACCTTAGTCTCAGAAGAAAACAAAACAAAAACTTTATGATTTTTGTATTTAGCAATGATTTCCTGTATATGACATCAAAAGCACAGGAAACAACAACAAAGATATACAAATTGGACTTCATGAGAAGTTTTTTAAACTGTGCAGCAAAAGCTACTATCAATAGACTGAAAAGGCAACCCACAGTTTGAGAGAAAATATTTGAAAATAATATTTCTGATAAGAGATTAATATCTAGAATATATATAGTGCTTCCAAAACTCAACAACCAAAAAAGGAAATGACATTATTCAAAAGTGGGTAAAATAATTGAATAGACATTTCTCCAAAGAAGATATATAAATGGCCAATCAGCTCTTTAAAAAATGCTCAAAATCACTAATCATTAACGAAATGAAAATCAAAAGCACAATGATATCCAGCTTTCACCCATTAAGAAAGATATTGTCAAAGAAACAAAATAACTGTTAGTGAGGATTTGGAGAAAATGAAATCCTTGTGCATTGTTGGTAAGAATGTTAAATGGAAAGCAGCACGGCGGTTCTCCGATAATAAAAATAGGTTTATCATATTCATTTAGCAATTCCTCTTCTAGATATATACCTAAATTATTGAAGTGGGGCCTTAAAGAGATATATGTATAGTTGTGTTTATGGCATCATTCAAAATAACTAATAAGTGGGAGAATGCCAGGTGGCCATGGACAAATGAATTGGATAAGCAAAATATCATATATACATTTAATGTAATATTATTCAGCCTTAAAAATCGAAGGAAATTCTGACATGTTACAACATGGATGAATTAGGACATTATGCTCAATGAGAGAAGCTAGTCACAAAGGCATACATACTGTATGATTTCATTTATAGCAGAATAGTGAAAACCATAGACAGAGGTAGTTCCCAGTGCTTGGGATAGGAAGAATGATTGTTATTATTTAATGGTTATAGAACTTCATTTTGCAAGATGAAACAAATTCTGGAGGTAGGTGGTAGACATGGCTGTACAACTATATGAACATACTTGATGCCACTGAATTACATACTTAAAAATGGTATCTGTACTTAAAATTTTCTAGAAAGTATTGCTTTTATGTCAAATGTTCTTAAACACATACATAAATAATAAAACTAATAAAGGAAGCAGGTGGAAAATTGGTAAGTGACAGATATATTTATGATCTTATCGGTGTTGTATATACTTACCACCAAATTAACTGAGCTGTATACAATAAATATATACTGCTTTTTAAAAGTCAATCATGTTCCAATAAAGTGGTTTTCAAAATTGCCAACATGGTCAATTTTATGTTGCAAGTGTTTTACCACAATAATAAGAAAAAAACTGGAAAACAAGCCAAAGAAATAATTATTTTTCTCTCTAGATTCCTGGTTGTTTTTTATATAAAGCCCCAAAATGTAGCATGTAGTTTATTAAATGCCATTTTTTTCTAAGGAATATCTATCTGGTCTTTAAATAACTTAGCATGTTTCTCTATATCCCAGCTGTAAATTCACACTTAATTTTTTTTAGAATACTCTCCCCTAATATCTGATTTATAATGTGTTTTCATTTTTAAAGGAAAATGACAATTTCCAGAGATGAGCAGCTTGCATTGAGAATGTGTTTTTGCATCTAGCAGCCTTAGGAGGTGTTTGTCTGTGAACTCTTAGCAACTTCCTAAATCACAGCCAGTTTTGGTTGTCATACATGTGGACTTTGAGAGGAAAACAAATTGTAAGAGAAGCAGACATTTTTTATCATCAATTAATTACTGTTAAGCTGTGTCCATTTACCTCATTTGCAAAAGTAGTCTATGAAACATATTGAAATTTTCCCCCCAAAATTGACTTTTCAGGTTGAAATTTCAAGATATTTGAGTAAATTGTCAAAGCTTATGTTGCAATACAAAACAAGTAAAACATACATCATGCATTTTCCACTCGCTATATTTGTTCTTAAAATTTTTCCAAATGTAAATTCTAATCAAAAACAAACTTTTCCTGACTATATCTTGTCGGTCTTTACCTTGGAAATAACAAGTCACTGGCAGTCACGAAGCAATAGCTTCACACACTCATTAATGCCAGGGCTTAACTCATAGCAAATCTCTTGGGACACTTGGTGCTGGCACTCTCTTTTGTTTTGTTGTATTGCATGCTTGTATTTTTAGATGAGCAAAAAATCTAAACAGGCTCAGCTGGTTTGGGGGAGTATTCTTACTTTTACTCTTGTGCAATCCTGTTAATGACTCTCAGAGCATTTTTATTTCAATATGGAAACTTATTTTTTAGCACATAACCCCCATGTAAGAAGCAACTGTTCAGCTCTGGTTTATGTGACTCCTATCTTGCCTGTTTAGTAATCTATTCATACACAAATCATAAAATGGAGAATAAATTTTTGAGAAGACAATAAAATTTTAACCCTTTTTTGTTCTATATGTTTCCTTCCTTCTTCCCTCTTCCTGCCCTCCTCATATCTCTCTCTCTCCCTCCCCTCTTTCTCTACCCCTATCCCCACTCTATCTCTATCCTAATACTAAAATGCATGATTTTCATCTCCCTTGGCCTCAGTTTCATCATTAGCGGAATGAGCCTAATGGACCACATGAAGTCTGATGTCCCTTTCACTGTAGCGTACAATGACTGTAAATCTAGTGGCCGGTCAGAAGAGTAACACCTATAGCAGCATGCCCTACCATTCATGGTGTGCTGTGTTCTCATAATATCTGATCTTCAGTGTTCTATGTAACTTTACCATGGCTTTGAAACATTGTACACACAGATAGACACCTACACACATACTTGCACATCTGTTGAGTCAGGTTAGTAATAAGAAATCTGAATTTTAAGCCTTCCTAAAATTTGAATTCTATACATCAGTGCCTTATTGGGGAATATATTTAGTCATTAAACACTATTCAAGAAAATCACTAAATGTCAATGAAAGTGACTTGCATATAGCAATATCAACAGCCATTTTCAACAGTTCAGGAAAATTGTACACATGTGCTCGTTCTCATAAAAAATGACTTGTGGGTTCCTAGGAGCTGTCCATTCATGGGCAATTGTGAATGATTTGCTATCTGCAGATCATAGCAGAGCATTCCTTGATTACCTACGGATAATAGCCTATATCATGATGCAGGCCCAGGTCCACCTTGGCCATCATTGACCAGATTATGTGACTAACTCCATGGTGGTCACGGGATAACTCTGCCTGTGATAACGTTAAATACTTTGCTGACGCAAATGTCTCTTGAGGCATGGTCACGATGTCCCCATCTCTGTTTCTCATAAAACTTTGTCCCCCATTCCAACCCCACCCTCCGGACCTTATTCCTCATACCACTGTCTCATGATCAGCTTTTACTAGCCTGCATGCTTTTGACAAATGGCACAAGAACTTCTGCTCGAGTATCAGAGTCTTGCCTTGCAAAACTGCTCCACAACTGGTATGCTTCATTCACCACATTTCCTGCTGCAGCAAAGGGACAGCAATGAGTGAGATGGGTCTGATTTCTTCTTTCAGAAGGGAAAATTGAGGTGTGTATGCAGGAACTCTGTGTAGAACTATCATTTGAGTCACATCTTGGACAAGCAAGTGATGTCATAGCAGAGGCACTAAAATAATTACCATTATAATAAACAACCTTAACTTTTTTTGACTTATTCTCAGGAAGTTTTTATTAAAAAAATTATTTATTTATGCATACAAAAACTGGGGCATAAACCAGAGGTACAGGGGTTGATAATATTCACCAGAGAGAGGGGGGAGCAGAACAGGCAGATATACTGAAATACACTGATGAGGGGAGCAGCAGGCAAGACAGGAGAGGTCTTCTGTGTCATGTGGGTTGCTCCCTGGCCGGCCAGAATGGAACTCATGCTGCAGTGGCTGGTGAAACTTGATAGTGCTTTGTCTTTAACCCCTGAGACACCAGGGAGGCCATATTCTCAGGAAGTTTTAATTTGAACACATGAGCCATGGCCATGAAAATGCCATGGCCAGAAAAATGCCTACCTGAAAGCAATTTTGTGTAACAGGTACTCAGTGGAAGTTAAGGTGATATGAGGGAGGGGTGATTATTGGAAACCTGTTCCTTATGCCACTCGGGAATACAGTGGATATGACATTAAAGAAGATGAAATTCATTTCTAATAACATTTACATAATATTTCGGAGGAAACGTTAGAAATTCAGACAGCACCCATGAGGCAAATGTTCTAAATTCTTCATCCTTCATGAACTTCAAGGCAAGTTCTGCTTTGTTCTGCACAAGGGTTATGGACTGTGGAATAAAAGGCCATTGTCCTATCTGGGTGACTTTGAGAATGTAGGATAGCATTGTTGAACCTGAGTTCTCTGGCCTATAAAGAAAAGAATAATCCTCTGAAGTCTCTTCCAAATCTATTCCATATTGAAATATTACTAATAGAAATAATACTTGAGCTTAAGCTTTTTTGAGTATTTCTTACTCCCCACACACTGTACTAAGTGCTCTATAAAATGATGTCAGTAAAGCAACCATACAGAAATATTCATAATATTTGTAAATATCTCCTTGATTTACATACGCATAAACTAAACTTTAAGGGGAATAAATGATGTCTTCAAGGTCACCCTTTGAATTACTAATTGTATATGAACACAGTCTGTCCATTGCAAAAGGCAAGTGCTGTCTTAGCCATCAGTCACTCAGCATAGACTCCCTTTATAGACCACTGAGCTCTTGAAAAAATTTTGAGGAAGGTCATGAAATAATCAGTTCCTTGTCTTTTTGACTCTTTCCCTTTCACTCTCTCCCTCTGTATCTCCAACTACTTCATCAATTTATTTTGTCCAATCAAGGATTGGATCACCTGTATGCTATTTCAAATGCACATTGTGTTACAAAATTTCATTCTGTTAGGATGCCTTTGCAAACTACAATATATTCATTAGTCAGTCATATGGTCTCCTTTCCACACGTATTAATGGGTAAAATTCACACACATACTTAATTGGAAAATTACAGTGTTTCAGTAAATAGTAATGTTAGAAAAAGGCTAACAGTTGATGATAATGAAATTAAGCATCCTCTTAAAATAGAACCATTCTCTGCTTCCTCTCTTCTAGTTTCCACTCTTCCCACTAGCATGTGTCACTTCACACTTTCACACTTGTTTTGCTATCTGCTGCAAATTAGCAGGAACCCTTAAGAAAATTTGCAAGTGTTGGCATCAAATCCAAGTTTCATCTCTCAGGTTGTTTGCTGTGTTGTGACCTTCGAAGCCTCCCCCATGTGATGAGCACCATTTTAGCATAAGGAACTAGAGTGGTTGCAAAAACTGATTCCTTGCCTTTGATTTGGTATAATCATTGGTCCCCAAATGGAGTCATTAATAAACTCTGAATAGCATATTTATGTGCTGATCATTACCCTCTGCTCCACCTTTCTGAGTTACAAGAAAATCATTTTTCTACATTATAAGTGATTTGTTCTATAACCTCATTCTGGCTCTGATTCCATATTGCTTAATTTTCTCTTTGCTTCAATTTCTCTTTTGTCACTGTTTCCCACCTTTTTTGTGTTTTTTTCTTCAGTTTTACTTTTTTCCTTCTCTCATTCCTATCTTATCTTAATAGTATATGCATCATTATAAACCATCATAAATGCATTTTAGAACAAAGACAATGATACAACACACTTATGTCCCTAGAAACAAAATTGTTGTGTCATATCCATTTGCTTATAATGCTTAGTCCTTGCACTTGAAGACAAACTGAGTAATCTACACACAGTCCAGAAATGAAGAGGTCAATTGAGGTTACTGCTGGTGGTTTTCCTGGTTATCTGGACTGCAGACAGCCTTATGTTGGCTGAGAAATGCCAGTGCAATCTTCATAAGTATACATATTCAGAATCTGGATGAAGATAGAGTGTTATGTATCCGCTTTACCTCTTATAAATTGATTTGATTTGATTTTTAAAGATTTATTTATTTATACAAGAACTGGGGTATACAGGCCAGATGTGTGGGAGGGTGAGAGGATTCACCAGAGACAGAGCGGGGAACAGAACAGGCAGATTGATGAAACACACTGCTGAGGGGAGCAGCGGGTACGACAGGAGGTCTGCCATGCCATGTGGGACCCTCGCCGGCTGGGCGGAATCGAACCAGCGCTGCAGAGGCTGTGGACAGCTTCACAGTGCAGCGCTCAGCTGCCTGTTCCACCAGGGGAGGCCTTTATAAATTGATTTTAAAGTACAACTTTACTGTTTAGAAGAAAATGGAGAACAGTCCATAAATGGCAAGTTGACAGATCAGAGATAAGAGATTAAATACAATTGACAATAATGGGTGACACAGTTACACAGGTAGGTAGTAGTGATCACATATCAGGAATCTTGACTGTAAATAAAAGCTTAAATGTAAAATGGTAACCACTGAAATTTTGGAAATAAATATAAAAGATAAAAGGAAATAAATGTATTGCTAGTGCAGAAATTAGAATCACTGAGAATAATTAGAAAGCTGTTGGCATAATTAGTAATTAAAGTACCAAAATGACTTGCCAATAGCAGTCATTTAATAAACACTTTTTGTTTCAATGAATAAAGAAATTAGCTAAAACTTAATCTATATACTGTTGTTGAAATAAAATTTGAAAAGGAAGGATGAGAGGTCATGTAATATAAATAAAAGGGGAGAGGGAAATAAAATAAATAGTGAAGAGGTAACTACTGATAGGGACGTGAGTAGAAGGAGCAGTGTAAAAGAACCTGAAGCCAATGGCTGGAAACCTCCTAGAAAGAGATATATTTTGTATTCTAAAAACGATTGTCTCAAAAACTGCTTTCAATGGGTAATTAAAATAAGCACAAATGCTCAAGGAACAAGGTGAGCTGGGAAAACAGAATTTTTGCTTTATTTCCCATCAATGCAATCATTTGCCCTCAAATAGAGTTACCATTAAGATGCAATAACAACCTCTGAATCGCACCCTATGCACCCTCTCTGCCCCAACTTGCTGAGTTACAAAAAAGTTAATTTTCTCATTTGTAAGTGACCTGTTCTATAACTTTACTCAGTGTGCTTTATTTCACTTTATTTATATTTTGAACATGTGTATGTGTCTCTGCTATGTGGTGAATGTTGCAATGCTAGTAGAGTTAAGTCCAATAGATTTTTTGATTCTTAAGAGGAGGAAAAACTAGTTATATGAGGAAAGTGGTGAGCTAGATAATACACATGAGTTAAAATGAGTTAGCAGTGACAGTGAGGATTGCAGGTAGATAGAAGTGGTGGGCCTGCCAGGAATGGAAACACAACTATAGGGTTAACAGCAATAGAAGTTTCAGAAGGATCATTCTTTTTTGAAGGACTCAATTCTATTTCAATTAAGAGCACACATATTAACATAACAATGTTGAATAATAATGCAGTGATTCTAAAGCCCAAGGGAGAATAAAAAATAAAATAGCTTAAATTAAATATGCAGGTTACTTTAATACACAGCAGGGTTCTTCGAAAGTTTTAAGCTTACAGAATATTAAAAAATCAGCAAACCTAATCAGGAGCTTCTACATAAGTTTCCTAGTCAGGTATTCATTTGAAGTGTTACCTTTCTATGCTTCCTGAAGACAAAAACACATTCCTCCTCATTGAGTTCAATCTCTTTTAATCTAACTGAGAATTAATTTTTACCTCACCTGCTCCATATGAAATTCCTCAGTTACAGGTTCAAATGCCAAATTCAGAGGTGTAGGCCTCCTGGAGTTCTTCATTGAAAAGAAAAGAACAACAACAAAAAAAAAGACCAGTCCAGCTTCTTGTTTTTATCAGTTACGATTTATGTTCTTCCACACATTTAAACAGCTACTACTATTTCAGAGGTCACTGCAAGTCACTTATGGGTGAAATGATTCAGCCTTGTCACATTTACAGTGGCAAAATGTCATTACAAAAAGAGAGATTATGATAAAGAGTTGACTGTCAAAATTTAGCCTGAATGCAGGTGTTCAAGTGATACAGATATCCCTGGAAATTTCAAGAGTCAAGTTCTTTCTAATTATATATCCTATGATGGCAACGCTTAGCTCCTCAATAGTCAAATTTGAAATAACTGAACACATAGTGGTATTGGTTCTTATCCTGAATGTTCCTTTTTTATTTTAAATAGAGTTATGTTCATTTTACTGCAACAGACAAATAGAAAATAATCCATTGGAGGATATTTGTCCACAACACTTAGAATATTATTTTCAGTAATTTAATTTAGAGGAAATACCATCTATGAGATTTCCAGTTTCGAAATATCTGAAGTAGAGTATCTATTAGGCTTAACAACATTTTTTAAAAAGAAAATTAATAAATGAGTTTATTTTGTCCCTTTTTTTATCTACTGCAGATTGTTTGGAGTATGTATTTATTCATTTGTGATACAAAAGAGCAAAAAATCGTTTTCTTAATACCAATAAATAAATACATACATATTGAATATTCAAGCAATAAAAGAAAGCTGTTATTATCAGGGGTTGAAAGAAAGAAGAAATATTAACAAACTCAGTAGGTTCCTTGTTTGGATGTGCCCCAAATAGACCAGACCCAAGTTATGTAAGAGAAAGAGGAATTTATTACCTATGCAAGTAATGGGGTGAAAGGGTAAGTCCCTAACTACTGCCTCACTAGGAAATGACATGAGGGGCTTTTAAAAGAAAGAAGAGCTAAAGTAAGGTACAGGAGTCTTAGGTGATTCCATGTTGGAGACAGTGCTTCAACTCTTCCCTAAGGCAGAGATCTTAATATGCTAATGAGGCTGGGTAAATTTCAGATCATGAAAGTCAGAACTGTGCCTGCTGAGGACTCTTTATGTAAAGGCAAGCTGCTCAAACCAGATAGGGGATGTTGGATTCTGGTTATATGGACAGGCTGAAAGCTATGCTTTACTTAGCCAAAATTTCTTTGGAGTAAATCAATCAAGTATCCTGACTGCCTTGTTTCAAATCAACAATGAGTTGCCTTAACCCTTTGATTTTGTTTTTGTTTTAAGATTTATTTATTTATGCACATAAGAACTGGGGTACAGGCCAAAGGTGTGGGTGGTGAGAGGATTCACCAGAGACAGAGTGGGGAGCAGAACAGGCAGATCTGAAATACACTGCTGAGGGGAGCAGGGGGAGAGACAGAAGAGGTCTGCTGCATCACGTGGGTAGCTACCTGGCTGGCCTGGAATTGAACTTGTGCTACAGAGGCTGTGGATAGCTTCATAGTGCTGTGCTCAACCACTTGTGCCACCAGAGAGGCCTAGACTTAAACCTTTGCTTCCTGGTAGTTCAAGGTCCTAAAGTTAAATGTCTTGATCATTTGTTCGTGATTCCCTGAGATCCTGATGTGGTAACAGAAAGATAATACAGAATAAAGTAAATTGAGTAATAGAGAAAATTTTAAGATATGTATTAGGAAAAACATATAAATGTCTATCAACTACAAAAATCAGTAAATCAAAGGTATGCATACAGGAGCATTGCCAACTTCAACTTTTACTGGTTCTTTAAAGAGGAAAGATTTTGGTTTGTTGAAGTTTCTAGGAACTCCATTTTTTATTAACATATTAAAATCTCAGCATTATCAAGCTATTGCCAGCCATTGTGGTGAGAGTTCTATCCCCAGCCAGTGAGCTAACTATGTTGGCGCAGCAGACCTTTCCTGTCTCACCCACTGCTCCCCTCAGCAGTGTATTTCAGCTAGTCTGCCTGTTCTGTTACCCACTCTGTCTCTGGTGAATCCTCTCATCCCCCACACCTCTGGCCTAGACCTCAGTTCTTGTATACATAAATAAATATAAAACAATCTTTTAAAAAATCGACTATGATGAAGTACTTTGTGTGCCTTGATGGTGGGTGGGGTGTGGTGGGGTAACATATTCTGAAAAGATGTGATCCTGTGCCTCTGAATCATACACAGTGTTGTAAATCAGTGTTACTTCAATTATATAATTAAATATTTTTAAGTAAAATGTGGAAAGACTCATCAAGCTTAAAATAACAAAAAATATGAAACAATAGCATATTAATTTCATAAGATTCATCACAGGGATAAATGAAATCACTGCTTAATTATCTCAAGTTTGATTCACCAGGAAGTGGTAACAATTTCAAACATGTATGGCCCAAATAAAATAATTTAATGATAAATAAATATATATATATATTTAAAAGATTTAATTATTTATACAAGCACTGGGTACAGTCAGAAGCGCAGGAGGCAGAGAGAATTCACCAGAGCCAGAACGGGGAACAGAACAGGCAGACCAATGAAATACACTGCTGAGGGGAGCAAAGGGCATGGCAGGAGAGGTCTGCGGACCATGTGGGACCCTCCCTGGCAGCAGAGGATCAAACTGGAGCTGCAGAGGCTGCGGGCAGCTTAGCAGCCCAGCGCTCAACTGCTGCACCACTAGGGGAGGTCCTGATAAATATAAATAAATCAAAAATTGTTAAGAATGGAGCTTTATAGCTTTATTGTAGATAATTTTAATATATCTTTCACAATTATTGACAAATGGGAATTTTTTTAAATCTAAGAGAGAGTGGTAACTAGAGAAAGCAGAGACTAAATTATTTTTTCATAAACAATTGGGTTGGGATAAAATAAAAGATGCCCAGAGAAATATTCTATTTAATTTAAAAAGTCTTACTTTCACATTCCATGTGTGAAACTGCCAAACCCTCACATGGTATAAAATTGTGTAAGACCCAGTGCCTGATTTTCAACAGGCTCACAATCTTATAGGCAAGAATCAGATCACTATTATGCAAATACTGTTGCTTGTCAAAGTAGACTAAAAGTTTAAGAGTATTATTTGGGGAGTCCAGGAAAAGAAGTTAAGATTTTTTTTTAAGGGAGGCAGACTGTTTGGAAATATTTCTTCAAAGTGATGACATTTTAATCATTCTTTACAGACAGGGTGGGACCTCTATGAGCTTAGAAGAGATTAAATAAAATAATTTTAGGAAAAGATATCATCATCAGTACTGTATCAGTTAGAGTCCCAACAGATCAGAGGGCTTTGGGACGAAATGAGCTACTATTCCAAGCCAGAAGGGGCAGAGTGCTGAGCTGGGAGAAACTGAAAAGATTAGTTGCAGCCCTAGGAGGACCACCTTACAGGGTCTGTGGCCTTTGATGGAGTAATGCAACCCATTACCCTGCAGGATACCAGGGAAGGGGCAATGGGGATAGATAGCCTTGGGTCCCATCATTCACTCTTGCAGAAACCCTACAGAACCTTTCTTTGGCCTGAACCAGAAGCCAGGAGGGCACCCCATAGATTTATTCCTTCAAGGACCAATCTCCTGGAATATAGAGCCAATGAAGGAAGGAAGGAACAGATCTAGAAAGGTTGCAAAGGTAGAATGTCCAGTACATTCATCATTCTCTTTATCATCACTTAAGTTAACAAAATGTTAAGGTATCTTAAAGGACATTTCAAACCTGTTATCTCATTCATTTTTCACAATAATCCTAGATAGAGTGTAATCTTAATTTTATACATTAAGAATCTGAAAAATTGGGGAAAAATAAAAATAAAACAAAAGCTTTCCTTCATGCCACAACTGCTAGATGGAGACATGCAGATCAGTTGTAAATTTTTGCCAAAGCCCTGCTTTATCTACAATACATTCTGCCTTCTTTTCTGTGGAGGCTGGAAGTGTAAGACATTAGGGAATTATCTTGCTTGTCTCTATGTTGCTAAAGCTTAGGGTACATGGAGAAGAGAGAAGAAATGTGATGGGATAAAGTTGAAAGAATACTGACTTTCACTGTGTATGTAATAGATTACTTTCAACCAAGGGTATTATCATCAGAGTGTGTCTTATAAGAGGACCTCAAAACGAAGTAGAGGCAATTGGTTGGGGGGAAGAGAGAAGGAAACCATGATCTAAGGGTGGGTTGGAGGAAAAGAAAGGGAAGGAGTTTAAGGGATCTACTGAGAAGATTGTTCATGGAAAACATTAGTATGGTCATCAGTGAGTTTTGTTGCTTCTGTCACTTATTGTTTTTTTGACACTGATGATTTCAGTAATTTCTAATAGCACCTTTTTAAAAGTGTTTTATCTTTTGCACTACTTTATATATATATATATATATATATATATATATATATATATATATATATACCATATGAAGTTTTTCCTGGAACCATCTCTCTTTTCACATACTTTTTTCAATAAAAAGGGGAAAGGAGGGAGAGAAAAATTATAAGCAAAAGAAATGAGAATTTGGTCTTTCTTTTTTTTCTTTTTTTAAATATTTATTTATTTATTTATACAAGCACTGGGTACTGTCAGAAGCGCAGGAGGGTGAGAGGATTCACCAGAGCCAGAGTGGGGAGCAGAATAGGCAGACTGACGAAATACACTGCTGAGGGGAGCAGCGGGTGGCAGGAGAGGACTGTGTGCCATGTGGGACTGTCGCAGCGGCCAGGGATTGAATCAGCGCTGCAGAGGCTGCGGTCAGCTTCTCAATCCAGTGCTCAACCCCTGCGCCACCAGGGAGGCCCTTGGTCTTTATTTTTTAATGCCAATATCAAGTTCTTATTTTTTCTTTAATTGTGTGGTTATAAGGTTCATGGCATGACAAAATAAACAAGGTAAGGGTCCCAGACTGCAAAAAAATATTGACAATCCATGTGGTGGGTTGAGTATTACTAATGTTGCCCTAGTGAGGCCTTTGGGCATTTAAGTGCCCAAAACTTCTGTCTACTTCTGAAACACAACATGTTTTTTGGTCTACAGAATATTTTGAATTCTTAATTATACCCTTAGTTTTGTTACCACATGTTTTTTATATGTAATTATTTACAAAGCATTCTAATATTATATTTCATCTTTTCATATATGCACATTGTGTATGATTGTTATTAATACAAATGCATTTTATTGGTCAGAGCAGTCACCTTGATTCAATATCAATGAAAGAAATAAATAGAAAAAATTATTTCAAAAGTTCTCAGCATATTTTTCTATAACATTACAAAAGTGAATAATGTCTTTCATGGTATTTGCAGTTCTGCCTAACATTCAAGTGTCCTCATATTTTGGGTTGATTTATTTTTCAAAATATCTTACATGTTCTCTGTACTTTATTTCAGTTGTCCTCTTATCTTCTATCTTATTTATGTTTTCCTATACCTGCCTAAGGTTTTTAGTTCTAGAAAGCCTATTTCAGTCTTCATTAATTAAGAACAATATGACTTTTTCTCAACAATTTTCTTCCATTAAAAAATATTATGCTCTGAAGAAGAAATGCAAATGGCCAACAGGCATATGAAAAAATGTTCAACATCACTTGTAATCAGGGAAATTCAAATCAAAACTACCATGAGATACCATCTTACACCAGTGAGAATGGCACATATTAAAAAAACTAGCAACAACAAATGTTGGCGAGGGTGTGGATAAAAAGGAACTCTCCTGCACTGCTGGTGGGAGTGCAAACTGGTCCAACCACTATGGAGAGCTGTGTGGAGATTTCTGGACCTACTAAACATAGAGCTTCTATATGATCCAGCAATTCCACTCCTAGGTATTTACCCAAAGGACACAGAAACATCAATTCCAAAGAGCACCTGCACCCCTATGTTTATAGCAGCACTGTTTACAATAGCTAAGCTTCGGAAACAACCCAAATGCCCAAAAATAGATGACTGGATCAAGAAGATGTGGTACATATACACCGTGGAATATTACTCAGCATTCAAAAAAGATAAACACATGCAATTTGCAGCAACATGGATGGCACTGGAAGGGATCATGCTCAGCGAAATAAGCCAGAAAGAAAAAGAAAGATACCGGATGGTCTCACTCATAGCAGGAATCTAGAAAACTTAAATAAGGGACCAGGAAAATGAATAACTATAAGAAAGTGAAAATCAGAATCAACAAAAAACTATGAAACAGAGACACTTTTTGGGGGGTGGGGGGGCGGGAGGGGAGAAATTGGGATCAGAATGGGGGGTTGCAGTTGTATGGGGAATATAAAAATAAAATTTATTATTTAAAAAATAAATAAATAAATAAATAAATAAATAAATAAATATTAAAAAAAAAATATTATGTCCTCGAAAATTATTTTGTTCAAGTTTTGTGCTATCAAATAGTCTGCATAGATGATATTATTAACAAAACCTTACACAGTTATCTTTTAAAAGACACTTTTAAATTCTCTAGTTATGTTGTTCTTAAATCTTCAATAAACCACTGATTGAACTATGGGATACTGGCTAATGTTCTACCATTCACTCTTTTGAGTAGGAATAGCCGAGACTGATAATGTTTGCTTCTTTCTGTGATATAAATACATCCACCATGATTAATTTCAAGCTAGTGATTTAACATCACTGAACATAGGGCTGGGAATAGAGGTTCACAATTGGAGCTAGAAGACAGTATGAGCCGGTTCCTGCACATCCCTGGAACTAAAATTCAGGAAAATTCATGAGTTGTATGAGCTCCCAGTGGTGATAAAAGACAGAACTGGCACTTGAAACCAGGTCTTCCGACTCCAAATAAATTCTCTTCACAAAATAGGCTGTCATTCAAAGATATGATTGTATCTTAGGTAGGTGCTTCTGGTGCCAAAGGGTCATAATAGAGCTCCTCTGTTTTAGCCAGTCCCATTGCCTCCTGAAACCCAGCTAGTGTGTGTCCTCATGGACAGATCTGCCACTACTACTTGCTTCCAGCAAATTAAGATTAAACTTTCAGACTGCTTTTGTAGGTTCACAGACCAGTTGTTTCCATTTTATAAACTAAGCTGTAATTCAAGACAGTTTTGGGCAACATGGATGGAACTGGAAGGGATTGTTCTAAGTGAAGTGAGCTGAAGGAGAAAGAGGAATACCAGATGGTTTCACTTATATGTGGAATCTAAAGAAACCAAACAAAGGGTCGGACAAAGATGAACTGTAAGACTCACCCTTGAAAGCAGACATGTAGGCCTGAGACACTAGGAGGGAAAGTGGAGAGAGAAGAGTAGAGAACAGTGGGAGAGGAGAGCTCAGTGGAATTGGTGGAAGACTCTGGGTATTTTTATGGTGAGAAAACATGATGACTACACCTGAGAGAAGAAATCCTATACAGTGAAAAAATAAACAAGAATGCTTAAAAATCATTAAATAAATAAATAATATATTAATGATTCTTCAAGAGTTGCCTACCATATGTTCAATATGTAGGTTACTCTTAGAATTTTCCTACTATGAATGTATCTAAAGGAAAATATTTGGAATTCTGGTGGAAGAATGTCCTTGACATGACCTCATGTCCAATTGCACAATTGAGCATACTACAATAATCAACATAATTTTCTACATTTCATAGTCTACAATAGGGTAGAAATGCTATCACTTATGGTTTACATGTGCATTTCCTTGATTATTCTGAGGATAAACATTTGTTCAATTTTCTAGTTTTTTTTTTCTTTCTTCAATAATGAGTTTTCTAATCATGTTTTTCCCCAAATTTCTACTTGAAATTGTTTTTTGCCAGTTATGCATTTTTTTTCTTTTATTATCTATATAATATTTCATAATGGAAGTCTAATTTGTCAGTAATAATTTATTTAAACTCAGTCCAGCACCCTCAATATTTACATGCTTTCCAGTTTTTCACTTTCACAATTACTGTTACAATAAAAAAAACAAATACTTCTTAATATTTCCTTAAGATAAATTTCTAGAATTCCACTTAGTTTAAATGTTATATGAACATCTAAGATGTTTGCTTTATGTTGCCTAAGTTTCAAACATAAAAACCAGTTGTGTGCCCATCTTCTTGGAATCTTCATACATGCAGAAGAATGAATATTTAGTCACTACTTTGGGTACAGTCTTGGAAAAATTACCATAGCAAAGTTTCTCTTGGGCCTCCTGGTGGCATAAGGAGTTAAGATGCAACCTATGAAGCTGTCCGCAGCCAGTGCAGCACAAGTTCAATCCCTGGCCAGGGTGCTACCCACATGGCGCAGCAGACTTCTCTTGTCTCACCCGCTGCTCCCCTCAGCAGTGTATTTCTGTCAATCTGCCTGTGCTATTCCCCACTCTGTCTCTGGTGACTCCTCTCACACCACACACCTCAGGCCTATACCCCAGTTCTTGTATGTATATATAAATAAATCTTTTTTAAAAAGTTTCTCTTTAGGTAGAATATATGAACAAAGTCATCCTGTTAACCATAAAGAAGGTAAAAAGATGCTACCAAAATCTCCATGTTTCGGGTAAATAGTTTCGCATAATGTTATCTCACTTTTTATACAAAGGCAGGAAAATCTCTATGGTTGCTACTTTGAATGGTGGACCATGAATGAAAGAACTGAAGTTGAATAAGAGGCCCTTGAAGTCCATCCCTTAGGGCACTTTAGGGAATTGAATTTAAGAGAGGAGAGTGTCGCTGTGTTATATTTTCTTTTTAAGTATTTATTTTTTAATTTTCTTTTTTATTTATATATTTTTAAAATTGTATACATCGTTGTTCATTTTTAAACAATATTTGCTTTCCCCCACCCCTCAGGTGTAGTCCCCATAGAGTTTCCTTCACCAATGCACCCGTGCACCATCACCTCAGTCCTCTGTGCTCCTCCCTCCCTCTGATCCCTCTCATTCCTCTTTCCTCCTCCTCCCTTGCAGGATGTCTCTGATTTGTAATTGCTCATTTTTGCTTTGTTGTGGTTTGTATTATTATTTTTTTTCATTGATGTCTTATTGGGTTCCCCTATATTCCTGCTATAAGTGAAACCATCAGATATTTTTCTTTTTCCTTCTGGCTTATTTCACTGAGCATAATTCCTTCTAGCTCCATCCACGTTGCTGCTACCTTTCACTGTGCACAAAAATCAACTCAAAATGGATAAAATAACTGTACATAAGACCTGAAACCATAAAATATATAGAAGAAAATATAGATAAAACACTATAAAACATACATCACAATAACATCTTTAAAGACTCATCATCCAAAGCAAAGAAAGTCAAGGAAAAGATAAACACATGGGATTACATCAAACTGAGAGGAGAGGATTGTTATCAGCCATATCACTGTGATCTAATCATCAAAATATTGAATGTGACAGTCTTTGAGATTTTTAACTGAGCTAGTCTCCTGGATACCATTTGCATGCCATTCTCAAAATTGAAACCACCAAAATGAATAAAAAATATAAAGAAAACCCAGATTTTAGAAACAAAGAATTATGCAAGGTACATACTCTATTCTTACGCCTTTTCTCTCTCAGTCTGGTCCTCACTTACCTTCTTAGCTGTTCTAATAAAATCAAAGTTCTTCTTTCTCTATGTGTATTTCTACTTCTTTTGCAGCATATTGTAAGGTTTTAAAATAATCTGTTGGCCTCAACTGTATATTCAAAATATTCCACTTCTACCTTTTTAGCATAACTTTTCTGAATAGATTTCAATTCCTTTAACAAATTATTTTATATTTTATCCAAACTATACCTAGGTTAACTTTTACTCCAAAATAAATTATCTAAGCAAGATTTATGGAAAAGTTAACCAAAGGAAGGAAATGACTGAAGACATATTTATTGATAACAAGATTAAGAAAAGAATGTCCTCTCAACTTGTGCTAGAAAGTAAAAATAGGGGAGCTGCCATGTTTCCTGCTCCACTTTCATTCCAGCTGCTTTGACTGGATACTGGGAACAAGGGGTGGGGCTGAATGGCCAGATGAAGTTCTATAATACAGAAAGCAGGTGGATAAAGAGAGGGAGATAGCTCCTGCTTCTGTAGCCAACTTGCAACCTGGTACTGCTGGGAAGGAAACATGGAAGGTGACACATGGAAGTGAGACATATATAGATATTGGGAACAGACACATGGGTGAGAGAAACATGAGGCGGTTGCTGTCCTTATCTTTGGCAGACAAAAATGGCAGCTGTTGTCCTGACTTCATGGTGGATTATATTGTACATTTTGATTTCTTATTCCCTCTTCGATCCCAGCTCTCTAGATCTACATTACCTCTCCTTGCTGTTTACCACCATAAGGTGTCTTAAACTTTTGGCAAAATTTCAGGGATCAGTAGCCCTGCTGTGAGCCATTTCTGTTTTGCCAGGCATTTTCCCAGGAAGGGGTAGGTAATTTGGGTTGTTTTACTAGAGACTAGTATCCTCTCATCTCTTCCCTCTCTATGCACACTAATTCTATTAAGGTTCTCTTAACAGTTTTTCTTTGGTCCTATGTGCATGAATGGCCAGATTCCACTAGAGCATGGAAGTTTGGAGGTCCACAAGTACCACTCAGTCATGTGCTAAGAAAGAAAAATTTGGATATTAAATAACCATAACTAATAAAATCAACCCATTTATTAAGCACCTTCTAAGTCCAGGTACTGAGCTAGACACCAGTCCCTGTATATAAGTCTGATCTCTATATAACATGGACTATACAAATAATTCTCTTCCAATTCCTGATCAACCTTTTTGGATAATCACAACACTGATCTTTTCTGTCCCCAACATGGCATTTACAGCAGCTTTCTGTAAACATGCAAATTTAAGGGCAATAATAATGTTCTATCTTCTCAATGTATGACTTCACCACTTAATTTAAAGGGCATTTATTAAAGCCTGTTGGAATGAGTATATGTGTAATAGCACTGCTTGTTACAATAGGGTACAATGTCACAGATTTTGATGAAATGGCAGCTTTTATGGCAACGATAAGGCAAATGTACTTGAAATAGATGTAGAGCATCATCATCATGATCATTTTGTCATTGTGGTCTGCTAGAGGTTTGCATGTCTTTTTTTTCTTTTTTTTCCCTATTTTTCAGAAAAATCTAGCAAGACAGGCTTCTATTTCCATTTTCTAGTAAGAATGGAGGTTTAGAGAAGTTAAGCGATGCCTCCAAGTTCACCCAGCAAGTATGTGGCAGAGCCATATTGACCTGCTTTAAGATTCATTTATTTATTTTTAACATTTATTTGTTTATGCATCAAGAGCTGGGGTGTAAACCAAAGGTGCAGGGGTTGAGAAGATTCACCAGAGACAAAGTGGGGAGCAGAACAGGCAGCTCTACTGAAATACATTGCTGAGGGGAGCAGCGGGGGAGACAGGAGAGGTCTGCTGTTCCATGTGGGTCACCTCCCTGGCTGGGGATTGAACATGTGCTGCATTGGTTGTTGCTAGCTTGATAGCTCTGTCTTTAACCACTGTGCCACCAGGGAGGCCCCAACCTGCTTTAATATTTAACAGGTCCTACTACTCCTCACTTTGAAGGGCACATTCACATTATAGCATGCAAATGAACATGCTTCATGTCTCACATTAAATATATTTTTGTAAACATTTTTAAAGGTTTTCAAGTTATTTTCAAAGTTATTCAAAAGAATTCCACTCAATTTATGATTTGCTTTGACTCCTTAGGAATTTAAGGACATGCTTGGGAATTATGCCAAATTTACTTTCATATGTAATGAATTGCTATGATTATCAAATTAAACAACTACACAAGTCAATGTAATTTGTTTTGAATCATTGTGTTAAATACTTATCAATTTCAAAATTAGAATCATTTTTTTCTGGTTGTAAAACACCTTTTACCCTTGGTGCATATCTCTAAATATAGAAGATAATTTAAGTAATGGCATGAATTATGTTTCTATTGTTTAAATTAAATAAACCCTCCATGTTATAATTACATTTTGTATCACACAGATCTAAAGCTTTTATTTTTATGTTTTTATCCCCCCAAGAAGATTTTAAAATATATGACTACTACTTCTGTTGCCTCTTCCATGGAAGTTAGAATTATATGTAATATAAATCTCACTATAATCAAAAGATAGAACTCTTCCTCAAAAATTAAATCTAAACTTGTGAGGAATCATGTACTGAGGAGGTTGCTAGAAATATACACATATTCAAGAAAAAAATGTATAAACAAAGATAATGGGATCAGACTATGTTAAAAAATGTAATTTACACATATGTAAATTCTACTTGTGATATGGTAAAAGAATAGGCTAGTTTATGAAAACACAAGCAAAATAAGTTTGGAAGGATGGGAAATCTTTTGCTTTTTCCGCAAATACAGAGTAAATTCAAACTGTTTTCCTCCTTGACCTTATCTCCCTCTTCTCTAGTATCTGTGCTGTTTCCTCTCTAAGAAGTTGGTCAACTTGCTGGTTGTCAATACCTCAAGCATATATCCATGTCAGAGGTTCTGTACTTCTGGCCTTCTGAAGCATTGTTCTCCCAGCCAGTCATATAGAAGGGTCTTTAGTTCCATCAGGACTACTCAATCACTTCCTAACCCAAATACTCAAAATGTAACACACAAAATATTAAATAAAATGGAAGCTTACCAGACCAAACTATTCTGAATAGTGAACTTTCATCTATGTTTATTTCCTTGCTTATAGTTACTTTGCACATGATCTGTAATGCTTATAACTCAGACCACTGTCATTAGATTAGATGAGTCAACACTTGCAGCTTACTTAGACAACACTTGGCACCTGGTAATTTCTATAAGTGTCTGTTGAATAAATAGTCAATCTACCATATTTTGAAGAGAGGAAATGGAATCTCAGAAGCCACTTACCTAGTTGCATGGGCCCTCAGTTTTCTGTTATGTAACCTAAGCTTCAATGTGGATTATGGTAATAAACTGCTCCTTTACTAAGTCTTCATCTGCCAATTGGACATACCAATTGTTAATTTTTTTAATGGAAAAAAATGGATAGGAATATGATTCAGTGTTCATTTCTGACTTTACCAAAGAAATCCAAATGTTGAAAACCAATGGACCAAATATGAGGTATAATATTAGTTATTTTTACATGCAAAGAAAAAAGGTTTGTTGAAATCCTATAATCATTGATAACCAATTCTCAGGTTTTTCAAAAAAGTATTCTTATTGCTAGAGGAGTTAACTTACCATACAGAGGTCTGAGAAACAGTTAAAAAGGATCAACTGATGTTACAAAATTTAGCTGAATAGTAATTTTTATCTCAAGAAGGTATAAAAATTTTACATTCAACTTTAAATTACATCTGTGTTTTTTAATGATAAATAAACTTTTATTGTATTGAGTTTCATCTTAATTTTAAGTTGATTTTTAAACTGATTAGTTTGCTGTAACAAATAGAGAAAATTAGTGACCAAAGTGGCATGTGCTATAACATAAATCTTAAATTTGTGTCATTTTGTGTGTGTGTTGTAGATAAAGAATACTCTACATTATATACCACTGAATATATTCTAGGACATGTTTGTTTTCTTGCCATAGTTCCTGTCTTACTGATTTATAACAAGGGAGCCAGGCTTCCCATTTTGGGCATCAAGGAATTTGATTTTGTTTCATTTCTTCTGTTGTAAAGATTCCATACATTTGCTTCAATATCACAGTTGAAATTCTTTTGAAATATACTTTATATAATAATACCCACCCTGTTGGCAACGAATATGCATTCTTTCTTTTAAACTTATGATATATTGAAATTGAAGAAGAATAATATTACAATTAAAAAAGTGATACTTTCTAACAAAATATAGAATTTAGTGATAAAAGTTGTCATTGATAAGTTATTTTCATATTTGACTGTTATCTCTATATATTTTAAAGATTTATTTATTTATGCATTCAAGAGCTGGGGTACAGGCCAGAGGTCTGGGAGGTGAGAGCATCCACCAGAGACAGAGTGGAGGGCAGAACAGGCAGACTGACTGAAACACACTGCTGAGGGGAGCAGCGGGCGAGACAGGGGAGGTCTGCTGCGTCATGTGGGTTGCTCCCTGGTGGGCCGGGGATCGAACTCATGTTGCAGAGGCTTCGGATTGCTTTATAGTGTGGTGCTTAACCCCTTGTGCCATCAGGGAGGCCCTTATCTCTATATTTTTAAAGATTTATTTTATTTATGCATACAAGAACTGGGATACAGGCCAGAGGTGTAGGGGGTGAGAGGATTCACCAGAGAAAGTGTGGGGAACAGAATAGGCAGATCGACTGAAATACACTGCTGAGGGGAGCAGCCAGAAAGTCAGGAGAGGTCTGCTGTGCCATGTGTGTTGCTCCCTGGCTGGAGTTCTAACTCATGCTGCAGTGGCTGTGGAGAGCTTCATAAGTTGTGTCTTAACCCCTTGCACCACCAAGGAGTCCCTGTTATCTCCATCTATTTTGAGCAATTAGTTGACCTGTTTTATTTGTGATTGATAGAGCTTACTTCAAGGGATAAAATAACAGAATTTGTATCTTTTTACTTCAAATGCGAACAGTTACCAGTTGTGATGATGGGCTGGAATTGACTTGCCAACAAAAATTTTATAAAGTATATGATAATATTGTTTCCTTTGCCAATGATTCTATGTGTAATAGAATAAGAAAGTCTAAATTATGTTCCCAAGTTCCAAGATATGTGGTTGTTTAAACTCTGATAATCCAATGAATGAGCTAGCAATGGCCTGATGTGAAGTGGGAATTAAGTGCCAAAAGATGGGGTGAATTTGGTTTTTCTACTATATAATGAAATTAAAACATTCTCTTCCTGTGTTCCTTTTACTAAAGAATGAAATGACAAGGGGTTTGAACTGAAAATTCTATTGTTAATTCTGTTCTTTCTTTTAGCTACACTGTTCATTTGGAAAATGAAATGGATCATTTCCTTCACAGAGGATTTTCTTCCTTAATAAGAATCTATGTGTATAGTCCTGAGTAATAAAAAAGAGCTCTGGATACAGCTCAATACTAATAATTTTTTCTTGCTTGTTGCCTCTACCTACCTCCATAAATCTTCTGAGAGGTTTAGAAAACAAAAGACATCATAGGAGGAAAGATGTTATTAATCAGTTATTGTGTATCTGCCTACTTTCTTAACTAAAGAAATGTATTCTCTCAAAGAGGCTGTGATTTAAGTAAGGGTATATATACTGCAGGAAGAATGAAAGGAATGAAGAAAATGAGAGGAAAGGAATGAGGAAGACAGGAAAGTAGGGAATAAGATGGTGAAGAAAAATATTTGTGAGAAGGCAGTAAGAAAAGGAGAATAGGGAGATATTCTGAACTGTGATTTTATATGGTTTAGGGTATGGAGGAAACAATCCTCACTTAATTTGTAAGGATGAAATGCATTTAATATCCTGGTATATCTGAGAGCATTCAAAGTTTGAGAATACTGATAGTGATGCCCTCAAAGGGAAAAGACCCAGCAGATTGTAGTTCAATGTAGTTCAAAATATGTAGAGTAAAATACCCAATTGGTGAGAGATTTTTGGATATACCAAATACTGTTTTGATATTGATCTACATTCTAAAGCTATAATCTGGGACCTTTACTTTGATGAATCAATTGGTATCCTGTTCTTGATCCCCCCAGATAGAAACTCAGGTGCAAAAACTCTACTGTAACAAACTTATTTAGGAGTTAATCCCAAGAGTTATATAGTTAGGGGAGTGAGAAGTGAGACAAGGGGAAGAAAGAAGACATAAAAGGAGATAATATTAACCAAATTAGCCCTCCTGGTAACTGGTGCTGAATCCTTGTAGAACTCTGTCAGTAGCATGTGTATCCTTTCCTCAGAGTTATCCCACACAAGGGGCAGAGCACATATGCATATAATAACTGTCATTAGTCATTATTTGAGGATTGCATTAGAGGGTGAGAATAACGTGCTAATTCTCTGGTGTTCTTGGTCTGCCATACTATACTTGGACACAGCAATCTCTAAAGAATGGCACTAAGCAGAGATGGAGTTGTTGGAAGCTGTAAATAAGGTTGACTTTTTTTCACATGATAAGGTTAATCTCAGCATCTGACACTTGATTTTGCCTTGCATTCTACCCTATACCTATTTTTCTTCATTTTATTATCATACACTACCTTCTCCCTTTTTAAGGATAAGTATTGCCACCAAACAAAGGAACACTATATAAATACATACACACATACATATGCATGTGTGTGTATTATTATTATCCAATGAGTGCAAAAATACTAATTAGAAAAGATATATAAATATATATATATATATATGCCTATGTTCATTGCAGCACTATTTACAGCCTAACTGCCCAACAGTATGAGTGGATAAAGATATGGTTGATGTGCTCAATGGAGTACTACTCAGCTGTCAAAAGAGATGAAATCTTGTGACAATATGGATGGAACAGGAGGGGATTATGGTAAGTATGAGTCAGAAGGAGTAATATAAATACAAAATGAATTCATATTCAGAATTTGAATTTTTTCTGCTTTGGCAATCACAATATACCAATTCTTGAGTCAGAAGATCTATAGGTAGGTTTCTACCCTAGCTGTTCAGTTTACTAGCTAAGTAACCCACTTTAAGCCTCAGTTTCTTTGTTTGTAAAATGAAGATAAAGTCATTTAAACTGTTGAATTCCCATGATTCTATTAGAACTTAATGAGATAAAATAGACAAAGTGTGCTCTATCAAATACTTCTCTTCTTAACCTATATTCTAGAATGTGAGTTCCATGAAGGCAATGCTTGTGTTTTGTTTATTGTTATGTCCCCAGTGCCCAAGACACTGTGCCTTATATCATCTACTTAATCATAAGATCTAATTTTAATTTGAGGTAAAATTGGGTCTTATGTAGGGCTTCCCCTGGTGGCGCAGGAGGTTGAGTGCAGCACTATGAAGCTGTCCACAGCTTCTGCAGCATGGGTTTGATCCCAGCCGACTGGCAAGAATCCCACATGGTGCGGCAGACCTCTCTTGTCCCACGCACTGCTCCCCTCAGCAGTGTATTCCAGTTAATCTGCCTGTTCTGCTTCCTGCTCTGCTCTGGTGAATCCTCTCACCCTCCCACGCATCTGGCCTGTACCCCCATTCTTGTATGCATGAATAAATAAATCTTAAAAAAAAAACTGGGTCTTATGTAAAGAAGCATGAGGGAACTTTCTTATGTGATGATAAAATATCCCATGTATTCATCAGTGTGGTAATTGTTGTTTGGATTTATAAATTTGACACAGTTTATTGATTTTTACTATAAACTGTGAATTACATCATTCATACATTATACCAATGAGAAATTGATCTGAAAATAAAACTAGATTTAAATTAATAGATCATAAACAAGCAAGCTGAAGATGAATTAGAATTATTCTGACAATTACCTACATCTATGTTTTAGTGGTTTTACGTGTCTGGGGGTTCTATATTGTTGGATCAGTACCTACATATAGGTTGCTTTTCCATCCATAACAGTAGATCTTTCTGACTTGTCAAGTGTATCAGACATTGTTTTTTTTTAATTAATATTGCTAAGATAGAAGAGCGAAAAAGACAAAAGCTTTTTCAATGGTATACTATGTTGATTTTTAAAAAATACACTTTGGCTGCATTTGGGAGTTTTTTTATAGCACAAGTGAATAACAAGAACATCATGATAATGTCTTTGTTTACAAGTCTTAGCTCTGGAGAAACCAAGTTGTTTTGCATGCGTATCTTCATTAAATTGTTTTTTACCTAACTGAAATTAAAAGTGTATTATCCCATTTTACAGAAATAAAACTGGAGCACAGATCATTTTAGACAATGTCAGATTTATGTATATATCAAGGTTTGCTGGGGTTATTTATGACTGTATACTCTGAAGGTTTTTATTTTTATTTTTTTATTTATATGAAAATAAATGTTTTTCCATTTTGTGTACATGTGCCAATATTTTAGAAGTGGGAAAGAAAAGGAAGCTGTTCATAAACACCAAAGCTGAAAATATCGGCTATGCCATTTCTTTATTCCCATACTTGATAAATTGATACATAAAGTGACTTAACTAGATAATTACTAAATAATGCAAGACTTCAGGGTAAACACCATTATGCATGGATATGAATTAAGATTTCACAGTAGAAGGCTTTTTCATTGTTATTTGCCAAAATATTCTAAACCTGTCTGTGCTGAAAGAAATATTTTAATTTGTAATCACCTGCTGAATTTGAACAATGGGGAGGCTATTTGCTCACAATATGTGGCCACACTGTGTAGTTTAAGGCAGAGATTGTGGATGCAGTGACCTGAGGTAGAATATAGCTCAGGGATTTACTTACTAGCAAGAAAAACTTAGGTCATCATGAAGAGTTGTAAGGATTACATACATGTATGAAAAATACAAACATTTTCTGGCAGATAGTAGACATTCAAAAAAAATTGGAAACCATTATTAGTAAAATGGCTCATCAAACTATGAAAAACTGAGTTTGATTCTCATAAAAATACAAAACAGATTACTCATTTAGAAGAGACATAAATTTTCCTAAACCACAAAAGTATTTTCCATGTGATTTATCAAATTAACTCAGGGCAATTTAGCAATGATCCAAGTTCTGACAGGGAGAGAGAAAGAGAATTATGGGTGTGGATCATGGTGCTAGTGAAAGGTTAAGACTTCATTTCATCCAGACTCAGAGATGTATTTACCCCCATATATAACCTGAAATAAAAATATTATTCAACTGTACAATAAAATCTTAGATTTCTGTTGAATTTAAAATGGTTTCTAGAATTTCTACTTGCAAAGTTCTGGATGTATTTATCACTTTTCTATGATAGATTTTTCTCTTTTATTGATTGGTCAGTTGATTGTTAGAAGCCGAGATGTTTAATTTACTTGTTCTCTAGGAAGATGACTAGATTCTCTGTTGAGTAGTTCTAACTATGGAATCTTCTAGGCTATGGGGCAAAAGTTTGAACGCTGATGTCTGCAAGTCATAGGTAAGTGGGAGTGATTCTTCTATGACATGATTGACATGCCCAAGAATCTGGAAACCTGTAGGACTGCACCTATGTGTTAAGATAAATAACCAACAGGTCATCTTTACTCCAGAGAATAGCACAAATATTTTGCCTTTCTTAAACCTTGACATTTAGTGTAGAAAAATAAAAATCCCAAGAATTTTAGTAATCACAAACAGGCCCTCATGTATGGTTTGAAGACTGAGTCCATTCTACTTGAGTAATCCAAACAAACCCTCAAGCCAAGCCAAGTGTAAAGTTTAAAGTTGATATAGTCTAATACCATTTGTAATGAACTGCAAGAGAAAATGCAAATTATATTTGTGTGAATTCACATTTGGCTCAGACATCAATGAATTACTACAGATAAAGTTTCAAGAAATAAGAGCTTAGTCTAAATACATAAAATGCACAAGGAAATACATTGAATAGGTATGCCATCGATGAGAAATCATGTATAATCAGCCTCATTAATAACCAGAGAAATATACATTAAAATAAATTCCAATATAAGATTGACAAAGATTAAAAGTCTTATAAAGGTTTGGCAAAGATGTGGAACAAATAGGATTTTTAAAAGTTCATAGGTCAAATAAACAAATGTGAAATACAGTTTGTCTTATTGTAAAGTTGAATATATGCATGCCTTATAATGCAGTAATTCCAGTCCTAGCTATAAACCTATGGGAGTCTGTTATTTATGTGTTTGAGGACAACTGAATCAAATTACAAATATATGAATGGTAGCAGCAGCAGTGTTTATAGTAGCAAAAATACTGGCAAATCCCAAATACCTGTGGAATAGAGGGGGGGATGTCATATATTCACAAAGCATAATACTATAGAGCAATGAGAGAATAAACTACAGCTGCACAAATCAACAATAATCTATCTTAGGGATATAACACCAAGAGAAACAGCAAGTATAGTTTCATGAAATTTAAAAACAGCCAAAGTTGGATATTACATTGGGGGGTATTGTGCAATAGAACTATAAAGAACAGAGAGGGAATGATAAAAACTAAAACTAAATCGGGGCCTCCCCAGTGGCGTAGCGGTTGAGCGCTGGGTTGCGAAGCTGCCCACAGCCTCTGCCGCCGGTTCGATCCCCGGCTCTGCTCCCCGCTCTGGCGATTCTCTCACCCTCCCGTGCTTCTGACTATACCCAGTGCTTGTATAAATTAATGAATGAATGAATGAATGAATAAATAAATCTTAAAAAAAAAACCAAAAACTAAATTTGGTATATGCAGTTTACCTTTGAAGGAGGGAAAGAAAATACCTGTTAGCTACAGTGGACTTGTGAGGCCTTTAAAGTGATGTGTGTATTCTGTTTAAACTGGATAATGGCTACATGCACTCACTAAATTCTAATTCTTTATCCTTAACCCAATGTTTATAAATACTCTTACTGTATATTCAATATATAATTAAAAAGAATTTATAAATTATAGATACAAAACTCACCTGATACCCTTATTCCCATATAAAGTATAAAAGCTTTATGTCCCCTTTATCTTTGTGGAAATCAACATAAGTATATTGTTAATGATTTTTTCATATATTCATACTCATAATTCTAAGAAATCCTTATCTTATAAAGAGGCGCTATAAAATAGTTTGCTTTTAAAATTAGATACTTCATATTGAAAGATATAAAGTTCTCATATATCTCACAAGGTACTGCTGTGATACTTGAGTTAAGTAGATATGATTGTTGCCAAAGACTATTAAAAGTGTTTATTTGCGGGCCTTCCCTGGTGGTGCAGTGGTTGAGTGCTGGGCTGCAAAGCTACCCACAGCCTCTGCAGCACCAGTTCAATCCCCAGCCACCAGGCAAGGGTCCCACATGGTGTGCAGACCTCTCATGCCATGCCTGCTGCTCCCCTCAGAAGTGTATTTTATCAGTCTGCCTGTTCTGTTCCCCGCTCTGGCTCTGGTGAATTCTCTTACCCTCCCGCGCTTCTGACTGTACCCAGTGCTTGTATAAATAAATAAATAAATCTTTAAAAAAATGAATAAAAGTGTTTATTTTCACTAAGTTGAAGGCCAATTGGTTGAAGACATTGTAGAAATTTTATTAGTTGAAGATACTGTCATTTCTTAGCTGAAAATACAGTGACTAAAAGTTTCCTTCATTTTTAGAATTATTCATTGGTCTACATTTATGAACTTCCTTCATAATAATTTGTCTTTTTTTAAAGATTTATTTATACAAGAACTGGGGTATAGGCCAGAGACACTGGAGGGTGAGAGGATTCAACCAGAAACAAAGCGGGGAACAGAACAGGCAGACAGACTGAAAACACTGCAGAGGGGAGCAGCGGGCAAGACAGGAGAGGTCTGTTGTGCCATGTGGTTATCTCCCTGGCTGGCCGGGAATAGAACCTGTGCTGCAGAGGCTGTGGACAGCTTCATAGTGCTGTGCTCAACCTGCTGTGCCATCAGGAAGGCCCCCTTCATATTTATTTGGAATATATATATTTTTATAGGTATGAGTGGGAAGAGCATATGCGCAGTGTTAGAGTTACATGAAGAGGAAGAAAATGGAGAACACACATATACACACACGTCTCTATCTTGGGTAGTTAGCATCTTTTAGTAGCAAATAAAGGCAATAACTGGAAAATGGGCCTCTGTCAAGTGTACCTCTGTCACAGGGCACAGCCAGATTCAGCAGGATAAACTTGACAGTCCTTGATCTTTTCGAGTACATCCTCCATCCTTTCCCTCTAAATGAGAGCTATAATATATCCAATAAAATCTTTGCTAACAAGTGATTCTCAAGCAGTCAGAGAGATATTAGTCAGCAATGTTGTGCAAGACTTCCAATATTAAAACGTAGTTTAGTTGGAGGAAAAGATACTTTGTGCTTGTTGACATTCCTCTCAAAGGTAATTATCTGCTGCTATCATGTTTGAGTTCCCAGGAGGCCTAGAACTATAGTATTTTATTAATGATGTTCTGTAAGAAGACATATATATTGGATTGCTTTATTTCATTAAAAATAAAGTCCACATGGTTGCCAAAGAGAGGCAGATTTCCTTCATAAATCCTACAGCCATCCCTCTTTTCTCCGTGGGTTCATTTTGTTTTGGCTTCTTGGATTCTATGGCTAAGACTTGCTATGGTTATCTAGAAAGGTATGCTAATGAAACATATGCATATATATTTTTCTATGAGTATATCCTGTATTTCATGAAAAGAAACACAATTCATAGAGGATTTAATACATTTGAGACTTACAGGGCTTGATTATATTTTGAATATTTATCTTGTGTTCACTTCATTTCCTTCTGCTCCATAATTTTCCCTAAGCTACAAGTAGCTTCTTCCAAGCCACAAAGTCTAATTTTATTTGCCTAGACAGAGAAAAACAGCATCATTGAGCACAACAGTACTTGTATTTCTTCATATTTCTTAATTCAGTGTGGAGGCATGAAGATGCATATAACATTCCTTCCCAGACCCCAACCCTTAATTTTGATTTCTCCTTATCAAATTAACTTGTACTTGAATTTATACCTGTATAACTTTCCACAGCTATGAGAAAATGGAATCTAGTCTAGGTAAAGCAAGTGAATCTTAAATCACTTCAAGTGAGGTTAATTATGATCTAGCAGGAATAGCAAATCAGATGAAGCAAATGGTATAGACCTAGATATTCTGAACACTGAGTTTAATCAATGGAAGAGAGACAATGGTTTCTTTAAAATTTGCCTTTATCCACACATCTATTCTTGGGCACTTAGATTGTTTTCATAACTTGGCTATTGTGAATAGTGCTACAATGAACATAGGAATGTATTGTATTGTTTTTAAGTTGTGTTTTGCATTCTTCCAGTAATTAGCCAGAAGAGGCATAATGGGACCACATATTAGATCTATTTTTAATATTTTGAGAAACTTCCATACTGTTCTCCATAGGGGCTGGACAAGTCTATATTTCCACCCACAGTGTATGAAGGTTCCTTTTTCTACATCCTCACCAATGCTTGTTGTTTCTGTTTGTTTGTTTGTTTTGTTTTGTTTTGTTTTGATGTGGACCATTTTCACAGGTGTGGTATCTCATTGTGATTTTGATTTGCATTTCCCTGATGATAAGTCATGATGAACCTTTTTTTTCATGTATGTGTTAGCCATCTGTATATCCTCTTTAGTGAAATGTCTAGCTCTTCTGCCCATTTTTTATGAGTAGTTTTTGGTTGTGTGAGTTCTTTGCAGATTTGTATATTAGCCTATGTCAGATATATAGTGTGCAAATATTTTCATTCCTTTAGTAACATGACTTTTTTGATTTAAAGAAAGTTTCTTTCACTATGCAGAGCTTTAAACTTTGATATAGACTCATTTGTTGGTTTTTGCATTTGTTTTCCTTGGCATCGTAGTTTATTCCCTAAAAAAAGTCACAAAAGTGAATGTAGAAAGGGAACAGACAAAAACAACCAAAACCAAACCCTTGAAATCTGACTGCAGAACTGAGACTACCAAAAAAGGAGGGATCTGGGGGAAGGTGGTAGGAAGGAGAAGGGGATTTTGAGTCCCAACGGACAGTAGTAGAGGATTATTGGCGCTTTGTTGGTGGGTCTGGTATAACATACATTTGTAGATGTGTAAACCTATACCCCTAAAACAAATACAGTGTTTCAAACCAATGTTACATCAATACATTTTATTTAAAAAAAAATAGCCTTAGATCATGTTCTTTGATGAAACCAAGAGAGGGCAACCTTCAAGAACATGTAGACAGGTCTCTCCTTCACTCAGGAACCCAACACCTAACTTGATGTATCACATATAAGCATTTACTAATATTAATTGAATGAAAGAGAAATGAGTAGGAAGAATTAGATCATATCAAAGAAACAAGTACCAGACTAACAACAGATTTTTCTATTGCAATATTCAGTGGGAAAAACAGTGGAGTGCTATTTTTAAGGTATTTTTTTTTTTTTAATAAATTTTATTGTTATATTCCCCATACAATTGCAGCCCCCCCATTCTGACCCCAATCCCTCCCCTCCCACCCCCCTAAAAGTGTCTCTGGTTCATAGTTTTTTGCTGATTTTGATTTTCACTTTCTTATAGTTATTCATTTTCCTGGTCCCTTATTTAAGTTTTCTAGATTCCTGCTATGAGTGAGACCATCCGGTATTTTTCTTTTTCTTTTTGGCTTATTTCGCTGAGCATGATCCCTTCCAGCGCCATCCATGTTGCTGCAAATTGCATGTGTTTATCTTTTTTGAATGCTGAGTAATATTCCATGGTATATATGTACCACATCTTCTTGATCCAGTCATCTATTTTTGGGCATTTGGGTTGTTTCCGAAGCTTAGCTATTGTAAACAGTGCTGCTATAAACATAGGGGTGCAGGTGCTCTTTGGAATTGATGTTTCTGTGTCCTTTGGGTAAATACCTAGGAGTGGAATTGCTGGATCATATGGAAGCTCTATGTTTAGTAGGTCCAGAAATCTCCATACAGCTTTCCACAGTGGTTGGACCAGTTTGCACTCCCACCAACAGTGCAGAAGAGTTCCTTTTTCTCCACATCCTCGCCAACATTTGTTGTTGCTAGTTTTTTTAATATGTGCCATTCTCACTGGTGTAAGATGGTATCTCATGGTAGTTTTGATTTGCATTTCCCTGATGACAAGTGATGTTGAACATTTTTTCATATGCCTGTTGGCCATTTGCATTTCCTCTTCAGAGAAGTTTCTTTTAAGCTCTTCTGCCCATTTTTTGACTGGATTATTTTCTTTGTTGTTGTTGAGTCTCATCAGCTCTTTGCAGATTTTTGTGATCAGTCCTTTATCATTAGTGTTGGGTGCAAAAATGTTCTCCCAGTTGGTGGGGTTTCTCTTTGTTTTGTTATTGTCTCTTTTGCTGTGCAAAAGCTCTTTAATTTGATGTAGTCCCAGCTGTTTATCTTTGCCTTCACTATCACTGCTTTGGGTGATGTGTCTGTAAAGATGTCTTTGATGTGCAAATCACGTAGTGTTTCGCCTATATTTCCTTCTATATATTTTATGGTTTCAGGTCTTATGTCTAGTTCTTTAATCCATTTTGAGTTGATTTTTGTGTATGGTGTGAGGTGGTGGTCAAGCTTCATTCTTTTGCATGTAGCGACCCAGTTTTCCCAGCACCATTTATTGAACAAACTTTCTTTGCTCCAATGCATATTCTTTGCTCCTTTGTCAAAGATTAGTTGACCATAAATCTGTGGGTTTATTTCTGGATTTTCTATTCGATTCCATTGGTCTGTATGTCTGTTCTTGTTCCAATACCATGCAGTTTTGATGATTATGGCTTTGTAGTATAGTTTGAAGTCTGGGCGTCTGATGCCTCCATTCCCTTCTTTTTTTTTCAGGAGAGCTTTGGCTATTCGGGGTTTTTGGTGATTCCATATGAATTTCATCAATAATTGTTCTATTTCTTTGAAGAATGACATTGAAATTTTGATTGGAATAGCATTGAATCTGTATATTGCTTTTGGTAGGATGGCCATTTTAATAATGTTTATTCTTCCAATCCATGAGCAGGGGATGTCTCTCCATTTCTTTGTGTCTTCTTCTATTTCTTTTAACAGTGTTTTATAGTTTTCTTTGTATAGGTCCTTTACCTCTTTTGTTAGATTTATTCCCAAATATTTGATTTTTTTTGTTTCAATAACAAAAGGGATGGTCTTTTTGATTTCTTCTTCTTCAGATTTATTGTTTGTGTATAGGAAGGCTACTGACTTTTGCGTGTTGATTTTGTATCCTGCCACTTTACTGAACTGATTGATGAGTTGAATTAGCTTTTCTGTGGAGTTTTTGGGGTTCTCTATGTATAATATCATATCGTCTGCAAATAGTGATAGTTTGACTTCTTCTTTTCCTATTTGGATTCCTTGGATGTCTTTCTCTTGTCTTATTGCCCTGGCTAGGACTTCCAGTATTATATTGAAAAGCAATGGTGAGAGTGGACATCCTTGTCTTGTTCCAGATCTTAATGGAATTGCTTTCAGCTTTTCACCATTGAGAATGATACTGGCTGTTGGCTTGTCATAGATGGCCTTTATGATGTTGAGGTATGTTCCTTGTATCCCCAGAATTTCAAGGGCTTTTATCATGAATGGGTGTTGCACTTTGTCGAAAGCTTTCTCAGCATCTATTGATATTATCATATGGTTTTTATATTTCTTTTTGTTGATGTGTTGGATAACGTTGATTGATTTTCGGATGTTAAACCATCCTTGTGCCCCTGGAATGAATCCAACTTGGTCGTGGTGAATTATCTTATGGATACATTGTTGGATTCTGATAGCTAAAATTTTATTGAGGATTTTTGCATCAGTGTTCATTAGGGAGATTGGCCTGTAGTTTTCCTTTTTTGTGTTGTCCTTGTTCGGTTTTGGTATTAGTGTAATGTTGGCTTCATAAAACGTGTTTGGTATTGTCCCTTCCTTCTCAATTTTTTGGAAGAGTTTGTGAAGGATAGGCACTAATTCGTCTCTGAATGTTTGGTAGAATTCATTTGTAAATCCATCAGGTCCTGGGCTTTTGTTTTTGGGGAGGTTTTTGATTACCATTTCAATTTCGCTAATTGTAATTGGTCTGTTTAGGTGTTCTATTTCTTCTTTATCTAGCTTTGGGTGATTGTAGAGTTGTAGGAATTTGTCCATCTCCTCTAGATTGTTAAACTTGTTTCCATATAACTGTTCATAGTAGTTACTGATTATTCTTTTGATCTCTGCTGTGTCCGTTGTGATTTCTCCTCTTTCATTGATGATCCTGTTTATTTGTGCTTTCTCCCTTTTTTCCTTTGTGAGCCTGGCTAGGGGTTTGTCTATTTTATTGATTTTTTCAAAAAACCAGCTCTTGGTTTCATTGATCTTTTGGATTGTTTTTTTAGTTTCAATTTCATTTATTTCTGCTTTGGTTTTTATTATTTCTTTTCTTCTACTGGTTTTGGGGTTTTTTTGTTGTTCTTTTTCTAGATCTTTGAGCTTCGAGATGAGGTTGTTTCTTTGCGTTCTTTCTTGTTTCTTGATGTGAGCTTCTATTGCTATATATTTTCCTCTTATTACTGCTTTTGCTGCATCCCATACATTTAGGATATTAGTGTCCTCCTTGTCGTTCAATTCAAAAAATTTTTTAATTTCTTCTTTGATCTCCTCATTAGTCCAATGGTCTTCCAGTAGTGTGGTTTTTAATCTCCATGAGGTAGGAAAGTTCCTCGCCTTCTTTTTATGGTTTATTTCTAGTTTGATGCCTTCATGGTCAGAAAAGATGGTTGATATGATTTCAATCTTGGTGTATCTGTTGATGTTTGTCTTGTGCCCCAGTATGTGATCAATCCTGGAGAATGATCCGTGTGCGCTTGAGAAAAATGTGTACTCCGTTTTTTTTGGGTTTAGTGTTCTATAGATGTCTGTTAAGCCCAATTGCTCTAGGTCCTTATTTAGAGCTTTGGTTTCTTTACTTATTTTTTGTCTTGTTGATCTATCCATTGTTGATAGTGGTGTGTTGAAGTCTCCCACTACGTATGTGTTTTCTCTGATGTCTGTTTTCAGAGAGGACAACAGTTGTCTGATATATTTTGGTGCTCCTTCGTTTGGTGAGTATATGTTAATGAGTGTTATTTCTTCTTGAAGTATTGTCCCCTTGATCATAATGTAGTGACCATTGGGGTCTCTTTTTATCTTTTTGAGTTTGAAATCTGTTTTATCTGATATAAGTATAGCTGTTCCTGCTTTCTTTTTTGGTCCATTTGCTTGTAGGATTGTTTTCCATCCTTTAACTTTGAGCCTATTTTTATCTTTTGTAGCTAAATGTGTTTCCTGGAGACAGCAAAAGGTTGGGTTTTGTTTCTTAATCCAGGCTGCCACTCTGTGTCTTTTTATTGAAGAGTTTAGTCCATTTACATTTAGAGTTAATATTGATATGTTAACATCTGTATTTGCCATTGTGTTTGTCTTTCCTTTGATTTTATTTATTTATTCTTTTAATAACTTTTTTTTTTTTTGGCCTTCTTTCATTGTTATTCGTCCCTCTGAGGTTCTGGCTTTAGGACTCCTTGTAGTATTTTTTGGAGTGGGGGTTTAGTTGCAATGAAATTCCGGAGTTTCTGTTTGTCTGGGAAGGTCCATATTCTTTCTTCAAAGAGGAAGGAGAGCTTTGCGGGATAGAGTATTCTTGGTTGGCATCTGTTTTCTTGGAGTCTGTTGACTATGTCCCTCCACTCTCTCCTTGCCCGTAGTGTTTCTTCGGAGAAGTCTGATGTCAGCCTGATTGGTTTTCCTTTGAATGTTATCTGTTTCTTCCCTCTTGCCAGCTTCATTATTTTTTCCTTGTCCTGGATTCTTGGGAGCTTTACTATTATGTGTCTTGCTGTATTTTTCCTTTCGTCGTGGAAGTTTGGTGTTCTTCTTGCTTCTTGTATATCAATTTTCAGCTCCTTCTTCACATTTGGGAAATTCTCTTCAATTATCTCTTTGAATATTTTCTCTGTTCCTACATCTCTCTCCTCTCCTTCTGGTATTCCTATAACTCTTATATTTCCTTTCCTCATGGAGTCAGATAGTTCCCGAAGTCTTTCTTCATTCTTTTTCCTTCGTACTTCTCTTCCTTTTCTGTTTTGGTTCTTTTTATTTCTGTGTCTTCAAGATTACTTATTCGTTCTTCCATTTCATCTATTCTGCTTTCATTGCTTTTCCCGGAGTTCTTTATTTCTTCCATTAATTCTTTGATCTCCTGCATTTCTTTTACTTCCCTCTTTAGGGACTCAATTTCTTTCTTCTGACCATTGTTTTCCCTCTCTAGGGACTCAATTGCATTCTTCTGATCGTTGATTATTTTTCCCTTATCATTGTTTTCCTTTATGACTTCTGTCAGTTTTTTAATCACGGCAATTTTAAATTCTCTTTCTGGAAGGCTCAGAAATTCTTCCAAGTTATTGTCTTTGCAATCTGGGGGCTGGCTTTCTTTTTGTGGTGTGCTTTTTCTCTGGAGAGTTGCTAGGTTGCGTGTGGTTCTTCTCCTCCCTACTGTCTGTTTTCTAATTTGCCGTATGCGTTGGGACACTGTGTTGTTGGGACTGGCCGGCATCTTGGGTGGGCTTCTCTGTTCCCCTCTGGTTCTTCCAGGAGTCATCTGTCAGTTTCAAGCAGCCTTTAAGGAGAAAGGTCCCTGTTCTAAAATGCCGATGTGGGGACACACTCCCCTGTGCGCCTGGTCTGCCCCGGCGGTGGGTTCCTGCTCCCCTCTGGGCTTGGACTGCAGGCCAGAGGGGGTCTGGCGTGGGCGAACTTCCCCCGCTCACCTCTGGCTCCTGAGGAAGCCTTCTGCAGGTAGTCTTTACTGAAGAAATGTCCCTCTTCTAAAATGGTGATGTGGGACACACTCCCTGCGCGTCTGGTCTCAGGCACACTCTTCTGCGCGCCTGGTCTGCCCCGGCTGTGGGTGCTCGCTCTCCCTGTGGGCTCAGACTACTTGCGGAAGGAGCCAGGTGTGGGCTAACTCCCCAGCTGGCCACTAGCTGCTTCAGGAGCCTGTGCTGGGGTCAAGTCGCTAGGTGGCGCCAGAGATCTCTCCTAGAGCCCTTGGGGAGCTGATTTTCCACCCCGTGGGACAGGGAGCAGAGCGGGGATGGTAGGGTACACCTCAACGGCGTTGGGGTGCTATGTCTGCCTTGTGCCCCACCGTCGTGGGGAACCCACGCCCCTAATTTCGTGCCCCGGGTCTCAGTTCCAAAGCCCTCAGTTCCAGGACGCGGGCTGTAGCCCAGATCAGTGGCGCGGGAATGGCGCCTTTTGAATCCCGCTCCCCTGCCTGGGCGCCTTGTTCCTGCTCACTCAGGGAGGGCCTCCGCGTCTCCCCGCAAGCCTAGGTCGCAGGCGCGGGGACCTGGGCAGCTGCGATTCGGTCGGGATCCGCGCCACTTTCCGCGCAGGCTTACCGGGCGGCCGGGGCTGTGTGCTGGGGCTGGTCTCCTCCTGGGGGGCGGGGCTCTCTTCAATCTATTTTTAAGGTATTAATGAAAACACTTAAGACCTAGAATTTAACATCCAGTTAACTGTTATTCAAATGTAAAGACATGGGCCTCCCTGGTGGTGCAGGGATTAAAGTCTCAGTGCTATCCAGCTATTGCCAGCCACTGGGTCCTGAGTTTGATCCCTGGCCAGGGAGCTACCCACATGGTACATCAGACCTCTCTTGTCTCGCTGCTGCTCCTCTCAGCAGTGTTTTTCAGTAGATCTGCCTGTTCTGCTCCCCACTCTGTCTCTGGAGAAGCCTCTCACATCCTGCCACCCCTCACCTTTGCCCTACACCCCAGTACTTGTATGCATACATAAGTAAAATAAATCTTTTAAAAATATATGAAGATACATGATTCTATATTATACAAAGCCTCTAAAGCTCTGTCAAAGACCTAGACTGAGAACAGTTGGCATAATCTATTTAAATGAGAAAATAGATAATTGGAGAGGATGATGTGGAAAAAAAATGGTGTTTTAAGAGATTTGTATTCATATTATTTTATTCCAGTTGGTTTCAATTTTTCAAGCACAAAGAAAAATCATACCAAAACACAAAACTAAATGTCTAAAAAGATAATACCATCACAATACTAAAAGTAAAAGTCCAAATAATAGTTCCAGAGATGTGTTTTAGAAGTGGAATTCAATAGATGTGATATGTACTGTTTGTTTTAAACATAAGGGAAAACATAAAGTGAGAGGAATATTTTTTTTAGAAGAATAGAAAAGATCAAATTGAAATTAATTAAAATATAGAAAAGGACCCAAATGTATCAATAACTATAATAAAATGCTAACTAAAAATAAGTCCAATGATTAAATACAATATGACTGTTTTTTCTTAGTTAAAAACAGAGTGATACTATACTTCCAAATTACCAATAATAATGGAAACCAATGTTACTTCAATAAAAAAAAAAAAATAAATGCAGGCTAAAACAAAAAGCACAGGAAAAAATAAAAACTACACAACGCACATGCACATTCATGCACACACCTTTTGTATGAATCCTTATCAGTGTGATAACTCTAAAATAGAAAGGAAAAGAAATGGTAAATGTAGAATTCAGAATCTTCTTTGCCTAAGAAGATAGGTTAATATATTTAGGAATGAGGATTGAGGAGGCACATACTGTTAATTTCCTGATCTTTTTTTGACAGTGGGTTTTCTTGTTACATTAATAAAATTTACTTATTATCAAAATAGAACTTTCAGTTGTTCTAACTACAGTTTGTAATAAAAATCAGTAGTATAAGGGTCTCCCCTGGTGGTGCAGGCAGTTGAGCACCGTGCTGTGAGGCTGTCCACAGCCTCTGCAGCACCGGTTCGATCCCCGCCGGCTGCGGAGATTCCCACATAGCATGCCAGACCTCTCCTGTCACGCCCACTGCTCCCCTCAGCATGTATTTCATCAGTCTGCCTGTTCTGTTCCCTGCTCTGTCTCTGGTGAATCCTCTCACCCGTGCATCTGGCCTGTACCCTGGTTCTTTTTTTTTTTTTTGTGGGACCCTTGCCAGTGGCCAGGGAACAACCAGCGCTGCAGAGGCTGCGGGCAGCCTCGCAGCCCAACGCTCAACCGCTGTGCCACTAGGGGAGGCCCTGTACCCTGGTTCTTGTATGCATAAATAAATAAATATTTTTTTTAAAAATCAGTAGTATAGTATTCTATCAGTAATTAATATTTGTAAGTGTCCATCTGTTACATTGTATAATGTTTTATTATAGTGATTATGAAAACATATAAAAGGTTTTTATACGTGTAATCCTGATCTCAAGTCTTATTACCTAATTTTATGTATTAGCACAAGAACACAGATTTTTCTACCTCATATTCTTTTATCACAAAAATTTAGTCAAACCTAAAGGCTGCAGGTGAGGTGGAAGAAAAGGCTTATACAAAACAGATGTATTTTCCAATTCAGAGCTTCCTTATATTAAAGTCCCTGTTTAATTAATTTCACACAATATTATCTAGTTGACTTACTCGCTCTCTCTAAGCACCTCTGGGAATATCTGAAATATTGTACAGATGCTCTCACAGAGAATTACATTACTAAGTGTCATTAGCATAAATCAACGCTCAACATTAATTTAGTGGTTGGGGCTTAGAGGTGGAAAATCCTTCTTTTTTTCACTCTCTACAAATTCCCATATGTGATTATGGCTTTATGTGTTGAGGAATTCTCAGTATGGACTACCTCCTTCCAGGTGCAAATTCCCTGAGGAACTTAACTCCCACTCTCTGGAATCATAGCCTTTCCCATTAGAATCTATTGACTTGAAGATGTTGGACTTTTCACATACCTTCATCCAATGAGCCTACAGACTTCTTTTCCAAAAACATGTCCCATAATATATGGTCAATGATCAGAGATTAAGGAAAAAATGAGAAAGCACTCTGGATAGAGAGTGGGCTATATATAAAGACAAGAGAAAAAGCAGAGGTCTGGGATCTTACACACACACACACACACACACACACACACACACACACACACACTGCAGATCTACAGTATTTAGAAATGAAAGTGTGAGTACTACAAGGTTGATGGAGGACTCCCCACAAGAGGTCTTAAATGTATAGTAGTGAATAAAATTCATCCTATAAATGATGTACAATTTTAAGGATTAAAATTGAAGGATTAAAGACTAAATTTAAGGTTTTTTAACTAGTAGACTCTGTTCTGGTCTGGGCTTGAGAAAGACCAGCTTTATAGCAAGGTAGAAGATTACCTCCAAACTACCACCTTTTATATAGGATCGTTTTTTTTATTTTAGGTGCCATATATATTATCTTGTTAATTTTCCTCGGTGTCATGAATTCTCACAAATCCAATTTGAAAAAAGATAGGAGAAAATCATAATAGTATTTATTTGGTGATTCCAATATATTAATCACTTTAGTTGAAGTTTCTCACTTAATCTTCATAATAGCCCAGAAAGGTAAGTACTACTGTAGGGTAAATGGCTTTTCAAGCTTTTCCGCCCTCCCTCCATTAGGATTGCCCTGCCAGATGGGGTACCCTCAGTTGTTACATTGTTGCAAGCTGTCTCATTTACTTCTGTGGACCATAGGAGGATTATTGAGATAGTCACCAAGAGAAGAAGAAGCAGGAGAGGGAAGGGTAGAAAGTATGCCAAAGAAGCCCAGAGTGAAGACTTGCCAGGGGCTAGTTGGCCTGCCAGCCTCCAGGCCCCCTGGCACCCCTGCCTGCCATGTACCCGGTTGCTGCAATACATGTAAAGCTCAATAAAAGCCTGAGAAAGCCACTGAGGGCTCCAGGGTTCTCCTTTACCCCATCTGCATGGATCATAGAAACCTGACTAGTGCCCATCCTGGCACTACAACTACATATTACCATCCCCATTTTATAAGTCAGGAGCATAAGGAATAGGAGGAAAATAACTTGTCAAAGATTACACAGTAAGTTGAAAAGCCATGTCAAGTCTATCTAAAAACAGAGCAAGTATCATTAACCATGATGTTTAGAACTTTCCATTGAAATGTACACTCGGGCTTGCAGAACTTAATTATAACATTCCTAAATGAGAGTCTTAGGTGCAGGAGAGCTGCATTTTGCATGTGTATGAGCCCCATGAGATTCCGGGCTTTGCTCTGAAAATTGTTGATATACAACATAGAAATGTAAAATGTGTTTACTTGGTATTCAACTAACTCTCCCTGTGGATGTTATTTCTGTCCCTAATATAAATGAACGCCTATTAAGTATCTATAGTGATTAACTAAACTCAATTAATATAAGATTTATTGATGTGAGTGTTTTATTAAAACATATCTAATGTGTTCTTTCATGTGAATCTTTTCACTTGAATCATTTCATGTGATAACTTTATCTCAATTCTAAGCATTTGAGATGTTCTAATAATGTGTTCATATTTTGGGTGTCACAGATGATGAATGCAACTAGCGGAGATAACTTAATCAACAACATTATTAAAGAAGAAATGGAATGATATCTATTATATGTTTTACAAATGCCAGCCACTATCTGTATATTATCACATTAACTCTCATAACAAGAAGTGGATATATTATTGTCATTTTATGGATAAGGAAACTGAGTCTCAGAGAAGTTAAGGGATTTGTCCATATTTCCCTGCAATTGTGTAGTAATGCTGAGATCCACCCTAACCGTATCTGACTAGCTTTTGCCACTGTAACATATTCACTACAATATGCTAATTATGTGCATTAGAATTATGCAAATATCTTGAATATATAAACAGAAAAAACACTAAAGATGTACAGATTGAATGATGATATGACCTTATTATCTCACAGGGTAGCATTCTAATTATTTGCTCAAAAATCTCCCAGAAATTTACAGCTTTTGATTTCTTCTCTGTACAACAGAATGATTAGATTAGAAGTACAAAATAAATGGCCTCAGTTGTCCATACATGACCAACTTTCTTCATACTAAATATCCCCATAGACACAGTTAGGTGGAATGTGGGCATATAGTAACTATTTCCCTTTAAAGCCACAGTTATAGTCTAGGAATAAGGAGGATTTTATGAATAGTTGATCTTCAAAAATATGTTATCGTTTATTCTTCTTGATGGTGCCCATTCCTACATAAGTATGGTTTTGTATCTTCGATATACATGTACACTCCAACCCAAATTGCGAACCACACATTTGGATTCACACAAAAAATATTCTTAATTCCCTGGGTAATAGCTGTATTCCCTGAATTCTGCTACCTGCATGTGTAACCACAAGCAATTCCAAATTATATATTAACATTAACAATCTCAAACTCACCAACTAATGGGATCTGGAAATACTGTTGTTGCTCATGGCATACGGATACCTACAGACTCACATCTTTCCCTTATTTCTATTATGTTACATACAAGTCTCAGAGGAACACCATCCCATTTACCCACTATTACATCAGGAATCCTGCTCTGAATGACATCATTTCTACAAACCAATATTGAACTTCCTTGAATACTGACTCAAATCACGATGGGGTATGTGGTGTTCCTTTATGCCCTATACACTGGAAGTCCCTAACACTGAGAAAGAAACACACTCTCAAAGAGACCTGTAGTCATTCAAGTCTTTGAATCCCATTCTTTTATTTTTTACACCTCTTTTATTTTTTTTATTTTTTTTATTTTATATATATATATTTTTAGTATATCATTTTTGTTAAGGAAACAGTGATTAACAATACTGTATATGATTTAGGTGTATTAGTTCACTCCTCTTCAGGTAGATGTGACCATGCCATGACTACCACAAAAGCACTCACAATCCTTCACCATAGTACATTAGACCCTCAGCTTCATTTGCCCTCACCCCCTACCCTCTTTTTCTTGTGGTCTCAATTCTGTAGTCATATTTCTAGACAGTGTTTGGGTTAGTTTTGCCTAGTCTTGTTTTGCTTCTTTATATTCCACATATAAATGAAATGATTTGGTATTTGTCTCTCTCCTTCTGATTTATTCCATTGTATTCCATTATGTTGTCACAAATGGAAAGATTTTATCTTTTGGGGTAACTCTAGTATTCTATATGTGTGTATACCACATCTTTTCCACTCATCTTTCCTTTAGCATTTAGGTTTCTTCCATATCTTGGCTATTGTAAATAGTGCTGCAGTGAACATAGGCATGCATACATTCCTTTGGATTAGTGGTATTTTTGTTGTTGTTTTGTTTTGCATTCTTCCCTAGATACCAGGAATAGGATTGCTGTATCATATGGTAGATCTATTTTTAATGTTTTGAGAAATAAACATACTGTTTTCCATAGAAGCTGACCAGTCTGCATCCCCAATAACAGCGCACAGGGTTCCTTTTTCCCCCACACCTGTGGTAATATAGTTGTTTCTGATCTTTTTGATATGTATCTTCTCATGGGAGTGAGATCATATCTCATGGTATTGATTTGCATTTCCCTAGTGATAAGTGATGTGACATTTTTCATGTATCTGTTGGCCATCTGTATGTCTTCTTTAGAGAATGCCTGTTTAGCTTTTAAACCCATTTTTTGACTGGATTATTTGTTTTCTTGCTGTTGAGTTATGTGAATTCTTTGTAGATCTTAGATATTAGCCTCCATTGGATATATAATATATACAGATATTTTCTTCCACTTAATGAGATATCTTCTTGTTTTAATGACAGCTTCTCTTGTTAATTTGATATTTGTTTATTATTTATTTTTTCCCCTTGCCATTGTAGTTGATTCCCCAAAGACATCTATAAAGCCAATACCATGGAGTGTTTTGCTTCTTCTGTGTTTTCTTCTATGTATTTTATGGATTCAGACACTGTATCTAAGTCTTTAAGCCATTCTGAGTTAACTTTTGTGTATTTTTGTGTATGTTGTGAGCTAGTGGTCTTTCTTTCACATGTGGCCATCCAGTTTTCCCAACACCATTTCTTTAATAGACTCTGTTTTCTCCATTGTATACTCTTGGCTCCTTTATCAGAGACTAACTATGAAAGTGTGGGTTTATTTCAGAGCTCTCAGTTCTATTCCTCTTGTCTGTGTTTTATTCTAATACCATGATGTTTAGATTATTATAGCCTTGTAATATAGTTCAATGTCTGGAAGTGTAGATACTGACATTCTTTTTTTTGTCAAGAATGCTTTGGTTATTTAGGACCTTTAGTAATTGCACATAAATTTCAATATTTTTTATCCTATTTCTTTGAAGGATGTTGTGGACTTTTTGATAGGGATTACATTGAATTTGCATGTTGCTTTGGATAAGATAACCTTTTTAATAATGTTAATTCTTCTAATCCATGAGCAAGGAATATCTTTACCTTTTTCTATCTTCTATTTATTTTTAAAAGTTGTATTTATATATGCACAGAAGAACTGGGGTGCATGCCAGAGGTATGGGGGGACAGGATTCACCAGAGACAGACTGGGGAGCAGAACAGGTAGATTTGCTGAAATGCAGTGCTAAGGGGAGCTGCGGGTGACACAGGAGAGGTCTGTGGCACAACATGTGGGTTAGCTCCCTGGCCAGGAATTGAACTCAGGCCATGGCAGTGACTGTGTGATAGTGCTAAAACTTAACCCCTGTGCCACCAGAGAGGCCCTCTTCTATTTCTCTTACTAATGTCTTATACTTTTTGTTATACAAATCTTTCAATTTCTTTGTTAAGCAATTCCTAAGTATTTAATTCTTTTTTAAAATGATTGTAAATGAGATTGTTTTCTTGATTTCTTTCTATTCTAGTTAATTGGTTGCATAAGGCAAAGTAACAAATCTTTGTATATTTATATTGTATCCTGTCTCTTATTGTAGTGATTTATACTCTGATACCAAAAGCATACAAGGATATCATAAAAAAGAAAACTGCAGACTTGCATCCCTAATGAACTTAAATGCAAAAATCCTCAATAAAACTTCAGCAAAATTAATTCAAGAGTACATTAAAAGGAATCCACATCATGACCATGTGAAATTTATTCCAAGTATGCAAGAATGGTTCAGTATCTGTAAATCAATCAATATAATTCACCATATTAATTAAAAGAAAGATTAAGTTCCTATGATTATATCAGTATATGCAGAGAAGCCATTTGACAAGATATGATGTTCATTTTTGACAAAACCTTTCAACAAATGAGATAAAAGTAACATGCCTCAACATAGGAAACGCCATATGTGCCATACCCATGTTTATCATCATACTCAGTGATGAAAAACTAAAAATGTTACCTCTAAGATCAAGTTCATGACAAGGATGCTTGCATAATCACTACTATTTAAAATAATATTAGAATTACTAGCTGGGGCAATTAGGCAAGAGAAAGATATAAAAGGAATCCAAATTAGAAAAGAAATAAAGCTATCATTATTTGCAGAAGACATGTAAAAAAATCCTAGAGACTCCTGATCCCTATTTTTCCTCAGTTGCCATGGTTCAAACATGTTTTGATCATATTAAATATATATTCATTATTCTCTTTTCTCATACTAGCCTTACTATCACATGTCGATACTTTAAACCGATACTACATCTATTCTATCTTTCACCTTTTATCCATTCTATATATTACTATAAAACTGATATTCCCAGATTTTTACTTGGTTTATATTATCCCATTAAATGTATCACTTCTTATTGTCTGAAATAACCAGAAAAATAATAAATCTAACAGATTATCCTTCACGAAGAGGTGTTTTTAGTCTGTCCAGACATGTCTTCTCTGTACTTTCTTGCTTATGCCCTGCATGTTTATCCTACTTGACTGGTATTAATTCTCAGATCACTCACCTTGACTCTTCTCTATATGTAAAGGAACCCCATCCCCTACTTCTCCAACCATTTCCATTTACCAGTTTTCAAGGTCTTTCCTTCTTTAAGCTTACACATTTTTTAAAGATTTATTTATTTATGCATACAAGAACTAGAGTACAGGCCAGAGGTATGGGTGGTGAGAGGATTCACCAGAGACAGAGCGGGGAGCAGAAGGCGAGTCAGGAGAGGTCTGCTGCACCATGTGTGTCACCTCCTTGGCTGGGGATCAAACTTGTGCTACAGTGGCTACAGATAGCTTCACAGTGCTGCATTGTAACCCCTTTCACCACCAGGAGACCCCAGGTTTACAATTTTAAAGAATCTTGCAGATGAAAACAAATGTTGAAGTCATTGAGTCCAATAGTTTGTTTCACGATTTGCTCTCCTATAAAATACCCTTTTAGCTGTCACTTAGTTTGTATCTACTGACAGGGAATTTGGCATGTAGGCTAAGGTCTAGACTGAGTTTTATCTATATATTGCCAGTGTCTGTCAATTTTAGGAACATTGTACATGTTTGGAAAACATTTTCTAAATGAATAAATGGATGTCTTTCTCTTAATGTCAGAGATGTCAGAGTCACCAAACTTTTTCTATAAGTGATTATATAGCAAATATATTTTTTTTTACTTTGTCAGTTGTATTGTCTCTGTTATAATTACTATTGTAATAATATAGTAGAAAGCAAATACAAACAATGTGTAAATAAAGAATATAAAGAGTATGGCTAGATTTGGTAGACTAGTTTGCTGACTTCTGGCTTGTAGCAATGCAAAGCATCTTGCAAGTTTTTAAGGATTTTTCCTCGTGTTGTTTCATATATCTCAAGCTAAAATGTTATGATGTTTATTTCAGGTGTTTCAAAGCAAGTTGTATGCTTCCTCTGATGATGTTTAATTTCTTCAGTAATTCCACATATTATTTTGACTTTTCTCACTAATTTAGCCTTTCTCCCAGACTGTTTTCCATTTGTTTGTGGTTCTCATGAAATCTGGTATCCAAAGCAAAAAGCAGTGCTACATATTGATATGACAACTGAAAAGTAAAACATCATTTCCTACCTTCTTCCATATACTGCAGGTATAATGATACTAAAGCCTAAGATAGCATTAGGGTGTGGGGGCAGATATCATCACAGTTTCTGTTGCTTCATAAGTCATATTCCAACTCTCCACTCTTATCTAAATCATTCTATATTAAGAAGTGTTTTGAAGGACTCCTTGGTGGCAGAGGTGGTTGTTCACAGCACTGTGAAGCTGTCCGCAGCATCTGCAATGAGGTTCAAACCCGGTGGGCTGGGGAGATACCCACATGGCGAGGCAGACCTCTCCTGTCACCCGCTGCTCCCCTCAGCAGTGTATTTCAGTAACTCGGCCTGTTCTGTTCCCCACTCTGTCTCTGGTGAATCCTCTCACCCCTCCTAACTCTGGCCTGCACCCCAGTTCTTGTAAGCATAAATAAATCTAAAAAAAAAGAAGTGTTTTGAGGGAGCAAAGATGGGAGAAAATGTACATTATCTAACATTTTAGTATATTTAATTTTAATTTTATTTTAAACTACTGAATGATATTAAGTATTAGGTTTAAAACATTTAGATAAAATGATCCTCATCAAATGTATCATGTTAATTCACCACCCATTTAGTTGTGATCTTTGTTCCATCCAGTTCTTTTATTTTATCTACTCAAGCATGCACTCATTCATTCTAAGATATCTGAGTCCTTACCTATGTCGGTTATTTTACCCAATATTGGAAAACCAGTAATGCATATAACAGACGCATCCCTCTCGTGTGGAATTTATAATTCGCCATGTTACCAGACCACAAAGGCACCATGTTGCTCTCGAACAATCAACACAAATTCCACATTTCCTTCTGTGTTATCTCTAAGATCTCGCTCACTTCTCCAAATGTAGAATCATTGCATTTAATTTTCCATATGTTCCCTGACATTTGGGTTTAAAATTTGTTTCTAATCCTTTTCATTTAAGACTTGTTTTTCCAAATATTCCTATTACTCTCTTTCAGAGACACTGGCTTACATTCCTTCATAAGCTGTCCTTCCTCAAGTTGCATCCTCTTACTGTCTGAACTTCCCTCTTGAGACTTGACTTGTAACTCAACTTGTCAAGTTGCAAGTAAAATGTTGCCCTGAAATAGAAAGCCAGTTGAAACCAGAATATAGTCTGAAAACTGCCTCCTGTCTCTTCATCCACGTTTTCACCATGCCACTCTGCTTTCCAAGAATGGTAGAAAAGCATGGTTTTCAAATTAGTTAACATAGGCTACATTTTCCAGCCCCATCAATAGGACCTCACCAAGCATCAAGCAAATATGCCTTCACTTTCTTGGAGATGGCACCTCAGAAATTGCCATAAACTGCCTTTTCATCTCAAAGACATTTTTCTAGATATATGTTAACACCAGCTTCTTCAAAATTAGCCCTACAGATTATATCATCCCAAACTCTCTTTGTTATTTAACTTAAAATTAAGGAAATTTAGGACCTCCCTGGTGGCAAAAGGGGTTAGTACACAGCCAATGAAGCTATCCGCAGCCTCTGCAGCACGAGTTCGATCCTGGCCAGGGAGCTACCTACATGGTGCCAAGATCTCTCCTGGATCACCTGCTGTTCCCTTTAGCAGTGTATTTCAGTCAATCTGCCTGTTCTGTTCCTGTCTCTGTGAATCCTCTCACCCCCCACACCTGTGGCCTGTACCCCAGTTCCTGTAACCATAAATAAATATTTTTTTAAAAAAATAAGGAAATTTATAGTCTTTTAAAAATATATCAAAATAAAAGTCTTCTGTATTTTTCTATTCTCAAAAACTCTATTCTGGAGAACCCATCATATTACCAAAACACAAACCAAAACAAACAAACAAACAAACAAACAAAAAAAAAAAAAACAAGCTGCCCTTATATTGTCCTCATCTATTTGTTGGTTTGCTTTTTGGTATATACTGTCATTATGTAAGTATAACATGTCACTATCTGTACTAATAGTCACTCAAAAATGATTCTTTCTGGATTCCAAGAATATTACCCACTAGAAACTGGGGAGCCGTTTGCTGATGCCATATGTACTGACACTGCAAGTGAAGGTAACTTCCTTACAAGTAAGCCATGTACATCTTTGTATCTTCCATGACCCCAATTATAATGATAGATGTACTGAAGTAAATCTATGTTGATATCTTTCTGCATTTTACAGATTTACCTATCAGTAATTCTGCTTAAATAGTGACTGACCCCAGAATAAATTTTTTTTAAAGATTTATTTATTTATTTATACAAGCACAGGATAGTCAGAAGCACAGGAGGGTGAGGAGAACTCACCAGAAACAGAGTGGGGAACAGAACAGGCAGACAGACAAAGTACACTGCTGAGGGGAGTAGCGGGCACGGCAGGAAAGGTCTGTGCACCATGTGGGACCCTCGCCAGTGGCCGGGGAACAAACCGGCGCTGCAGAGGCTGCGGGCAGCTTCTCAGCCCAGCACTCAACCACTGCGACACCATGGGAGGCCCCCCAGAATACAAATTTAAAAAGCCTGACTATACATACTTCTACAGTCTGATCAATCAGACTCACCAGTGGTCTAATAAGGGTGTTTCTAGAGATCTGGATGAGTTGTCAACTTACAGTTCCCTGAATAGAATATACAATGCAAAACCTACTGCTCCTTGGTAGAAAGTTCCATCCCTTGACTTCATGCTTGGAGTGTTTTGTATATTCCTTGTTTTGTTTTATGGACTGAAATCTCACATGGGAAATACCATAAAGTTCCATAACTAATCTTTCAAATGTCTGTAACTGAGACATCTTGAGTTTTTTTCCCCTAGAAAATGGTATGATTAAAATATCATTTTATTTTTTTGAAAACAGTTAACATAACTAGCAATTTGGTCAAAATGACCTTGAAATTAGTCTTGAAATATATTTTAATAGTATATTGTTGTATACTTGTGTGTGTATAGCTCTACACACACACTCTACACACACCTGTGTGTGTATATATATATATATATATAGATATTTATATGCACACACACACACATATATATATATATATATATGCACACACATGTAAGTTACCTATTCCAGTTACTACAAGTTGAACTCTTGCATATTGCTCTGATGTGAATTTCCAAAAAAAATCTCCCCACCCCCAAAAATGGTATAAATAATATTTTGTCCACTAACTGGACAAGTAAAAGATAAAACTAAAGCCAGTAGACTTTTCCTTGGTGTGTAACAGCTATTTTCTGCCACATGGAGGCCAGGTTAAATATGTTTCTTGGAATTTTCCTGTATCAATTTCCTGATAGACTAATTTTATCTAATACCTTGTGTTATTATCTTCAGCCTCTAATGCAATAGAGTAGTGTGATGATATGACTAAACCAATGATGCCACATATATTTAAGTGGAAGAGTACAATGATTTGTTACAGAATTAAGAGTTGATAAGTGTACTAAAGGAATTGCTGCTACAGTGGAAAAAGATAAAATAATTTCCAGACAAAAGACTGAAGAGAGATGATGACCACTGAGTTGTACTGTTCACTGGTTGTAAAATCCAAATAGCATTCTCTCAAAACTGTAAAGAATTAGGTAACTTCTGTGTTAAGATTTTAAAGGGTACCTGAAGTAATATTTTACTGGACTATAAATTGTTCTGATTATATTTCATGCATGAGAAAATCTTTATATTTATGGCGGGAAATGTAAGCCCTTTTACCATAACTAATCTTTTAAGTTTTCTGAAACTGAGAAATCTTGTATTCCACCCCCAAAAATGGCATGATTCAAGCATCATTTTTTCTTTGAAAATAGTTAATATAATTAGGGATTTTGGTCAAACTAACCTTGAAATTGGTCTTGAAATATATTTTTTAGGATGTATATTAATATGTAGGTATATATTTAATGCATTATTAAAAGTCTATACATGTATAAATATGTATATATATGTATCTATATCTACTAATTTTTCTCAGTACGGATTTTAAAATATATAAGTACATTCATTAGGTTAGTTTTCCAATGACAATATAATTGTAGAAATTGTGTAACACTGAAGAATGCTTTCTGACTTAACAGAACATGCTTAAACATTATTGATTTTGTTTACCTCCTAGACAAAAATATTTGAAAATTAGATTAAAATGAATGTTATGAGAGGCAGGAAGATATAATGAATAGGTATGTGTTTTATAACCTGTCATTTCTGTATTCAGCTCTCAGTTCCATGTCTTATGAGTTTTGAAATTTTGCCTTAGGTCAGCTTTCCCGAGGACCTGGAAGAAGGTTTGTTTTTTTTTTAAGATGTATTCATTTATGCTTACAAGAGCTGGGGTACAGGCCAGAGATGCAGGACATGAGAGGATTCACCAAAGACAGAGTGGGGAACAGAACAGGTAGATTGACCGAAGTACACTGCTGAGGGAAGCAGCAGTGGGCGAGACAGGAGAGGTCTGCTGAGCCATGTGGATTGCTCCCTGGCCATCCTGGGATTGAACTTGTGCCGCAGAGTCTGAGTATTGCTTCATAGTGTGGTGCTTAACCCCTTGCACCACCCGGGAGGTCCTGAGATGGAGGTTTTTATGCATAAAGTTTGTTGACATGAGTGCTTATGATCAGTGTCACTATAGTTGTCCCAAGTGGAGAAAAGGAAACTTAGCCTTTCTACCTCCTTATCTATCAGTTATTTAGTGTGAGTTGCCTATGGGAGGGTGAATAATTTTGGGTATGGTATCCCCATTTGATGGAAGGAGGAATTTTTCCAGAGAAGGAGTCTGTTGTGAGCCATTTGTAGCCAATACTTCAGACAGCTAGAGGAGTAAGTGCCTTCTCGGGAAGGGGAATCTGGATGTTGCCCCATAGCAGCTATTCTGTCTGTTCATTGTGACACTTGGTTCTTTTAGCTTCATATAATAATTTTAATCTATCTGGACATAGCTCTTCAAAGAGGCTAGTGTGTCAACTTTCTTGACAAAATCACAAAGAGGAAGATTATTGGAACTATAGTTCCACCAAGGCAGCTAGTGTCAGTGCCACAACTAATTACTATTTTTTTTTTGTCTTCTAGACTACCCATTCTAGAACCCACTCATCCTTCATCATTACCTGTTTGATACATGTGGTTTACATTAAGAGGTGCAGAGGAGTGTGAACCCCTCCTCATCATTTCCTTCTTAGGTCATGGCTACAGAACTGGTCCATACAGTTACTATAAAAAATACATGATAAAATACTAAGACATAACCTATGAACCTCTTGGATAACAGAAATTCTTCACTTCCCTAATTTTACATCAGCCCTACCTCTTAATGATCACTTATCCTTGCCTGTCTGGGACTCCTCTCTTTGCTGCCAGTCTCCTGGCACAGATGTTCCAAAATAATTGGGTATAAGATAGGTCTTAAAGTTTCATGAGATCCCTAATGTATCCCCTCATGGAAGAATACTCCCTTTGAAAATCAGAATCTCTAGATCCAGGAGGAAAGAGGACGCACAAATTCCCCACTTTGGTCACTAGGAGTGATGCTAATTTTAGCCACGCCTACTTTCTCTTGATTCTTAGGCCTTTATATTCTGTTGTGATGCAGTATACCAAAGAATGGTCACTGATTTGGAGTGTTTGCCACATCCTTTAGCTAGCACCCTAACCTGGCAGGTTATCATCTGCCATGCAACAAGCAAGTTAGTGCTTTAGCCGCACTTCCAGAAGGTTGTTCCATAGGTCTTCAGGTCAACAACTCTGGGTCATGCAGAATATATTAGAATAAGTGATTTTTTTCATTATGTGCTCACTGTTGAAGTCCAAAGTATTTTCCTTGGCCTGCACTGATATTATGTACTATCATATACTGATGTATCAAGCATTCTGTAGGTCCTCCAATCATGGTGTTGAACAAGAGCCTATAAGCAAGTAAGCAAGCCCTTATGTAGAATTTGTTTCAAAGCTAATCCAAATGAATCATTGTTCTTTCTAAGGAGGAAAGGGGTCAATGCCACAGTCAGCTTTTCCACAAGTGGCTGCCTCGTCTCCCTAAGGGAGACTTGAGGCTCAGCATAGTCCCTGTTGCTATCAGTTTGGATAGCTCATTAACCTTCCCATGTGTGGGAAGACAGAAATAGATATGCATTTTTATGTGCCTGTGTGGCCTACGTGTAACAGATGGATTCTACTGCAACAACGATGGGAAGTTATTCAAAGGCTTAAAAAATGGAGTAGGAGAATTGAACTTCTTGGGCAGGGTATTAAAAATATTATGATGCTGAAAGAGGACCAAAAACAGACCCTGGATATATGCACACTGCACAAGATGGTAACCCAGTGGCTAGAATGTAGTCTACTAAAAATTCTATTTTAGTTTTTGCCTTTTTTATTTGCTTTTAATTTTTGAATTTCTTTTAAATCTTAACCTCTAATTGATAAAGACCAGCCAATTTACCAAGTTAAGAGAACAAAAGTCCACTTGGAAAAATTAGGAAAATAAATTACTACTACTACAGTAGCTCATTTTCCTCATTTATAAAATTGAAGTAAAAATGCCTATCTTCTAGTGTTATAGGATTTAAAAAGATGTTGATATAGTAATTTTATGGAGTAGGTACTCACTCATAGCTTCTTTTTTTTTTTCACTCATAGCTTCTTAATAGTAAAAATATATGAAATAATCACTGCTGAGCTAAGTGGAAAAGAATAGAACTTGCATTTTTGCTTGGGGAACTGGTTGTAGCCATCTGGCAAAGTAAGGCAGGCAGATGAGGTGTGATCGTCAAGACCCACTTCCCAGACTGCTTAGGGACTCACCGAATAAGATTTTTCAGTGACTGACAATGGATTTGTTTGTTTTTGTTTCTGATGCTTTCTTTTTGAAATAGGACAGTTTTGTGTTTACTTTTGGGTATTCTTGATTCTGTCTTTTTGCACCTTAAAAAAGTTTTGCTTATCAAAAGGGAAATAATACATGCATAATGTAAAAACTTAGCACTCAGTAGTAATTTATTATAGGAGAAATTTTCCCTCTGATTTATTACTAAAGTATTTGGTATCTTTAAGTATTTGGTATCAACTTTAAGTATTTGGTATTTATCCCTGTATATATTTCTCTATATAATATCAAATATTTTATTTACATAAAATGTATATATCTTAAAAAAACAGGATCATATTATGTATACTGATTCACAACTTCCTATTTTAACTTAACAGTATTTCATGGGCATTTTTCTAATTTTTCTAGGACACAGAGGGTAAACAACATGGTTTTAAATAACTTTGGTCTCCTATTGTATTTTATTGTACCATAAAGTACTTGTTGTGTATTTGATTCTTCTGTAGGTTTTCACTAATATTTAAAACAATGCTATAATAAATGTTTTAATACTTTGAGCATACATTCTAGAAGTAGAACTGTTGGGTCAGAAAGCATGAAAACTATTACTATTAATGAATTATTCTAAATTGCCTTCCAAAAAAGATGGCATCAATTGCACCCTGAGCAGAATTTGTATTCCAGTCTCAGGAATAAATGTAGGAAGTTCATTCTCGGAGTAAGGGTCACAATCAAGTATTTGTCTGCCAAAGAGCAGGCCCCACTACAAAGGAACTGAGAAACTCTGCTTGGGAAGAGATTATGGTCAAATCAACACACCAAATGTACAGTGGTACCAGCAAATAAAAAGAAGTCTTAGATGATTAGCTTATAAATAAATTTTCAAGTCTGACAGAACTGGGTTTAACTTTTAGTATTAACCAGCTTTGTGCTGTAAAGTAATTACTCAGTATTTCTGAGCCTTACAATATGCAAGTAGTGGGACCTCCCTGGTGACACAGGTAAGGTTAGTCTCAGCACTATCAAGCTATCACCAGCCACTGCAATAGGAGTTCCATCCCCAGCCAGGGAGCTAACCCACATGGCACAGCAGACCTCTCCTGCCTTGCCCACTGCTCCCCTCAGCAGTGTATTTCAGTAGATCCACCTGTTCTGCTCCCCACTCTATCTCTGGTGAATCCTCTCACCCCTGCCCACACCTCTGGCCTGCACCCCAGTTCTTGTATGCATATATAAATAAAAGTAAATATTTAGAAGAAAAAAAATGCAATGCCAGTAGTAATGTTTAACTTACATCATGGGGTTGGTGTTCCATTTAAATGAGAAACATATAATTTGTGGAGAGACGTATATAATACATATGTATGTCATATCATGCCAGCCTAATGGTGTCATGCCTGCCATATAGCAAATATTAGTTGATTATTGTGCCTTTGTAGAATATGTATCTGAGATCCCAACAGGATGTTTTATTTCAGTGTTTTTCTCTCACCTCCTCATTCCTCAAAGAGAACAATGACTAGAAAACATTGGTTGGGTAAATACTGCATTATCATAATTACAATTTCCTTGAGAAAAGTGGCTTGCAGTTTGAATATTCAGCATCATAATTACAATTTCCATAAGGAATGTAGAACAGTTATTATAAACAACACAATAATCACTTGGTCCATAAGGGAGAACAGATTATTGGGGGAACGAGGAGGGAGAAGAAGCAAAAGCCTTTGTTCTAATCAGCATTCATGAGTAGAAATACAGAACCTGATACTAAGTCGCAATAGCATCTTAAATTGTTCTTGTCTAAATTTATCAAAAATCTCATGATGATGACAAATTTCCATTGGTTGATTAAGTGTTGCCTATATAGTTCTTCTTATATGTAATTTAGGTTTATCATTCTAACTAAACGCCCTCTTGTATTTGTCATTTGTAATTGCTATAGCCTTGAGAAATTTTAAAAAAGAACACTATCACAAAGCACAGAAAACACTATGTGAAGGGTTAGACCAAAATTTATCAGAGTATTTTTCCACAGTGAAGCATGTCTCCTTTGTCAAGGGAAAATGGGTAAAAGATTTTTTTAAGTGCTTTTTTACTACTTTACCAACTTACTTGATTTTCAGTTAATTTTCCTTTCATTGTTTAATCTATCTTTTTTTTTTTTTTAGGTGAGATGAGGAACACAGAATGCAGATTTCAAGGTTGGTACTTTTTATATTTTTAAGTCACTAGTATGAAACAGTATGAACGAAGCAGAGAAACATATATCCTTAACTGCTCAAAAATAGCAATTAGAGTCACTAATTTTAATTTTCCTCACTTGTGGACATAAAAATATAAAATATATTGTATCAAAATGCAATACAGAAATCAAATATAATATCTGATTCAATCCTTGGAAATATTGTAAAGTTGGAAATATTCAATATTTTTCTACCCATCCATCATCCTTCCGTACATATATCCAGACATCCATTTTTCATTTCCTTTATCCATTCATCATTCCATCTACCTACCGCCATTCATGTTTCTTTTTTTCAAAGATTTATTTATTCATGCATACAAGAACTGGGGTACAGGCCAGATGTGCAGGCGGTGAGAGGATTCACCAGAGACAGAGTGGGGAACAGAACAGGCAGACTGACTGAAATATACTGCTGAGGGGAACAGCAGGTGAGTCAGGAGAGGTCTGCTGCACCATGTATCCCTTCTTGGCCAGGGATCAAACTCATGATGCAGTGGCTGAGGATAGCTCTATAGTGCTGCATCTTAACCCCTTAAACCCCCAGAAGGCCCCCATTCATATTTCTTTTAGTGAATATATCTTACGTGCATTTTGTGTACAAGGTCCTGTCTCTTGATTCTCCTCTAATCATACTTTTTTTCCACCGACCTTCATTGTATTCCCAATCACATATCTTTTCTGACAGTTCTTGCTATCCAACAATAAACTTTCAGCTATCATCACAGGTTTTCAATTTAACTTCCCAGACATGATAAATAAGCAGTGTTTCTACAACGTTGCTCAGCTAATATGTGTTGAGATATGTCTGCTCCCAAGTAATTGGGACAAAGAGGAACTAACCTCAGCAATAATAAGAAAACAACTCCTCTTTATATAATAATGAACTATGTAATGCCTTTCCTTGTTGTGATATATATTATTATATATAACTACTATCAGGCATATTATATCAATTTAAATACAATAATTATAGTTGCCCATTCTCAAAATCCTAGTATATTGGTATGCTTTCCCCTTACCTTTCAGAAAATATAAGACTTCCAAGATCAAGTATATTACTGCTCTAAATTTTAAAACAAGCCAAGCATTCCAGACATACATGAAATGGCAATTGCTAAGAATGGCAGAGTTAGATTGAATCAAATTTCATGGGAGGCAGAGGCTGAAATTATTCTTCTGAGCAAGGATGGTAAATGTAAATTAATAGTAGAGTGCTCCTCATACTAATATAAGATAAATAAATATTTTCTTAATATGTGGGGGGCTGTTTCATTATTTTATTTAACGATCATTAGTATACTTACTTCAAGAATGTCTTTTCTGTTACCATACTACATTTGATTTCCCCTGTTGCATTTTTTTTTAAAGTAAAGTCTTGAGTTTCTCAATATAAAATACTGTGCTGGAAGTGTTTTCAGAAAAATAACTGTCATAATTGGAGATCCCAGTTTCTATCTGCCAATCTAATTTCATTTAACTAATCTAATATAAAATAATCTAAATCATCTCAGCCATCAATCTATTTACCTACACTTGCTGGGAGGCAGTGAGTAGTGGTTGAAAAGCTAAAATCAGATTGCCTGATTATAAATCTTCTTTCCCCATCTACTATTTGTATATTGGGCAAATTTATTAACATTTTAATCCTCAATTTACTCAGATATAAATGATAAACATAAGAGTATTTCCACAAAAAAAATTGTTGGAGAATAAATGAAATTATATATTTACATTTATTATCTTACTATGGAATGGAATGGAATGATGCATTTATTTTTATTCTCTTACTTATTCTCTTACTGTTACTGTGAGGCATTTATATTGGTGGCCAGCAATATCTTTTTTTCTCTGAAATCATGATCTTTGATGTTTACCTATAAATGATGTATTCATTGAAAGGGAAGATTGTGTTCCATGTGAAAATATAGATAACCAATGTAGACATTTTGTTGTAGTCAACTGCCCCTACTTTTTTCTTAATATAAGATATCTGTAAATATCACCAAAGTGAAAGCCATAAACAATTTGAGTGATTATTGAGCAAAAGAGAAGGGAATCAGTAGTAGCAAGGAGGGAAATCAATGGAAGGAGGGGTTTGGTGCCAACTTTCAAATTGTGCTCAGATAGAAAATATCATGGTCTGTTCCTTCATGTATAGAAATTCCCTTTATTCATGATGATATGAGAAATAACAGATAGAGTTAGAGGAGGCTATAGATAGGTGGGGAGATGGAAACTTCATGAAGGATTGGAAGTCATTCTTCCATGACATTTAAAGGAGATCTACAGGGCAGAAAAGAAAATAGAGGGATGGAAATAGAGCCCTCTGGATGAAATATGTAAAGTTCTTATGTATTGTTCTTATGATAGAGGAGGAAGCTAGTGCTCCCTCAGCAGAGACTGGCCAGTCACCTCAGAGCAGTCACCAATATGCAAAGCCCATCCAGCAACAACCTCTGGGTGCTAGGACCATGGAGAGACCAAAGAACATAAATCTGAGAGAAAAGATCCCACTTTATTCAACCTTCTTGAGTAAGGTCATCAATGTTCCATAGTCCACCAGATTGATTACATGAGGAAGGGAAATTCATACACAAGCCCCTGGACTAGATTCATCTTGAAACATGTTGTGGTAAGATTATAAATAAGACAAACAAATTTTCTATAAGGGAAAGAACTCTCACTGATTCAATGGAGAAAAGGACAATCTAAATCAGTATAACAGAAATTGCCAGGGTATCATAATCCATATAAAGCAAGATAGAAACCCAAAACATTCTTAATCTGACCTCTAAAATAGCAAGATCCAAAACTAAATTTATGTATAAACATACTTGGATGAAACAATATTGTGTCTCTGCAGTGACAAGATTCTCATTTATAAGGGTCGGGAACGCCATTGGCTTGAAATGGAATTTTGTTCTTCACACTGAATTCCACAGATAATCATAAAACTTAATTACATTTAATCCTGTGAAAGTACAGCAGTTAAAAAGAAATTAAAAGAAAATATAATTATTATGATTCCAGACATCCCTCCAGGAAATACCTAAATATTTGATTGAAGGGACCCAGTTTTAAATCAGCCTTTGATACCCACTCTACCCCACAATAGCCCAAGGGCACTCTGCCACTCAGAAACACTCTACATCCATGTTTCTGATAGCTTGATTACATATAGTAAGTGTATACTCATGCCCTTCTCATAAAAGGGAACAACAGTAACAGATTTTTAAATCAAAGTATCCTCACAACTATAGTTCATTTTAGTCTTTTTTTCCTTCCAATAATGAAATACAGGCCCACAGAAGTTAAGCAAGGCTTAATTCATGTAGTTCAACAGTGACATTTCATAATTGCCTGTGCAAACTTGTTGGTAAAGAGAATAGAAAGGTTGTTATTTGGGGATGGATACTATTTCTGAAATACTGCATCCGTACCATCCAGTTGCTTGAAATTTTCATTTATCACTTCAATTGCTAAGCACTTCTCAAACTGTCTTATTTCCTCAATATTATGAGTTACATAAGGGTAAAGCTCATGACTAGTGTTTCTTTTTTGCTTTTAGCATATGGATAAGATTCTAGGTAAATGTCATGGAGTATGTATTTTGATTCTAAACCTTGCCAAGTACTCTGAACTACCTCTCTTCCAGCTTGTTGACTTCCACTGGCATTGTATGTAGAAGACCCAGAAAAAAAAAGAAAATCAAAAGAAAGTGACCAGAAAGTAAACAAAAAATATATCATTTGTTTTTATTTTGGAATTATTTTCCCTTTTCTTTCTTCCCTTCCTTTTTGCCAACTCTGCTACTGGATTGCAGAAATAATAAATACATAAAAAATAAATTTATTGAAATATTATGTACTTGTATAAGGATATATTGAGGAATGTTAGTTGGGGGGAGTGGTCAAAAAGAAATATTTAAACTATTTAGCTGGGATTACTTGGGTTTAAGGATATGCAGGCTACACAATTAGAGATACTGGTGAGCTTAGAGAGTGCCTTTTGAAAAAATGAATATATATTTGGGCAGAAAGCAAAGAGGGTCCAGAGGCTAAACATTAGAATGAATGGACTCAATTTCTTAAACACAGAAGAAAGGTTACAAATAAAAAAACTCATTTCCTTTTCATTACAGATTCTAAATCTAATTTCCTTTTGTCCTTTCTGTGTATTTGAAAACAGGATGTAGCTCCTATTTCCATGTCAGGGCAGTGCAGTATTTTCACATTGAAAGCTTTGTGTTAGATTTGAGCACCACAAATTTCAAAGGCTATAAATAACATATTTTGCCCTAGTTCTATATAGAGTGTCATTCAAAGAGCACAGATTAGACAATTGTTAATTAAGGAGAAATTCCAATATGCAGTTGACTCGAAATTATGTAAAGTGCTCAAATGTGTAACTCACAGCAATCCCTTTCACAAATCCCTACACTCCCTCCATCCAATTCTTCACAGTGCACAATGTTTCAGATCTTTTCACCTGTCAAAACATCAAGCTACTCTTAAGTCCTAGTTCCTGCAGGGCTTTTTTCAAAAATATATTTGTCAGTCTGTGTTTCTGTCTCTCTCTGTCTCTCTGTCTCTGTCTCTGTCTCTGTCTCTGTCTCTCTCTCTCTCTCTCTCTCTCTCTCTCTCTCTCTCTCTCTCTCTGTGTGTATGTGTGTATATGTGTATGTATATAGCATTTTCTACTTAGTCACTGGACCCTTTTCTCTGTGCTCACATCTATCTCTCTGTGTTTAGCCTGGCATATTCTGCAGGTTTTCCAATAAGGGAGATTAAAAGCTGAAGCAGATTTTGGAAATGCTAAGTGTACTGAAATGTTTGTAAATCTTATCCCACACATATATATATTCTGTAAACAGAAGTGAAGACAGTGATAGATTCAAAATTATGCCAGTAGAAGAGTTAGTGGATAGAGCAATGGATTCACTTCTAGTTAAACAGGTGATAAAACCAATAATTATTATGGCATCACTTGGCTTTTCTTTTAACTGTGAAGTTGTACTACCTTAATGGCAATATTCAAAGCTGTTTTTAATATAAACGATTTTATAACTTACTTTAGCTTTGAATCTGCCTTGTCCTTTGCCAAGAGAAAATCATGACCCCTTTTATTGTGGTTTTTGTTATTTTGTTTGCTTACTTGTTGGAATTTTATTTTGATTTCCTTAAAGGAGCTAATTCATGTGAATGATCCCAGCTTAATGCTTGACACAAAGCAGTGAATCCTCCACATTCATTGTCATTTTCCTATTGAAGAAGCTGATAAATGTGTGCCATTTTCAAATATCTGAAGTAGTCTCATGTGGAAGAGAGATGTGATTTAGCCGAAGTTTCCACGTGATAATATAAGAAGCCAGAAGGCTCAAGTAAACATACCCAGCTCTATATAGGAAAAATGTTATTGTAAAACATGGCTGTCCCAAGGCATAGGTAACTTGTGAATTCTAAAACAGTAGAGTCCTTTGCACGTAGAGTAAGTATCATGTAACTGGTGAAATAGAGAGGAAAGACTAGCACTCAGACATGAACCAAAGTCCTTTTTTTCTACAGACTGGGTGATGCTATGTTCTGTTTCTACTCCAGACCACTAAGTAGACTGTGGTTATTAGCATGGTAGCTGCAGAAATTGCAAGAGAAAGAGGTTTTGACTGCTTTGAGCAATAAGAAAAAAGTATTGTAGAATTCCAGCCATCTGAGCCAAATCAACCCCAAATTATGAAAAAATTCAAAGACCCCCTGAACAATGAGGGCAAAGCCCTAACATCTGATTTGAGAGCAGTGCAGCTCTCCTGGAAAGGACTAGCTCAGATTTCACTTTTTCTCTGGAGTCCATGTTTTCCGAGTCACAAGCAAATCCTCTGCCTATATCCTCTGCCTGGAAACACCTTCCCTTTCTCTCTCTCTGGAAAAGTCTTACACTGAAATATTTCAAGTAAAAAGAGAAGTCAAGAAACCAAAAAGTCCTATGACACATGAGAACTTTGCACCTTCTACCTCTTGTCTTTATTCTTTAACTATGAGAGGTAAAATTTAACTCCTAAAGTGGAGAAATCCTAGCTAAAGCCACTCTTCACTTCCAATTAGTCTGATCTTCTTCCTCCTGTCCAACCCTAGATTTTTTTTCTGGGTCATTTCAATTGCCCTCCTTCTCATCTGCTACTTCAGCATTCAACCCTCATCCTACCCTGCGGAAGCCTCTTTTTAGGACAGGCATGTGACCCCTGCATTTTGTATCATAGTTTGCTACAAATTTCCCTTCTAGTAATGGCATTTCTTCTTTTACTATAGAGCCTGTATGCAGATAAGACTGTCTCTGCAGCCCAGATCTAACTCTTAGCTTTTAGTTGTATCTCTATTGGTCATTCAATACTTAGGCATTAATTCCAGTTAATTAATTCCAATTAGCTTTTCACATTCTGAGTCAAGGGACATTTTCAAAACCCTGTCCTGATTTTTTCCTACCATTATCTCTTTGTTCCAGCCACACTAAACTTCTCACATTCCCTCTACTGAGAATGGACTTCCTCTTTATCTCCTCTCTAGCACACATGACTAGATGAATTCAAATATCTTCCTCTTCTGTGAAACTTTCTCATTTCCCTATTTAGACTGAGACAGGGATCCCTCTTTTTCCAAGACATTTGGCTAATACTTCTATCATAACACTTAACACATTGTGTTATAATTTATGTCTTTGTGCTTTTATCCTGCTTACTTGTTTTCTCAAATAAAAGCATCCTAATCTTTTTGATATGCATAGTACCTAGTATAGTGTGTGATTCATAGCACAAGCCCTTAACTGTTATTTGAATGAATAAAATAAATAAGTAAATGAATGAGAATATATACTATAGCTTGTGTCTTTTTAAACAACTGATCTAAAGGATTAGTCGTTAAGCAGAGAAAGCTTCAGTAGGCAACTTGCACATCTGGACAATTGTAATGCAAAATATTTACTTAGGAGGCAAAGAGATAGTCTCTTTTCCTGTGGAAATATAAAAGAATTTTTGTTTCAAGGAAAATTACATTGGAAAAAAAAAAAAGAACTGTCTACAATGCAAGAGACTAAGTTTATATCTTCAGGGACATTCTCTTGTCTGTTTATATTACGAGAGTGAACAAGATTTAAACCATGCAGCCAGTGTGATGATGTTGCCAGACAGCTAATAAAGACGAAGATTAGAGAGTTGTATAAAATGGCAGGTGTCTCAGCAGATTCCACATCTTAGATATTAAACACAGAACAAAGGGATGTTGTTTTTTGAGGACCACCAAAAGTGCCTCATGTCAGCCTCAGCGGCATGATGCCATTTTGACCATGGTGTTCATCATACCTTATATACCCGCTAGAAAACAACATAGAGAAAAAAGTAAAGCAAACAGCAGTAGATGATACTCATAATAGAGACAGCATCTGAAACTAAACCAAACTCTTGCAAAAAAGAATGAGGAACTATTTCTATTCAATCACTTACAACACATCCTTTGCTCTCACAGAATAGACTATAATTTCTAATCACGTAAAGTATCTCAGAATCATTTTCAGAAGGAGTCTACATTCTACAGGTTCCATTATCTCAGTCTCTCAGGAAGTTTAGAATTATTACTATTTTAAGATGGGAGAGAAGTGTGCTACTTTTCTTGGTGACTCATGTAAACATCAGGGGCACAGCCATCTTTACCTAAAGAGAAAATACAGAAAATACTTAACATATGTCTACCTATGAAAATAATTGCAACAAATGTTTGGGCTTCTTTACTATGGAGGCAACTTCAAAATCATCTTCTATTTGGAGAAAAAGGCAATGCTGGGAATATAATGTGAATATAATGTGAAAAGAGCAGCACAAAGCAAAGAGACAGGCATAGTATAAAAGGGTCTGAGTTTGTAAAGAAAGAAAGAGAGATATTTCTTAGTATTAAATGCTAAGAATTGTGCTAACTGCTTTGCAGCTAATAGATCATTGCATACCTTGGTCTAATGTGAATAAAGCAAAGTTAACAATATATCAGTGTGTACAGTATAAAGCATATAGTATGTAAACTAATCTTACAGACAAGGCATTAATATCTGTAGAAGAATTTGCCAGTTTATGCTAAAGAAACTCAAACAGTACATCATTTAATGTTGGACTTACTTTTCGGTTTAAGACCTTGGAGACAAATCCAGGAATCCAAATTCTTTATGCGGGAGGAAGCTAAGCTAGCAAATGGGTATAAATCCCTCCTTGCCTTCCATATATAAAACACTGCCTTATATATTTCAGCCACATGCTAATTATCATATAATAAAACATTTACACATGTTTATCTACATAAATCCACACAAAAATAAATTTCAACCTCAAGGGCATCGAAGAAAATGAATATCAGATCATGAAGGCAACCTAGGGATTTACTAATGTTCACTTTGCTTGAAATAAGTGATTTTTTTCAAGTGAACGTGTCCTTAGACTTTTGTCTAACTAATGCTAATGAACCCACAAATTGGTGGAAATGAGTAATTTATTAACTGTCAGAGAACAAATAATATCAAAGTCCTGGTGTTCTAGTAGTAACTGGTGCTACTGAGTTTTTTCAACTATTTCTGAAAACAAAAAACAAAAAACCCAGACCTCTATTAGTATAGCTATTACCTGAATGCTTGTTGTCTGGAGCCAAATATAAATTAGAGACATGTCCTGGGTTGATTCAAATCAAATTACATCCTAGCAGAAGGACTGTCCATCTTCCCTTCCAGGTGAATTGTTGTCTGGTTTTTCTCACATGCTGTATCTTTTCTCCATTTTCTCACCCTTGCTTAAGTTCTTTCCAAAGGACTATTCCTTATATGTCATGGTTAGTTCACCTGTTATTTATCTGAAAATCAGCAGATATAGGCACTGAAGATGAGCTCTCTGGGGTCAAATCCCAGTTTTTCCATGTATTGTATATGTCTTTAAATGAGTTGCTTAAAATCTTTAAAATTGAATTTTAAAGATTAAAAATCTTTAATTTTTAATTAAATTAAAAAATTTAAAATGGGGAATAAAATGGGGAACACATCTTAAGTTTCATAAGTAGTTAATGAGAGTCATCTTTTTATCATGCTTGGTGTGCAGTAGATAGTAGATAATCAACTGGCACTGTTACTATATTTATATAATTATTGCTGGGATAGGACAAGAGTTGTAAAAGTGTTTTCTAGACTGATAGACTTCTGCATTTTGAATGCTATGTAAAAGCAATTCCCTTGAGTAATGACTTAGAAAATGATAATGGAGCAAATAACTATTCTTTTGCTCATATTTCCAGAGAATTAGAACTTGATTAATGGTGTCAAAATAAAAAAAAAAAAAAAACTTTCAAAGCACTTTTATCTTAATTGCAATAAGAATTAGAGCCTGATTTAAAGTCAAATAACTTTCTTGTATGTTTAATTTTTCTGCTTTTCTGGTTCTCAGTCTTTGTTCTTGGTTAACCTGTAATTGTGCAACGTTCACTTTTATTTGCTTTGTATGTTTCCTCAAATTCTTTTGAAACAATGAAATCCTTTATAAGTCCTGGCATTCCATTCATTAATTTCTATTCTCTCTCGCTCTTTCCCTCTCCCTCTCTCTCTTTCTCTTCAATTTAGAATACCTAAAGAAATGATGCACTTAGTTTGGTCTACACAAGTGTCCTGATGAGAACTTTTTTTAAATTAGATATCTCCATGCTCAGCTCTGCATACACTAATTGTGTAGATCAGAGTGAAGCCATAATCTGTATTTAATTTTAAAGTAAATACTCTTAATCTAGGAAATACAAATTTATATGCTACTCTACTGTTCATAGAGCAGTTAGGGAGGAGAAAGAAATGAACAGATCCAATTACTGTGACTTAAGAAAATCATTCAATATAGGATTCATTTTTTTTTTCACTAAAAGATACAGAAAGGCCTCTGTGGTGGTGCAAGGGGTTAATTCTCCACACCATGAAGCAGTCCGTAGCCACTGCAGCATGAGTTCAATCCCTAGCCAGGAAACTACCCACGTGGTGAAGCAGACCTCTCCTATCTGGCCCGCTGCTCTCCTAAGCAGTGTATCTCAGCCAATCCACCTGTTCTGCTCCCCACTCTGTCTCTAGTGAATCTTCTCACCCCCTCCCTAACACCTCTGGCCTGCACCACAGCTCTTGCATGCATAAATAAATCTTTAAATAATATAAAATAAAAGATATAGAAAATGGGCCCTCCCTGGTGGCCTGGTAGTTAAGTCTCAGTGCTATCACCGTATGGCCTGAGTTTGATCACCTGCCAGGGAGCTAACCCACAGATGGTTCAACAGACCTCTCCTGTCTGCTCCCCTTAACAAGAAGAAAAAATGACTTAAATAACTAAATGACTTCTAGTGTTTCACAATATAAAAAAGAGCTATATTCATTTTTTTGAGCAGATTAACTTTTTGGTTTGAAAATCAAGGCCATAACTTGATCTCTGTTCAAAATAGAACATACATAGGTGATCTAGTAGGTCATGTTTCATTAGCTGTTGTGGAAACAGCTTGGTATTGGCTCCAGCATTTTTAACAGAGTAGAATAGGATAGGATAAAGTAGGATAGGGTAGGATAGGCTAGGACAGGATAAAAACTCTATAGCCCATTGCCCATAGGAAGAAATTTAAATTAAGATGTCTACTATTTAAATCTACTTGGTTTTGTGCTATCTTGTATCCCACTTCCCTAGCTTATCCCTATGTATTTTGACTTGTGTTTGGAAATCATGTTGAGGAATTGAAAAGTGAAGTAGTGGCTAATGTGTGTGTGGTAGGAGGTAAACAGAGGAACAGAGCAGCTAGCAGAGATCATCTTTAAGTGAGATTGGGTGAAGGAATCAAAAATATAGAATAAAATACAGGGGGAGATATAGATATACATGTAGATATAGATATATAGATATATAGCGATAGATATAGATATAGATATAGATATATACACTTAGTGCCCTAAAAAATCATGTGGAAGGCATTATCCTTCTCAGATCACATAGAGGAGAATGCTATTTCATTTAGAAAAAATTTTATAAAAAAAAAGGATCCCAGAGACCTGCAGGAAGTATGCAATCCGTTTTTATATGCAAGCTTTAATTATAAAATACACTATAGTGGGGAGTTAGTACTTTGCAGTTACGCATTCCTTTGTGTGATACCTTCTTTTCTATTCCCCAGCTATCTTTACTAAAACAGAAGTCTAGGGTTATAATAACAATATAGAACTTTTTTTATGACTTCAAGGTTTAAGGAAAAAATGCTCTAACATCTGAAAATGAACCTTCAAAGTTATGTTTTCCCATTTTAATAAAATCATTGTCCTATAGCTAAATATAGTTCAAATAAGTAGTATATACTTTTGAGTGGTTGCATTAATGACCATGATTTTGTGATCACACATCGTGTGCTACGTTTTGTGCAAAGTAGGTTATACTACTATAATCGCTTACCTTCAGGAACCCTGGGAGAAAAGTTTTAGTGTACATGCTTTATCATTGATCTTACTGGAACACAGAGAGATGAAATAATTAACCTCAATCTACATGAGTAGCCAATGTTAGAAGCAGAATTCATACTCAGGTGTCTACAGCTGTGCACTTGCAGCTACACTTCACTGCCTTAGCTTCGAGAAGGAATCAATGCTTGTGGACTAGTTTTTGAAGCTATTGCTACACAGAACGTTGGTTCTAGGAGGGAAGTACACCAGAAAAATAAAGCAATGAAGTTAAACAAAAGTCTTGTGCATGACCCTCTCAGTCTTTGTTGAAAAGGCTCGATGTATCAATATATTTCTTTTATTAGTATATATGCATTGTTTACATTGTGCCTTTTTAAGTGTGGATTCTAAAAGGACTTGGTGGGGGGAAGTAACTGGTTATTCATTCCTCTTTTAAATATTAATTGTAGAACATATTCCATAAAGTTATTCGCAAAGAGTATCATGCTAAAAATACACTGTATAGTAAATGTATTTATAAAATTAAATGTTTCAACTGTTGTATAATTGCAGAGCCAGGGTTAGGGCAACTGTGTGTGGATCTGGGGGAAGGAAGAAGTGTACTCTAGGACCAGTGTTGTCTTTTTGTTTGTTTTGCCTTTGGCAAATGTGAGAGTTGACATTAATTTGATCCAAAAATTATGCTACATGGAAGGAGGTATCATTTGAAGGGTGCATAGTATGTTCTGGACAACTTATCTCCAGAATTGATTCCAGTGTACATCCTAGAAGGGCTGAGATGAAAGAATGAGACAGCTATTACTGGTTTCAGGAATACTAGAATCTGGGGGACTTATTCCCCATTTCTCCCTCACTGCCTGGCAGAGTGCAGTCTGCTCAACACCTATCTACATCTGTGTGAGGTACCCTTTCTGCAGTAAGTACTTTGGAAAGCAGAGTTTTGAGTCAGGTAGAGGAAATAGGCAATAGAATTGCTGATTTTCAAGGGCATCTAGCACATGAAAATTTGCATTCAGTGATTCTCCTCACTCTCCCTAGTGTCTCAGAACAATCTGGAATTAGCAAGCCTTGACAAGAGCTAATGAGAATGAACAGACTCGCAGATTCCCCTTTCGCAGCAATTGGATTCAACCTTTTACAAGACAGGCAAATCAGCTCAAATAACCTCTTTTTGGAATGAATAAAATGATTTCCTAGCCTTGAGCAGTCGTGTACTAAGAGAGTCAGATAAAGAAAGTGAGTTGTAATAATGACAATAATATCTGAGCCCCAGCGAATGTTTGCTATTGTGCCACACAGATAGTCTTCACTTAAACCCTATGGCATGGATACCACCATCACCACCGCCTTCATCATTATTGTGCCAGTTTCTTATGTGAGGAAACTGAAACACAGAGAGTTTACATTTTCTGCCTGTGGCCCATGTACCTGCTGCAACTGTTATACTTCTATCTCCTCTAACAGGGTAAGAACTGTAAAGTGCATCTTTGATTTCTGAGCTGCTTTGCTAAAATATTCTCATCTTGAAACCTGCAGAAAAGGGCAGAGTTATATTTCATCACATCTTGGGTACTGTGTATAGTGAACTACTCTTTTGTATTTTTGATGGATCAGTTGAAAAACAATGAGTATGAGCCTGCTATGAGCTAGACACTGTCGTCAGTGGCAAGAGATATTAAGTCATGCTTGAGGTGAACCCTGGAGCCATGTTTCTGGGATTAGAATTCACTTCCTAGTTGCGACCCAGGAGTAGTAATTGAAGTTCATGTGCCTCAGTGTTCTCATCGAACATGGGAGCTAATAGTACTTTCTTCATAGAGTCATTATGGGGTTTAACTGAGTTAATTAATGTAAATCAATTAAAATAGTGCCTGGCATAAAGTTAGAGCTCAATAACTTTTATTGTTATAGTTATTACCATCCTGTTTTCCAAGCTAAAAAGAAGAAAATGGTTTTGATGTAGTTTTAATAGTCTAGATGAAGTGAGAAATGAATCACCCTGAATCTATACTTTTCATGCAATTAGTTGAGATATTAAAACGTTATAAAATATCTACAAATTTTAGACTTTAATTAAGTTGCCTTTTTATATCTAAGAAATGCATGTATACTTTGTAATTTCTTAATTTATTTGATTTAATTAATTTATTTAATTTATATAACTAATATGCATTATCTTATCCTAGATGCTAGGAATGATAAAAGAAAACCTCTTGCACACATTTTGTAGAATCCTTCAGTGAGAGGTTTCCCACTCATTTTCACTAGTTTTTTTAAATAAAAATATTAACATGAAGTTAAAATTATCAGTGACCTTGTCTATAAGTGATGCTGTGAAATACAAGAAGAATGATACCCCTATTGATTGAAACACCATTTACTCAATTTCTGCAGTTAATTTTTTCAGGGTAAAAAATATCATCTGATGTAATAACATTACTATATGACTTTATGTACCCCTATTCTTATTCATATTAAATGAATATAATTACTTATAATCAAATAGATATATAACTTTTAAATCACAACATATTTGGGGCTCCCGGGTGGCACAGCGGTTGAGCCCTGGGCTGCAAAGCTGCTGGTAGCCTCTGCAGCACCGGTTCCATCCCCGGCTGCTGGGCAAGGGTCCCACATGGCACACAGACTTCTCCTGCTGCCCACTGCTCCCCTCAGCAGTGCATTTCGTCAGTCTGCCTGTTCTGATCTCCGCTCTGGCTCTGGTGAATTCTCTTACCCTCCTGCGCTTCTGACTGTACCCAGTGCTTGTATAAATAAATAAATGAATCTTTAAATCACAACACATTTATAGTTCTATTTTGGGGTGAATATTTGTCATGTGGAAAAATCAGCATGTCAATGATTAGCATTATAGATGTTTTCTGACACTTAATATTGTTCTGTATTTAATATTTGAAATATTAATTACAACACACAACATCTAATGAAATTTTATCCTTGAAAAGATCAAGGAATGATTGTCCCTCAAGTAAACTGTTACTTTTTCTTACTTTATTTTTTTTTTACTTTACTTTTGTAGCTGAAAGACTTTTTAGAGATTTAAGAGTAAAAGTCTGTATTTTCCAATTGTTCCCATTTTAAAGATAGTTAATGTAAAGTCTATAGGATAAAAAAGTTCAACTCATTTTGTAATCTTGAAAGAGTCAAACATTGGAAAGCTTTACCTGTTTTAACTATTAGTCATCGTACTCAACAAGATCGCTGCTTTTTGATATGGATGGCAATAAATATTTGATTCTGTTTTGCAATGTATTAGTTCTATGTTCTTTTATGGAAGTTGACTGCATATGAGCCTAGACATTGATTTTAAATATTAATGTACAATTGGACTTTGCAGTTAATGTATAGCACTTTCTAAATTCTTATATCAGTTTTTACCTGTACTTCAAATTTTTGTTCCAAGATTTAAAGTCATAACTCAGTGGAAGAGGAAATGATCTATTATTTCTCCAGAAATTAGAAATAGTATGTAATACAAAGAACTGATGGGATATAGAATTCAATAGCAGGATCAACTTTCTTAAAATTAAATATCTCTTTAAGTGCATTCTAGCATTAGATATTGGGTTTTCTTTCATTACCCTGTCACATAGCATAAAATATTGTAGTTTATACACTGGTTGTACAAATGCTCCAGCTATTTATTTTAACACAGTCTGGTACTATCCTATTTTTGTTTCTTTATGTTTCTAAATAGATTATAAAATTGGTTTGCTATTCTCCAGAATGTATGTTCACATTTTAATTATTATTGCAATGAGTTCATAGATCAAATTTGGAGTAGTAAAATATGGAAATATTGAAGATTTTTGGTTGTTGTTGGGATATTGTGTTTTCCAGTAAGTGAATATGGTGTGCTCCTCAATTAAAAAATTATCTCACAGTGAGGTAATGACCATCAATAATGGGGATTATTGAGGTGGGTATTGCATGTTTTCACTTAGGAATATAACAGTTAACTCTAGAGGTGGGCATTTGATTCAACTATTTCTAAATTTCCTTAAAAATCTAATATTTTACTTTTATTGCATACATTCTTATCTTGGCTAATATCATTTTGCATGAAGAAATAATTGCAGAATGTAGTGGATAAAAGCATACATTCTATGATCAAAACTTGGAATCTGATCCTTTCTGCCATCAACCATCTGAATGACCATAATGCATTTATTCAACTTTTTCATAGTTTCTATAGTTGCAAGAGAAGAATAATTTCTAATTAGGAGTGTAATGAATTGAGTATATACATGTAAAGTATCTCACATGTGTTCATAAAGTAAATTGGGTTTAGGTCTAGAGATCTGGGATAATGTGTCTTTCAAAAGGCATAGAAATGATTGAGAAATGAACTCTGGTTGGAACTAGGAAAACAGCTATGAAAATTCAATGATTTGTTTCAATCTATAAATTGTAGTGTCATTGGACAGCATATATGCATGTTTGGTTTATTATAGCCAGAAACAAATATCTTTGTGATAAATGTATGACAGTTAAGACATTTTATCAACTGCATGCATAAGAGCTTATGATTGATTGCTTTATTTCAGAGATAATTCCATAATATATTTCCAGATCAATGGTTCTTTCTAAATGTGAGCAGTGATTAAATATCTAACTAAACACTATAAACACCATTATAATTTCCTGAAAATATGCTTTATATGACATAATCTCTCAGTTCATATTCATCACTCACTCCCAGCCCAAATTCACCTGAGAAGTAAAGATTTTCTTGCACATTTGTGTTTATATGGTCTTCATGTTTATATTAATGAATTAAATCTCTGGTAATAAATGTTTCCTCTTCATACAAACATACACATGCCTTTATGGAAGCCACTTTTCCTAGAAAGTACAGTGTATTGCATGTTGAATCTGCACAAAACTAATCTTTCTTAAACTCGTATCCTTAAGTGAAAACCCTCCTGAATAATATGCAGAACCAAGTTCCATAGAAGTATGCAGAGATCTTGAGGGACCACAATCCATGTGTGGGAAAAGAAAGGCTCCATATATAATTTTGAGAACCCATCCTTGTTTTATCTCATCAAGAAACCTCTAGTTACCTCAGCAGTGGAAATAGATGTTTGTTTTAGTTGATGTCTAATACATTTAGGGAGAGAATACAAAAATGTTCAACAATTTATTTAGAGGTAAAATGTCATTTTGGAAAATATTACTATTCCCATTAAAATACAGACAGATATATATTTGGGGTCTTATACTTATGATGAATCATGGACCAGTGAGAAAAAGATGAAATATAAAGATGGGCAAGATTATTTTTAAACTAATGTGCTTTAAAAATCAGCATCCTTAGCATACATCGGTCTAAACAATAGTCATCTACAATTTTATTTACCTGTCCTTATATTTCACCCCTAATGTCACATACAAAAATTTATTCAAAATGAAATAGATTTAAGACATAAATCTGTAGAATATAGAGAAGAAAATATAGGAAAATACTTCTTGCCTTTGACTTCAGTGATGTCTTTAAGGATTCAACTACAGTGGCAAGGGAAATAAAATTTAAAAATCAATAAATGGGACTACAGCAAACAAAAATATTTCTGTACAGCAAAAGAAACTATAGTTAAAATGATAAAGCACCCTAGAACATAGGAGGAAATATTTGCCCATCATACATCTAACAAGAGACTGGATATCCAAGATCTACAAAGTACTCATACAACTCAACATCAAAAAAATCCAATCAAAAAATGAACAGAAGACATAAGTAGACACATCTCCAAAGAAATCATACAGAGGGTCAACAGGCACATGAATAAATGATCATCATCACTTATCACATAAAGAAATGCAAATCAAAATCACAATGAGATACTACCCAACGCCTGTGAGACTGTTCTATAGCAAAATGTCCAGAAACAACAAGTGTTGGCAAGAGTGTGGGAATAAAAGAATCCTTCTATAATGTTGGTAGGGATGTAAATCATTCCAGTCCCTATATAAAAGCATAGAATACCTTGCAACTATATCAAAAATAAGATGAGGGTCTCCCTGGTGTCACAACCTATGAAGCTATCCGCAGCCACTGTAGCACGACTTTGATCCCTGGTCAGGAAGCTACACACATGGTGCAGCAGACCTCTCCTGTCTTGCCTGTTGCTTCCCTCAGCAGTGTATTTCAGTCAGTCTGCCTGTTCTGCTCTCCACTCTGTCTCTGGTGAATCCTCTTACCCTCTGCACCTCTGGTCTATACCCCAGTTCTTGTATGCATAAATAAATACATCTTAAAAAAAATAAGATGAAATCTTGCCAATAACACATTTGCAATAACACACATCGAACTGAAAGGGGTTATGCTAAGCAAAATAAGTCAGAAAGATAGTGCAAGCACTGGGCAATGTCACTCTTATGTGGAATATAAAGAAACCAAGCAAAGAAACAGAAAAAAAAAAAAACAAAACAAATCATAAAATTATGACTGCGGAATTGAGGTTACTAGGGGAAGGTGGGTGGGATAGGAACTAAGTAGGGAAGGGGTCCAATGGCCTATGGGGGAAGATTATTGGGGCTTTGGTTGTGGGCATCGTGTGATAGCATACAGTCTATACTTACATTCCTAAAACCTATTAAGTGTTATAAGCCAAAATCACCTCAACACACACAATTTTTTCCCTCAAACTTTATTGATTTGCCAGTCATTGCATAACTATATAACTAGGGGAGTATAACTTCATGCTTCCATTTAAATAAATATAATTTCTTTAAAAAAAGAAAGAAAAACAATAAAATTTTAATAAATCTAATCATTGTCCTCTTATTCAATTTCCTCTTTCTGTCACTTACCGTTTCAGAATTTCTTGGATAGGTTGGTTGACACTATTGACAAGTGAGCACATTTCTCTCTTTAAGCATGTTTGTTAAATCATGGTAGGAGCTGCTGCTCATATAGCACCACGTTACAGTACAAATTCAGCAATGAAAAATAGGAATCTGCCCAAGTTTTAGCTAACATTTCCTTTTCTACATGATATCATTAGATTCTATTTGTCTGTGTTTAGCCATGTACATTGTGTTGAATTTACTGTGAATTGAAAGATAATAGATGTGAAGTTGCAGTAAAAGAGTTTCTATTGTGAATTTACATATACCTGAACAAATTTTTTAAAAAATCTATGAAACTCTTCCATTTTGAACTGTATAATTTGTTTGCTATTTGGTCAAAGAGATAACATTTGAATGGTGCCATTTTACTCTATTCTAGTGGTTGAAAATATTTCAACTAATAAAAATAACTACCTTGCAAAATATTGTTTTAAAAACTGTCCCCTGCTATGTCTTAAGGAAGAGTTTTGACATTTCACTATAAATGTTATGTGAAAATGTCTGCATTTATGACTTGAAATAATTTGAAAGTAAAATTGTATTTAGATCTCTGAAGTTTTAGAACAATCATTTTGATGTGTAATTTTAGAGTCACAGATAGTATTTATGGATCTATTCATATTTGCTTCATACTTCTGAAGTAATAAAAATATTTGAAAACATTTACCGCAAATTATAGCAAAATTAACAATAATGAACATCAATATGGGACATCCTTGAATTTTCAAACCTATGGATATGAGCACTTTTTCTGAAAGAAAATGTCTATATATTTGTAAAAAGTCATGATATATATTAAATTTTTAATCAGAACTCATGATGTGAACAATATATTGTTGGCTTTTTCATAAAAGATTTCTTTTTCAGATTATGAACCTTACTTATATGCCCTATATTTATAATCCTATATTTTTAGCATATAGCCTTGCAAGATACTTATTTGTGAATAATGTAAATTGATATGTTGACGATTAGGGTCACACTTTATACCCAAATTTTAACAGAATATTTCCATAAACGTTAATGTTCAGCTACTTCAAAAGAGGGATAACATATAATATAAACATGGAGATTAGCAAAAGACCTCACACTTCTCAGTAGAAACACTAACACAAACAAGCTCAAAATACTCTATAAGTATTTATGTCCTAAGAACTTGTCAGATAAAAAAATAGTGATAAATTGAAAGAAAAATATTTAATACTATTCTTAAATAACCACAATTACTTATTAACCAGTCTATGTGCCTATTGGGCACAATGCTTTTCAAACTTTAGAATCAGCTTGGAGGCTGCCCCTCTCATTTCTGGAAGCTCACTGCTTTTTTATCATGTCAACCACTCAAAATTCAGCTTCACAGAGATAAAAACCATCAATAAAAGGAATGAAGCAAGGTCTAATGTTGAGACTTTGTTCTACCACTAACTAATAGTTTGTGTACTATCCAGCAAGTATCTATGAAGATGGTATTTCCTTTGAAATTGTAAAGTAAGCCATGTCACTTTTGTGAGTTTAGCAGTTTGGAAACTATGGAGATGAATATTTTCTAAATTAGGCATACTGTATTCTGTCAAATGTTGGGCAATTCACTTAACTCCATAAAGTGTACATGTTAGATATGTTTTTAAGAATGTGTGTGTATATGTGTTACATACAGATACACAGACTTATGTGTATAATTTTACTGGGTATATATTTCCTCTGTCATAATACTTTCTCCTCAGAAAGTTCTAAGCACTGCAGCATTATCTTTTGAGAAAGACTTGAGAAGATTAATTTCCTTCTAATTCTGTGTTCTTTTAGGTGAAAAAAACAAATCTGTACTATGTATGTATTCTTCTTTAGCACTTTTATATATATATATATATATAGATATATATATTCTGCATCTTTTAAAGAATCTCACCTTTTGAGGCAAAGTTCCTTTTGTACTATTCTGCCAAGTTCTCTCTTTAACTGTTTCCCTAGATCATAGATAATGTTCACATTTTTCAGTTTCCCTTTATTATTAATTTTCCACCATAGGGGCTCTCCGGCATAGTTCCCATGTATTTTGGTTGTATTTTCTTATACTGTTGATTTATTAGTCTAGTTTCCCAGTGTTTGCTTGATCTCTCATATCCTAATTCATTAATTCTTTACTTTGAAAATTCCACAACTGCCAGTAACTGCCTCTACTGTGATCTCTGTAAATATATGTAACATGCTTTCATTGTTTCTAGGTTCCTCCTGGCTGGTGAGAATATTGTTGAGTAGGATTCTATTTCTATTCAGATTTTACTATTTAGGGTATTTATTAAGTTCTCTCCTGCTTCTTTACTACCTCTATTTCACCAAGGAATAATTCTTAGCATTTAGATGATCCCCTTTGAACTACTGAGTTTTTTTAATTTATCTTGTGGTTTTTCTGTCTATTCATCCTTACAGAAAGTGATTTAGGTTGTTCTTCAGCTATGAAATGGAATCTGTCAAGAATTGTTTAATGTCATGATTTTTGTCATTTTTTTTTTTTTTACAAATAAATGTAGACCTTTAATGTTTAAGTTTTTTGCAAACTTTCTGATAGCCTGGATGGGGTCCAGTGATTTAAAGAACTGGGGACAGGGTTACAGGCAGGGAAAGATATTAATGGATATGGGAAATTACATTTTTCCAGAAAAAAATCTTTCATATTTTTAAAAATTTGGAATTTTCAGTCTTGACTGCCTTGAGACAGTTGAGCCTAAAGGGCTTACTCTCTCTCCATGCCTAATGGAGACGTTTTATTTGTAATGTTTCCTAGTTATCTTACCCTGCAGTTCTTACCACCTGTAGACTGCATTTCGTAGACTGAGTGTTGACTTTGTAACCCCCACAGATAATGCCAGGCATTAGAATCTCCTTGTGTGTTCTACAGAAACAGTAGGAAACAATGGCTCAAAATCCCTCTACTTATTTTTCACTTGCACCATTTCTTCTTAGCTAAGGCCTCAAGAATTAGAGTACATGATTAAATCCTTTTCAATAAAAATATGGGGTTTTTTCCTATTATGTTGATTGAGTCATTGTAATGAGAAATTTAACAGTTTTTGATACACTATCTCTAAAATGGGAGTTTAAATTTATCATGTTAGTCTCAGGTGCTTTTATCAGGACAATTTATGACTCTTTAGCTTTATTAATTGATCACAACTCTCAAAATTTTTACCTCAAAGCTTCTTGACACCCCACTTTTAATACTGTTTCTACTACATAATGAGCATAACCTGAGCTTATCCTGGCAGGAAATGGAAGGTGTGTGTGTGTGTGTGTGTGTTCTATTAACAACATTTGTTGTTATTTGCAACAAATGTTTATCTTTAGAATGTAAGTAAAATATAAGTTGAACTTGTCATTCATTTGTTTTAAAATTTCATTCCATTCCCTTTTGCCTGACTATCCTGGATTTATAAACAAACAGATAAATTTTAAATGGGACTTCATGTGTTCCCATTTCCTAAGTCCTCAGTGGGAATCTTTGATGGAAAGTGATTGTCATACGGCTTATAAAAATGACCATATGTAAATTATGTGTTATGATTAGAGCAGATCTTTAAATCCATTTTGCAATCCCTTGGAAATTACCATCTACCCAGCAGAAGCCTTTTGCTACCACCAAATGTCTTCTGATAAAACCATTAACCTGAAACAAATGGAAGGATTTGATTACCAGGAACAGCAAGACCAATTCTAGCTGGACTTCCTGGATTTTATCTTTTTTAACTGAAGAGAAATTGTCTACTCAACAAGGGTCTTCTTTTTGGTTGTCTCTTGTTCTAATGGAGAAAAATAGAGGATGTTTTGACCATATAGAGTCATTTGCAAACAATATTAAATTATATTTAAACTGCATTTGTAAGTCTGTTACTCAAACATCCTCTAGGATATGGTTTGATTAATAACAATTTTTCTTCTTCTATGTAGTGCTTATATGAGGTTATTTTCTGATTAAAAAAAAACCTCAATATTGAATTGGGTTTTTGTTAGCAAACCTGTTGTCTGAGGACCCTAGTGGGCTCTTTCTCAGTTCTTGTCTTCAATGAGAAAAGAATACAATGTTAAGACCAGAATTATAGAAAAATGAGAGACTTTTTGATAGATAAGAGTAAGGACAGGTATTGATAGGTAAGAAAAAGGACAGGAAAGCTCTCTGTGTGGAGCCGGGTCTCAGGTGGGTAACCACTGATGTGGTGAGAAGTAACTGCTTATATGAGTATAGTGGGGAAGGAGTGGGGGGTTGGCTGGTGGGTGTCCCCATGTTGTGACTTGCCGATTGACTGTGCCTGCAGTGTACCCTAGGCTACCCAGGCCCACTGAGGCCTGCCATTCCAAAACTAGCTTTGGTCCATTGTTTTAGCATCATGTTATTGTGTTGTTCTGGACATTCCACTCATTACAGGGTTGGGGGGACCCTCCTGGTTCCAACCGATTATTTCTCAATCAAGCTGATAAATGAACTTAGTGCTTGGGGCACCCTATTCCTAACTGACTGCCTATACTCATTTCATAGCTTCCTCCTTCAGTATCATCGAATTAAAGTCTAATATTTTACATGTGAAGTTAAACAGATAAGGAGGAAAGGATTTCACTAAAAGCCTAAAAGTCAGAATTAGCAGTCAAGGGGACAGCTGACTGCAGGTGTTAGATCCCAGGACCACTAATTGTCGGGAGGGTCACTGTTGAATTGCTGAGACCAGAATTGTTCATTTCGGTTTAGGGGCATGTGGGAGTTTTAGAAGAGCGCACAGGGTCACAGGGATATGGTTTTTGTGTTTGCTGGACTCTCTGTGTGTTTGTGTGTGTGTGTGTATGCATGTGTGTGTGTGTATATATATATATATATATATATACACACATATATGTATACATATATATTTAAGTATGTATTTAGGATTTCAAATACCTATGGCAATTGTAATAAATCATTAACAGATAAAACTTAAGTAAAGATACAGATTAGAATACAAGATTGGTGGAAAAGTTCACAGACAAACCATCATAGAAAAAACCAGAGCACTAGGGTTTTGACTCAGGTGTTGTTTGTGCTTCCTTGCCATCAGGATATGGGAGAGCAGTCACTTCCATTGTCACAATTCTTCTGAGGGAATTTAGGGAATTAGCATATAATATCTCAGAAGTAGAGACTTTCCAGAATATTAATTTTAAAATGTCCATTTCCCTCCCTTTTTAGGAAATTGGAACTGTTTTATGGAATAGAATTAAGCCTTCCAGGCAAGGCATTCGGTATTCATCCTAACTCTACCCTTTGGGAAGGAAGAGAGGGTGGCACATGTGTGAGTAGCCACAGAGAGAGTCTGAGATTGATAAAAACTTGAGCATGTTATTCCATGTGGGTGCTTGGGCGATTTCTACCGTTCACAGTGGTGGGATACTAAAGTTGACCTGCTTATGTGAACTTTATCATAGACTGAAACAAACTAAGGGTTTGTAGTTGGGAAGTCAGTTTGGGACACTTGTTTGCTGTATGAGACTTGGGGGATGCAACACACAGCATATGGCTCACGCACTGTTAATATTTGTTAATTTTTAAACAGGGCTTTGTAGATTGAAAAGAATCGTGTAACTCCTAATTATTATCATTTTAGGTATTAGACTTATTTTTTGAAAATGAGCAAGTACTGTTCAAGTCATGTCTTTTATGAATATATTTATTGCCAACAATGGGCTCTTTTTGCTGTTTTTTCTCCATTTGTTTTATAGGCTGCTTTCTATGGAAAATTGAGTCCTCATCACTATGAAATATACTATCTCTTGGTTAATGTGCTGTCTGCACTGTGTTTCTAAAGGCACCATCACAGAGTTGTATTTCTCAGAACAATATTACCACAACACTAAAGAGTTGATTTAAGTGAGTCTGAACAGCAAAATATAGCAGAACACATGACTGAACTGGTTGGTAACATATATAGTAGTAACATATATCTGGAAGAATGGGTAACATATGAGAAAGAAAGAAATTTCTATCCACTGTATTTTATTAGATTGCCAAAACATCTTTTCCAGTTATTTCTGTTGTCAGCATATTTCTTAAAAATAAAGTTATAAATCTTAGGGGTTTTTTTGTCTGTGACAGAGATGGATTTTAAAAAGGCACAGACATAAAAGTATCATTATAGAATGATCTCAACTGAAAACTTGCTTTTCCTACTAATGTGAACTTTCTTTGTTCAGTACATAATCTAAATAACAGCATATAATGAGAAATTATTCTTTTCTTCGCTTAGATTTTTCTTTCATGATGAAGGTTGTTTTATTGCTATGCATTACATTTGGCCTTTAAAGATAAAGGAAAAAAGGCTCATTGCTAGATTTTCTAAGAAAATAATGGCATAAAGGAATGATTCTCTTACTAAAATATCCTTCTGATTACTTCATCTATCACTGTGCTGACTGACCTAATAACAATTTTTTCTTTCTATTAAAATGTTCTCACTACTTTCCATATTTTCTCTAATGAGCATCAAAAATCTATTACTCTTTTCTTGCTTTAAAGACAAGTTGCTATCACATAGAGTATTTTTTTTTTACTTAAAGTGTTTTTGTACTGTTAGAAATTAGCTGAGCTCTTCTTAGGTACATCCTCTATTTTAGTTTAAATAAACCAACCAGGGCCTCCCTGGTGGCGCAAGGGGTTAAGATGCAACCTATGAAGCTATCCGCAGCCACTGCAACACGAGTTTGATCCCTGGCCAGAGAGCTACCCACATGGCGTGGCAGACCTCTCCTGTCTCACCTGCTGCTCCCCTCAGCAGTGTATTTCAGTCAATCCAACTGTTCTGCTCCCCACTCTGTCTCTGGTGAGTCCTCTCACCCCCTACATCTCTGGCCTGTACCCCAGTTCTTCCATAAATAAGTAAATCTTAAAATAAAATAAACCAACCAAAGGGAACCATTTTCTAGGTCACACTTGTTCACAAAGTTTGTCAAGAATATAGCAAAAAAAAAAATTTTTGTTCATAATATTTGTCTTCCCTCTCAATAGAATTCCAAAATACCCATTGTTCTATTTCTTTCAGTGTGATATATGTTGAAATAATACTATTCTGACTTTACATCAATTTTTGTATATTTATAAATACTTTATACTCCAGTCAGGAATGTATACCATATTTCCAAGTAATGTGAATTTCATAAATTTCACATTTCATATGCCCTGTTGGGCTATTTCATGTTTTATCAAGTATAAAACCAGAAACAGTAGTCCCTCTTTATCTGTGAGAAATACATCCCTATACCCCAAGTAGATGCCTGAAACCACAGATAGTAATGAACCCTACATATATATTGTGAGTTTCTCTATACATGTACATACCTGTACATACATATACCCACTATAAAATTTAATTTATAAAATAGGTACATTTGGGGATTAACAATGACTAATAAAACAAAGTTATAATTATCTGAGACTAAAAATTATATAAATGTGACAGTTCTTTGCCTCTCAAAATATTTTATTGCATATAATATTTTCTAACCTAGATTAGCTAAAGGTAATATGACAGAGAGCTCCTTCTCTCTCAAAATATTTTGTCATACATAGAATTTTCTAACCTAGATTGGCTAATAGTAACTGAAACCATGAAAAGCAAAACTTCAGATAAAGGGGCACTGCTGTCATACTATTGAAGGTTTATTACGTACTAGACAGTGTGCTGACAGCTTTGCTTATCTATTTAATCCTTACATTGACTCTCTCAGGTAGGAATTAGCCTCTTTGTTACCATAAAGAAGCTGAGAGCAACATGAATTACATAGTTTGCCTGTAGTCACAGAGTGAGTATCAGATTCAGTCTTAGGTCCACATGGCAACAAAATGTGTGCTGTTCACTAGCATTCACTTCTGCCTGATGATGGATCAATAGTGTGCTTATAGTAATTTATTTTTTACTGAGCTTCAGCGTTGCACACTAGGTCTGTTTTGAAGCAGTATGTAGTCAGGAAGGAAGCTGACAAGAGAGTAAGGAGGCAGGCTTTGGGAAGCTTTCTGAAGCAGCCTGTGGCTCTTACCAGGCTACAAGCACAGAGGGAAGAGCTCAGGGACAGCAATTACAATGAACGAAGTTGCCCAGGACCTATCATTGCGGTGAACAGAACTCCCCACCACTCACACATAGAAAGATGAAATTCTTATACTAGATTCTCACATTATTCCAAAAATTATCTGGCGACAGTAAATAATATCACTAACATTTTTCAGGTGCACCCAGATTTTATTATGATAATTAAAATAAAAGTTTATTTTTAAGTATTATTGAATTCAGAGTTTTGTCTTTAAATATTTTCTCAGTTGATAGATGCTAAAATTACTATTTGATGGGTCTAATTAAGATTAGAATTTGATGGCCCTAATTAAAATTAGTATTTGATGGGCCTAATTAAAATTAGATCAGAATATATGTTAGCATTAAAATGTGTTCCCATAACTCAAAAATGTTTGGAGCCATAGGCATACTGGATTGAGAGAATAATAAACATTGACTGTTGTGCCAGTCACTCAGACAAGTACTTTAAATGCACAATGTATTTAGCTTCTTAACAATCCATGTGCTGAGTTATATTATCCATTTTTAAGATATAGAAACTGAGCCTATGTTTCTAATTTCTAAATATTACCTATCATAAATACTGTGGAGATTAAAATGGATAATAAATTAAAATCATCACACACTAAGTTCAGGTAATAGTGTTAACAGAGTATTATGAGTAGTTGTTACAGTAGTAGTGATTTTTCATTAATATGAGTTCATTGAAATCATAGTCATTATTTATAAAATATATGGATAACATATAGCTTAATACATTAATTTAGTTACATTAGTTTCATACAGAAAACTAACAAATGCATAATTTATTCAAAAAGGGTTGTAAGAAAGTTAACCAAAGGTCATAAAGGGGGTATCTTGCTATGTCTGGAGAATAAATGGAATCTCATTAGATTTTAGGAAAAAATGATTAACTTGATTGAGCAGAATTTCTTGCTTACCTTGTGTGCTATAGGTCATGCTCCAAGATTTAGGAGACACTCATTTATTTCCATCAGGATCAGCTTTTTTTTTTTTTTTTTTTTTTTTTTTTACTTTTTGTTTGTTTGTGAATGTGTGGAAGCAGGGACAATCAAAATTAAAGTCATGGAAACTGATGCTATAAAATTAAACTGTGCTCATGGAAAAACATTTCTGTATTAGATTAGTCAGCAATTAAAACTTTTTATGAATCAGTATTAATCTGATTAAAATGTTTTTACTGTTTCATGGAAGGTAGATATTACAGTCCCTAGCTAATGAGACATTCAAACATTGAAGAGTTATCCTGAATAGAGGCTGAACAGAAAATAATATGGTTGTTGAACTGTATTTTTAAAATGATCCTTTAATAACCACATTCAGCCAGTAATAATTACATACAAAACTGTAGTCTCCACTTGTCCTTTTAATGCTTTCTTTCCTATCTAGTTTTAAATACTTGTCTCAAACCACAACAATTTTTGAAAGAAAATAAAAGTCATTCTGAATGTAGAGTGACTAGATCTTTTAGTATGAAACCTCTCAGAACTACCGGAACAGAGACTTAGTTTCTATTAGGTCTTTGCATCATGCTTTTACTATACTTGGTGTTCAATAAAACTTGGAGAGGGAGAGGAAGAGGAAGGAGGAAAATTATGACCTAGAGTAAACTAAAGATTTCTTAGAAAAACCACAGAATCACATTTGAAACAGAAAAAAATAAGTAAGTTGAATTTCACCAAAATTAAAAATGGTTGCTCTGTGAATAACCCTGTGTAAGATCATACATAAAAGGCAAGTCACTCATTGGGAGAAACTATTTCCAAATTTATATCCAGCAAAGACATATATTGATAATACATTAAAAACAAGGCATTTTCAACTCTCAACAATTAGAAAACAAATTGAAAAACAGTCCAAAGACTTAAATGTTTCACCAAAGAATATATGCAAATGGCTATCAGATACATGAAAGATGTTGATTTTGGTGCATGCCTTCAATGTCCTTAAATAGATGAACACTTGTGCTGTGCTCTATCCACGGAGATGATGATACAGGGATGAATTGGTGGCGGGGATTCTATGGGGACTACACCTGAGAAAAGAAAGCAAACAATGTAAAAAATTGAACAGTGATGTAAAATATATATAAATAAATAAATTATTAAAAACAGAAAGGAACAAGTTCTTGATACTTGATACATGCAGCAACTTGCAAGGATCTTAAGGACATTATGCTGAGTTAAAAAAAAAATGCTAATTATACAAAGTTGTGTATTCTATGATCCTTACCATGACAGTTATAGAGCTTGAGATCAGGTAAGAGGTAGCCAGGGTAACTGGGAAAGAGGAGAAGATTCCTACAAAGGGGTAATACAAAGGACTTCCTTTCTGGCGATAGAACAGCTGGATATATTGATTATGGTAGTTATGTTTGGAATCTGATAATCTTTTAAAAGTCTCACAACATTTTACACAAATACATTTTGAAAAAAAGGTGGATACAAAATTGTTAAGATGGTTTTTCTTGGCTCAAGACTGAGTTTATCATTTTTGTTATTTTTGGTAATTTTTCTATTTTTTAGCTTCTTAAGTGTTAGCATGTATATTTTCCCATAATCTAAAATTTCATAGCCTAAGTCTTTTTAAGGGAAAAAAAAGAACATGGTTTTCAATTTGGTTTAAGATTACAATTAAGGAAACCCCATGGCCATGTGCCAATCAGGACCCAAGTCCATAACTAAGCACATTTTTTTTTTCTGGAATATCAGTTTTTTCTTTAATCTTTGAGAGGAAGTTTATGTTCACATTAAACAAATGTGAATATTTTGTGTAGTAAAATATGAAATTCATGTATATTTTGACACATAACAGATTTTTTATAAAGAATTGCCTTGAAATAAGTGCCTTTAGGGCTACAACTTGAGGTCCCTGAGTTTTTGCTCACTCCTTTCTATGCCCATTATTTGCTTAAATTAGAAAATGTGGGAAAGAAAGCATGCTTTTAGCATGAATATGTATGGAACTAAACAATGTCTAAAGTGTTATAATTTTGTGGTTTCTCTCTGCCATTGGGCATGGATCGGGAGTGTGATACCAGCCCCACTTCCTAGAGTTCATTTAAGTCCTCTGCCTCAGAAATCCTAGAACACAGTGGTAGAGCAGTTAGTGGATACCTAGAAGAAGTAGAGGAGTATAAAAAAAAAAAAAAAGATAATTGTAAGGGGTTATGAGGTTCATCCCACCAACAAAGATACACAAGAGATATTGATATTGTTATAAGACAGGGAGAGGGGCAGCCCAAACCCCGCAAACCTGCCTTTTCTAAATGGGTTCTGCCATCCGCCGCATCAACACAAAACATATGAGACTTTAATGGAAAGGAACTTTAATAAAACTAGGAAACAAAACAGGAAAGGCAAAGAGTCTAGTTTCTAAATGAAGCACCCAGCCACCGGCGAGGGTTCCACAGGGCGCACAGACCTCTCCTGCCATGCCTGTTGCTCCCTTTAGCAGTGTATTTCATCACTTTGCCTGTTCTGTTCCCCTCTCTGCCTCTGGTGAATTCTCCCGCGCTTCTGACTGTACCCAGTGCTTGTATAAATAAATAAATCTTTAAAAAAAAAAAAATGGAAATATGGGTTGTGAAAATATAGGTTGCTCACTCATGCTACCTTTATACTTACTTATGTGTCTTGTTTTCCTAAAAGGACCAGATGCACTCAGGGGACCCTTTTCTTATAGGCCATTAACTTGTTTGCAGAACTTAACACATAGATGTGTTCACAACATTGCCCATCTGAGGAGCTACTTTCTGTTTAGTTAGGTCTCAGGACAGAGTTCCTGCTTTTGCAAAGCAGCAAATCCTGCAGCATAAAGGGAAGATATAAGCCTATAATCATATCTTCAAATGTTCACATTTGAAATATAAATCAAGATTAGATAAATCCTTGATAATTTTGTTAATGTTACTATGCTCCAATATTATAGTTCCCTTTCTTTTATGAAACACTGAGCTGACAAAATTATATAATAAGGTCATTTGTAAGCACTATTTTCATTTCCTCTGCTCTTTTCAAATGGATATAATGTTGGGTTTAATGCACTGAGAGGATATCTGCTCATGTACACTTTTTAAGTAATTTGGAACCAGAATGGTACTCTTAGAATGTCTTACATAGTATTTGTGTGAGTTTTAAAGAACTATGTATGCATAAACCAAAGGATATGACAAGGTCTTGACATTATTACACTTTGGAAGTTCATTAACAAAATCCTTAGAGTAGATCATAGTCTTAATATGCACACTTGAGAATTGGCATATTTTCAATTTAGCTTAATTTCCTGAATAGTAATGTACATTTTTCATTTGATGTACTTAGAAAACTAAGAGTGGATTAGCATTTGAGTAGTAGGAAAAAAGTCTCTTGCCAACTCCATCAAGCCAAGCTGAGGCTTGACTTTGCTAGGCAACTATCCTAAATGTCTTAGTATTTTACATCTGAATATACTTTACCTCTCACCAAGTTCCCCTTAAAGTCCTTCAACCTGTCCTTATAGAATTGCTGATTGACCTAGATTACCCTTTGAAAGGTCTTTCTTTCAAAGAAGTTTCATTGCAGCTGTAGTTATTTTCTATGGAATCAACTGTTCTTCCTGTTTAATCACCTGCAATCCAAAATATAAGCATTTGCCTTCAGTTGTTGAAACACAAAGACATGGGCATGATATTTGCCTACCTTAATCACTCTTCTTTTTCTATGACTCATGATTCGTCAGAAAGCTCATATTGTGGTGATTTCTGTACAGGGGCCTCTCTCTCATTTCTACTGACTGATTTTTGAGAGACCAGCTGTATTCTGATCAGTAAAGTTGCACAAATTAAACATCAATATCTCTGAATCATAATGTTAGTGGGAAGACTAAGGGGTACCATGGGACCCCAAAACTTGCATGTTCTAAAATGGGTTCTGCCATTTGCTGCCTAATGACAAAGCATACTTTTAGTGTGAAAGAGAGGAGAAAGGATAATAGTTTCCCAATGGAACACCCAAAGTTACACATCCCCTCATGGGTAAAGGCCTAGCCAAACCAGGTTGGCCCTAAGAAGGGTCACTGAGTCCCAAAAGCCAGTCACATGTATATTGCACCTTCTGCCAGGGAACCATAGTAAAGTGGCGAAAGGAGCCAGGCAAGTCTGGGACAAAAATAGCAAAATCAAAGTACAAATCAAAGTAATGACAGCAGCCATTGTCAGCTTCTCCACAGGTCTCTCATCCACAACTTTTCCAAGTGTCTCAACATGTCTCAACTGTACGTGTCTCCTCCCATGTCCCCCAAGTCCTTGGTGCAAGTTGAAAGCTGAGAAGAAAGCAGGATTTCTTTTTCACATGTCTCTCTGTTCCATGTGATGCCTCTTGTCCTCTCCATTATTTCCTCCAAGCCTCTTCTCCAAATCTTCTCCTCCCTGCTCAGCTCCACCCTTAATTAGGTGGAGCAGGAAATATGGAACCACCTTTTTTGGGGGGGGAGTATGCTCTTTGTAACAAGATGTCCCAGAGTCAACTCCTGCCCCCAGCACCAAATTGTGCCTTCATCATTTACTTCCTCTGGACTTTCCCTGAGATGGATAGAGCTTTTAGAAGTTTCCCTTAGAAAACTATGTAGGAATAGGTATCCCTCAATCAAATTGAATCAAAATTCCTTCTGACTAAACAAGACTCCTGCATTCATCAAAATGCATTCATTTCTTTTCACTTTATTCCCTTTGAATGGGAGAAACCAGTCAGATTTTTACAAGAACATGTCTCTAGCCTAAGATTGGCTATCACTAAATCATTTCTCCTTATAGTACTTAATTTTGATTCCATTCCAACAAGGCCAACTTAGTACCATAGTATAGTCACTTGTGAAGTGCCCTTATAAGATATTTCTACCACTAAATGTGTTCTATTTTCACCTCCAAAGAACCTCAGATGTGAGTCTCCAGCCAAGTAAGGTTTGAAAAGGAAGCTTCAACTTAATTGACTTCAACTTGAAATCATAAACCCAAACCAGATAGCAGTATATGGGCCAGCTAACTGTGGGTGGATCCTTAAATGCTCTATCAATGTTTCCTTATTAACAAATTTCCTTATTAACAAAATGATTTACATGATTTACTGTTTTATAAATAGTGAACAGCTAGCATTCCTGAAACAAGTTGGTTAAAGACATTTTTTTAGAACAATCAAGGTTCCTAGCACAATTAAGGGAAAGGTACAGAAATTTCCCATATAACCCCTGCCTCACACATATTTGTATAGCCACTCATATTATTAACATCCTCCCCAGAAAGGTACAACCATTACAACTGATTTACCTACCTGATGCTGAATCACCCAAAGTCCATAATTTACTTTTGTGCTCACTCTTGGAGTTATACTTTCTATGTTTTTAGATAAATGTATAATGATATGAATCCACCATTATTCTATCATACAGAGTAGTTTTATTGCCCGAAAAATCCTGTGTTCCATCTATTCAACTCCACCCCCTACCTCATATTCTGGCAGTCATTGATCTTTTTACTATCTCTTGTTTTTCAGAATATTATGTAGTTAGAATCATATAGTTGGAATCATGCAAGACATAGTTTTTTTTTTTTTTTATTGCCTTCTTTCACTTACTAACATACCTGTTTAAAAAAAAAAAAAACAAAATTCATCTGAATAAATTTGGAGATCTAATTGACTTTATTAAATAATTCATGAATTGGGCAGCATTCCATTAAGCATGTAGAAAGGCACTGTAATGAGATGTTCAAAATGGAAGGGTTTTATAATTAGAGAGTGACAGGTTATTAGCTAATAATAATAATAATAATAATAATAATAATAATATTTTAGGCAAGACACCCTCTAACAGTTGCTTACTTTTTTTAGTGTTCTGTGCTCTTAACATATTCTAGAGCTAAAAAAAATTAAAATATCATTCTAAAGCCTTGACTGTTAAAACAGTTTAATGGAGGCTTTTTCCATTACTTTTCTGAAATAACTGCATAGCAGTCTGAAATACTTGCCATTGCTCTTACTCTTCTGTTTACAAGGCATTCTGGGTTTGCTCCCTGGGACAAAGAAGAAGGAAGCCTTTACTTATCCCTGGGGCCAGGTTTTTTTTTTTTTTTTTTTTTTTTTCCGCTTTACTTATTCCTGAAGTAGTGGAAAGGGAAAGATGACAGAAGAAAAATAACTTAAGTCATGTGCAGGGGACAGTAAGAGAAAGAGTACCATAAAAAGAGATTAAGGTAAAACCAAGATACTGCCATATCTGGGTGCTCCTTGAAAATGTTGTCTTAATTTTTGAATACAGCAAAGTGAATTATGAGAACTCATATTTAAAACTTATCCAAATTCTTTTATTCTCAATTTTCTCTCAATAATATAATGATTAGTTAAGTTTTGACTACCACATGTCTTTGAAGGGGAAGGTGGGAGGAGAGTGCACCACAAGACACTCAGCATAAAAGAGAACTCAAAGATGCTGTGAAATTGGGCTTGTCTTTATATGTCTGCCCACCACATCAAAAGAAGAGGGAAGAAAATCAGCATTTTAGGATGATAGATTCTATTTGGGGTTAATTATCTGCTTAAGAGCCATTATTTATTCATCCAATTATTCAATCATTTTTTTATACATATAATAAAATTTTGGTGAGAACCTGCAATGTACAAAGACATCCCTAGACACTGGGAATACAGAGTTAAGATAGATAGATAGATAGATAGATAGATAGATAGATAGATAGATAGATAGATAGATAGATAGACCTAATAAAAATCTATCACCACTGACTCATCAGTGATAACAAATGAAGCATATTAATATATGGTGTCTTTAATAAGGGAAACTTGCTGATGGGTGGTGAGGGGTATTTGGAATTCCACTGAAATTTCTGTTCAATTTTTCTGTAAACCTATAACTGTTATTTCTTAGTCTGCTGAGGCTGCCATAACAAAATACTGTAGAGTAATGGCTTAAACAAAAGAAATGTATTTCCCAAAGCTCCTGCAATTGGAAAGTTCAAGATCAAGCAAGATCAAGGTGCTGGCAAAGTAGATTCCATGCTGAAACTCCTTCTCTTGTCTTGTTGGTGGCTGTCATTTCACTGTATGCTCATGTCACTTCATCTTTGTGTATATGGAGAGAGAAAGCAATCTATCTTATCAAGGCACTAATTTCATCAGGTGGGCTCACACTCATGACCTCACCTAACCCTAATTACCTCACTAATTCCCAAATGTTCGAAGTCCAAATACCATCACATGGAGAGCTAGGGTTCAAATTATGAATTTGGTGGCAGGAAAAGGGGCCAGGGAGAAGACAATTAAGTTCATAGCGTGTAAAAAACATTAAAGTCTATTTAAAATAAATACAAAATTTTAAAAATGTGACCATTTCGAGAAGAACTAAGTATAAATAAGTAACAGAGGTGCTTTGATGGAGCTATTCACAAAGAGTTACAGGATCACACAGGAGGGATTTTTAATTCTAGAAAAGGTCATGCCTTTGGGAAGTCTTGAAGTTTAACCAAAGAATATGGGGAATGTAGTCGTGACAGTGGTAAATGGAAGCAAAAAGAAGGGAGTCTAGATAGAGAGAGAGACTGGCAAGTGCAATGGTACAGAGCCTCTGTGTGCCTGCTGGACAGACTGGCTTCAACCCAAGCTCTCATTTAAATATGTTTGAACAAAGATGTTTTACAAGAACTTAATTGCATAATGTTTTAGGACTAGATAAGAGGAAAAACCTCTACAAAAGTACCAGAAAAAAGGAGTTGGCTGAAAAACCAAAATGATATTTTCCCTGTCTTCATATTCATGCTTTCAACTCTGAGCATCGTAAAAACATGAACATTCAATAAGAAGTAAAGGGTCTTTATGAAATATAGGAGGTTAAGGATTCTGCTTTGTGGTTTGGGGAAGAATTGGGACAAGAGGAAGAGAGAGTTACCCTCCCCACTGTTGGACAGAACTTAAATGACCTAAATATAAATTAAGCTACATGGAAATCTCGATCCTTTGGTAATTGGGGATGGGGTTTAAGATTTAGGAATCCTTTATATGTTTAGTCAGTGGGTGGAGTAAAGGAATATTGGAAAATATTCATGAGCATAAGTGAGACACCAGGTAAATATTTGTGGAGTGATTTTGTTAAGGATTAAATCTAGTATTGAAAGGATGAATGAGTACCTGAGAAATCTGAATTGAGGCCATTAATTATATTCCACTAGTGTTCAACTACTGGGCAAATAAGGCAAACCTAAATCAAAAAGTTAGGGACTTTCCTTATTCTATTTTGTCCAATGGCACCAGTGTTAATCCCAGTGGAATGTTATTCACCATTTGTTATAGTCTAACAGCTAATCTTTCAGACCTTTCACGCAACCTTTCTATCACTTAGTCGCCTAATCAATATTTTATATTTAGGTGATATTCTTAGCTTACTGAAAAAAAGTCAATTGACAGAATCCTACAACTTATTCTAGTTCAGATGGATTACATATGGTATTTTCCCCATATACGTTGCATTGCTTCATGGATGAAGGAAATTAAAGTGATCTGGCATAATATAATTTTCTTAATGTTGTGCTTTAGTGCCTAAAGGTTCTTAATAATTTGTTTTAATGTCAGTCCCAAGACGCAAATTAAGGTTAGCATTCTAAATTATTACTGTCACTATGCCCCCATTTTCAAAGATGAATTTTTGTCCTTTCTAATAGCTCTTGAAATTGCTCCTGCTCTCCATGGTTCTCAAAATAATAGCCAACTCCTCAGTGAGAAGAATCACATTTTTTTAAGATTTTTTTATTTATGCATACAAGAACTGGGGTACAGGCCAGAGGTGTAGGGGGGTGAGAGGATTCACCAAAGACAGAGTGGGGAACAGAACAGGCAGATTGACTGAAATACACTGCTGAGAGGAGCAGCAGGTAAGATAGGAGAGGTCTGCTGCGCCATGTGGGTTGCTCCCTGGCATCAAACTCATGCTGCAGTGGCTGCGGATAGCTTCATAGGTTGTGTCTTAATCCCTAGCACCACCAGGGAGGCCCAAGAGTCATGATTGTGAAATTATTCCAACTGTACATTTTTCTGCTTATATAGTTTTTGTCCTTGCTTCAAAAATGATTCTGATCCAGTTATCAGAGTACTTTGGACTTTTCCATAATGACTGGCATAAGTAGTATCACCATAGTCTTTTCCTTTCTTGACACTATGTTAAATATCCATTCTTTCCCTACTAAATGGTAAGTAACAGCTTTCTTCGAACATTCCTCATCATGCTTACCTGAGTAAGACCTTTTGTCTTGTTCCCATTATACATTCTGTGATTTCCTCTGTATTCAATATATGATTCTGTTCTTTCTTCAAGATCCTCCATTGAGATTCTTTCTTATTTGCATTTGTTGTTTTCCTGGTAAGAGTGTTTAGATGCACATACCCACAGAGTCAAAGGTTCAAAGGAATATCTGTACCTTATGTGTGTATATTGTAAATTTCTGTGTATGTTGTAAATTTCTATTTACAAATGGTTTCTTCATTGCCTTTGTGGTTTTGTGAAAACAGCTTCCAGTATATTTTATCAAGTGAAAGTAAATTTAACCAATTGTTTTAAAGTACTACAAAGCCGACACCTGTGTAAATTGTAGTCTAACCACAAAGTTGACAAAAGGAAGAGTGCTTTACTTCAATTGTTTTTGAAAAACAAACAGAACTCTAGGAGAAAATTTGATAGTTTGACTAGAAAAGGAATTATGACCTATAGTTTTTCATCTCTGAGGCAAAGAATCCTCTGTACTTGGGATCTTCCCCTGAGGAAATAGTAGGGTTGGACTATGCATATAAGGAAACAAAAAAGAGAGATTTTCTACCTTAACTGACAAAATTAGCTTGAAAAAGCATTCCTGCTGAGGCTAGTGCCTTCCTCATGTCTGGCAGAACTGCATAGCCTGCAGGTCTTGAGTTTTCTTCCTGCCTACTTAATACTCGTTCAACAGTGGGTGGGAATGGAGTCAGCAGGCTACAGATATGAAATGTCAAAATGAAGTCTTTATCCTTCCCCTTGTGGCTTTCTCAATGATGCCATCTATGTGCTCATAACTGAACCATGCAAACAACATGCCACTCTGATTAAACATGTTGTATATTGTGCCAATTCTCTTGTGACTTTGATCACCAAGGACTATTGAACCTTCCTAGTATTTGTGGACCATAGAGGCTAAGTTTAGGATTAGAAATGATATCTATTATTTAACCACTTTTATTAAGAATATTATCAAGGGGTTCCCTGGTGGCACACCGGGTTGAGTGCAATGCTGTGAAGCTGTCTGCAACCTCTGCAGCACAGGTTCGATTCCAGCCAGCCAGGGAGATACCCACATGGTGCAGCAGACCTCTCCTGACTCACCTGCTACTCCTCCCAGCAGTGTTTTCCATCAGTTTGCCAGTTCTGCTCCCCGCTCTGACTCTGGTGAATTATCTCACCCTCTTGCACCTCTGGTCTGTACCCAGGTTCTTGTATAAATAAATCTTTTTGAAAAAAGAATATTATCAAGTATGTATCAATACTATGTGTTAGCTAGATTCTGAAGATTAAGAAAAAATTAGTGAACAATTTAAATATGGCTACTAATCTCAAGGAACATACAGTACAAAACAAAAGGCAGACAATGAACAGATGAACAACAAATTGTGGTAAAATCTATAAAGGAAGCAAATAAGTCACAGTGATACGGAATGTAAATTTTTATAGATAGGAATGTCAAAGTCAAATTTAAGTGTACATACAAAGGAAGTAAATAATTGGTATAAGGATAAAAATGGTGAAGATTCTAAAGAAAGACATTAGTATGCACTAAAAATAAACAACTCATCTGCACTATTATGTTTGCATTATATATATAATGTCAAGAAAAGTTGCACTGGATGGAGCTACATAAACAAGGAATAATTTATTCTAGATTATTACAATAGGAAAATTAGATTAAACTGGACTCCACAAAAGGAAATATAGCTTAAAGTATAGTGGTATGATGCCTCTACTCTTCCTTGTTTTTATTTATTCATTTATTTATTCATTCATTCATTTACTTATTTATTTATTTATTTATTTTTGGTCAGGATGCTTTAGCTATTTTGGTTCTTTTGTGGTTCCATGTGAATTTCAGTAATGTTTGTTCAGTCTCTTTAAAGAATGCCCTAGAGATTACTTTGAATCTGTATATTCATTTTAATAATGTCAATTCTTCCAATCCATGATCAGGAGGTTTCATTTGTTCGTGTGTATGTTTGTGTCTTCTATTTCTTTTAAGTCTGTCCTATAGTTTTCATTGCATATGTCCTTCATCTTGTTTGTTAAATTTACTTCTAGGTATTTAATTCTTTTTAGTGCGATTCTAAATGGGATTGTTTTCTTGGTTTCTTTATTTTCTAAATTGTTGTTTGCATATAGGAACACAGCTGATTTTTATAAACTGATTTTGTAACCTTGCAAATGCTGAAATTGTTTATTGTTTCAATTAGTTTTTTAGTAGAGTCTTTAGGGTTTTCTATGCATATTATCACGCTGTATGCAAATAGTGATAGTTTAATGTCTTCTTTCTCAATTTGGATTCATTTTATATAGTTCTCTCACCTAATAACTCTAGGTAGGATTTCAAATACTATGTTCACTAGTAGTGGTAAAAATGAACATCCTTGTCTTTTACCAGATCTTAGTGGGACTACTTAGTTTTCCACCATTAGGAATGATATTATCTATAGGTTTCTCATATATGACCTTTATTATATTGAGGTATAATAGTCAAAAAAGTAGGGTACTAAAACAAAGACAGAAATACTGACCATGCAGTAGAATTGAGAGGCCAGAAATAAGTCTGCACTTAAATGGACAGTCTACAACAAAAGAACCAAGAGTATGCACTGGAGAAATGAAACGCACTTCAATAAATGGTGTTGAGAAAACTGTACCGCCACATGCAAAGGAATGAAACTAGATCACCATAGCACACCATACATATCAAAAATTAACTCAAAATGGGTTAAAGAGTTTTATATAAGACCCAAAACTATAAAATATATAGAAGAAAACATAGGCAAAACACTCCACAACATAAAGTGATGTCTTTGTGCATTTATTTCTAACAGCAAGAGAAGCAAAAGAGAGAGAATATAAACAATTAGGACTACATCAAACTAAAGATTCTGCACAGCAAAAGAAACTCACTAAAACAAAATGATACCCTACTGAATCAGAAAAAAATATTTGTACACCATACATCTGCCAAGGAGCTGGTATCTAAGGTACACAAAGAACTCAACAAAACTACAACTCAACAAAAGGATAGTACATAATCCAATCAAAATGGACAATGGGATAAACAGGTACTTTTTCAAAGACGTGCAGATGGACAACAGGCACATAAAAAAAATGCTGAGGTCATACACTTATGAGAGAAATGCAAAATCAAAACCACAAGGAGTTACCACCTCACACCTGTGAGTGATTTCTGGACTATCAAAAAGTCCAGAAACAACAGTACTGGCCAGGATGTGGAGGAAAAGGAACCTTCATATACTGTTGGTGGGAATATAGCCTGGTTCAGTACCTATGGAAAACAGTATGGACATTATTCAGAGGGAATGATTCTAGACAAAATAAGTAGAAGGACAAAGAAATATTGGATGGTGTCACTTTATGTGGAATATAGAAACAAAACAAGGGTCAAATAAAACCATACCCATATCAAACCCTGGAAATCTGACTATAATTGAGGCTACCAGAGGGGAAGTGGAGGTGGCAAAATATGGGAAAGGACTTTGATGTGGTGTGGTAACACACACTTCAAGGCTATGAGTCTATACTTCTAAATTACTCGGAATAGCACAGCAAAACATTGTTCCATGGTCCATTCTTCTCTCTCTCTCTCCCTCTCCCTCTCCCTCTACCTCTCTCTCTGTCTCTGTGTGTGTGTGTGTGTGTGTGTGTGTGTATATGTAGGGTATATGCATATGCACATGTATATGCATATATGTATGCATACATACATACCTATACACATACACATATATGTGAAATATAAGGTAGACTATTTAAGCCCTATATTGTGCTGATGGTAAAGTACTAAGGATATTAGGCAGGAGGCTAGACCATGTGATTAGACTCTCTGCATTTACTAATTGGTGATTGTTAATGGGAGATAGGAGCCTGTTCTTTCCTATTGATTACACTTCAAAGAGATGACCCCCAGGTCCTTGAGAAAGACATTTAGAAATAAAAAACTGCTATAAACATAGGGGTGCAGGTGCTTTTTGGAATTGATGTGTCTGTGTCCTCTGGGTAAATACCTAGGAGTGGAATTGCTGGATCATGAGGAAGCTCTATGTTTAGTAGGTCAAGAAATCTCCACACAGCTCTCCATAGTGGTTGGACCAGTTTGCACTCCCACCAGCAGTGCAGAAGAGTTCCTTTTTCTCCACAACCTCCCCAACATTTGTTGTTGCTAGATTTTTTTTTAATATGTGCCATTCTCACTGGTGTAAGATGGTATCTCATGGTAGTTTTGATTTGCATTTCCCTGATTACAAGTGATGTTGAACATTTTTTCATATGCCTGTTGGCCATTTGCATTTCCTCTTCAGAGAAGTTTTTTTTTAGCTCTTCTGCCCATTTTTTGACTGGATTATTTTCTTTGTTTTTGTTGAGTCTCATCAGCTCTTTGTAGCTTTTTCTGATCAGTCCTTTATCATTAGTGTTGTGTGCAAAAATGTTCTCCCAGTTGGTGGGGTTTCTCTTTATTTTTGTTATTGTCTCTTTTGCTGTGCAGAAGCTCTTTAATTTGATGTTGTCCCAGCTGTTTATCTTTGCCTTCACTATCACTGCTTTGGGTGATGTGTCTGTAAAGATGTCTTTGATGTGTATTTCATGTAGTGTTTCGCCTGTATTCCCTCTATGTATGTTATGGTTTCAGGTCATATATAGCAGCACTGTTTACAATAGCTAAGCTTGGAAACAACCCAAATGCCCGAAAATAGATGACTGGATCAAGAAGATGTGGTACATATACACCATGGAATATTACTCAGCATTAAAAAAAGATAAACACATGCAATTTGCAGCAACATGATGGAGATGGAAGGGATCATGCTCAGTGAAATAAGTCAGAAAGAAAAAGAAAAATACCAGATGGTTTCACTCATAGCAGGAATCTAGAAAACTTAAATAAGGGACCAGGAAAAAGAATAACTATAAGAAAGTAAAAATCAAAATCAACAAACAACTATGAACCAGAGACACTCTATGGGGGGTGGGGGGCGGGGAAAGGAGGGATTGGGGTCAAAATAAGGGCGTCGCAATTGTATGGGGAATATAAAAATAAAATTTATAATAAAAAAATAAAATAAAATCCCAAATCTGATATGACATATCAAAAAAAAAAGTAAAAAACTGGGGGAAGATTTATATTTCAAATGGATAGAGGAAAAATTTACAATCAAATGTTCTAAGAAAGGAAACTAGCAACAACAAATGTTGGCGAGGGTGTGGAGAAAAAGGAACTCTTCTGCACTGTTGGTGGGAGTGCAAACTGGTCCAACCACTATGGAGAGCTGTGTGGAGATTTCTGGACCTACTAAACATAGAACTTCCATATGATCCAGCAATTCCACTCCTAGGTATTTACCCAAAAGACACAGAATCATCAATTCCAAAGAGCACCTGCACCCCTATGTTTACAGCAGCACTGTTTACAATAGCTAAGCTTTGGAAACAACCCAAATGCCCAAAAATAGATGACTGGATCAAGAAGATGTGGTACATATACACCATGGAATATTACTCAGCATTCAAAAAAGATAAACACATGCAATTTGCAGCAACATGGATGGCGCTGGAAGGGATCATGCTCAGCGAAATAAGCCAAAAAGAAAAAGAAAAATACCGGATGGTCTCACTCATAGCAGGAATCTAGAAAACTTAAATAAGGGACCAGGAAAATGAATAACTTTAAGAAAGTGAAAATCAAAATCAACAAAAAACTATGAACCAGAGACACTTTTAGGGGGGCAGGGGCGGGAGGGGAGGGATTGGGGTCAGAATGGGGGGGCTGCAATTGTATGGGGAATATAACAATAAAATTTATTATTTAAAAAAAAAAAAAAGAAAGGAAAGGCCAGCGGCATAGTCAAAAAGAACTTTATTATCTAAAGGTTTAGTCAAGCTGAGAGGAATTGTAAGATTGCTTCCTAAGTAAAAGAGAGGCAGAGAGATGGGGAAAGGGAGATAACCTTGCGGGGGGTGGTAGAAAAAGAGGGAGGAAGAGAAGAAAATATTGAGAGAGTTTGAGAAAGGACTGAGAAGAGAGAAAAGGAAAGAAAGAAAGAGAAAGTATTGAGAAGGAGGGGGTAAGTATTAAAAGAGAACAGAAAGAGAATGGAGAAGTGGGAAAGAGGGTGGAAATAGCCATGTTAAATTCAGTTTACCACCCCATGTTCACATTAGTGCTAATAACTATACCTGATTCTCTCATTATTGAAAATCTAGTACTGAATCTATCAGTGTGCAGATTGAGGGGTACCCTCAAAATTCAATGCTCGGAATCAATCTGCCATCCACCACATAAAGACAAAGCATTCTCTTCTTTTTAAAGATATATTTATTTATGTATACAAGAGCTGGAGTATAGCCAGAGGTGTGGGGGGTGAGAGGACTCGCCAGAGACAGAGTGGGAAACAGAACAGGCAGACGGACCAAAGACGCTGCTGAGGGGCGCAGCGGGCGAGATAAGAGAGGTCTGCTGTGCCATGTGGGCTGTTCCCTGGCCAGCCAGGGCATTGAACTCGTGCTGCAGTGGCTGGCTACAGCTTGATAGAGCTGTCTTTAACCCCTGCACCACCAGGGGTCCCCTACAAAGCATTCTCTTAATGGGAAAGAATTTTAATAGAATTCGTGTGCAGAAATTAGAAAGAGAAGAAACAATGATAGTTTTCCAATAAAATACCCAGTTACCCATCCCCTTGTGGGAATATACAAGGTTGGCCCGAAGTGAGGCTATTGAGGCCTGAAAATTTGCCATAAAGTCTAAGGCACCTTCTGGCAGAGAACCATATGAAAGGGGCAGAAGGGGCCAGGCAATTCTGGGATTAAAGGAACAAAATTAAAGTATGAATGAAGTGCATTATCAGCCTCCCCATCGGTTTCTTACCAATGTCTCTTCCAAATATCTCTACATATCTTGACTCCATGTGTCACCTTCCCTCTCCCTCAAGTACCTGGTACAAATCCAAAGCTCAGAAGCAAATGCACCCTTCATCCTCTGTTCCATGTATACCTCCCACATGTCTCCCCTCCAAGACTCTTCTTCCAGTCTTCTATAACTTCTCATCCCCACTCAGTTCCACCCTTCATTAGGTGGGGCAGGGAAAATGAAATCTCCCCTTTTCATGGACATTACACTGTTAATAAACCAGATTCAGATTCAAGTTTTGTGAGACCTGAAGATTATAAAATTTCAGGGGAGGGACTGCTATTAAGAAAATAAATGGCATGGTTTATATGCACAATGGAATATTACTCAGTGATAAAAAAGACAAACATCATTTGCTGCAAAATGGATGGAGCTGGAGGGGATTATTCTTGTTGAAATAAATCGGAAGGGAAAAGATAAATATCGGATGGTCATTCTTATAAGTGGAATATAGAGACCAAACAGAAGGTTGAAAAAAAGTTGAAACTAGCAAGCTGACCATGTATCTGAAGCACAGAGAAAGGGAGAGCAAGGAATGGAGGCCAAAATAGGGGAGGGAGAACACATGATGGTTCATGGGTGATATGGTGGTGGGAGAACTATGGAGACAACAACAATGTAGAAAAAAGGAATAAAAAGATTAAATTAAAAAAGAAAATAAATGAAAATTGCTAATACAGTAATAGGAATAGAACTTTGAGGCACATGCAAGCAAGAAGCTCTGAATTCTAAGCTTTCTTAGCTGCATGTTTAATCCTAGTTATAAAACTTCACTCATCCAACATGTTGCTTTTTCACAAGTATTTCCCCAAGTATATCACAATGTTTTATTGTTTTTTTGTGTGTTATTATGTAAGTGTTGTGACTTTCTGTACAATCTACAAAGACAGGACGACACTATGAAAAATGTTTGCATCATTCAATTTTCTAAGTTTTTATTAACTGATCTGTCCCCTTCCATCACCTTTTAATATTTTAGGGGTAGTTTTATATATTTTTAATGCCATGGATAATGTCTATCAGCATCTTTACAAATTGAGCATTTGATTATTCTTTCTCATCCTTTTATTCTGATATACGGTGCTATTAGCCTTCTGTTTTTTAAAGCAGATAATGGTGATTAATTGCAACTGGTTCCTGCCCTGTGTCCATTTTCCTGCCATAGTTCTCTGAAATCATATTTTCTTTGATGCTGCTCTTGAGTATCTATGGCTTATTTTAAGACTACGGTGGATCTTTTTGGTTTCCTTCTTGTGTTCTTTTATCAGGGAAAATATAGTTATATCAAAAGACTTAGAATTAGCTTACAGAATATGAGAGTTATTGGTCACCTTGGATAACATCAGACCCACCAATTTTTAAATCCTTGAGAATGTTCCTCAAGGAATTAAATTAATGTATTAATATCTTAAGGATGTTTTCCTTAATAAGCATATAAAACTATTTTAGAGGGTGTCATAATAAACAGACCACTCTCTCGGTAGTATTATACATCAGATTTTAATGTGTTGGGCAAAATTGGCATAAAACTTTCTGTCATTTCTCCAATTGATGAGATGGTCAAATTTTAAAACTCATCATTTGTCACTGTGTATACATAAATCATGAGTTTTCTCAACCCATGCACCCAAAATAAGGTCTTTAAAAGAGTGTTTTTCATGACAACCTTATTATTTTCACTGGTTGATTTCATAATAATATCAATACTATACCATCAAACATATGAAATGAGTAATTTATTGAGATTGTACATATGATTTTGGGGGGAACAAATGAAAGACTGCCACTAGAAAATTGGAAAATCATTTTTCTCTCAATGTTTCATCTCAAGTTTCTAAACTAATTGTAGAGAATCAATATATGCCAGCATTTAAGATCCTGGTCTTGGATTCAGATAAGGAGATCTGACTTTGCATTATGCCATACATAAATCTTTGGCATGCAGATCTCTTAACTTTCATTAAATTCTGTGTCTTCAATAAAATGGAAATAGTAATGTCTAATGCATAAGGTTATATTGAGAATTATTTATTCAATAAATATATTCTGAGTGCTTGCTACATTCAAGACTTTCCAGTATATAAAGAGGTTTCCTGCTTTCAAGATATATTGTGATTTAGTGGGGAAAAAAGGCAACAAATACATTTTTAAGTAGCTAATAAAAACAGTGATATGATAGAAAGTCACTGGTTAATTTTAGTTTGGGTGATCAGAGAGGCTCTCAGAAAAAAAAAAAGGGGATTTTAACTGATGTCTAAATGACAAAGATTCAGCCATGAAAAATAAAAGCAGAAAAAAATTCCAGGCAAATGGAACAGTTTAGAGTGAAGTCCAACACTAGGATGAGGCTGGTATGTCTAAGTAGAGCCAATTGTGCCTCAAAGTTAGTGTCTTAAGAGGGGAACACTACAAGAAAAACTAGGAAAAGAGGCTTAACAATCTGAAATAAGTAATTTGAATCATTCTAAAGTAGGACATAAAGCTATGGGGGGTGATATCTCTTAATTTTATTTTACAAAATAAATCTCATTAGTGGACAAGTGAAGCATAATACATTAGATTTAATTGTTGTTTTGGGTTTTATTTTGTGCCCCCCCCCCCTGCCATCTAGCATTCCTTTTTCTTTTGGAAAATTATCTTTTCTTTACTGGATATACTTGGGTGGGTCCTGACCTTCCTATAACCAAGCATTTATCTTAAGATAAATTAAGCATATGCTTAATTGTAAGAAATTAATTAAGCACATGCAAATTCTAATTTGAATAAGAAGCAGATTGACAGTGAAACTGAAAATGTTATCTGTTCATACTGAATGGACGATTCCTTAGTTTTGACTTTTTGGCCCTATTCATATATCATTCCTATATTGAAATCTGCTTCTCCATCCTTCCAATTGAGTTGATAAACCTTAATATGTTTCCAACACATTCTCTTGCTAGTGACAGTTTGTTGCTTGCAAGCAGAGCCTTCATTGGTAGAGCATAGCAGTTCCCTCTCATATATTAGACCCTCAATAATTGCTGTGATTGATGGTAGAACTGAACTAGAACTCGGGCATCCAAACTTTCAATCTAGATCACTTTCAAGATCAAATTAGCATGATTTGGCTTCTGTATATTTTTTTGGTAGTTTTTGTTGGGTTCTCAGCAGTTAGTTTTCCTTACCTGTACATATTAGACCTTTTGGGCTAATTTCTCTCTCACAACATGTGACAACATGTTTGCCAGTTTCACTTCTTGTCTCACACTTCTTGATTCTGAAATTCCAGTAGACAATTTGTTTGGATATTTTCTCAGGATGGATATAAGCAAACACATGCAAGAGTTCACGTTTCACACCTTATGAAGCATTTCTTTAATCATAGTAAGTGGTTTAGTTTGAGTGGGAGAGGAGTGTGAATGAGTGAAAATGCATGATTCTTATTATTAAAATTGTTTTAAAGTAAAAAAAAAATAAAAAAATTAAAGCAACCTAAACTCTTTCATCCTAAGAAATGTGATTAAATGAACTGTCATTTATGCTGTGGATTGGCAGCTGCAAGACAAAGTGCATCTCATTATAGATGGTGTCAATCAGACTGTACTATAGTTGTGTACTGTAAGAATCGTTACTTGAAACTAGCTAAAAGTGCTCCCTGAGTTTCAATATCCTGCCATGATGAAAAAGGGCTTTTTAACAGCAAGAAAGAAACAGAAGAGGAACAGATGTGAGAAGGATTTGGCAGGTAAACAAACCCTATTCTCAGTCTGGATTGAGTGTCCTCTGTTGAATTGCATCTTTGAGGAGATCTTTTGAAAGGAGTGAAGCTGTCATTCACAGAAAGAGCGATCTGGCTATCCTCATTAAACTATGCACTGTAGTACTGACTCTGACTTTTCCATTTCTGTGCCCGGGGTCAAAGTTACCTTTCCAAACAGTTTAGAGAACACATCGATAAAGCCAATGCTGAACCGTGTCTGGCTGTTTGTCAAACCTGTTAAGTGTAATGCTATACAACTTTATTACTCCAGAGTCCAAGAGTAGTATGCACATTTAGAAAAGTAAATGTAACTCTTGAATTGATTCTAATTATGTGTGTTAATTCCAACACCATTACAATTTGTGTGGTTGCACAGGTGTCTCATTAATATTAAAATATAGGGATTGACAGAATCGATTATAGTTTCCCATAAATTGGTAGGAAATTTTCAGCTCAGTGATAGAGTATTAAAATGGGCCTTAGAGACCCAAATTCTACTTCTGGCTCTCATATTAATGAGATAGGTGACCTCAAGCAAATTACTTAATCTCACTGGCTCCTATAAAATGATGGAAATAGACTATGGGGCCTTTGAGAACACTGACCAGTATGTTTCCAGTCCAAAACTGGAACAACTGACTTGTGATGGGATTTTTTTCTGGGAATAAGAAGTATAACTTGCACACTAAAATGTTGACATATTTAAAGTTCCACAGAACAATATTTGAAATCAGGAAAATGACTTGAAATTAGAAAACATTCAGGAGAATGCTTGAAATCAGGAAAGTCTCAGAAAATTCAGGACATATTGTCACCATATCAATATGGCCAACCTCTAGTTCTAAAATTCTAGCATCTTAATAATTATGGTGACACAGCTGAACGACTAGTATTACTTTTTCTTTTTTATTGAGTTAGCTTCATTGCATGATTTATACACAGTGAAATCCATTCCTTCAGAGTTCATTTCTATGCATTTTGACAAATCTGTAGAGTAGTGTAACTACCACTCCTAAAAGAAAGAAAATCACTCCAAGTGGTTGCCTCAAGCTCCTTTCTTTTATCCTCAGATCCTGAACAGCTGATTTGTTTTCTGTCTGTATAATTTTGCCTTTCCCAGAAATCATATAAGTGAAATCATGCAGGATGTAGCATTTGTTTAACATAATAAATTTGAGATTCATTCATATAGCACAATCAGTAGTTTACTTCCTTATTACTTAGAGATTGTGGTAGGTAGAATATTGAGCTAATTCCATCTGTCAAAATTGTGCACAACCTAACCCCTAGAATTGTGAATATCATACCTTACATGGCAAAGCAACTTTGTAGTTATGATTAAGATTGTAAACCTAGAGATACAGAGATTATACTGCATTATCTGGGTAGGCCCAATGTAATCATATGATTTCTTAAAAAGGGAAGACCCCTTACCAGCTGTAGTAAAGAAAAATATGAGATGGAAGAAAGAGAGATTTGGGCTGTGTGTGGGAGAGGGAATCAATCCACCATTGCTGGCATTGAGAATTAAGAAGATACCACAAGTCAAGGAATATGGTTAGCCAAGCTTTTCGAATATGAACAGATGCCATCATTTTCTTATTACACATTTTGTTATTTTAAACTTGACTCAAATGTTTCTTCCCCATCTATCTGTTTGGCAATTAGTGCTTTAAAACCATTCCTAATATATATGCAATAAGTAATTTGTCACTCACTGTAAGGCATTTAAATTATTCACTAAAGGAACAAAATTTTAAGTCTGCCCTCAAATTTAAGGCTGTTTCTGCCACTCACTGATCACGTGAATAGGCAAGACACTGAACTTCTCTGAGCTTCAGTTTTAAATTGTAAAAGGTGCATAGTAATGAGGTTTGTTATGAGTAATAAATGAAATGTTTTCTTAAGTGCTTGGAACAGTGTCTGGGACAGAGAAAGTATTCATGAAATGGTTTTATTATTATTATAATTTTTAATAACATGGAAATTTCCAAATACAGCTTTTTATAACTTCATATTTTCAAATTTTGGATCTCTTCTGCAGGATACACTCACTTAATAAACACCACATCAGCAATAATGCAGGCAGAATTCCATCAATAGAACAGTCAGTTTTCTGCCCTTTGAAACTTTTTACTTAAACAGACCATTTTGAATGTAGTTGTGTAAAAGTATGAATCTTAGCTTCAAACAAGTATACTTTTGTTGTAGAGCAACCCCAATACAAAACGGGGTGCCTGACTGGGGGTCCTCACCCACGCGCTTAAAAGGACTTATCAATGCTCTACTGCAGGCACATGCGAAAGGTTAATAAAAGGTTTATTTACAAGGGAAGGGGAAATGAGGAAATGTACAGCTCAGGGAGAAAAGTGGGAGACAAAGTTTTAAATGCGTCCTACCAGATCCGCCGATCAGGAATCCAAAAATGGCACTCTGAGAGCTGGCTGCAAGCCAGGAGCTGTGTAGCCAGGAGGCGAGTGATAGCGAACCCCCCAAGGCCCATGTGTTTTGTTTTTATATCCAACCTGGCTGCCCAACTCCACCCTCAGGTCCCAGCCACCCTCCCTTTGGTGGTGATGGGATTTGTCTTTCCCAATGTCTTGATGGCTTTAGTCTGGAGTGGGGGTGGGGTCCACAAAGCCTATATGGGATTAACTCAGGACATCATTTCCCCCTAACACTTTGACTTTGGGTGTGTCATTTAACTTATTTCAACTTGTTGGGAAAAAAATATAAACCTTTAGTTCCCAAAGCTATTGTTCATACTTAACAGGATGAATACAGATACTTTACAAACATTCTTTTTCTCCTCCAAAAAGGAAACTTGAAATTGAACAATATGGTCCATGTTCATGAATAAATCAATAATGTCAATGGAAATATATACAACATTTTATGTTTATGCTTTGCACCTGAGTTTTTCAAGTGCTAATTTATGCCAGCACAGAGTTCTAACACAATTTATGGTGTCCTGAAAAATAAGAAAATTAGAGAAATTCTTTCCTAGGTATCTCTTAAGTGTTTATGTGGGTGGAAGTGCTTGGTGTCTTTGTTGTTCCAATTGTGAAGCAAATTAGTCTGGTTGTAGACTCCTATTAACTCAGTGAACCTTGAAAGTACACAGGAATCCTGGTGAAGGGTCAGATACCTGTTTCAAGGCACTTGCTTCCTGGAAGCTGCAGCATGTGTTTTACTTGCTGATGGTCTTTTGATGTGACTCACTACGTAGATGCCTGAGAAAATGGATATTCAAGCTTCTTTATATCTTCTTGTTTTCATATGCTTAGTTCCAACAAAGTCTGGAGCTGAATTTGACTGGACTGCCTTATTGAGGCTCAAAAGTTGGCCCATACTTTGTGTGACAGACAAAAGTGTGACTTAAATTAGCAGACTGGGAGCCTTTGGAAGTTAGTAACTGCTAACACAGCTAGCACTTATTGTACTGTGTATGAATTAATTCAATATTTCATCTCAACCATCAACCCACTTATTTTGTGAACAAGGTCAGCAGAAGTAGAAAGAGGCAAACAAAATTAGTGCCTGTTGAAAATATCTCCCTTTTTAAAAATTCTGTTTTTCAGAGCAATGTGATACAGTTCTGTTCTCCAAAATTTCAACCTCACAATACTCAAATTTCAAATTATGCTCCACAGAATTAAATGAGAATTAATCTGACTCCACCTAAAATTGTGCTACTTTAGCTGTTTTACTTAGTTTACATCTAATGATGGTCTAAAAGTATTTTAATAATAAAATAAAGCTACAACATGTATAGCTTAGAAGCTACACATTTCTTAGGAGACTATTTTATGGTTCAGATTAGGGAGAAATCCCACCATCCAACAAAACTTTGCTTCTAGTTCTTCAAACTGATGTAAGTAAAATGAGCTCAACTGTGGATATTTATTATTTCAAGGTAATATTATACCTCCCTCTCGGACAAATAGACATGTTGGAACTCATACTGACAAACTATATTGCTAATGGATGTGTCTTTATAATGCATGTCTCAAGAATAGTTGAGCTGATTCATCAGAGTTCAAAATTTCACTTTGGCCTGTGTAATTTTTTGGTTAGGTTTCTTTACTGCTTTAAATTTCAATGACTGATTTTTAAAACTTCGTTTTAAGTTTCAAGTAGGAAAATTTGAGATTTAATGGTCAACCTTTTGTTCACTGTCCACTGGATCCTGCTGCATTCAAATGTAGAATTACATGTTACAATTATATCATAGGATTTAACCAGATTAAAAGTATTTTGTTACAGGGCAACCCCAATATGAAATGGGTTGCCTGACTCTGGGTCCTCATCCATGTGCTTTAAAGTGGCTAGTAATAAGACTCAACTGCAGGCACACACAAAAAGGTTAATAAAGGGTTAATTACAAAAGAAGGGGAAATGAAGAAATGAGTAACTCAGAAACAGAGGGAGATAAATTTGTGACTGTGTCAGTTCCACTGAGCTGGAACTGAAAACCAGCAAAAAACCAAGAGACCTGCCTGGTTATATAACCAACCCTGGCTACTTAACTCCACCCTCAATTTCCAGCAATCCTCCCTTCAGTGATGATGACATTATGGGATTTGTAGTGCTCTTTTTTTTTTTTTTCCTAAGATTTATTTTTTATTTTTACAAGCGCTGGGTACAGTCAGAAGCGTGGGAGGGTGAAAGAATTCACCAGAGCCAGAGCGGGGAACAGAGCAGGCAGACTGACGAAATACACTGCTGAAGGGAGCAGCGGGTGCAGCAGGAGAGGTCTGCATGCCATGTGGGACCCTTGCCAGCCAGAGATCAAAGCGGCGCTGCGGAGGCTGTGGGCAGCTTTGCAGCCTAGCGCTCAACCGCTGTGCCACCAGGGAAGGCCCAGGATTTGTAGTTCTTGGTGTCTTGGATGTCTGTGGTCTGGAGTGGTGGTGGAGTCCATAAAACTTATTTGTGGAGTTTGCTCAGGGGAACCTTTCCATCCAACAATTTATCACTGATCAAAGTGTTTGAAGTTCTCATGGTGTAGAGCACCCAAGTCTGTCCACATTTTAAGGTCCTCTTCAAAGAACCACTCACATGCACACACGAAGTACCACAAAGCTGAATGATAAAATCAACAGGACTTCTAGTTGATATTCATTGACACAACTTACATTCTCCTAGCTCTCAATTTACTTTAGGGAAAGTGTTTATTACTTGACACTGATTTCATTTAAAAGCTTGAACTTGAAAAGCAACTTTCTAAAAAACAGATTTTCTGATAGAAAAAGTTTGAATGTGTTTCTGGGAGCATGCAGTCCCTCTGCCCAACAATCTAAGAATGAGCTGCCTTAGAAATGATGATGACAATAATTTACAGATTTCAATTTCTTCTAATCTTTACATGTACAACTTCAGAAATTTGAATCATCCTGAAAAATGGATATTGTCAACTGTTTCCAAAATTTAATGAACCCTCTAGAATTGAAGCTTAGCAAAGACTTTCTTCACAGGCTATCCTGTACTATCTTCCTGGCTGAATTATTCTTCCACAGGTACCAAACCCTTTTATTTGGACTTTTGGATCTTTCCCAAATTGCACCTAAGACTTTAAATGTGCAAACAGGAGCCCAGTCTCCCTTGTTAAATACATCCCTGTCTATTTTATGTGTGAAAAGCATCCTCTTGAAATGCCTCAATTTCCTAGTTTAGTACTTATGCTTCCAGATATAATTATATATTAGCCAAGGATATGAAGCCTCTCACTTGTAATTATGTGGTCTCATTAGGAAACTGGCTGTGCAAAAGGAAATCAGTGATTAAACTTTCATTCAGCATAGTTTCTTCATCAGTCCTTGGAACAGGTGTTAGGATTATTCTCTGTTGATATTTTGCTTGGTTCCTGGACTATTAATCAGCTTGCATGAAAAGTTGGGATGATATATTGTCTCTGCCTTAAATTCTTTGTATTTTGTGAGTTGTCATGGCATTCAATATAATAGATAACTCCCTTTGGGTCATTAAAAGCAAAAAGGTCAGGTTTTCCTTTTTTCCTGACACAGCAGAGCTCTGATTAACTGTAAAGGAACAAGGTGATTTCTTCCATTGTAAAATCTCCTATAGGATGAGAATAATGTAAGCAATTATTTCAAATGGAAACAGAACTTCCATAAGCCACTTTAAGTTTATTTCACTTTAGCACATGCTAATACAATTATTAAAGATTTCTCAGAACTATGTTAATTGACTCTATCTTGTGTAAAGGTGAAAATACATTTTTTGGTAGAAGGGAGAGGAACCTACATGAATCCAATCTAATGATTTTGTAAATATAAAGTTCCTTAATAAGAATAAGGCATAATACTACACAGTCCTCTGTGAATGTTAATGAGTTTATTTGTGTAATTCTTTTATTTGTCTATTATGCAACTTTCTCCTTAGTTTTTAAAATCTAATTTATATTCATCCACTTTAAATTTCTTAATTTTAATGTGGTTCTTTTGTGTTCCTCAAAATTTCATTCACTTTCCAGTAATCATTTCAACATTCTTTTGTATCCCCCTCTCTTCCCTTCTTCCCTCCCTCCTTCTCATATTTATGTACACAATTCAGAATTTAAGAGTAAAAAAAATAGGCAAATTTGTTAAAAATTTGTTAAAAACCCATGCCACAGTTTTATCTCAAAGTTTGTGCTCTTGGGACACAAAGAAAATCATCATTTACCCCTCTGGTCTCTTCTAGACTTGCAAATAAGTAAGCATTCAACAGATTGATGAGAAAAACTCAAAAGCAGTCTATTTTTTTTGTTTTTTTAAGATTTATCCATCCATGCACACAAGAACTGGGGTATAGGCCATAGGTGTGCGGGGTGAGAGGACTCACCAGAGATAGAGTGGGAGACAGAACAGGCAGACCCACCGAAATACACTGCTGAGGGGAGCAGCGTGCAAGACCGGAGAGGTCTGCCTCACCACTTAGGCTGCTCCCTGGCCGGCCAGGGATCGAACTCGTGCCTTTGAGGCTGCGGACTGCCCAATAGTGTAGTGCCCAACCCCTTGTGCCACCAGAGAGGTCCCATTAAAAGCAGTCTAATAATAGCATGTACACCTCCTGTATATGTGGGGGAGACCCAGCTTGACTGAGGACCTCCCATGTGACTTTAGACACCATCTTAGTAAGCTTAGCTGAGACAAAAGAAACTTTGCAGGGTGGAAAGTGGCAAAGAGAACAGTAAGGGAAGGTACCAAGGAAGGCAGTTTAGACAAGGTATGCAGATTCAGTTCTGCCTTCTCCATTGAAAAGAGATAAGGTGATTAGGTCTTCCCTTTACCTGTCCTTACACAAGTTTACATATAAACATCTTTATTCAAAAGCAACTTCTACTAATCTTTGACAAAGGAGCAAAGAATATGCATTGGTGCAAAGAAAGTTTGTTCAATAAATGGTGCTGGGAAAACTGGGTCTCTACATGCGAAAGAATGAAGCTTGACCACTACCTCACACCATACACAAAAACCAACTCAAAATGGATTAAAGAACTAGACATAAGATCTGAAACCATAAAATACATAGAAGGAAATATAGGTGAAACACTCCATAATATGCACATCAAAGACATCTTTACAGACACATCACCCAAAGCAGTGATAGTGAAGGCAAAGATAAACAGCTGGGACCACATCAAATTAAAGAGCTTCTGCACAGCAAAAGAGACAATAACCAAAACAAAGAGAAACCCCACTCACTGGGAGAACATTTTTGCCCACAACACTAACGATAAAGGACTGATCACAAAAAGCTACAAAGAGCTGATGAGACTCAACAAAAACAAAGAAAATAAACCAGTCAATAAATGGGCAGAAGAGCTAAAAAGAAACTTCTCTGAAGAGGAAATGCAAATGGCCAACAGGCATATGAAAAAATGTTCAACATCACTTGCAATCAAGGAAATGCAAATCAAAACTACCATGAGATACTATCTCACACCAGTGAGAATGGCACAAATTAAAAAAAACTAGCAACAACAAATGTTGGCGAGGGTGTGGAGAAAAAGGAACTCTTCTGCACTGCTGGTGGGAGTGCAAACTGGTCCAACCACTATGGAGAGCTGTGTGGAGATTTCTGGACCTACTAAACATAGAACTTCCATATGATCCAGCAATTCCACTCCTAGGTATTTACCCAAAGGACACAGAAACATCAATTCCAAAGAGCACCTGCACCTCTATGTTTATAGCAGCACTGTTTACAATAGCTAAGCTTTGGAAACAACCCAAATGCCCCAAAATAGATGACTGGATCAAGAAGATGTGGTACATATACACCATGGAATATTACTCAGCATTCAAAAAAGATAAACACATGCAATTTGCAGCAACATGAATGGAGATGGAAGGGATCATGCTCAGCAAAATAAGCCAGAAAGAAAAAGAAAAATACCAGATTGTCTCACTCATAGCAGGAATTTAGAAAACTTAAATAAGGGACCAGGAAAAAGAATAACTATAAGAAAGAAAATATCAAAATCAACAAACAACTATGAACCAGAGATACTCTAATTGTGGGGAGCAGGGAAAGGAGGGATTAGGGTCAAACTAAGGGGGTTGTAATTGTATGGATAATATAAAAATAAAATTTAAATAAAAATATAATAATAATAATAAAATGTATTAGAAAGGTTAAAAAAAAGAATAGCAACTTCTGCCCAGTCTTCAGAGCCCCTCCCATGAAATTAACCATATGCTAAAAAAGATATATTTTTTCTGGCAAATTTTTGCTTCCCTATACTGTCCAAATGAAACATTTCTAGAGAAAAAAAAAATATAGTTTTAAAGTAAAAAGATTGATTAGAAAATCATTTCTATCGGGATATATAAAATATAATATCTAAAGAATGGTAGACACCTAATACCCAACATGTAGCCACGTAATTTCAGAAATGGTGTCACTATTGTTAATGCTTTTAAGAAATTGCTTAAGCATTTTATCAGGATTATAATTTTTATTCTAAGAGAGGAAAAAGAGTGTCTCTCCTCAAGAAGGCTTAGTCCTTGAACAGATTTGAAATAGTTTTTCTTATCAGTTACTACAGGTAGAAGAAGTTTATCTTCAAAGAGATTGTCAGGTGAAACTTTTGACTTATATTCCTTCTGTTTTTTTATATCAGCTTTTTCTTAAGAAAAGGAGAAGGAAATGAGGCACCTTCATAGTCACAGGTGGGCAGAAGAGCTGCCTATATTAGCTTTATTAATGTATAATTTATGTATAATAAGTTGTGTATAATTAAAGTGTCCATTTTTGCATGTTTTGACATGTGTATATATATGAAATCATCATCATACTCAAGAAAATGAACATATACATCACACTCATAAGGATGCTTCTTTCTCTCCTGCTCCCCATTGGGCAAACACTGAACTCTAATCTGTAACTATAATTGAATTTTTATTTTCTAGAATTTTATATAAATGGAATCAGAATTTTCTTAATTTAGGGAGTCAAACTTCTTTCATTCAGCATAATTATTTTGTGACTCATCAGTGTGCTGTGTGTAACAATAGTTCATTCCTTTTTTTGCAGAGTAGAATTTCAGTATATAGATATAATACTGTTAACTTATATCCATTCACTTGTTTGTTGATGAGTATTCAAGTAGTTTTCAGCATTTGATTAGTACCCAGAAAGTTAATCTGAACAGCTGTGTACAAGTATTTGTCTGGATATATGTTTTATTTCTTGTGAATAAATATCTAGAAGTGGAATGACTGGATCCTGTAGCTGGTGTGTGTTTATCATTTTAAGAAGCTTCAAACAGCTTTCTACAGGTTGCTAGGAGCTAGAGTGAGGGAAATAGGAAGAGGTTGGTAAAAAGGTACAACTTTCAGTTATAAAATGAATAAGATCTGAAGATCTAATGTATAATATAAGGTAACTATAGTTGATAACATCATATTTCCTAATTGAAAGTTGCTAAGAGGGTAGGACATTGGTGAGGACAAAAAATTATAAATATGTGAGGTTATGAATGGTGCTAATTATCTCTCTGGGGGGGATCTTTTCACAATGTAGATATATGCTGTCTACCTAAATAAAGAGGTAAAGTGTGACAACCATAAAATTGTCAAAAAGATGAGTTTATTTGGGAATAGCGGAGACAGAGTGATTATAATTCGGGGCACACAAACTGTAGCAAGTTATAGGTAAGTCCCTTGAGAATTTGGAGTAGGCTGTGTTTATGGGAAGGGAATGTGAAGAGGGGAGAATTCACTTAGAGTCTGTTAAAATAAAGAACAAGTAAAGACTAACCCTGAAAATTCCCCCAACACACAAAACCAGGTTAGTCATACAAACAAAGCTTCATTTAGTATATTTTGTGAGACTAACCTGACCTGGGTCATTTCTTGTTTATGTATGAAAGCCATAAGTAAAACTTTCCAAGGTAAGTTTCAGTTTTCTATAAACCAGGCTTTTATAGGAAATCAGTTTCTCAGTCCTCAGTTCTTAAGTTTTTGTTTTCCTGAGGACAGATGCGTAAGATTTTCCAACATTCATATGTGCTGTTCCCATTTTAGAATGAAATTCTTTAGCAATGCTGAAAATTCATCACATTGTGCATTTTAAATAGCTTATAATTTCATTTGTCAATTATGTCAATAAAGTTATGTTAAAAGAAAATAAATAGTTGTATCATTTTATTGTATGAGTGTAGTTCATCCGTACACTTGCCAACTCTTGGTATAGATGACCAGCCTTTTTAATTTTTACTAATGTCATAGGTGTACAATGGTATGTTTTTTGTTTGTTTGCCTTTCCTGAGGATGAATGATGTCAAGTATCATTGTGTGAGGTGGTTTGCCATCTATATAGTGTTTTGATGAGAATCACTTCATCTTTTGCTCATTTCTTTCTTCAGCTGAGTTTTTTGTTTTCTTATGATTGAGTTTTGAGAGTCCTTTATATATATTTAGGAACAAATGCTTGGTGTAATTTGCAAACATTTCCCTTGGTTTTGATTTATTTTCTCAGTGTCATAACGGCTTTACTCATACAACAATAAATTTTAAATTGGATTAAATATAATTTATGTTTTTTATAGATCATGTTTTTGGTGTAGTATCAAAAAATATTTACTAATGCAAAGAAGTGAAGATTTCCTCTTCATTTTGTGATATTATTTCTGTAATTCTTGAATAGATTTTCCATATATGTGCTGTGATGTAGAGATTAAATTATTTTCCTTTGTATTTTTTGTGTAGATATCCAATTGTTCCTGAATCAATTGTTGAAAGAACTTGGCTTTCACTGGATTGTCTTTGTAGCTTTGTTGAAAATCAATTATCCATCTACAATTGGGTATATATCTGGATTTTATTTTATTCCATTGATCTGGTTATCTGTCTTGATACCAGGTCATATTTGATAAATTGATAAATATAACTCTTTAGGTTGAAATAATGTATCTTAATTTTCCATCTTTGTTCTTAATTTTCCAAGTATTTTTAGGGGATTTATTTTAGTTCTTTGTATCTCCATATGAATTTTACAATCAGTTTGTAATCTCTATGACAAAAAAAAAATGCTGAGGTTGTGATTGTAATAAATGTATAGATTAATTTGGAGTAAATTGATTTTTTAACAACAATGAGCTTTCCAGTCCATGAAGAGAGTATATTTCCACATTTAATTATTCTTTAATTTCTCTTTGCAATATTTTGTAGCAGGTCTTGTACATCTTTGTGTAAGATTTATCCCCATTATTTCAATTCTATTGTAAATGGTATTGAGGGGATTTTTATTAATGCCTAATGGTTATGGACAGAATACAATATTACAACTAATTTTTGTATGTAGTGTTTATATTATGCAAACTTATGTTCACACATTAATAAGTTCTGTTACTTTTTTGTGTCGATTCAGATTCAATGATTTTTTTTTTTTTTTTTTTTTTACATAGACAATCATGTTATCTGCAAATAAAGGCAGTTTTATCTTCCTTTCCAATTTGGATACATTTTATTTCTTCCCAAGTAAACTGACTGGGACTGTGTTACATGGCTGAGAAACAATGTGGAAATTAATATTCTTTCTAATTCCTGATTAGAAGTAAAGCAGTCTTTCACCACTAAGCACAATGTGAACTGTAGGTTTTTAAGTGTCCTGTTTCAATTGATGAGTTTGTTGAAAGTTTTGTATGATTTTCTTTTTTAATCAGGAATAGATATTGGAGTTTATCAAATGCTTTTTCTATGTCTACTGAAAGGTTTTTCTATAGAGTGTTAGTAATGTTAATATGCAAATATAGGTTGTTTTCCAAATGTTAAAACACTTCTTTATAGTTTTGTTACTATATCATTGATGCAAAACATGATATAAGTTTAAGGTATGCATTGTGTCAATTTTATATGCTTATATATTGCAAGATGATTAACACCATTGTGTTGGCTAACACCTCCACTGTGTCCCATAATCATAATTTCCTTCTGTGATGAGAACATTTGAAGTCTACTGTCTTATCAACTTTCAAGTATGTAGTACAGTGTTGTTAATATTTTGCATAATCACAATGCTTATACATTAGATTCTTAGAATTTACTCCTCTTATAAATAAAGGTTTATACCATTTGACTAACATTTCCCTGTTTCCCCCCAATATACAACTTGTGGCAACCACCATTTTGTTCTTTTTTTCTGAAGTTTGATTGTTTTAGATTCTAAATATAAGTGGTAGACCGTATTTATCTTGCAATGTTTGATTTATTTCCAAAAGAATACCCTCAAGATGATCTATGATGCAATCTGTGGGAGGGTTTTCTTCATTTATGACTAATAACAATCAACTGTACACATTAGACTGTGTTTTCCTTTCCAATCATCTGTTAATGGACATTTTAGTTGTTTCCATACTTTGGTTATTGTAAATAATGCTTTAGTGAAAGTGAGAGTACAGATATCTCTGTAACATCCCAATTTCAATTCCTTTGGATCTATACTCAGAAAAGAGATTTCTGGAGCATATATTAATCCCATTTTTAATTATTTGAAGAACTCCCACACAGTTTTTTCCATAGTAACTGCACCATTTACATTTCTGTCAAATGTGCACAAAGGTCCCCTTTTTGCCACATCTTTGGCAACATTTATTATCACTTGCCTTTTGAGGATAACCACTTTAACAGGGGTGAGGTGGTATCATTATATTTTTGATTTGCATTTTCCCAATAATTAGTGATGCTCAGTATCTTTTCATGTAACTTTTGGCCAATCTTATATCTTTTTTGGGAAAAACAGTCTGTTCATTTCCTCTGCCTAATTTTAAATAAAATTGTTTGGGTTGTTTTGTTATGAAATTATATAAGTTCTTTATATATTTTGGATACCTATCCCTTATCATATAGATGGTTTGCAAATATTTTCTCCCATTTCTTAGGTTGTTGTAATTGTGTTATTTATTTCTTTTGATATGTAGTTCTTCTCTGTTTGATGTAGTTCCACTTACTAATTTTTGCTTTTGTTGCTTGTGATTTTGGTATTATATCCCAAAAATATCATTACCAAGACTGATATCAAGAAATTTGTTTCCTGTGTTTTCTTCTTGTCGTTGTAGTTTTTTGGTTTCAAGTTTAATATTTAAGTTTTCAATCCAGTTCAAGTAATTTTATGTATGATATAAGAGAAGGGTACAATTATTTTTCTCCATGTGATAAACCAAATTGCCCAAAACTATTAATTGAAGAGAATGAGATGCTGAACTCCCTTGTCAAATATTAGTTACCATAGATGCAACAGTAACTGCTGGGCTCTCTATTCTGTTACATTGATTACTGTGTCTATGTGTCTATTTTTATGCTTGTTTGAGACTTTTTAATTGCTGTTGTTTTGTAGTCTAGTGTGAAATCAGGAAGTTTGATACCTCTTACTTTGTTATTCTTTCTTAGGATGGCTTTGTCTATTAAGGTTCCTTTGTGTTTCCATTAAAAATTTGGGATTTTTTTTCTTTTTTTCTGTTAAAATTGCCATGGAAATTTTAATCAAGATTTATGGAATGTATATCTTTCTTTGTATAGTATGAAATTTTAACAATATTGGCTCTTCGGATTTAATGATCATGGGGCATCTTTTCCTTTGTTTGTGTATTCTTTGATTTCTTTCAACCAAGTCTAATTGTTTTCATTGTCTCATCTTTCACTTCATTTGTTAACTCTGTTTCTAGGTGTTTTATTGGGTTTGATGCTTTTGTGAATGGGATCACTTTCCTTAATTCATTTTTAGGTATTTAGTTGTTAGTGTATAGAATTTCAGGAATAAACCCCACCTGGTCACAATGCATTATATTTTAATACTATATTTTTTAGAATAGATTTAAATTCACAGTGAACTGAAGGGAAGGTATAGAAATTTCCCATAGTCTCTCTACTCCCAAACATTATAGCCTTCCCCATTACAAACAGCCACACCAGAGATACATTTGTTTCAATTGATGACTCTACATATTGTAATCACTGAAATTTCATAATTTATCTTAGGTTTCAGTCTTGGTATTGCACTTTCAATGGATTTCAACAAATCTATAGTGATATAGATATAGTTTCCACCATTTTGATACCATACAGCATAATTTCACATCCCTCAATGTCCTTTGTGCCTTGACTATTCACCCCTTTCTTCCTTCAACACCTGGCAACCGCTGGTCTTTTTACTATCTCCATAATTTTACCTTTTCTACAATATCACACAACTGGTAGCATATATATTCCTTTCAGATTGACTCTCTTACTTAGTAATGTGCATTTAAGTTTTTTTTCCATGTCTTTTCATGGTGTGATAGCTTGTTTAATGCTGAGTCACATTCAGCTGTAAACTGTAGCTGTGCCACAATGTATCCATTCACCTAATGAAAAACATCTTCATTGCTTCTATATTCTGGCAGTTATAAATAAAACAGCTATAAGTATCTATGTCCAGTTTTTTGGGGGGACAAAACCTGCACATGGATTCACTGCATGTGAGCAAATAACAAAAACTGTTACTGCTGACTTATGTGTTAAGAATATATTTAGTTTTACAATCCTACAAGCAAATGGGCCAAAAAAGAAAGCAGGAACAGCTATACTTATATCAGATAAAACAGACTTCAAACTCAAAAAAATAAAAAGAGACCCCAATGGTCACTACATTATGATTAAGGGGACAATACTTCAAGAAGAAATAACACTCATTAACATATACTCACCAAACGAAAGAGCACCAAAATATATCAGACCACTGTTGTCCTCTCTGAAAACAGACATCAGAGAAAACACATACGTAGTGGGAGACTTCAACACACCACTATCAACAATGGATAGATCAACAAGACAAAAAATAAGTAAAGAAACTAAAGCTCTAAATAAGGACCTAGAGCATTTGGGCTTAACAGACATCTATAGAACACTAAACCCAAAAAAAACGGAGTACACATTTTTCTCAAGCGCACACGGATCATTCTCCAGGATCGATCACATACTGGGGCACAAGACAAACATCAACAGATACACCAAGATTGAAATCATACCAACCATCTTTTCTGACCACGAAGGCATCAAACTAGAAATAAATCATAAAAAGAAGGCAAGGAACTATCCTACCTCATGGAGATTAAAAGCCACACTACTGGAAGACCACTGGACTAATGAGGAGATCAAAGAAGAAATTAAAAAATTCTTTGAATTGAATGACAAGGAGGACACCAATATCCTAAATGTATGGGATGCAGCAAAAGCAGTAATAAGAGGAAAATATATAGCAATAGAAGCTCACATCAAAAAACAAGAAAGAACTCAAAGAAACAACCTAATCTCGAAGCTCAAAGATCTAGAAAAAGAACAACAAAAAAACCCCAAATCCAGTAGAAGAAAAGAAATAATAAAAACCAAAGCAGAAATAAATGAAATTGAAACTAAAAAAACAATCCAAAAGATCAATGAAACCAAGAGCTGGTTCTTTGAAAAAATAAATAAAATAGACAAACCCCTAGCCAGGCTCACAAAGGAAAAAAGGGAGAAAGCACAAATACACAGGATCATAAATGAAAGAGGAGAAATCACAACGGACACAGCAGAAATCAAAAGAATAATCAGTAACTACTATGAACAGTTATATGGAAACAAGTTCAACAATCTAGAGGAGATGGACAAATTCCTACAACTCTACAATCACCCAAAGCTAGATAAAGAAGAAATAGAACACCTAAACAGACCAATTACAAGCAGCGAAATTGAAATGGTAATCAAAAACCTCCCCAAAAACAAAAGCCCAGGACCTGATGGATTTACAAATGAATTCTACCAAACATTCAGAGACGAATTAGTGCCTATCCTTCACAAACTCTTCCAAAAAATTGAGAAGGAAGGGACAATACCAAACACGTTCTATGAAGCCAATATTACACTAACACCAAAACTGAATAAGGACAACACAAAAAAGGAAAACTATAGGCCAATCTCCCTAATGAACACTGATGCAAAAATCCTCAAAAATTTTAGCTATCAGAATCCAACAATGTATCCATAAGATAATTCACCACGACCAAGTTGGATTCATTCCAGGGGCACAAGGATGGTTTAACATCCGAAAATCAATCAATGTTATCCAACACATCAACAAAAAGAAATATAAAAACCATATGATAATATCAATAGATGCTGAGAAAGCTTTCGACAAAGTGCAACACCCATTCATGATAAAAGCCCTTGAAATTCTTGGGATACAAGGAACATACCTCAACATCATAAAGGCCATCTATGAGAAGCCAACAGCCAGTATCATTCTCAATGGTGAAAAGCTGAAAGCAATTCCATTAAGATCTGGAACAAGACAAGGATGTCCACTCTCACCACTGCTTTTCAATATAATACTGGAAGTCCTAGCCAGAGCAATAAGACAAGAGAAAGACATCCAAGGAATCCAAATAGGAAAAGAAGAAGTCAAACTATCACTATTTGCAGATGATATGATAATATACATAGAGAACCCCAAAATCTCCACAGAAAAACTAATTCAACTCATCAGTCAGTTCAGTAAAGTGGCAGGATACAAAATCAACACGCAAAAGTCAGTAGCCTTCCTATACACAAACAATAAATCTGAAGAAGAAGAAATCAAAAAAACCACCCCTTTTATTATTGAAACAAAAAAAATCAAATATTTGGGAATAAATCTAACAAAAGAGGTAAAGGACCTATACAAAGAAAACTATAAAACACTGTTAAAAGAAATAGAAGAAGACACAAAGAAATGGAAAGACATCCCCTGCTCATGGATTGGAAGAATAAATATTATTAAAATGGCCATCCTACCAAAAGCAATATACAGATTCAATGCTATTCCAATCAAAATCTCAATGGCATTCTTCAAAGAAATAGAACAATTATTGATGAAATTCATATGGAATCACCAAAAACCCCGAATAGCCAAAGCTCTACTGAAAAAAAAGAAGGAAATGGAGGCATCAAACTCCCAGACTTCAAACTATACTACAAAGCCATAATCATCAAAACTGCATGGTATTGGAACAAGAACAGACATACAGACCAATGGAATCGAATAGAAAATCCAGAAATAAACCCACAGATTTATGGTCAACTAATCTTTGACAAAGGAGCAAAGACTATGCATTGGAGCAAAGAAAGTTTGTTCAATAAATGGTGCTGGGAAAACTGGGTCGCTACATGCAAAAGAATGAAGCTTGACCACTACCTCACACCATACATAAAAATCAACTCAAAATGGATTAAAGAACTAGACATAAGACCTGAAACCATAAAATATATAGAAGGAAATATAGGTGAAACACTACGGGATTTGCACATCAAAGACATCTTTACAGACACATCACCCAAAGCAGTGATAGTGAAAGCAAAGATAAACAGCTGGGACTACATCAAATTAAAGAGCTTCTGCACAGCAAAAGAGACAATAACAAAAACAAAGAGAAACCCCACCAACTGGGAGAACATTTTTGCACCCAACACTAATGATAAAGGACTGATCACAAAAATCTGCAAAGAGCTGATGAGACTCAGCAACAACAAAGAAAATAATCCAGTCAAAAAATGGGCAGAAGAGCTAAAAAGAAACTTCTCTGAAGAGGAAATGCAAATGGCCAACAGACATATGAAAAAATGTTCAACATCACTTGCAATCAGGGAAATGCAAATCAAAACTACCATGAGATACCATCTCACACCAGTGAGAATGGCACATATTAAAAAACTAGCAACAACAAATGTTGGCGAGGATGTGGAGAAAAAGGAACTCTTCTGCACTGTTGGTGGGAGTGCAAACTGGTCCAACCACTATGGAGAGCTGTGTGGAGATTTCTGGACCTACTAAACATAGAGCTTCCATATGATCCAGCAATTCCACTCCTAGGTATTTACCCAAAGGACACAGAAACATCAATTCCAAAGAGCACCTGCACCCCTATGTTTATAGCAGCACTGTTTACAATAGCTAAGCTTTGGAAACAACCCAAATGCCCAAAAGTAGATGACTGGATCAAGAAGATGTGGTACATATATACCATGGAATATTACTCAGCCTTCAAAAAAGATAAACACATGCAATTTGCAGCAACATGGATGGCGCTGGAAGGGATCATGCTCAGCGAAATAAGCCAAAAAGAAAAAGAAAAATACCGGATGGTCTCACTCATAGCAGGAATCTAGAAAACTTAAATAAGGGACCAGGAAAATGAATATAAGAAAGTGAAAATCAAAATCAACAAAAAACTATGAACCAGAGACACTTTTTGGGGGGTGGGGGGGGGGAGGGGAAGGATTGGGGTCAGAATGGGGCTTTTGCAATTGTATGGGGGAATATAAAAATAAAATTTAAGATTAAAAAAAAAAAGAATATATTTAGTTTTATAAGAAACTATCAGGTTTGGAATCTTTTTTTCTTTTACACAAAGTAGTTATTACCTATCTTTTTTTTTTAGTTATGATAATATTCAATTGTTATAATCTTAAGATGTGTGAATTCTTATGAAATGTTTAATCAACAAGGTTGGCAAAATCACAGTATTTAAAAACAACAAACCAAAGGAAACAAATAAAAGAATTTTTCTTTTCTATGTACCAGAAATAAACAAATAGAAAATTAAAATGTAAAAATATATCTATTATAGCTTCAAAAAAATAAAAAAAACCTAGTTCCTCTCTTTTTCTCACCCCATATTCTTCCCTTTACTTCTAGACTAATAACTCTAACTCTTTATTCTTTCCATTCAGCATTATTGTGTACTTACTACTTCCCAGGCACTACCAATCACAGTGTCCTTTATTAGATGAACTTTGCACAAAATTCTTGATATAAAGGAGGGTTATAGCCCAATTGAAGAGATAGACAATGGTACCAAAGTTTCGGATTCAACATTTAATTGTGTGTAACCATGTACTATAGGAATCCTTAACTTTCACCCTAGATATAACCCTTGAACTAAAACATGTTTTTCAGATAAACTAAGCAGGAAAAGCTAACAAAGTGAGGAAAAAAAAAAAAAAAAAGGTAGCACAACACAGGCAGATAAGCAAGAGACAGGATGTCATGTTTTAGAAATTCCTGGGGGATAGTAGATGGAAGCCCATGAAAGTGGACAGATTTCATAAAATAGAGAACATTATGTTATAGTCAAGAAATTTTTGTCCTATTGATAATGGAGATCAGATTTACTTCCAAAAGCATTAGTTAGAGGGGAACTACTGTTGCTGTTTCATTTTTTATGTTTTAATAGATATATTTTTAAATATTCATTTTCTATTTGTTTACTTCTAGTACATATAAATTATTTTGTTTTGTTTTCTTTCATATGTTGTCCTTAAATTCTGTGACTTTGTAATATTCATTGCTTAAATATAGCATATTTCATAAGAATATACACATCTGAGAAAAAAGTTTTACCTCTTCCTATCTAAACTGTGTCCTTGGTCTTTTTTTTTTTTTTTTTTTTTTTTGTACTGCTAACCTGATTAGAATCCCCCAATATAATATTGAAATGAAGTGGGAAGAGGCAACATATTTGTTGTGCCCTGATATTTTTTAGCAGTGTCCAACCTTGTCCCACAAAGTGTGCTATTACTTTTAGGTGGATGTCTTTTATCAGGTTTAGGAAAGTATATTCTAAGCTTACTGAGAGTTTTTAATCATAAATTAGCGTTAATTTTGTCACATGACTATACTGCATTAATTGAGATGATCATATCATAAATTGCGTTCAAATCTTAAATTTGTTTTGTGGAGGTAAACCCCACTTAGTTTTACTCTATTACCATTTTTATACTTACGGATGTATTTGATTTGCTGATATTTTGCTCATCACTTTGGCATATAACTTTATAAGGGATATTGGTCTGTAATTTTCTTAGAATTTCTTTGTTAGGCTTTGATGAGAGGACAGGTTTATTATGAACTTATAAAGTATATTGGATTTTACTTGTTTCTTATTTGTTTTTATTAAATAATTTATGGAAGAATGAGATTATATCTCTCTTAAATGTTTACTGGTAGTCACTAGTGAAAAGATCTGAATCTGAAGTTTTCCTTGTGGAAAGACATAATTATGAATTCAATTTCTTTATTAGATATAATCAGCTAAATTAATTGTGTTATACTTTCAAAGAAATTTTAAACTGTTTTATAAAGAATCTATTCATTCAATCTGAATTGTCATATTGCTATTATCAAGTCATTCACAATATTCTTTTATTGTCCTTTAATGTCTTTAAGATCTGTTTTATGATATCCCTTCTTTTGTTGCAGATACTTGTAAATTTTATTTTTTTTTTGTTTTTAAGTTCCACTATGCATTCATCAACTTTATTTGTATTATTTAAAGAAGTATTGTTTCTTTCTATTTCATTGAATCTTACTCTTATCTTTATTTCCTTTTTAATTTTTTTTCCTTGGATGCCTAGATATTTGATTAGACATTTCTTTTCTAACACAAAGTTTTATTTTTTTAAGATTTATTTATTTATTTATACAAACACTGGGTACAGTCAGAAGCGTGGGAGGGTGAGAGAATTCACCAGAGCCAGAGCGGGGAACTGAACAGGCAGACTGACAAAATACACTGCTAAGGGGAGCAGTGGGCAGGGCAGGAGAGGTCTGCGCGCCACGTGGGACCTTCACAGGTGGCTGGAAATCGAACCAGCGCTGCAGAGGCTGCGGGTAGCTTCTCAGCCCAGCGCTCAACCACAGCACCACCAGGGGAGGCCCATAACACAAAGTTTTAAAGTATGAATATAACTCTAAGCAGTGATTTAGCTGTACCTACCCCCATTCTGATGTGTCATGTTTTCCTTATCATTCAATTCAAGGTATTTTATTATTTCTTAAAGAGTCACAGAAAATCTCCACTCACACTTCAAGGATCCTTTCTTTGTGCATATCACTGCACACCTTGTCCTGTACATTCCAGCCGCCTCAAATTCCCAACACTCCAGTGTGCTCTTAGGCTAGTACACCACAGTACCTTTGGACCTCACCTCCTTCTCTATGATAGAAAGATGTCCCCAGGAAAAAGCAGGATAATAAGTGACTTACTCAGGGTATTTCTTTTTTCTCAAATATTACATTCCATTCAATGCCTAAGAATTGTTGCCCTTTTTTATGTTTACCAATTTATAGTTGTTTTGGGTGACAGGGTAAAGGCAATAACAATAACTTAATTATTGAGCATTTAGTCTGCTTCTAATTTTTTATCATCACATATAATACTAGATGAACATGTTACTACGAACACTCCATTAAGGCTTACTTTAAATTGTTTCTTTAAATAATGTTCTATGACTTTCTCTTTCTGGAATCCCCATTATATTATTTCCATAAGGTTAGCCCACAGAGCACTTACAGTGTTTTCATTTTTTTTTTCTCATTGTTGTTCTGTTTGTGTGGTCTTATCACTGTGCTTTGAAGCTCAGTCATCATCATTCCTACTTGCATTTGTCTACTGTTGAGGCCCCCTAATATATTTCATAATTCAGTGATAGTATTTTAAGACCCATCATTTCAACTTGTAGCAACCTCTTGTTTTCACAATCTCTTATTTCTGATTTTCAGCATTCATTGTTTTCCTTAATTCAGTAGAATGATTATAAATATTACCTTAAACTCCTCTTCAGGCATGTTCCATAATTTGCTGAATTGAGACTTCTCTCAGGTTTGGCTTTATTTTTCTTTAATATTTGTGGTATGATTTTCTTTTGTCTCTTCATTTTCAGTTTTTATATGTTGTATAGGGGTTTTCTTATCTTAATATACTGGCTTTAACTCCCTCCTACAGAAGCTTTGTATAATCCCAGATTTTTTATCCAAGATATTTGAGTGACTATTATTCCAGCAAGGATAATAAGCAGGAAGGAACCATAGCAGGAGGGAAGACAAAGGTCACCTTTAGTGAGCATCAAGGTTTCAAACTACCTACTGTGCTCCAGGCTCTCAAATTGTTTGGTACCAAAGAACCTCAGTGACCCCCTTTGCAAGGCCAACTTCTGGGATAAATAACACCATGAACAGCCTCCCACAAGCCTCAACCTCTAGCTGTGGTGAAGCAATAGATGTAGCGCTGGGTGGGAACTATAGTTGAGACAGGGCCACTAGCCAGGAATTTTCCTTCTTTATTTTTGAGTGTTTGCTCTGAGGCACGTATTGTTAAGATCCAGGTGCTTTAGACCTGGATAAAAGAAAACACTCAAGCTATGGAAACAACCCAAATGCCCAAAAATAGATGACTGGATCAAGAAGATGTGGTACATATACACAATGGAATATTACTCAGCAATCAAAAAAGATAAACTCATACAAATTGCAGTAATATGGATGAGCTGGAAGGGATCATGCTCAGCAAAATAAGCCAGAAAGAAAAAGAAAAATACCAGATGGTCTCACTCATAGCAAGAATTTAGAAAACCTAAATAAGGGACCAGGAAAAAGACTAATTATGATAAAGTAAAAATCAAAATCAACAACTATAAACACTTCGGGGGTGCGAGGAGAAGGAAGTAGGATCAAAACAAGGAGGGGTGGGAATTGTATGGGGACTATAACCAAGATGAAAATGCATACATTGTGCAAAAATGAAAAATGATGTAAAAACTATATAAAATTAAAATAATAATAAATTGAAAAAAAAAAAAAGAAAACACTCAACCATTGGCTCTGGTTTAGCCCTGGGTAGGGGTCAGGCAGGTATCTTACATGTCACATCCACAGTCTACAACAATAGTTTCTTCTGTTTGAGATTTGTGATGAATTCTGGCTCTCTTCACCAATTTGGGGTCCAACTGTTCTAGTTTGGGAGTTAGACATTCAAGTTGATAATCATCACAGTGTGCTCTTACTCCTATGGCTGTTCGACGGTGTACCCTCTGTCCTGCACTATGACTCTGCATCCTCTTCTACAGGATAGTGCCCAATTTTTAAGGTCCCCATTGTGTGCATGTGTCCTTGAGCTAACACAGTTTAATTCCTTACAGCAACCACCCCGCCGTTAGGTAGGTTGTACAACCCAGGTATTGCTCTAAAGAGTTTAATTACAGTTTTTTCCTATTCCTTGTCACACTTTCCAAGTGCTGATGCTCTTGATGTATGCAATAGTCATCCATTTATATTTTTTAAAAATTTATTTATGCATACAAGAGCTGGAGGTGTAGGCAAGGGGTGTGGGGCATGAGAAGATACACCAGAGACAGAGTGGGGAGCAGAACAGGCAGATCTACTGAAATACACTGCTGAGGGGAGCTGCGGGTGAGACAGGAGAGGTTTGCTGCGCCATGTGGATCACCTCCCTGGCCAGCCATGGAATCGAACTCATGCTACAGTGGCTGTGGATAGCTTGATAGCTCTGTCTTTAACCCCTGCACCATCAGGAAGCCCCATCCTTTCCAGGGCTATTGACTTTAATTGTTATGTGGTTGTTAATGTGTAGAGTAGGTGAGCGTGGTTTCTTTATTCTGTGTCATGTCGGTGGACTCCCCAACACTTTAATTTAATATATCTTTATGGAGAGTTGCTCTAAATATCCCACCATATCTGGGAGTCATGTTCAACATTCTCCTTAAAAACTTTGCCAAGTAGCACAATGAACACATTTGCTGAAATATGTGATTTGAATCTTACTGGGCAAATAATTGACATTTTATTGGTAATTTTACTAGATGCATCGTGACTTTAACCACAGTTTTTCTATTTATTTTTTTTTTCTTTCCTACTTTTTTGGTGGTGGTTGTTCTCTTTGATATACTCCCTATTACTTGGGGCCAATCTTCCTGCTGGATCTTAGTGGATTTTCAGTCAATTCTAAAAAGCTATCTGTGCCAGTCAGGATTTCTCATGACAAGTATAGGAAAATGATTCTGGCTCTCTAAAGCAGAAAAATAATTTAGCAGAAAGACATGCAGTCCTCACATGATAGGCATATGAATAAGAACAAGAGACTTGGGAGGCTACGTGCTAGAAAATTAAAAAAAAGTCAGATTACAGGAAAACCTAGTGCTTTAGTCACCACTATTATGACTATGACTTTAAAATATATGTATTTTATTTTTAAATCATTATGTCACTTCCTCAAGCTTCCAAGGTTGTGTCTTAATTGTTGAGTTTAGGTTACATACAAGCTCTCTTTATTCCCTGGCAGCAGTAGAGAGGAAGTAGTTCTTCCCCTCCAAGATTAACCTTTTATTAATAAAGCAATGTGCAAAAATAATGCAATAAAGCAAGCTGCATCCTGCTTTCCTAATAAAAATCAGAGCCCTAATACAAAGAGAAGTGTCTTGATTTCCTGAAAGCAAAATCCAAAATAAAAGCAAAATACAATCCAAACCCCATTACCTTTTCATTCTTTTATTTTATCTCTATGTACCTGATGTTGGTATGTAGTAATTAGAGGAGGGACAGTATTCAAAAGTGTAGAAAGAATGGTCAATTTGGATTTACCCTTGAAGTGGAAGAACTGATAAAACAAACAACACAGAGAACATTTATTATATTAGAAAAAGAATGGCTATGCAAGAAGTGAGGGGTTTAAATCTAACATTTAACTTTATAACCTTAGGTAAGTTACTTACCCTCTCTGATTCTAGGTCTTTTTAATCACCAATAAGAAATAATCACATCTGCCTCCCAGGTTTGTTGTGAAGATTAAATGAGAAGATGGATGTGAATCATCCACTATAACACACTAATTCACAGTGGTTACTTTAAAATACGTGTTATGTTCTTTGCTCTTCTCTGTAGAATGCTAACTCCTAAAGCACCCCCACAACTCCTCTAAAATGGATCACAAATCTCAAATATGCTAAATGTGTTCAACTCATCAGGAAGTGTGATTGCTATCAAGCTCATGATATGTGTGTTAACACTATTATTGAGGGTGGTGTGTATAGAGACATGAATTTCTTCCTTTCAATTATTTTTTTCCCATTTTAGTCTCTGCTCTCTTACACCAAAGAGAACTTGATTTCCCCTTTCTTATTATGACTAATAATAAATACTATTTGCAGTATTTCTGGCTACACACAATTGTTTCATTCTAACCTGTGAGTCTCTTCATTGATCAAAAAATTAAAGCTATATTTAAAAAAATGTGATACAGAGCATGAAACTTTTTGAACATTAAAATGAATTTATAAATATTTGAAGGGGAAGCATATTGAAGGGAACTTCTCAATTTGTGAAATTCACGGTTGAATCATTTTATTTACATGAAATTGAAAGAAAAATAAAAAAAATTGTAGGAAAATTTTTGACAAATGTCAAAATGAGGCTTTATTCTAGAACAGTGTTCTTTTTAAATGTTATTTTCTTATTGATTTACCATTAGTTTACCAAACTGTATATCGTTACACCTCAATGAATGCACATAAGACACTGTACCCACAACCAAAGATCTTGTAACTATCAAATCTAGGTCTAGTCACTATCAAATTGACCACTGCCATCACTTCCCCCTACTCCCCTTCTAATTCCCCTCTGCTAACATCATTTTGTTGTCAAGTCTAAGGTTTATTTTTGTGGAGTTTCATTACTAGTTTTTTTTTTTGTTTTGTTTTGTTTTGTTTTTTACAACATAGGTTTTTTATTTTTTTTTAATTTTTTTTGATTTTTTTTGATTTTTAATTTTTTTTAATTTTATATAATTCTTACATCATTTTTCATTTTTGTACAATGTATGCATTTTCATCTTGATTATATTCCCCATACAATTCCCACCCTCCCCTTATATTAACCCTAATCCCTGCCCCCCCCAAGTGTGTCTCTGGATTATAATTGCTTGTTGATTTTGATTTTTTCTTTATTATAATTAGTCTTTTTCCTGGTCCCTTATTTAGGTTTTCTAAATTCCTGCTATGAGTGCGACCATCCGGTATTTTTCTTTTTCTTTCTGGCTTATTTCGCTGAGCATGATCCCTTCCCGCTCCATCCATGTTGCTGCAAATGGCGTGAGTTTATCTTTTTTGATTGCTGAGTAATATTCCATTATGTATATATACCACATTTTCTTGGTCGAGTCACCTATTTGGGGGCATTTGGGTTAAGATTTTTTTTTTAATAATAAATTTTATTTTTATATTCCCATACAATTGCAGCCCCCCCATTCTGACCCCAATCTCTCCCCTCCCACCCCCGCCCCCTTAAAAGTGTCTCTGGTTCGTAGTTTTTTGTTGATTTTGATTTTCACTTTCTTATAGTTATTCGTTTTCCTGGTCCCTTATTTAAGTTTTCTAGATTCCTGCTATGAGTGAGACCATCCGGTATTTTTCTTTTTCTTTCTGGCTTATTTCGCTGAGCATGATCCCTTCCAGTGTCATCCATGTTGCTGCAAATTGCATGTGTTTATCTTTTTTGAATGCTGAGTAATATTCCATGGTATATATGTACCACATCTTCTTGATCCAGTCATCTATTTTTGGGCATTTGGGCTGTTTCCAAAGCTTAGCTATTGTAAACAGTGCTGCTATAAACATAGGGGTGCAGGTGCTCTTTGGAATTGATGTTTCTGTGTCCTTTGGGTAAATACCTAGGAGTGGAATTGCTGGATCATATGGAAGCTCTATGTTTAGTAGGTCCAGAAATCTCCACACAGCTCTCCACAGTGGTTGGACCAGTTTGCACTCCCACCAACAGTGCAGAAGAGTTCCTTTTTCTCCACACCCTCGCCAACATTTGTTGTTGCTAGTTTTTTTAATATGTGCCATTCTCACTGGTGTAAGATGGTATCTCATGGTAGTTTTGATTTGCATTTCCCTGATTACAAGTGATGTTGAACATTTTTTCATATGCCTGTTGGCCATTTGCATTTCCTCTTCAGAGAAGTTTCTTTTTAGCTCTTCTGCCCATTTTTTGACTGGATTATTTTCTTTGTTGTTGTTGAGTCTCATCAGCTCTTTGCAGATTTTTGTGATCAGTCCTTTATCATTAGTGTTGGGTGCAAAAATGTTCTCCCAGTTGGTGGGGTTTCTCTTTGTTTTTGTTATTGTCTCTTTTGCTGTGCAGAAACTCTTTAATTTGATGTAGTCCCAGCTGTTTATCTTTGCCTTCACTATCACTGCTTTGGGTGATGTGTCTGTAAAGATGTCTTTGATGTGCAAATCACATAGTGTTTCGCCTATATTTCCTTCTATATATTTTATGGTTTCAGGTCTTATGTCTAGTTCTTTAATCCATTTTGAGTTGATTTTTGTGTATGGTGTGAGGTAGTGGTCAAGCTTCATTCTTTTGCATGTAGTGACCCAGTTTTCCCAGCACCATTTATTGAACAAACTTTCTTTGCTCCAATGCATAGTCTTTGCTCCTTTGTCAAAGATTAGTTGACCATAAATCTGTGGGTTTATTTCTGGATTTTCTATTCGATTCCATTGGTCTGTATGTCTGTTCTTGTTCCAATACCATGCAGTTTTGATGATTATGGCTTTGTAGTAGAGTTTGAAGTCTGGGAGTGTGATGCCTCCATTCCCTTCTTTTTTTTTCAGGAGAGCTTTGGCTATTCTGGGTTTTTTGTGATTCCATATGAATTTCATCAATAATTGTTCTATGAGGGCTTTGGAACTGACACCCGGGACACGAAATTAGGGGCGTGGGTTCCCCAATACGTTGGGGCACAAGGCAGACACAGCACCCCAAAGCCGTTGAGGTTTACCCTACCATTCCCGCTCTGTTCCCTGTCCCACGGGGTGGAAAATCAGCTCCCCAACGGCTCCAGGAGAGATCTCTGGCGCCACCTAGAGACTTGAAGCCAGCAGAGGCGCCTAGAGGAGCCAGTGGCCAGCTGGGGAGTTAGCCCACGCCGGGCCCCTTCCGACCAGTAGTCTGAGCCCACAGGGGGAGCGAGCACCCACAGCCGGGGCAGACCAGGCACGCAGAAGAGTGTGCCTGAGACCGGACGTGCAGGGAGTGTGTCCCACATCACCATCTTAGAACAGGGACATTTCTTTAGTAAAGACTACCTGCAGAAGGCTTCCTCAGGAGCCAGAGGTGAGCGGGGGAAGTTCGCCCACGCCAGACCCCATCTGGCCTGCAGTCCAAGCCCAGAGGGGGAGCAGGAACCCACCGCTGGAGCAGACCAGGCGCACAGGGGAGTGTTTCCCCACATCCTCATTTTAGAACAGGGACCTTTCTCCAGTAAAGACTGCTTGAAACTGACAGATGACTCCTGGAGGAACCAGAGGAGAGCAGAGAAGCTCACCCAAGATGCCGGCCAGTCCCAACTACACAGTGTCCCAACGCATACGGCAAATTAGAAAACAGACAGTAGGGAGGAGAAGAACCACACGCAACCTAGCAACTCCCCAGGGAAAAAGCACACCACAAAAAGAAAAGCAGCCCCCAGATTGCAACGACAGTAACTTGGAAGAACTTCTGAGCCTTCCAGAAAGAGAATTTAAAATTGCCGTGATTAAAAAACTGACAGAAGTCATAAAGGAAAACAATGATAAGGGAAAAATAATCAACGATCAGAAGAATGCAATTGAGTCCCTAGAGAGGGAAAACAATGGTCAGAAGAATGAAATTGAGTCCCTAAAGAGGGAAGTAAAAGAAATGCAGGAGATCAAAGAATTAATGGAAGAACTAAAGAATTCTGGGAAAAGCAATGAAAGCAGAATAGATGAAATGGAAGAACGAATAAGTACTCGTGAAGACACAGAAATAAAAAGAACCAAAACAGAAAAGGAAAGAGAAGTACGAAGGAAAAAGAACGAAGAAAGACTTCGGGAACTATCTGACTCCATGAGGAAAGGAAATATAAGAGTTATAGGAATACCAGAAGGAGAGGCGAGAGATGTAGGAACAGAGAAAATATTCAAAGAGATAATTGAAGAGAACTTCCCAAATGTGAAGAAGGAGCTGAAAATTGATATACAAGAAGCAAGAAGAACACCAAACTTCCACGACGAAAGGAAAAATACAGCAAGACACATAATAGTAAAGCTCCCAAGAATCCAGGACAAGGAAAAAATAATGAAGCTGGCAAGAGGGAAGAAACAGATAACATTCAAAGGAAAGCCAATCAGGCTGACATCAGACTTCTCCGAAGAAACACTACGGGCAAGGAGAGAGTGGAGGGACATAGTCAACAGACTCCAAGAAAACAGATGCCAACCAAGAATTCTCTATCCCGCAAAGCTCTCCTTCCTCTTTGAAGAAAGAATATGGACCTTCCCAGACAAACAGAAACTCCGGAATTTCATTACAACTAAACCCTCACTCCAAAAAATACTACAAGGAGTCCTAAAGCCAGAACCTCAGAGGGACAAATAACAATGAAAGAAGGCCAAAAAAACAAAAACAAAAAAAAAAAGTTATTAAAAGAATAAATAAATAAAATCAAAGGAAAGACAAACACAATGGCAGATACAGATGCTAACATATCAATATTAACTCTAAATGTAAATGGACTAAACTCTTCAATAAAAAGACACAGAGTTGCAGCCTGGATTAAGAAACAAAACCCAACTTTTTGCTGTCTCCAGGAAACACATTTAGCTACAAAAGATAAAAATAGGCTCAAAGTCAAAGGATGGAAAACAATCCTACAAGCAAATGGACCAAAAAAGAAAGCAGGAACAGCTATACTTATATCAGATAAAACAGATTTCAAACTTAAAAAGATAAAAAGAGACCCCAATGGTCACTACATTATGATCAAGGGGACAATACTTCAAGAAGAAATAACTAGTTTGTTTTGTTTCTTTATATTCTACAGAGAAACGAAGCTATTCCATAATTGTCTGTCACTTTCTGATTTATTTTTGCTTGGCATGATCACTGCAAGTTTCATTCATTTTGTACCGAAAGGAAAGATTTCATCTTCTCTTGGAACTGAATAGTATTCCATTGAGCACATTGAATCTTCTTTACCCAGACTTCTATTGATGGGCATTTAGTTTGAGTCCATGTCTTGACAATTATGTATAATGCTACTGTAAACATAGAGATGCATAAATCTTTTTGTATTAGTATTTTTATATGCTTGAAATAAATAACCAAGAAATAGAGTTGCTAGATTATATGGTAGTTCAATTCTTTTTTTTTTTTTTAAAGATTTATTTATTTATCCACACAAGCACTGGGTACAGTCAGAAGCACATGAGGGTGAGAGAATTCACCAGAGCCAGAGCAGGGAGCAGAGCAGGCAGACTGAAGTACACTGCTGAGGGGTTCAGCGGGCTGCAGGAGAGGTCTGCATGCCACGTGGGACCCTAGCTCAGTAGCCAGGGATTGAACTGTTGCTGCAGAGGCTGTGGGCAGCCTGGCAACCCAGCGCTCAACTGCTGCACCACTGGGGAGGCCCGTAGTTCAATTCTTCATTGTCATGTGTCTAAGTGTAACAGGAAATAAACTTTTTTCTGCAGAATCTTATTCTCAATACAAATTTGGGATTAATTTTGAGGTAGAGTTCAAGAATTCACATTATTTTTTATTTAATTTTTATTTTCATATTTTATGCTATATATTTTAAATCATTTTTCATTTTTGCACAATGTATGCATTTTCATCTTGGTTATAGTCCCCACACAATTCCCACCCCCCTTATTTTGATCCTACTCCCTCCTCCCCCCTGCATAGTGTGTCTCTGGTTTGTAGTTGCTTGTTGATTTTGATTTTTACTTTATCATAATTAGTCTTTTTCCTGGTCCCTTATTTCAGTTTTCTCAATCCCTGCTATGAGTGAGACCATCTGGTATTTTTCTTTTTCTTTCTGGCTTATTTTGCTGAGCATGATCCCTTCCAGCTCCATCCATGTTGCTGCAAATTGCATGAGTTTATCTTTTTTGATTGTGAGTAATATTCCGTTATGTATATGTACCACATCTTCTTGATCCAGTCATCTATTTTTGGGCATTTGGGTTGTTCCCTTAGCTGTTGTAAATAAATGGGACCATCACCTAGACTGCAGTGGTAGGTGACTGTGTAGTAGCTATAAAGCAGGATTGCATATGGTGGTCAATTACCAAATCAGTTTATAGATGTGTTCTTTCTGGAAAAATAGTGTTTAAATGTTTACTAAGTCCTGAGGTTAAACTTGCTTTCTTCATTTCACTGTTGGTTGCCCTCATGGGTATAGTCAACCAAGTAGTATTCATATTTCAGTGATATAGCTGCCCCTAAGATATTTGTTCATGAGCTCTAGAATTTAAAGGTCACTCTCTAAGCCATACAAAATTTTTAATATACGAGGTATTAGGAAACTTTCTGGTGATAATTAAATTTTGCTTGCAAGTTCTAAATAGATCAGTCTGAAACAAGCTGGAGTCAAATTATGAATCATTTTTCTACTTATTGTGGATATATTCTGGAGTCAATGCCTATTAGATCCTTACTCTTCATCTGTAACATATTGCTCACTTCTCAGTCCATCAAGTTAGACTATTACCAAAACCTAAGCAGGAACTGAATCTTTGTACCTGCCTTCTTCTCACTTAAACACATTACCTAGAATTTAATAGATTTCTGAATATAAAAATGAAAAGGCAAAAATGAAGGAAAGGGGGCAATCCTAGAAGGAAAGATGGAAGAAAGGAAGGAAGAAGATAAGAAAGAGGAAGGAACGGGAGCATAAGGGAAGAAAAAGGAAAGGAAGGAAAATGTATGGAGATGTGTTTTATTTGTGGAAGATTGGGGAATGTGACTAACTGGACCCTTTATGAAAATGCAAATAGATGCACGAGCTATTTTAATTGACAAAGACTTTAGGTAATAGTCAAATTTGGAATTAGGCCCTTTTTTAAGATTTATTTATTTATACAAGAATTGGGTACAATCAGAAGTGCAGGAGAGTGAGAGAATTCACCAGAGTCAGAGCAGAGGGCAGAGCAGGCAGACTGATGAAGTACACTGCTGAGGGGAGCAGCGGGCATGGCCGGGGATAGAACCGATGCTGCAGAGGCTGCAGGCAGCTTCGCAGCCCAGTGCTCAACCACTTCGCCACCAGGAGAGCCCCTGGAAGTAGGCATTTTTGAGCAAGAGTAGAAACACAGAGAATTGTTTGTGTCTGAATATTTGGCACTGGGTTCTCAGATATCAATAAAATTGCCCTAGATTTTGTTTTATGTCACTTAAGGGGTTTCCTGCTATGCGTCTGAAATGAAAATATTAAATGAATACCTCCTAAGATTATTTCAAGCCTGTAATTACTAGATATAACAAAGGGTCATTAGCAAAACACCAATGTGCTATTTATATTTTCACCTAATCATAGACTTTGGCACAACTAGCAACATAATTTTCTCTTTGTGTCTGTATTCCCCCACCTCCAATTGGGGAAAAATGACTTGAAAGAGACATTGAACAGTAGAGTATGTCATCTTTTACTTTCAGAAAATTAAAATATTCATTTAAGTCAAATATTCAGAAATTCTGGGGTTCTTTTTGTTGTTGATATTTTTAGTTGTGATCTTTTTATTTTTTTCTAAAATAAAACCCAACCAACACATGGTTCTTTGAAATCAAGTGAACTGTAAATCTATAAAGTTGCTTGGACACCATGCCAAGTAAGCTGCTAAGAGACTGGTATATTAAAAAGACAGGAACATCATGGTTTTAGGTACTCATCCAGATCCTACTGTGATCCTAGTGGCTTATGTTATGTCACTTCATTTCTCAGAAACTCAGAATATCAACCTGTAGATGACTGACCAAATCACTCAAATTGAATTTATAGGAATTTAGAATTGACAGTTCCTCTTTATCAATTAACTGCATATCCCAGCTACATTTTCCAAATGTTTTATATCCTGAGATATGTGACTTAAACTTCCAATCCTTATTTTCATGAGTTTTATTGTAATACTTTTGCATTGCTTTTGAGAAAGGTACTTGAGAGTCTACATATAAAATAGCAACAGGGATATAGAAGTTACCACTTTTAGTTGATGAACCCTGCCTGCTGGAAATAATCTGTGACTTTTCCATTTCACTAAACATAGGGGAATAAAGGAATTTAGCAGCAATAATTTTGTAACTGAAAAATGGGGCACCCTTCTTTGACTAATATCGTTGATAAAATTGGAAAGATTTGAAATTTCTAAGGCAGAGAGCTTCGTAACTTTGATCATTGATAATCTACCTTTTCCTGCATCATTGATGTTTATATTTTAATGTTTATGCAGGGAAATTAATAAGGTAGATACAAAACTTACAAAATGCAGCTAGCAGACATTTAACAAATGCACTGAGCACCTTCTAGTTTTGTAGGCTACACAGAAGGCAAGGCAACATGCCTCCACTGGGAAAATAAAGCATAAACTAGAGACAGAGTTTAAAAAGCAACAGATCAACAAGTACAAATCGATAGCCTATGAAATAAGTGCCTAAGTGCTGAAGGAATCCTTTGGAAAGCTTTTTTCAAAGCAATAAGAGAAACTTAAAGGTACAGTGATGTGCATAAAGAAAGACAAGAAGTCCAAAATTCAATAACAAAGCACTTAAGGCCAAACCAAGAATCAGGAAATAGAATATGTGAATACTTGAATTTTTTCTAGTTTTTTTCATATTTTAATTTTTTTCATGTTTTTATTCATGTATAGCAGTATTTTGTCAGTGAGTTCTGCATACCAGTGCTCTATTTAGAACCTCTTGGACATACAAAAATTTAATTTAAAAAATCAGCATTTTTGAGGCATAATTTACATTCAGTGAAATGTATTTATCTTTAAAAGAATGCAAGTTTCACAAAAATAAGAATATAATTTATTTATAAAAAAGACTTATTTTCAAACTAGTCACCCCAGTGATAATCAGAGACCCCAAAAATATAATATAGAAAAACAGAAAAAAATAATCCAATTGGAAATCATATTTATTTTAGTAAAAATCACTTCATTTTTAAGAGTAAGTTTTAGGAGTTGTAAATTTGACTAAAGAATTGAAGCTACCAGACCTGGAGGTTTCCAGTGGACTATGTTGGAAGATTATTTGTGCTTTGATAGTAGACGTGAGGTGATAACACACCTCTGAAGAGAGGTGAAACTATACCCCTAAATCATATGCAGTGCTTTAAACCAACATTACCTCAATTTTAAAATGATTCATTTTAAAAAATTAAAAAATAAAGGTCATAAAAAAAATTCATGCAAGTGCATTTACACTTGATAAATGTACAGAGGACACCATCCCCACAACCAGATTCCTTGTCCACTCATCAATAATTGTTTCCACCTTCCTGCCCTTTCTCTGCTAACCATCATTTTTTGCCAGTTTGGGTTGTTGTTGTTGTGTTTTGTTAGTTTGTTTGCTTTTTTTTCCCCTTTATATTCTACATATAAGTGAAACCATGCAGTATATCTTTTGCTCTCCGAATTATTTTGCTTAGCATACCACCTCAAGTCCCATCCATGTTGTTGCAATAAAAGAATGGTTTCTAAAGCATTGTCTGTACCCTTTGTTTTCATGTTCCTATTCAATATCTTATTTAAACAGTGAAGAGGAAAATTTATTTTAAGCCTTCTTTTCATTATAAATTTTGGTTTTCAAATGAAGTTTCAAATGATGTCATGGAATTAGTATTTCTTATGAATGGTTCATAGACTTCTCTGAGCAGAATACACATATGCACACACCCCATATATGTGTGTATGTATTTAATTCTACATATCCTCTTTGAGAAAATAAATGGATGATAATACAAAACTTGTGTTCAGTATCTTGCATTAGACCATAGTGTTTCCTCACCTACCCGCCCCCTCCCCAAAAAAAAAAAAAGGTCTTTTAGCTCGTGATGTTTAATTCAGCCTTGTGTTATGTTTAATACACATATTTGGGAGACACAGACTCTATGCTGGATGCTAGAACTATTAATGAACCTTGTTGATTGGATGTTTTGAACCAGTTTGACCTAATCACTTAAAAGGGCTGATAAGGACTTAAGTGTGATGCAAAAGTTACCACATCCAGTAAAACTTTTTATGAGTCAACTGTATGAACCAGTTGTTTTATACTGTAGTTTGCCATTGGCCTATATAGTACTGTACTCACTGACAAACTTCATAAAATCCTATGCTCTGGTTGTATAGTGGATGTCTTATAAAATCAGCTCTGTTGTTTTGGCTGTTCTAATTTTGTTACTTCTGTTTACAAATACATGTCCACAAATCAAAATAGAATAGCTATTTTTTTTATTTTTATGGAGAGTATGTATATTTTCTTTTTGTATCTGAGCACCTAGTGCTCTGCCTGACACAACTGTGGTGCTCAGTTAAATTTGTAGAAGTAATATGTGGGTTAATAGATAAGTCAGTGATCAATGATCTGTGAAAGAACATCACTCCCAAAATAAGAAAATACACAAAACCAATTAAAAGGAGAGACCAATAGCATCATTTATTTATAATGCTATTTATTCATAATGGAATAAGCAATTATGCCAATTTACTTATTTTCATTTATAGAAAGTATCAGAAAAGCCACACTAGGGCACTGATGTGTGCTTGCAAAGCATGTGGGGTTCAAATATTCCTCAATTAAAAATTGTCCAGGAGCTTGGAGATTGTGTTTATAAGCACTTCCTGTCCCTTGGTCCTCCAGTATATGACTTCCACCAGTATCGCACAGGGCAACTAAGAAATTGAAAAGGGTCACCACTCATGAAAACATATATTTTTAGAAGAGAATCAATTTGATTTCTTTCAGAGAGTATTCAGGAAGAAGTAGACTTAGTTTTGGCATGAATGGAACCCAGGATGTATCCAAAGTTGACTAGAATTTTAGCTTAAAGAATATCAAAACTTGGTTCAATAGATTTGAACATTTCAGCTGTGTGTGTGTGTGTATTTGTCATCAATAGCATCAGCATAACTCCTCTGTTTTGAATTTCAAAATGATCATTTTGTATAAGGTATAGAAGTATCTTCTGTAAGGCTGTATTTCAAATTTTTGCACTTTAGTACAAGGTATGTGGTATCCTTCCACCCCTTGCCATTTTACCATTCTTGCTGAAATGGCACAATAAGGTATCTCACCTGTGTATTTTAAGGAAGTGTCCACATTGACTTCTGGAAATACTTGAAGCTCTGGTCACAGGGACAAGAGGTTGTGGCATTTGAGTTCAAATCAGTTTCTACACCTTTGAGTATGAATCTGAAGCACATAATCACTCACATGAGTTCCCCTCCAGACTCAGCATAACCTCTAACCATTTCTGTTGTACTGCTTAGGAAATAATTATAGTAGTAAATTTGTTTTGTATATGCTTGAGTAAATACAGTTATTGTAGCTAAAAGTAATCTACTAGTTATTAAAGTTACCCTGGAGGCCTCCCTGGTGGCGCAGGCAGTTGAGCATGGTGCGTTGAAGCTGTCCGCAGCCTCTGCAGCTCAGGTTCCATCCTGGCCGTCCACGGAGCTACCCATATGGTGTGGCAGACCTCTCCTATCTCGCTTGCTGCTCCCCTCAACAGTGTATTTCAGTCAGTCTGCCTGTTCTGTTCCCCGCTCTGTCTCTGGTGAATCTTCTCATCCTCCCACACATCTGGCCCGTATCCTGGTTCTTGTATGCATGAATAAATAAATCTTAAAAAAAAAAAATAAAGTTACCCTGGGAGGACAAATAAGCAAATCTTTTCATATCTTTGTGTTTCTATTGACAGTGATTTGAGTGATATCAGTAAAATAACTATTGTTGATTTTCCTCTTTCTTTCCCCTTGACATAAGTCAAATATGCTTTCTTTCCCCTTGAATGTAAGTCAAATATGTTTACCATATGGACATTATAATATTGTCACCAAATTGGTTTTCTACTTACTTTCCTGGGATCTGGACATTACTCTGTGTGTAGTCTCTGACCACATGTTCCTGTTGGTTACGGTATTATAGACTGTCTTGACGTGGGTAATGGTGGCTGCTGAATTTGTGGCACCTCACATATGTCCCTCAAAAGTGTGTCTCACATTATCGTGAGATTTTGCAATTTTTATATGAAGGATGTTGACAATGACTAGAGTGTCAGAACTTACAACAAAAACGATTCTTGATCTAGAGCATGATGTGGATTTTCCTGTGGCTGCTGAGGGATGTTGCCTTGTTAAAACTCATTATCTAGTTGTCCTGAGAATATTATGGGTAAAGTCAGAAAAGTACTCTTAGTAATCCAAGCAGTCACCTATGGAAGGAGAGAAAAAACACATTGTATAATGTGTGAGTATTAATATGAATAATGTTTATTTATTCTGTAAGCTTAAATAGATCAAAAATGAGAGAAATATGCACAATACAAAAACATCTTCTTTAGTATATGAACTTCAGTCTTCTGATTTTGATATTAAAACATCTTGAAAAGCATTTATAACTCTTCACACTCCTTTATGATGCCTTTATTGATTTAGTGATGCCTTTTCGACCAAGGACATGGTTCACTATTTTTCCATTAAAATGAAGAAACACCTTGTTCATTGCAGGTTCATTTCAAGCAGTTGGCTTGTGGGACTCTGAGAGATGCGGCTGCCCATGACATGTTGGAATTATCATGATCAGCTATCCAGTCTGGATTTCACCCAGTGGCCAAGAGTTTTGCATGGTAGACAACAAGGGTTGGATTTTCAAAAAGAGTAAACCAGGTAAGATTTGAGGGAGGCAGCTGATCGTTTATCACTTTCTCTAAGTGTTGCCAAGATTGTTGAATAATGTATAGCTTTCTATTTGTTTTATAAGTCCACTGAACAGGTTGTTGAAGAATGGATTCTGGAGACTGTATATAGTAATAATTGAATTCCTTTTTCTCAAGAGGAGAGAGTAGTTATTTTAAAATACACATAAGGCAGATACAGAAAACTATGGTTGCTAGTTTAATGCAATAGCCAATTGCAAGCTATAGATTTCTTCTTTAGCTAACTATTCCAACTGTAATGTTGTACTTTTAAAGATGCAGGAAAGTATTGCTTTTAAGTATTTATATTTTAGATGATATAAAATATGTCAGTCCATAGCATATGATATTATAAGTATTATTTAAGTTTGCATCAATTTAGATTACTCTATTATTCTCTTTTATTTATGTGAAAGTATAATAACTCTGTTTGTCTAAGTATTATTTAAAATGGTGACACAATTACAATTATCGGGGTCACTAAATTTTAAATTAGTCTTATTCTAGTACTATTTCTTCTACTTTTATATACTATACTATGAAAACTCTTCTCAACTATTTCCCATAGTTTGGTCAGATCTTTTTACCTTTTTCATCAATGCTTTTTCTTCTCTCATAATTTAGTCTTGTTTTCATAATTTATTTGTAATTTAGACATGTTATCAACAATTTTAACCACAAGTTATTCTTGTCTTCTGACTTTCAGGCCATAAAAGCTTTTATATCTTTGAATTTTATGCAACCCAAAGCAAGATTATTTTTTTTCAGTTCATTATAGAAACATGAAATATTAGAAAAATCATTAATTTATCAAACAATGGAAGGGAATTATTCTAAGTCATTTAATTCTTTAGGGTCTTTTTTACAAATACAGCTTTTCACCTTCTGGAAATAAAGTAAATGGAGCTCAGTCAATAACTTGTAGCCTAATATGATTATTTGGAGGTAAGTAAGAACCTTTAACCTATTATGGTTATTTGGAGGTAAATGAGAACCTTTAAAGTGCTAATAAATAACTAGTACTCTAAAATGTAATATATAAATTGATAGCATGGAAATGGGAAACTCAAAGTCACAAATTACACATTTGTTGGATACAATGTAGAAACTCATGACAGAAACCCCTATTGAATTAATTGAGTTAGTGGTGATGACTTGTCCTGTTAACTAGCCTGCTAGGTTACCAACATTTAGAAGAGTTCTTCCAGTCTGCAAATGAAAGGGTCATCAGAATGTAGGATGCATTTGTGGAATAAAGCTCAATCTAGTCCCATGCTTCATAACATTAGTACCTAGGATATAATTATGGCAAGAATGTTTGTTTCATAATGGACTTCAAAATCTTAATCTTTTGTCTTAAACTATTTGGCCCAAAATAAATTTCATCTTTATTGTGTTTATTTCAATATTTCCAACAAAATTGAAGTTTCATGTTCAAATACCATATTTAGAAAGAAGAGAGGGTTAAAAATCTATTTTGAAGGTAAATAATCTTGCAGTAATGCAATTATTAGCATTTATCTTATCACAGAAAATGAGAGGTCTTTTTAAAGATTTATTTTATTTACTTATGCATACAAGAACTGGGTGTAGGTGAGGGGGTGGGGTAAGAGGATTCACTAGAGATGGAGTGGGGCAGATCTACTGAAATACTCTGCTGAGGGGCAGCAGTGGGCGAGTCTGGAGGGGAAAATCTATGGAACTCTTGTGGCAGTGGCTTTCGATAGCTTGATAGCACTGAGACTTTAACGCCTGCATTACCAGACTTTCATGACTGCTTGTTTTTGAGATGTGTGTTTTTATTCTTTAGAATGCCTTATCTTTCTGAACTACATAAATAATCAACATATGAAAGAAGTGAACAACTATTTTTGATCCAAATGTTATAAAGAAACATAACTTCTCTTCACACAGTCATCTGAAGTGAATCCTGTTGATTGGAATGTACAGGGATTATTCATTCCACTGCTGGATATGAAAACATATGACTTAGAAGGGCCCTCTGGACATAAAATATTTGATAGTGAATTCATATATTTTCCAGTTAAATATTAATTCTTTATAATGAGCAGAAATTTAACCATTATGGTTTGAGAGTTTATTTGGTTTCAAATTAATTGGTCTCTGTTATAAGAATGACAGTGCACCTTTTATGGTCATGCATGTTAACTTCTTCATAAAATTGAAAGAGTGTCGAGGTTTTCCAGTTTTGTTTCTCAGAAAATTTTAACAAAGGCATGAAAATTTGCACTGTTCCTTAGCTTTAGAAGGATTTTTTTTTCTTTTTTAAAGTAAAGGTTTGCTGAATGGTTGTACATAGGAGCAATATTAAGCTATAAAGAGAAGATATAAAAGGTGAGATTTTTCAAAGCACTTCTGAAAATAGCAGTCCCCATGTAATAGGATATGCAGTCTCCAAGGTGGTTCATGAAAAATACTGAAGTAGCTCCTGTGTATGCAATGTGTCTCTTGCTCTCTGCAAAGAGCAATGAACATTCTCTCCTCTGCAACTATTCTTATTCTGAAGTCTGCAAATAAAATCTTGAGAACTTGGTGAAGTAGGCGAAAAGTCTTATATGAATCTCAGTACTTTTTGGCTACATTTTTACTTGCTTTCCAAACATTTTCTTTTTAAGTGACAACTACATATAAAGAAGTATGAGGTCAGAAACAAATTAGCAACCCTCCTTGCTCTGTCTTCAAGGAGTTCACAGTCATGAAGTATATATACGTAAACATGTAAAGACATATAAATAGTCCACTCCAAGCAAAATGAACTAAGATTTTAATATGCCAAGTAAGATGGACTGTTAAAACTGAAAAGAGTATTAAAAAGGCTTTGAGGCTTGAGTAGCATATTCGTCGCACTGCTAAGAAGTTGGGAGAATTTTAATACATGGGAAATAGATGGGAATGTATGCCAGGTTCTGGGTACTTTCTAGTAAAAAAATAAACATTATGCAAAAATAATGCAAAAATAAATAAGTGCAAATATTTGCAAAACAAGTGCAAAAACAAATATGTTTGAAAATAAACATTATGTTCAGAAAATGGAAACTTTGACACTGGAGTGTGCGGAGAAATGTCAAAAGTTGGGCATACAAGTAAGGGCTAGACTAAATTGTTTTACATGCACAATTATGGTGGCTATAAATATAAAATCTAACTTAAGAATGATTCTGGCAGAGACTGAAGTGAGAGCAGAGAAGGTATGTACAGAGAGAAAACATAAACAAAATATTCAGTTCCTTGTGTAAAGAAACATTTTATGGTCCCTATCTGCTGCATCACCAGTGCCTAGACACTTCCTGCCCATCATCTATTCTCTTAGTCTCTCTTAAATGTTGACTACATGAATGGCTGTCAGTGAGAATCAATAAACTTTTGCATTTGCGACTTTTTCCTTTAAAAAAATGATTTGAAAACCCTACATACAAAGAATGAAAAATGAATGTAACTTATGTGTTTCTCATCACACACACACACACTCAGGTGTACACACACATACACACAGAGAGAGTAAACTCTCTCTCAATATGTGCTTGAAATTAAGCCTCAGATCCTGTTCCTGAAATTTATGCTTCAATTAAGATGGGGGCAGCTGCTACCCTACTTTATTTCCCTTTTGAGACTTTTATCTCTCAGGCTTTATCCTTCCCTTCATCGTTTTATCATCACATCAATCACTGTGTTTCACTCCTTGGGAATGCAGCATGCAGCACAGGCACATTTTTATGGCTAGAAAGCAAACTTACCTACTTGGCACATACTGCTTACTTAAACCTAATTAAGTAATTCTGCTGAAAGTATCACATCCTTTCTATCACAATGCACACTTGGTCAAAATAATAGGGAATGCTTTAGAGCAATGGAAAATAACTGGGTAACAATCTGAAAAAGATACAAAATAAATGAAATTGCACCTCAGCCCAACCTTCTTTGACACAATCCTCTAATGAGCCAGGGCACATTAACACCTCTGCTACAGGAAATTCCTAGCTTACAGCATCACATTCGCTCCAATTATTTTATTGAAAATTACCATTGTCGTAAGACTCCTCAGTAGTACGCCAGATTCAGTATATTTTGTATGATTGAATCATCTGTTTTTCAGGAAGTTCAAATAGTCTGGGGGAAATAATCTAAGAATTTCTCTCTATATATACATTCCTAAGGGAATGTAGCACGATTCACTAAAATGTAATATTCTTGAGACCAAGGTGCGGTGGTAGTAGTTATTATTGTTGTTATTATTATTTACTTATATAAGCATTATATATTGTATAATATTTACTTTTTATATATTATATATTATTTACTTATACATTATATATTATTTACTTATGTAAGCATTTGTCTTCTTCAAGCTGTTTGAGGAGATCATCATCTAATCTATTTATATCAACAACTTCTTTCTTAGGAAAACTACAGGCCTATGAATTGTGGTTAGTGTTGTGACTTTGAGATAATGCCATTTAACAATCTATTATTGTTCATAATCAATTACTGGTGTCTTGATATTCAGATAAATAAAATAGCATTTTATTTCTAATCAAAGATCACCAGATTAGTTTTTATACCAAATTATAGTCTTTAATATCCATAAAATGCATTGAAAGCCACTAAATGAAATGTTAACATTCATTTTACAGTAGCAAACAAATCAGTCTGATCTGTTGACATAATTCTCTAATTTGGAAATTCTGCTTTAATATACACTCTTACAGACTGTCTTCAGAGCCTAACATTAATCAAGCAGTACATATAATTATGCCTTTAACCTTTCCTTGTTACATGTATTTTATAAGAATACTGTTATTAATTTTGAAATGAAAATTTAGAATTAAAACTACATTTAAAATGGTAAAATAAGACTTGAAAATTAACTGTCAAAATTGATCTCACAACATGCTATCTTAAACTGTATTAGAAGCAGCATGGGAATAAATCAGACAATTCCATGAATTTTTGGATAGTACTTTGTAGACTGTTGGTTTTGGGTGAACCCTGTCTTCCCAGTGAAGGCAGAATCTAGATCATCAGCTGAGATGTGAGGGAAGACTGTGTAGACTAGAAAACTGAAGGGGGTGGACAATGAATCAACTAAGGTGAATAAAAGGATACCAGACTTTGGTGAAGAGCATTCTGCGACTGGACTGTGGACAACTGCACAAGTCAGGGATTCAGGGTTGCACTGTTGTTGGAATGTAGCACTAACGTGACGGACGGAGTGACATCGAGGCTAGCAACTGACAAAATGTGTGTAAGAGATTTTTGGCTCTGTGGTAGGAAATCTCCATGTGAGCCCAGCAAACATTTCATTATAAAGGATTAATCATTCTGAGGATAAGATTCAGCATGAAATGAATGAAGATACTGCTTTTGCCAAACTTTATTGTCTCTTCTGTCAAAATGTGCCAGGAAGGACAACCGATAGCAAATTATAGTATGTCTCTTTCTAATGAACCTAACATTACAGTAGTAATAAAATAATAATATTACCCCCCAGAATTGAATATTAGGACCAATATAGGTCTTTTATATCAGTAACCCTGCAATATAGACAGATAACTATTCAAGATGACGAAAATGAGACTTAGGTTAGTAATATTTTGCAGGTTCACATAGGTAATGTGAGTTAGGATGGGTTTTTCTCCAAAATCTTTTTATAACACCTGAGAGTTTTCTGTTACTTTATCCTTTTTTATTTCTTAAAAATAATACCCAATCTGTGTACCACTATACATGTGTGCAAATTTGCTTCATTATAACCTTTACAATATTGTGTAATTTCTTATTACATGCATATGTATTTTGCTTCTCCATCAATCTGAATGTAGTTTAAGAGGTAGAATCCATCATGTTTCTTTTTATGGAGGCCCCCTTAACTATTAGTGTTATGACAGGATCTGGTTCTATACTAATGTTTGCTAATGATAAATGCCAATAACAAACTTTTCCCATTTTTACAAAGAAGAGAAAACTTACACATAAACATCATGTATAATGTTGCTTTAATATAGTATTCAAGTTTATACATTTATAATTTATTGAATATTTACATAAATGACCAAATTAAATTTTATGTGAACAATTATTTTGTCTTTTTAAAAAATCTGTATTTTGTCTTTCCCCTAACAAGATTAATTTAATGGTTTTCCAACATGCATCCTAGAATAGTGGTCTGAAGATATGTCCCATGTACAAAGGATTTTTAATCAAATGCATTTTTGTCATGTTAATTTATGATAAAAACAGACCCAAATGAAAGACTTAGGCTTACCTCTGACCCTTCCTCTCTCCTCTGACTTCTCCTTTCTCCTTACTTCTCTTTATTCTCTCCTCCCCTACCTTTGAACATGCTAATATTTCCCCCCCACCTTTGGTCATTCCTATGTATTAATCAAAGCAGACCATTCCCTCCTGAAACATATTCTATCTGTAGATATGTTAATGCCATCAATAAGGTTAGAATTTTATTTTTTTTCATTCAAGCAAATTCATTACACTATTCTCTCTCTCCCTGCTTTTGACCAGAGAGACACTGTCATGTTAAGACAACACCTACAGACTTCCTTTCACTGGAAAATTACTTTTCAAATGGTAACTTCATATTCATATTTTGGGTAGTAGAACTCTATGCATAATCTATAATTTACATGTTCAATAAAATGAAAAAGCTGTTCTCTAAGACTTGGGTAGATGATATTAACTAGAGATTCAGAGGAAGAAGAACCCTTATGAAGCTTCATGAAAGAGGAGGAGTCAAAGCTGAATTAAAGAATTCAGGAGCACTGAGTTAAAGAATTTAGGTGGGATATTTGTGCCAAAGATTATGACAAGGGCAGAGGTTTGGGAGAAAAATGTGAATTGTGCAAGAGAGAGTAATTATATTGTAAGGAAGCATCTGCAAGCATAAGTAATGAAAGAGATATTTGAGAAGGTAACTGCCAGCAGGATTGTGGAAGGTCTTTAAATGTCAGGGTAAAGATTCTGAATCTATTCAATACACAGCTGTTAAAACATTTATTATAAGGGAAAATAAGGGACATTGCATTTAAGGAAATCTAAACAGGATTCATTATACTTGTGTAAATTGTTTAGTTGTGTTATAATTCATTCAGTAAATATATAAATAAGCATAAAGCTGTAGAGAGACCCAAGAGACATCTTGGGAAAGCAGCAACAAGAACTGTCAAGAAGCTGTGAGTTTTGACTTTGCTTGCATGGGAATAAGGGGAAAGGGTTTGTATCCATAGTCACTGTGTGGTCAAGACATAACCATGAGGCTGTCTGGAAAAAACATCCTAGAAATCCAGTCCATATCAGTCTGGTTAATCTTAGCAAGTGAGCCAAAGAAAACTCATAGCTCTTATGCCACAAATACCTTCGCAACTCATAAAGCATGACTACATCGCAATTCTAATTATGAGAAATTATGTCTTCAGATAGACTTAATAAAACTGAAGGAGCCCTCAGCAAGCCCATCCTTAATACTATTGCTGCTACTACAGCTGTAGCTCAGACACAGCCACTTGAGTCTTGCAAGAGGAGCTAGACTATCCAATAGTAGTAGCTTTAAATACTTCGAGTTATAGGAAATTAAAACATGCTGGAATCCATTGTTGATTTTATAATGATGTCTTATAATTTTTTCAAAATTATTCAGGGCAAAAGTGAAATAGCATCTACCTACACAAACTCACCACACCATCATCCAAAGCATCCCTCCACCTAGGAAACGTCTCTCTTTTTCTCACCACTTCAATGTCTGTTTTTCAAAGAGTTTTTTTCAGTCCAAATGCCACACCCTTAATTTGGACTAAGTGCTTTCTCAACTGGATTCCTACAATGATTCTTACTTGGATTAAGTCATAATCAGTATCACACATATACATTTCTATCCAGACTGCTATTTTTTTTTTTAAAAAAAAAAAGAAATGTTATAGTGGTCTTTTAATAAGCCTCCCTACCTCCACCCTTTCAAACCTACAGCTAAAAGCAAATCTCATGCCATTTCCATTCCTTGCAGATAATACACTTATGTCTTAGTGAAACAAGTGAAGTTCTCCATGATCAAACTCTTTTTATCTCTTGAGACTTACATCCCCATGCATGCATTGAACCTCATTGTTTTTGCACAATGTTTGTCCTCCCCTGTGTTAGATATCTTGCTAACTCTCATTTGTCATTCTTGACCCCTTGGACATACTTTAAAAAAAAAGATTTATTTATTGATGCATACAAGAATTGGGGTACAGGCCAGAGGTGCAGGGGGTGAAAGGACTCACTGGAGACAGAGTGGGGAGCAGAACAGGCAGATTGACAGATTGACTGAAATGCACTGCTGAGGGGAGCAGTGGGTGAGACAGGAGAGGTCTGCTGCACCATGTGGTCACCCCTTGGCTGGAGATCAAACTTGCACCCCAGCAGCCATGGATAGCTCCATAGTGCTGTGTCTCAACCCCTTGCGCTACCAGGGAGGCCCCTGAACATACATTTATCACCTTTTTCTCTCACTAGAATGTGAGTCCTCTAAGGCAAGGACCAGTTCTTGTTCATCTTTGTTTTCCCAGAACATTTATAACTCACAGAGTTGGCATGTATAACAAACATATGCCTTCTCTACTCAATTATATCAATAATTCTTTGTCAATTTTGATGACTGTAAACCAAATTGTGCTTTCCTCTTTGTCTTTGCTTAACAGAAATGCCATTATGGAAAGGTTGAAAAGAACAGTGAGTTCTAGAATATCTATGAAAAATGTTGTGAGTTGGCAAATATGATGTAAATGATCAGGATTGAAAACAAAAATTCTATCTTCAGCACTGGAAATATTGCACATAATACTGAAATGTGATTCAAAAATGTGATCTCTTAAAAATGATAGTATTTATACAAGCAATTCAAAGTAGATTAAAAACTGATTTTGATAGAAAAATTTTGAGTGTTTAAGTACCTTTTCAAGAAGCTGTTACTGGAATTCAGCAAGGCACTAAAACTCATTAAATCTCCTACAGTATATCTTACTTGGATTCAATCATAATCAATATCACATATATACATTTCTATCCAGGCCTCTAATCTAAAATGTCTTAAAGAAAAATAAAGACTAACCCTTCAGTGTTAGCTATACATATGAACAAGTTTGTTTCCATCATTCCATGAAAGTAAAGTACACCTAAGGTCTTGTTTTTCAATATTATTCTTTCCTGCCACTTACTTTTCCTGCTTCTACAGTGCAAGTAAGAAAGTATAATAAATAGAACTACAAGTACTGCAAAAAACAATTCATATGTAATAATTTAGATGCAAACGAATGCATTTCAGTTACCGGGAGTTGGGTTGTAAATATTGAAAAAGATACATATTGTTATGGGTGTGCAATAACTAAAAGTAAAAGCTTTTGCACAGGGATTTTTTAAATCTAGTTGCTAGAAAATCGGAAAAATCAAATAAATTCCTATAATCCCAGAATCACAACTTCCAGTTCTTAAATGTGTATCTCATGGAAAGCCTTTGTATTTCCAATTTTTGTGTATTCCAATTTTTTTGTGTATTCCAATTCTTAAATGTGTATCTCATGGAAAGCCTTTGATCTTTTTCTGAACATCTTCTAGACATATTTTTTGCCAGTATGGCCATCAAATCTGATCTGATATAGGCCAAAGGGGCACAGTTATTATAGCTATTATAGCACAGTGTCTTATCTAAATTATAATAATTTATATTTCAAAAATAGTGTTTGTTTCCTCATCTGAGTTTGCAGCAGAATCAAAACACAATCTTCACTAGCAGAAAGGGCAGTATTTATTTCATCTGATCTTTCATCAAATAGAATTCTTAATCAAGCCAGAACCTTCTGAAATAACATGACTTGGAGACATTCCAAAAAAAACTATCCTGAAAGAGATGGTAAATTGCACTTTGCTCTCATTTGTCCTAAACTCTGCCCATTATTCACCTGTGAGTTATAGTTGTCTTACCCTTTCGAGATATGTCCCATAACTCACTCTAGTCAATATGATGCATTTACTATAAAAGATTCATATCTTGGAAATAACTTGTCTGCTTCAAATTGAGGTCTCTAATTAATCAGAAGATAATTGAATTCAGTAACTTTTTAATTGCCAAGTCTAATCCTATTCCTCCCAGGTGAGTATGTGGCTGGCTTCTTTATCTGGCATATCTGTGAGATGTAGTCAAGGGCATAGTTTAAGTGGAAATCTATGACTGGACATTGAAGTTCCCCCAGATGTTTGGATTATAAAGATCAAAAGCAGCATGCCTTTATCACATGGCAGCTTGTTTCTTGTTTCAAGCAGTTATAAGTTCAAGCAAGCACATTCCACATACAGAAACCTAATAACTGTGTTTTGAATATATCAGGAAGGCCTTTACAATTTTATTCCAGAAACAAGCCTGTCACAAATCCAACCTAAGTAATGTGAGATCTATAGAAGTGAGTGTATATATCTGCCAGATTTGCCTTAAGATAGTATGATTCAGTTAGTGACAGAATGCATTTGCCATGCCACTTCCCCCTGTATTAACTAGCGTTCCCCATTTCTATTTCTCTTCTCCACTAGACCATAAACATCTTACTGTCAGGCACTGGTATTTTCCTATTATAGCAATCTTCACACCTAAAACAACCTCACAAATGGCAGATACTGATCATTTGAATGAATGAAAATAAAGTAGTACCTAATGTACTACTTTAATATATATTTATGAAGTGAATCAATGAATTGGTGAAAGAATGAATATTCATGTGACATTTTATTATAGTCATGAAATATAGGAGATATTTTAACAGTCAATTGAGACTTGTAATGGTTAAAATAAAAAAGACATTCTCTTATTTACTTTTGAAATCAACTGGACTGAAAAATTCTAATTCAGGATTTGAATATTACATTTAAAACATTGGAAGTAAAATTCCTTCCCAGTGTTTACAGATTACACACTATATTAACTTTTTTTAATGAAATCATTTTTCTACTCATAAAGCATGACATTTATGGTATACTTTAGGTGTTCGTAAATTTTACCTGTTCTGTCTATACATATACCTGATGCTGTTTCAGTAACTCTCTCCATATTTGAAAATAAATCAAAGAAGCTATTTCAGAGTTTGCAATCAATTTATTTTTGTATCTGAATGAAAATTTTAAAAAGGGCATTTCAAACAATTATAATAAATTGTATATTGTGTCAGTTACTGTTATTAATAAGGAAATAAGTACTAGGGTTGTTGTACATAAGGAAACTCACTAGATCTCAACATTCTGATCTGAGTCAGTTCAAGATCTGATCAAGAGGACTTTAGGGAAATATATTTTTTCAATTGTCTGATAGAAAAATCACTACAGAAAACTGGCCTAATCTTTGATTATTTACCTGTTTAGCATTGCTTGCTTTATACAAAGAGAATGACCCAATTCTTTCCTTCTTTTTGAAATTAAAAAAAGCCACCAAATATATTAACTACTTGCCACATAAGGAGCTGCCCCAAAGCATTACCAATCATCCAGATTACCGTGATATCGAAACATCTTCCAGGTATTTTACTTCCATTCTGAACCCTCCACTCTGAAGAAGAGCAAAGGAAAGTTGTTTTAATTGAAACTAAACTTGGAAGTACTAGTATAGGAGGGACAGTACACAAAGATCATCTTCAGGCAATTAGAAACTTCATCCATAGTTACCTATGTTTATTTTTAAGAACCTAGATTCATAATCTTAGAACATTCTTGGGTTTCTTTGCATGTTCATGTTCTCATATTACTCTATACTTGTTATTATCATTAAGGTAATGGATTGTCCCTTTGAACATATTTAATTCATTTGTTAAACTGAGAGCTCCTCTTGGCACTGTTGTGTGTGAATTACATTGTAGTCTAGTTTAACGCTAATGAAGCGTTAAACATTTAGTAACTTCTCAATAATTGTTTTCCTGAATTAATGAATGAGAATTTTCTGTACACTTCTTTCACATCAGATGTCTATTCTTTCAAAATTTTGTTTATCACTTCATTTAGCATTCTCTGAAACTATCACTTAGAAAATATTTGCTAATATCTACTGTCATAACATAGTGCTTTGCTTCTCAGAGCTTGTTATACTCTCTTTATTGTCCTGAAAGTACTTACATTATAGAAGCAAGACAAATCAAAGCTACATTAAAAAAAACTAAATTATAAAATGAAGAAGCATAGGATTGAGGAAAATGAGCATCATAAATGGTATGAATACAATGTGTTCTATAATTATGCCCCAAACTATTCCACACAGGAGATTCCTATGTAGGAAAATCTCAGCTTCTATGGGGGCAATTGCCAGAGTTATTGAATTTGAAGGACTGAAGAACTTCCTAGAATAATACAATTTAAATGAAGAGAATCAGTAATTCTGACCTAATAACTGAGTCTTAGTCATCCAGAGAAGTGGTATGATCGGCTGCATGACTGTGTTCCTGATATAACATTACCTTTCATCACTGACTCATAGGAGAATTTTAAGGAAAAATTGTGACATACAACTGAATTTATTATGTAATATATTAATATTCATGATCTAGTACTCATATCTATAGGTTATTGAACACAAAGTTTGTATCCTTTAATAGGGGATAACAAAAGGAATGGAGGAATTGTCTCCAACTTTGTCTACATATAAGTCAGGATCTGGAAGCACCACAGGCATCATGCAGAGACATAGGTACCCACTGGGATGGCAGTGCCTAACTGAAACATTAGTGTTACCAACAACATTGTGGCAGGAACAGAAGAATGTGAAATGGCTAGACATACTTTTGAATCCATGTTGGCTCCCTTTGGCAATGACTCAAAATACCACAGAGCAAGACCCCATGGAGGATTTTAGCAAGTGACAGGTTACATACATAATAGATATTTAGACCAAGGTGAAGTGACTGAGCCATGGAACAATCTTGTAAAGCTTCATGACAAAGTAAGAACTGGTTATAGATGTTTTAATAGAGATGAAGATAGTGGTGAGAGACAGTGATTATAGCTCTGTGACTGATTGTAGTTCTGTGTAAATTAAAAGAGGAGGCTACTATCTGTATTATTAATAGATATCAGGGTCAAAATTAAACAAGCCTATATCATCATCATCTGAAAAATCCAAAAGTAGTGGGCTACTGATAAGAAGATTTCAGAATTTCTAAGATAGTAAAATTCCTTTGATTTTTAGCCATGCAGAAAGCAATTTGTATATTTTACCTTTTATTTTCAAAAGCTCTATGAGGTATTACTGTGCTCATTTTCTTTAAGTGATGATTGAAGCTCAGGAAGCCCAAGTCACTTACCAGTGTGACCCAGTGATAGTGGTTGAGCCATGGTTGAAACCAGATGTGTGTGGTTTCACACACCATTAGATGTTGACACCCTTTTCTAACTGTGCTCTACTCAACTCCCTGATCTGAGTAGGATTAGGTTGACTTTACATTTTCCCCACCCTGTTCTATTTCTTTGCATAAAGTAAATAGTAAATTAATTTTACATAAAGATAGAAAATGACTTAATGGGGAATCTTTCACTTCTTGAAATCAGGTTTTTTTTTAACATTTACTTTATCCAGTATTTTTTTTTAAACGGGCTGGAATTTTCAATTTTTTTCTTATTTTAATACTGTGCAACATATCTCCCAACATCACATATTATTGATGAGCCTGATACTTTTACAGAAGACACATTCCTGTGTTTGCAGTGAGCTTGAAGTGAGCTTGAGAGTTAAGGGGGTTAAGAAGGGAGACAAGAGATAGGCTTTATAATGGAGAATGAAGCAGGCAAAAGAAGTGCTGAAGACAAATGAAACTGAAATTAAGGAAAACTCCATGTTCAACATGAGGGAGAAGCAATTAAGCTGGACTTGGTATACTTAGAAAATGGACTTCAGAATGGACAAGTCCAGCACTCTGGACTGGAATCAGACATGATTTGGGGCTTAGAGATGAAGATACCCACAGTGACAGCAAATCAATAAGGCTTCTCTACTGCTGAATGAGGATGAACCTTCTATCTATTCTAAATATCAGTGAGTTCCTAACTTAATTAGTTTCAGGGACCACATAAAACTGCTCTGAATACACTTGACAATCACCAAGAGCTAAGCTACTGTTGGTGTGACACACTCTGAAGAAAGATACCAGTAATAACTGGTAAATCTTGTTCTGAAGTTGGTTTGAAAAAGAAGCACCTACTTCTTGGGTGTTATTGGGTGTTATTGAAGGATGGAACCTTCAAGGGAGCATTACCTGTGATTGCTTTATGAAAAATGCAGTTATCTGCACTTTATCTAACTGATTCAATTTGACATGGGAAGAATAACCTACAAAGAAATTGCATTCTAATAAAAAAGGGTGTGAATTTGTCTTGGAGGACTGACATGATTGGTAAATAAATTTAATTTTAAGAGGTAAATTAAAGAAAATCTTCAATTTGCACAGTTCAGATAGTATTATGCATGATGTGGTTTTCTCCTCATTTAAAGCAGGGGAAATTTTCCAAGTTATTTATGAACTCAGTGAAAAAAAATTAAAATGTGCCATCAAATGTACTATCTTAATGTCAGTTCAATCCAAAAATTCATCATGCATTTTCAAATTTCCAGAAGAAAAAAAGTTACCCTCAGAAATTGACCTTAATTACTCTCTTTAAAAAAAAAAAAAAAGATTTATTTATTCATTTATTTATACAAGCACTGGGTGCAGTCAGAAGTGCGGGAGGGTGAGCGGATTCACCAGAGCCAGAGTGGGGAACAGAACAGGCAGATCGATGAGGTACACTGCTGAGGGGAGCAGCGGGCACGGCAGGAGAGGTCTGTGTGCCATGTGGATCCCTCGCCCGTGGCTGGGGATCCAGCCGGTGCTGCAGAGGCTGTGGGCAGCTTCTCAGCCCAGCGCTCAACCACTGCACCACCAGGGGAGGCCCCCTTAATTACTCTCTTAAATGAGCTGGACCTTGGAATGACACAGTAGAAATTTGTATGAGGGATCATAGTGGAACAGTGGGGAGAGAGGAGACATTTTGATTCTTTTGGTTACAACTAATTATTTTATGCTTTGTTCACTGAGGTCCTATAGCAACATGAATCTTAAAAATATGTTCCTATATCATGATCTATGGTAATTAGTTTTAACTCCATTTTAGCTCACAGATATCCATTTCTCCCCATCTACTCTGCTCCTTCATTGATCTGATGGCCTCTTAACTGTTTGTAACTCAAGTGTGGCAGCTGCTTAGTCTGTTTATAGTCAGAAGAGCTTTGTCACTGGAGGAAAATGGAATTCCTCTTTTGTCCTTCTGCTTTTTAGGTAGATGGATAATAGCTGTGCCTGTTGCATTTGCTAAGGAAATTAGTTCTGGCCTGGTGTCTGGGGTATGAGTCTAAATATTGTTATGTCAGAAGAGCACGGGGCTTCTTTCAGGATTACTCCATAAGTCAGGATGCCAAGAATCACACATTTAGGTGAAGCTACTATGAAGGGATTAAGTCCCAATGTTGGAGGTTGGTGTTTGTAGTCCCTGCCCTGGACCTATTGGGATCCTCGGTTACCCAGAGTCATAATAGCAGCCCAACCTTCTCCTATAGAGAAAGAGTTAATTAAATGAAACAGTGGGTTCTAAACAAAATATGGCAAAATTCGAGCAGTGTCCTCCTTCCTGTGATTGGAAGCTTCAGATTTCTTTCTTTGCAGTTGTTCACCGAATTTCCTGGACCATGGGGTATCTGGGATGTTTTGTCATGGTGCTCACATTTAGGGATTTGATCACCAAAGTACTAAGTGACCATTTTCCCTGAATGAAAGATTCCAGGGTGTTTTCATGGTTTCCTTTTTCAAGTGTGGTGTAAAACAGCCCAGTTTCATTTATATTTTACAAAGCCCACCATGCTTTTTTCACTGACAAGATTAGGTAATAATGAAGGCCATAAAACCAGTGTAAATAGGATAGTGAAGAGCCTTATAGGAACTTCATTGAGAAGCAAGATAACTATTGGGCATGAGATAAATTGCTTTCTCCAAGGAGCAAGGTCAAGGAGCAAGGGGACACATAATCAGTTCACATGACAGGCAAGAATCAATTACATTGAGTGCTAGAAACAAGCTGGTTTCCTGTTTAAAATAAAAGTCAGCTCACAAATATTGATTGAGCACCCCCCCAAGGAGAGGTATGATCCTAAATTCTGGTGATGGTGGGGAGACAGGAAGGACAACCCTAAAGGTGAGGACACTAAAAAACTTACATTCTAATGGAGAAAGCCATAAAATAGTTGATATTAAAGAGACTCAAACAGAGATCTAAAATTTTATTCAGCAGATGTACATTGGAAGCACCTGGAAGATAAGGTAACTTTCCAAGTTGAAGCATGGTTGGGATATTATGGGGTGAGGCAAGAGGGGTACCAGCCCTTAAGGTCTGACTTAGAAAGCAGTTTCACCTTCAGCTGTGGTAGGTCTGGTCACTGGAAGAACTGGAGGTGGTTTTTGTTGTCGGCCTCTTATTCAGAATCAGTAATGTGATCCCACCTAAAAAATTTGCCAGAACAGTTCCTTTAAAAAGTTGTTTTTATAATCCTGCTGTCAGCTAGTGAAGGTTCAGGGGCAGAGGAAATAGGAAACAAAAGGGAAGGGAATAGAAAAGAGAGGCAATTGTCGAAGGCTGTTTTAGTTCTCATAGAGAAAGTGAGCAAATGAATAAAATATCATCATCAAGATTAGTAAATTCAATAAAGAAAGTAAATTCCAGGAAATGAGAATGAGAGTTATTAGGGAGGCGTCTCCAAGGAGGTGGCATTCGAGGTGACTGTTGAGAAGGAGAAAGCCAGAGAGCAGGAGGGAGACTTAGAAATTACAGAGATTCTGAAGCAGACATGAACCAAGTTTGTTCACAAGGAAAGAACACAGGAGATAGGTGAGCTAGAGTTTGAGACATGCAAACTCTTGTGTGTGTGTGTGTGTGTGTTTAATATGAATTTTTTTTTTTACATTTTTGTAAATCTCTTTTTTATTTTTTTATAATTTTTTATTTTTATATTCCCCATACAATTGCAACCCCCTTATTTTGACCCCAATCCCTCCCCTCCCCGCCCCCCAACCCCATAGAGTGTCTCTGGTTCATAGTTGTTTGTTGATTTTGATTTTTACTTTCTTACAGTTATTCATTTTCCTGGTCCCTTATTTAAGTTTTCTAGATTCCTGCTATGAGTGAGACCATCCGGTATTTTTCGTTTTCTTTCTGGCTTATTTCGCTGAGCATGATCCCTTCCAGTGCCATCCATGTTGCTGCAAATTGCATGTGTTTATCTTTTTTGAATGCTGAGTAATATTCCATGGTGTATATGTACTCTTATCCTTGTTGAAAATTGTAGCCAAAGAACACCAGGGATTGGAAGACTCAGCGACTTCTTTAGAGACTCCTCTCCTTTTCCATACCACCTAGATATTTAAGGCATCAGAATGGGGACAGCCCATGTTTAACTTTCTTCTTTACTCTCAAAGTATCACAGGAAGACTTTCCTTTGGTGTACTTATTAGCCCATCTGAAACCACAGGAATCCCCTTACAGAGCTTGGTAGGTTTCCAATTCAAATGTAAAAAATGATAGTGCCTTGCAGATGCCACCACAGCCAGACTTACCACATTGTGCAGCTGTGGAAAACCCCACTGTGTTTTCGACATGGCTCTTGACAGCAAGCACTTAGGCTGCATGTCTTTTGAGCTGTTTGCAACGTCCCAAGGACAGCAGAAAACTTTCATGTTCCAAGCACTGGGGAGAAAGTATTTAGTTATAAAGTTTCCTGCTTTCTCAGAATTATTCCAGGATTCATGTGTGTGAGTGGTGACCTCACATGCCATAGCAATACTAGTGGCAAGTCCATCTATGTGGAGAAATTGGATGATGAGAGTTTTGTTCTGAAGTATACAGGTCCTGGGATCTTGTCTGTGGCAGCTGCAGGACACAACACAAATGGTTCTGTTTTTCATCTGCACTGCCAAGCCTGAGTGGTTGGATGACGAGCATGTGGTCTTTGGCAAGGTAAAAGAGGGTGTGAATATTGTGTGAGCCATTGAGTTTTGGGTCCAGGAATAGAAAGCAGGCAAAATGGTTATTATCGCTCACTCACTGTGGACAAATCTAATAAATTTGACTTGCGTTATGTCTTAACCACTGACCATTCTTTCTGTAGCTCAGGAGAGTACCCTTTTATCTCTGCTTGAAATGTCCTATAATCTTTATGCTCTCCCTATAGTTCATTCAGTTTCATATTTTCCTCATTCCATTCCAAGTCTAGCTGGCTTGCAGAGTTAAGTTTATGATTATGATATTAATAATAATCCAAAAAATGATAGAAACAATTTAAATCACCTTCCCCTCCATGTGTCTTTAATTGAATATTTTGAGGTTATTCTGTCATATACCATTACAAATTCTATGTTGTCTCTGAGGAAGAGGAATAATTGCTGAAGGAAAATGTCTGATTTACACTTGGGACCCTTTAAATGGTAGAATCCAGACACTGAAAATACTTGTTCCCCTACAAATGTGGGAAATTCTAAATCATGCTAAATAATTCAAAACTGATTTCTTGGGTAAAAAGTTATTAGAACCTATTTCTCTAAATCATACACAGAACCATAAACCAATGTTGCCTCAATAAAAAAATGGCATCTACATAAATGTAGCAGTCTGACTCACGTATTGCCTGAGCAAACTAGGTACAACAGAGAACAATTATTTTATGTCTGTAACTAATTAACTTAGACGTCCTAAATATTCTTTTGTGTTTCATGCATACACTGAACAAAGAGGAAATGACTCAAGGTCAAGGCAACTGTTATTGAATTGCAAAAATATCACAAGAACTGAAGGATTACTTAACAATTAAAGATAGGGAACAATCAATGTCTATGCTTAATCTTTCAGGAAAATATTCCTTCATTTTTAGGAAAGCATGTGATTTAAAAACCATTAACAGGTTTCAGATGTTAATGGGGATAGGTTCTGCTCAGATATCCCTGCTCCATGCATGAACTTGGACACATTTTTTAACCTTTCTGAGCTTCTAACTCCTCTGTAAAATCTGGATTATAGCACTGCCTGGTGAAGTTTGTAACAATTACTTAGGATGTGCATTGAATTGCCAAGTGTCATGTCTGTTACACAGTACACTTTCAATAGATGTCAGGCATTAATATTAGTAGTATGACTACTAATTATTATTTTCCCAACAAGAACAAATCCGATTCAGGAAGAACTAGTTGGCAGAGCCTTCAAAACATATTCGTGATCTGAAGCTCACATACCAGCTGCTAATTTGCTTGTTTATTTCATTTGATTTTCCTTAGCTGCACATAAGGGAGGTAGGTGGTAGAATTTTAATTTATTTATCCCTTTTTTTTTGAGAATGTGGGGTTCGGCTCTTACACTATTTTGAGGCATGACCTGTTGGTGGCATTGGAGATAAGCACACTTTAGGGAGGTGGGAGGTTTATGTAGCTCTCTTGGTGGCTCTAGTGTCTTTCTTTCTCTCAAGTGATCATCATAGGTGCTAGATCGCCAGTGCTGCCAGCCAAAGGTCTCTCCTCCCACAGATCTGGAAACACATGAAAAGAGCCGTGACTCATGGGCTACAACTTTTTCAGCTGCTTGATACAGCACTGATAAGCTCAGCTCCCATGTTTTCATCACCTCACAGGCTGGCTGGAGGGGAAAGGGCTCTTTGGTTTTCAAATAAAGTGCTTGCAGATGGTAATTGAGAACTACTGAGAGAATCCGTGCTTGCAGAGGTTAGAATATTTATCCTGTTTGTTTGCTGAAGTCAGTGAAAAAGGATAATCTGGGGTGAGACCAGGGTATCTTCAGATCCTTAGAGGTATGGCATTTGAAGTACTTTCAGATCTTTCTTTACAAAATCGCAGAGAATCCCTTGCTTTCCTGTGTGTTAGCCCTGTACTTGGCACATTTCTGTAGCAGCACTTTGCCATTGTTTTATCTTCTGTTGTCCTTACTGTTGACCTGTTTGTCTTCTGTGGACTGTGTGCTCTGTGAGGGCAAGTTTGCTGCCCTTTTTATCACTGACTTCCTTGAGCTCAATGTCCACAGGTGATAAATAGCAATTTGGCTGCATGGATGCATGGGTTGGTGGATGGATGGATCAATGGTTACATTGGTGGAATTGGGGGAAAGAAAAGACTCTAGCACAGTGGATTGTGGTACATATAAAAATGCTTTTTAGATTTCAGATATTATTGATTAAAAAGACAGTTCTGAAGCTCAGAAAACTTACTGTGCTATCAAAATCGAAGGCCATATGTTAAACTTGAGAAGTTACTTTGTACATAAAACCCCCAAGTAGTTTGGGGACAGTTTAAAATGAAAGAGGGGAGGAAGTGTCCTCAAATGTGTAAATGGATGTGTGTAACACATTGTAAGTAAAAATTAAAGCAAGTTTGGCTTATTTAAAGGTAAAATCATTTGCAGAAAGCTTAATGTTGCTGGGAGGGGAAAAAAAAAACATGATAGTATTTCATCCATGCACTTTTTAGGACAGTGTTTATTAAAGAGCTGTTTTGTACTGGATACAGTGAACTGAGAGATGAATTGAGCCACATATCAGTCCCCTAGGGTTTCACAGTTAAATCAAGAAGTAAATATGTGAATAACCTATTGTTGTAGTGAGAAAGTAGAGATATGATCATGGCAATATGCACACACAAGGTGGAGACAATCTAGAAAGGAGAAAAAGGTGTCATCTGAACTGGAACTTGAAGACCAAGTAGGGGGTTACCATGAAAGGAGGGAAAAAGAGGTTATGATATACATAGAGAGAGATGATGGACTAGGAAGAAAAGGGTGGATTCTGGGAAGTGCAAGTACTTTGCTGTGATGACTATATCAGTTTATAGATGAGAGAGGAGAGTAGCTGAGATAAGAAAGGCAAATGGAGATAAGTTGCTCAAGATTTGTACACCAAACTATAGATTCCACATAGATGGTCTATAACTCAAGAATATAGTGATTGGCATTAATTGCTTTTCTAAATATCAAATGGTGACTAAAGAAATTATAATGATTCTACTTTGACAGATGGGAAAGTGTGTGTTCTGTGGTTGTGTAGTCCTGATTTCAAGTACTTTCATCTTTTTGGTAAAGGCAGTTGATTAAAAACATAATAATGTGATTTGACTCTATACCCTGTGTCGATTTGATATATGTCATCTTATAAATCAGAAAAACATCCTGGAAAAATATTTATCACTATTGTTTTATTTTAGACCCTATGGAGAAATTCCTTATACTCAAAAGGGAATTATTAATAAGGTCAAGAATAATATATAGGATCACTGGTTTCCTACGCATTGACTTTCTTATGATACCAGCCAGTTCAAAATTGAAGTAATCTGCAACACGGCCTTATAAGATTTTCTATTCCTTATTTTAGTTGACTTCATACATCATCATTGTTTATGTGATTTAGTTTAAAATTTATTATTAACAAATAAATTTTAACCAGATACCATCCTTTTAAAAATCAGTTCAATTTATTGATAAAATAAAAAATAAAAATCAGTGCACCCAAATTTGTCAGGGCATTAGAGAAATTATTCTAGAAAACCAAGAGCACATCTTCAAAAGCTTCCTGGATTTGTTTGATCTTTTTTTTGACCTGCATTTATATAATGCCTATATTAAAAGACTGTGTGTTTGTGTGGGTGGTGGGGGAGGTGCATAAATAATGCTAATACTGGAAAGTACAGATGGTCACCAATTTACTATGGTTCAACTGATGACATTTGATTTTTTGACTTTATGATTGTGTGAAAGTTATACATATTCAGTAGAAACCATTCTATGTATTTTAAATTTTGATCTTTCCCTGGGTATAGTGATATATAGTACAATATCTAGTGGTTCTGGGCAGCAGCAGTGAGCAGTAGCTTCCAGTCAATTTTACCACCACAAGGGCAAACAACTGTACCATGTACTCTGTTGTATAGGTTTTCAACTAGTGATATTTTCAATTTATGATGGGTTTATTGAGATGTAATTCCATAGTGTACCAAGGAAAATCTCTGTTGCTGGACATTAGTCTGTTGGTACAGACTGTGTTAGAAGACATGAGCCTGTGTATTTTTTATGATAGTAACTCATTGAGTCCTTGTCAAGGAAGTCATTACCTTTTTATATCCCTCTTTTATAGATAAGATTACTGGGGTTCTGGGAGATTAAGTAACTTGCCCAGATCATGAACTGGGAAATGGAGGAGTCAAGAATTGAACATGTGCTGTCTAGTTCCAGTGTCCATGCTCTCATACACTGTGCTAGACCTTATTCCCTGGAAGAAAATGAGCTCACATGGGAAGAACAGGCCATGCAGCCATGTGGGGACAACTTTAGGATTTCAGAGTAAAAAGAGTTATTGTCTTGGATGACCCTGTAAGAGTTCATAAAACCTGAAACATTTGAAGTTAGACCTAAAGGATGGGTGAAATTTTGTCTATTGGAGAATTAGGTGATGGAATTGCCATCAGTAAAGGCATGGAAAGCAAAGAGTACAAAGAATATTAGAGGACAACAAACTTGGGGGGATGTGAAAACAAAGAGGGAAGGAAGCACAATGATGTTTCAAAGTGGTAGAATATGGGTGAATTAGTAGTGTGTATACATGGTGTAAATGCTTCATAGGGGTACCCCGATATTTCCTCAGTTAAAAATAAATCAGTTGATTAAAAAATAGAGGACAACAAATGAAATGGTTGGTCAGGAGTGAAATGGGGAGTCAATGTAAAGGGGCAGGAAGGAATTTAGTAGAAGGGAAGTTCTAGCAAATTTTAGAGACCCTTAAAGCCAGATAATAGAGTTTGAATTGATTCTGAATGGGATGGTATATAATAAGAAGTTTGTTTTGTTTGTTTTGTTTATTTTTTAAGCAAAAAAGTGAAATGAGGGAGGATGAATTAGCAGATATATGTTAGGTTGAATAGGTGGAAGATGGAAAAGATTTGAAAAGAGGGTCTCCCCTGGTGGCGCAGGGGGTTGAGCGCCACACTGTGAAGCTGTCCACAGCCTCTGCAACACAGGTTCATTCCTGGCCAGCCAATGAGGGTCCCACATGGTGCAGCAGACCTCTTCTGTCTCACCCGCTGCTCCCCTTAGCAGTGTATTTTGTCAGTCTGCCTGTTCTGTTCCCCTCTTTGTCTCTGGAGAATCCTCTCACCATTGCATGCATCTGGCCTGTACCCTGGTTCTTGTGTAAATGAATAAATGAATCTTTAAAAAAAAAGAAAAAAAGAAAAGATTTGAAAAGAGAAAAAGCTTGGTATATTAATATATTTATACATTTCATTTAAAAACACAAAATTAAAAGAGAACAGATACTTCTGAAGTATCTTAACGCTGAAATAGAAACAAACAAGTTCAGAGTTTTACTCTAAAGGCAACTGCAACTTACAAAAGCAATGTTTTGTAAGAGTTCATACCTTACCCTTTCTTACCCTTCACTAACAGAACTTTTTACACCATCTGGAAGAATTAATTTCTTAGCTTCTCCTTATACTGTGAAGCCAAGAGTAACACTAGTCTTTAACTTTTCCTCTTTACTTTGGTGACAGGTTTGCACAAGATAGATGTACAGAGGAGCACAGTTAGTACATCATTTTCAGATATTTGCAGCAGTCCTATGGTGTAGAATAATGATGTATGTGCTTCTTTAAAATAGACATTAATAATGATCATAGTTTACTAAGGACACAAGGGAACAGAATGGCTGAGCCAAAAGATTTGCCGACAGTAACAAACTTTCTTACCTAAGATGCTGTATTCTCTAAAGAGGCACAAAACAAAAATCCCAACCTAATTTGGGTTTCAGTTTTCTGGTGGGATTACCTGTCTGTGATGAATGAGTCCACATACATCCAGATATGAAGAGAGAGCCCGAGAGATGGATATCCAAAGAGAACTCATGTAAAAATGCAAATTCCTGCCATTTTTTATGTTAATTGGATTGAACTTGTGGAACATCTACAAATGTATGATTTCTTAGAAGCTAAGTGTTGAAAGAGACCTGGAAGATTCCAAGTGCTCTGGAAACAGCAGGTGCTATGTGGTATTTTCTTTCCATGAAGTGGATCACAATTAGGTGCATTAGACGAAATAGCAGGAAAGTTCATATAAAAGTTGTAAATGTATTGTAGTAAAGTTCATTTCTTTGTGAAAAAAAATTACTATTCAAGTGATGTGCTGCATTTAGGTGATCATATCTTTACAGTGTCCCAGAGCAAATGATCTTCTGTGGGTATTTCATCAAATAAGACCTTTTGTGTTATGTTGGTGCTTCGTTTACAAGCTTAAACAAGCTACAGCATAGGCAATATATTGAAATTATACATAAACAGTGAGTATGTTAAAGAAAAATACAGACTGTGTCTACACAGTCTACATCTAATTTAAAAATAATATTGTATCATTCAAATATAAGAATATAAACCTATGATATAGGACTGCAGGTTTCTGCATCTTCAAACTCCATTCTGATCATTTTAGATGCTGATCCCATTTTCCCACTTTGAATGTGACTATGGATTAATCAGCAGGTAAGAAACTGTGTTAGTGGTAAGTCCTACAGGCTAAAATCTTAAAACTTAACTATTGGCACTGTCTGTGCTCTGGGAGTTGCTAATATGACCAACTTTGATTTGGATCCATCTATGCATTTGATTCACTTTCTTCCACCTTTAAAGTAATCTGAAACATAAAGACAAGTTGTAAGACTAGTACAAATAGTTCCTTGTTCTCCAACTAAAACAAGTGTTAATATTTTCCCACATTTGTTTTATAAGTCTCTATTTAATATTATTTTTTCCACTTAAGAGTAGATTGCATATGTCAGGCCATTTGTTCTTTAATTAACACAGTGTATTTCCTAAAATTATATTCCCTTATATAAATATGGTGTAAATACTAAGGGCAGTACCTTCATTTATTCTTTTTTTAAGATTATTTGTATTTATTTATGCATACAAGAACTGAAGCATAGGCTAGAGGTGCAGGGGGTAAGAGGATTCACCAGAGACAGAGTGGGAAACAGAACAAGTGAACTTACTGAAATCCACTGCTAAGGGGAGCAGTGAGCGAGACCAGAGAGGTCTGCTGCACCATGTGGGTAGCTCCCTGGCAGGGGATCGAATTCCTGCCGCAGTGGCTGCAGGTAGCTTCATAGTGCTGTGATTTTAACCCCTGTGCCAAAAGGGAGGGGTTATTTTTATCTAATCTATAGTTTATATTGAATTTGTGAGTTTTCTCAATCATATTATTTACAGTACCAGTTGACCCTATTCTAGGGTCATGTTATATTTACCATATTAAGACTGCAAAAGGAGAGACTACAGTAAATAAATTTTCATTTGAAAAGGGATCATGGAGGAGTCAGATTTACTGAATTTCTTTTTACCTCAGAAGAGTTATCCCTGTTAGTCTATCAGTCAGGCTCAAGCCAATAAGAAATATTATATCATGTAAGATATATATATATATATAATGAATTATTATCAATTGATATAGATGGTAATGATGATAATGTTTCAGTTATTATTGTGAACACAATGGCATTGCCCATTGCCATGAACTTTCTTAGAAACTTGTAATATCACTATTCTTGATGGGAATATGATTTATTTTCATGGTTAGGAAAAGAAATCAGATGGAATTAATTTTTGCTTAGATGATTTTAAAATTCCTTCATATATAGTGAACTCATTTATATAAATATAAATAATTAAATTAAATGGGGTCAAGCAAGTTCAAAACTGATAGAGCAGGCCAGTGAGCGAAAACCTTGTCAGGAGTTGCTACTATAGTCTCTAATCTCAAAATCTGTGGGGCAGACCAGTAGACTTAAAATTCAACCAGATTTGACACTGCAATCTTGAAATTGAATTTCTTCTTCCTTATGAAATCTGAGTTTTTGCACTTGGTCCTTCTAACTACTTGGGTATGACACGCTCACATTTTTGGGAGTGATCTACTAAAAGTCACCTGACTGTTGATGTTAGCCATATCTGCAAAGTACTTTCACAGCAACACCTAAATTATGTGTTTAAGTTATATAACTAGCTTAGTTAAGTTAATACAAAAAACCATCAGAGACAGTAATCATAACCCACGTTTATACCCCCGGTGTCTGTGGGCCACTGTTTTTACTAGGTACATTTATTATGCATGGCTGAATGCAAACCCAGCATTCCCCATTCCAGACACCTATACTTCTCCAATGGCACCCCTATTCACCACCAATTACAGCACCCCTATTCACTTCTATTGACCAACTTAAGCATGGGAAGATTCAGGAAGTAGCAAGTGATGGTATGCAAACTTAGAATGAATGACCAGTTAGCAAGTATGTTCCAGAAATGATTCAAGTCCAATTCAAGTCTTAAAAGCTTATGCTAGATAGTTTTAAACATTCTATTTGCCTTTGTGAATCTCAAAGTTTTCAAAATGTGTTTTTGGGTTGTTTATTCTCTTCTGGAATATAACATTTTTATGCACAGATTCCTTCACATTCAAAACATTCAAGACAACAGTTCTAGCTTGTGCTACTATTTGATGGATATGTTACAGTTACAGAATAAAATGAGACTTCAAAGAGAAATTGTGTTAATTATGAATGACTTATGTAAATATAAACTTGATATACCCATATGAACCTTTTGTATCTTTATCCTTTTATTAGGCTGCTTTTTTTTTTAACTTCACCACGGATCTATAATTCATATTCATGGTTTATCTTGATGATTATCCTGAACGTTAGAAAAAGTTTTGTCCTATGTAGGGCATTTTAGGTAATAAGTAATAATCATAGAAGTAGTGTTCACTAAGCATTATTAGATTTCAAGAACATTGCTAATTGATTTATAAACATTATCTGAGTTATTCCTCATAACAACTCAAAGAGGTAAGTACTAGTATTGATTCCACTTTAAGAAAAAAAGAAAATAAAGCAAGCATAGGAAGATTAATTAATCCTAAAATTAGGATATCACCCAGATGATGTGAAGATGAATATGATTTCATATATATACATATATATGACATATGACATATATATAAAATCAGGCTGTTATTTAAAAATGAGTATTCATATTCAGCAGATGATGGAGGTGACTAATTGTTTCATTCATAATCACCAGCAAAAGGATTGTCAAATTAGAAAAATAATTTATGACGTTTTGAAATCGAGCACAAAATTTGCCCCTTAAACACCATCTTCTGTAATAAAACCCACTGTTATGACAGCTTAATATGTGAAACTCTCCACTGCTTAGCAAACATTAATCTCCTATACTGCAGTCTATAATTACCATTGCCGGGCAATTCTATGGTTCTTTGCTTGTGTAACATGTTGTCATCTAATTTTAAAGCCGGTTATTTTTTCTCCAGGGGTGTTTTTTCACCTGGTAAGGCACAAAAAGTAATGCTTTAGTTTGATCAAAAAATTTTTAAGTCTAAAGGATTTTTGATAGGAACACGGAAAAGTGTATGTTTCCAGAATTGTTTTTTCGTATTAGACTATAGTGATATTTTTATGGATACAAATCTCCTGTTGGATTCAAATTCAAGGACAGAGGTAATGATTCCAATGTTATTGTTAATATGATTGAAATGCTGTGAGAGCTCTTTGTAGCTTGTAATGTCACTAGTTCCTGGTAAGATTTAAGTATTGCTAGTGAAAAAGCAAAATGGAAAAATCTTTATTATATTTTTTATTTTATATATATTTTGTATATCATTCTTGATTCTTGTACAATGTATGCTTTCTCATCTCAGTTATAGTCCCCATGAAATTTCCACCACCAATTCACCCATGTACCATCACCACAGTCCCTTGTGCTCTTCCCACCCCTGTTTTGATCCTATTCCCTTCTCCCCCCCATGCAGAATGTCTTCACCTAGAAGATTTTTAACCACTTCCAATTCATGTACTATTTTATTCCGTCCATTTTCATTTTTACATAACTGAGAGGACTCTTCTGCTTGGCCCTGTGAATTAGTATAATTCCAACTTTATAAATCACTCTGGTTTATAACTATCTAACTTTACAAAATTATTATTTTTACAGAATAATCTAATCTTGTAGTTCTAGAATGATACATATGGGACTAATTAAAAAAGGGGAGCAGTGGGTGAAAAAGGAGAGGTCTGCTATGCAATATATGGGTTAGGTCCCTGGCCAGAGATCAACCTGAGGCTGTTGGCGGGCCTTCCTGATGGTAACACTGACTTCACCCCTAGGACACCAGGGAGGTCCAGACATAAGATTTTTAATGGTGCCACAAGAGATCTTACTAAATTCTTGTAAGACAGCATTCCATGTGGAAGCTACCCTCATACTGCTCAGCACCCAGTTGGTTTATAAAAACACAGGCATTGACCATATTGCAGAGAACAGAATATGAGACTAAGGGAGAAACTGCCCTGAAAAAGCATCAGTTACTTTCAGAGGATTCCTGAGGGAAGAGAAACTCAAGTAAGAACACCTATATGCACTAGGACTTGTAGGCATAGAGCTGGGTAGAGAGAAAGAAGTCTCTGGTGCAGATTTGTGTGAATATATGTTTCTACTATCAAAGTCTAAAACACTGTGCCTCTCAGGTCCCCAGCATTTCTGCCTTCAAAGGGTCTGTGTCACAAAACTGAAGGTCCCTGTTCATTTGTATTAAGACACTGTCTTAAAGTGGATCTGAGAGTCTTAGAGAGGCTAAGAAATCTCTGAAGTTAGTATTTAAAATGTTCTAATTTAGTCACCATCCTGACACAGATTAGGGTAGGTTTTGGAGTAACATGGAATAGAGAAAAGCTTTAGCAGATGATACATAGTTTTCAGGGATGATGAATTAGTTCCCTAGACAGTTCATCCTAAGTGTTTCACCAATCCCTAAGAGAAGAAAAATTCAAAGTTACCAACTAATCGATTCTGAATAGTATATGATCGTCTATGTGGTCTTTGTCTACGTAATTATATAGCCATTTATTCTTTAAGACAGCATATTTATTATTTGTTTGGGTTATCAGATTCATTCATTCTTGGAACCTATGGAGCCTGAAGCTTTCTCAGGTTAGGTCTATCCTATCTCTAGTAAAAGAGTGGGGGTGTACAATTCATCCCTGCTCTTAAAAAATGGGGAGACCATGGGGAATGATATTGCTAAATATGTGAAAAACATGGTCATCTTTTTTGCTGGATGATAATTTATGAGATGTTACTTACTGGTGCAGATGGGAGGGTCAATCAGTCATGGCTTTGGAATTATGAAAAGGAGACTCGCTCTAATCAGGGTGGTTGGTTGTTATGTAATGACTAAGGTATCCTTGATATCTGGACCTTCAGATAATATCTCTTTAAGTATTTTTTCCACCCTAGGGTTTCTTATTTGAGTTTCACATACTAGTTTTCCTTTCTTGACATATTCCCTATGGACGATTCCATGCCTTCTCCTTCTATCTCTACTGATCTTCTTTTACTCTGAGGAAAAGTCTTTTAATTTCTGTCAGTGAGTAAGGCAGTCTCTCTCTCTTCCTCTCTCCCTCTCTACATTCTCCTGTCGTCCTCTCTCTTTTCCTTCATCCCTATCCCTCCTTCAAAAATTTTGTTTCCACTTGACCATGTAGGGCTTACAAATCCAGGTCCCAAGTATTTGCAAGCACAATTATTCTTTATCGTACAGAACTTGGAGAAATCTTTCCAGGAGGTAAAGGAAATTATTTCCATGCCCTTCTTCTAATGCACCTATAATAAGAAGGAAAAGAAAGTAATTAGTCTTGCAATTAAAAGAGTCAGAATGTATATAACCTGTCCTATCCATATATTTTGGTTTAAATTATCTGTTAATTGTATTTTATCCTGATGAAGTCCCCTGTTTCTAGGAACTTCTATGAGTATGATAAGAGAAAAACTGTGTATATTCCACTGGCAGATTCAGCTGGGATTCTAGTACCAAGACTGGGGGATCAGCTGAGCTGTACCCCTTATGGCATAGTAGTCAGAATAAAGCCCCTTCTCAGAGTATGCTATTCGCTGCATGTGCATGCAGACTAAATCTGAAAAGTATGAAAATTGGAATAAAGAATAAAAAACAAAATGCACATACATCTACCTAAAAGACAGATAAAGGTGATAGGGGATCAATCCTCCTTTGATTATCCTTTGATTTTCTTGCCTTAAAATATATATTTCTCAAAGAAAAAATCGCTTTCTGTGGTGTTAAAACAAACTTAAATTTTTCAACTATAAAATATTCACTGCATTATTTGAAAAGTCAAAACTATGCATGCCTAGGTTTTCAGACTTCAGAAGAAAAAAACAATTCTTCTTGGAAATGATATACACATTGTGTAAGCTTTGGTATGGTTGGCAATTCAGTGAGCATAGAGATGAGAAGGGGAAAATAATACCACAGAGGTTACCAAAGATGTTCCTTGTTGCAGTTCACAGCTTCCGTTGGACTGTAGAATTCAGATTTATTTCTAAACATTCTGAAGAATCTTTCAGGGGAGGTAGCTGTTAATCTCAACAGTCTGGGAAAAAATTTGTAGGAGATATTTTCAATGAAGCATACTTAAGCATAAGTTGAGCAGAATATTAAAGAAAGAACAGCATAATTTTAATGATCTTGGGAGTATGTATGTGCTTTTAATAATTTTAAGCCAGTACAGTTTTTATAATGACTTCTAAATATATTTAGTATGGCAGGAAGGTGTTTAATTTAATTTTAGATCTCATATTTATTTTATTTCTGGAGCTCTCTATTTATTGCTCAGTCCTCACCCGGAAAAAAATAAGGGACCAGTCATGTGAGTGGCTCCTTTCATGTAATGGGAGAGGTATTTTTCTTCTATCTCATAACACTTAATTAGAAATGCATTTTTGTCAGAAAGCATTTTTCCTCCAGTGAACATAGATAGCAGCCTTATTCAATATGTTTGCAGCCTTTATATTTATCAAGTGCTTTAAAATGAGCTTGATTAGATAGGTATCCACTCTATCATCTAAGAAAAAAATCAATTTGGTGTATCATTCCCACCCAACAAGAGCATACATGTGTCATCATAAGGGTATATTGATTTAAAAAGAGGTTAAATTGCCTGTTCAAGTTGGTCTTCCAAGTCAGCAGAAGACAGGGCTATAAAATTTGTTATTCTGTTGCCTCTAGTATATTGCCTTGGTTGCTTTGCTATGTGTCTGCTTTTCATGTGTTAATCAACAATGCCATAATTATCAAGAATGGCAATTACACATCAATAATTCATCCTCCAGTGTAAGTACATAAAGGATTAATGTTACAAGGGCTCTAGAATATAGAGAAGGAAAGGTCACTAAATGATGTATTAGAACAACCATGATAACAGACGAACAAATTAAACCTAACAGTAGAGATCAGCATCTGTTGGATAAACCTAATAAAATCTTGTAGTTTATTGATGTTGTTCCTCCACTGGGCAGAAATAGCTCTAGGATAAGATAGAAAGACACCAAATAAGCATGTGGATCAGAGAGAATTGTTGAAATGCATATGGAGATCAAGGTAGCTTAAAGTAAAGTTGTTAAGTACAAATTTCAATAGATCCATCATTGCCAAAATCTCATCTTACCTTTGGAATTATTTTCCGTTACTGAATTGTAAAGAAACCAAGTTTTGTTGTTGTTGTTGTTTGTTTTTTTAACTCTGAATCAATGATTTCTGGTAATCATTGTTTTGGTGAGTCTCTGAGAGGCTCTTTCACTAAAGAAATCTTTTAAATACGTAAGAGGTTCTTTCTCCTTTAATGACCACTCTCCCATAGACCAAAGTGATCTTTCATCTTGATGAATTCTTTTAAAATCTAGTGAATATATATATATATATATATGTGTGTGTGTGTGTGTGTGTGTGTGTGTATATGTGTGTTTGTGTATACATTGTATATATTTGACTTATACAGACAAAACAGTATATGAAAAATAACTCTTTAAATATTTTGTTTTACATTAAATTTGCATTGGCTCTTGTAGGTCTGAAGAGACGCTGCGCTATTTTAGCATTTACAATCAAAATGAATTCAGCTTCCAAATTACCAATCCAAAAGCTGTGTAAAGATAATGACCAAAATATTTCCATAAACATATTGACCACAGAATTTATTTCAAAAAAAATAAAACAGCCAAAAGTCTAACATGGGGATGGATTACATGAAGTATAATTATTTTGTATGATGGAATAATTCAGATATTAGCAATTATATTTAAGAATAATTTTTATGATCCAAGAAGATGTCCCATGCAATTAAGTTTTTAAAAAGAACAAAAAAATTGTACAGAAGGATATTTTATACCTTTCCATTTGCTACATGATTCTTTAAAAATTTTGGGAGGAAATATCACAAAACACCTAAGCTTTGAAAAGGAATTATGGGAAAATTTTATTTTTATACTTTTTTGTGTTCCAGATTTTCTACATTAAGAATAAAATATTTCTTTAATCAGCCTAAAACGATTAAGATTTCCATTGTATTTTCTTTTTAATGAATTGGTTCAGTTTCTGAAGCATGTGAAGTTTGTTTTTGGGATTTACTGTGCTTCTGTCTAAATATTATTTTCCTATTCTGATCGCTGATTGCTTTATGTCATTTACTTCTATGCTCAAATACCACTTTCCAGTAAAACTTTGTAAAAGTAACCTATATAAAAATGACCATGGTCATTTTCATACCATAATCTTGCTTTATTTTCTTCATGGCACAACCTGAAATTATACTAACTCATTTTTCAGTCTAGTTATTGCTTAGTTTCTGTCTATTGCATTAGTAAGAACATCTATGAGAGCAGAAGAAAACTTGCTTGTCTTGCTTAATTTTAAATCCCCAGGTCCTAGAACTCTATCTGGCATGAAGTTCTCACCAGATTCATATTTGCTAAATAAAAGGGCAGAGTTGCACGTTAGCCTCTCATAGAGCTTGTTGCATATAATATCACATTTAGTTATTATTTCCGGACCAGAGATTGAATTGTAGATTAAGGAATTTTTCAAATTAGAGAACCAGCATAGTATTTCAGGTAAAGCTAAGTCAAAGATAGAATAATTGTTCCACTCTAGCAGGACATTCAAAGTTTCTTGAAAGTGATGGTGTCTGAGTTATAGTAATAGCTAGTGTTTATTGAGTGTGTTCCAAGTACTAAGCATCCAATATATGCTTTAAATACATCATATTTTATAAATCCTCCCAATAACCCTAATTTATCAGAGAAGTAACTGAAAATTAGAAAGTCTCAGTAACTTGCCCTAGGATATCCAGCTAATGGTAAAGCAGAGTTTCAACCCCAGGAAGCCTGACTTAGTCTTTCTTGGTGCTTGTAGAGGATTGCTCTCAAGGAGGTTAAGATTTTAATCACCAGCGGAAAGGGAAAAAAGACATCCCCAGTGAGAGGCATTGCATCACTTGTATATAAATTGCTATATGCCTTGAAGTAGCTAAGTAAGTTTGATTGCTTAAAGCAATATAAGACCAAAAATTAATTAATCACCTTTGTTTGTACATATATCTACTTACACAACTATTTTGATGTAAAATTGAGAGAAAGTAGCATCAATTTCTAAAGTAAATAATGGAGGAAATCTAGTAAATGAAGAACTCTAGTATATTTAGGTTTTACTTGGATTTGTATATTAGGTTTGGTCTTCCTATTGGTTGCTTTTAAGTTGTTTGAGTGACATCTTTCAGGGAATTCTACTTTCTAGACAAATGTGAAATTATTTTTCTGTAAAAGGACAGATTTCTTCTCACCTTTATGGATAAGTTAAAAGGTGAAAATGATGGAAGTGAGACCTCCCATGGGATTTAAAGTACCTCTAAAAGCTAACAGTTGCTATACACTATAAGATTTTTCCTCTTGAGTGTCATGATAATATAGTCTTTACACTAGTTGTGAAATAGACGCATGTCTTTCACTTAGGCAGATAAATAGGTCCTCTAAAAGTAATCTCTTTATTCTGAAAAATTGGATAGAAACTATTAAAAAAAAATAGTTGAGGGAAGGAAGTGCAATGGACTGTGGTGGTAGACTATGGTTGATTTATTTATGAGTGCACTATGATGGTAATTCCTGACAGGAGTATCCAAATATTACCTCAATTACAAATAAATAAATAAGTAGATAGATATATAGATTAGATTAGATTAGATTAAATAGAATTGAGAAAGAGTAGTCAGGGGCAGCCTTTATATATATTTTAGTTAATTTTTAATGTCACTCCCTTACCATATGCCAATAATACAATGGAAACGGCATCCAGTTATAAATGTTCTGGCAAATTTTAGGAATAATAATAGTATTATTAATATAGATTTATTAATATCAATTAATTAATTGATCAATATCAATATCAAAATTTACTAAGCATCTATTTTTGTAGTAAAAGTATGCCATCCCTTGAATATACTGTAATTTAGTTTACACAATTAGCCTGATTAGTTTTTTTTTGCCCTTGTTTAATAAATGAAAGCTCTGAGACCAGAATGGGGATGTTATATCCCTCCAAGCCTGGTGGTTAAAGTGGTCAGTATGGCTTTTGTACTTAGATGAGATGACTTCCAAATCCAGGAATTTTAACTCCTACCATGTTACCATCATGGTAGGAGTTAACCTGAATTTAAGAAAAAAACTCTTCTTTCAACAATCATTTAAATTCCAGGAGTTGTTACTACACATAGTTAAATATATATTCATTTTATATATATATATATATATATATATATATATATATATATATATATATATAATGCAAGTAGAAGAATTATTTAGCTTATTCCTAAGAATACCCAGGAATATTTTTACCTTTTTTTTTAAAGATTTGTTTATTTATTTATGAAAGAACCGGGGTACAGGCCAGATGTGCGGGAGGTTGAGAGGATTCACCAGAGGCAGAGTAGGGAACAGAACAGACAGAGTGACTGAAATACACTGCTGAGGGGAGCAGTGGGCGAGACAGGAGAGGTCTGCTGTGCCATGGGGGACCCTCGCTCTCCGACTGGGATCGAACTGGCGCTGCAGAGACTGCAGACAACTTCACAGTGCAGCACTCAACTGGCTGCACCACTTGGGAAGGCCCTATTTTTACCTCTTCATTTACCCACTATTACAGATTATCATAAATTTCAAAATAATTAGTATGAGACATTGTTTTTAATTTCTACAAGGTCAAAGGTCATGTGTTCTATTTCTTTTGTGACACCTCATTGTGTTTAATACAGTACCCTGCAGAGTTAAGTGCTCACAAAAATGCTTGTTTATGGACTTTTTCCTTAGGCACCTGTCAATATCCAACAGTGTACTTTTAAGACTTAATGAAATTGTAGTCTTGTAAAAGAAATGTGCATCTGTTCTAATATCCCATGAAAATCAATTCATGTTATATAATGATTTAAAAATATTCATTAATTTTTCCCTGCTTTCTTATCACCTGTTTATTAAAGAAAATAATAACCATGTATTTTTCAGCAAGTTGAATCTTGAAGAGGTTTGATATGATCATTACTCTAGAATGTGTCCTTGTCGTTTATCTTCCGTTTTACCAAGTATCCTATAAAACTTTTAGTTTTTAATGCTAGTTTCTTTTAATTATTTAGAGTTTGGGGAAGTTGAGGCTGTCTCCCAAATTTACTCTAAATTATCACTCAAACTACAACATAATTTAGCTGTATTCTACCATATAAATATAATAAATTCCAGGAAGCCTGTATTTTCTTACCCTGTGCTATTACTGCTTTATAACTTGAACTCTCTGTACTTAAGTTTCTCACTGAAGTATAGAAGTTGAAGAAGATGATTTTTAAGGTTTTGATATTCTTTTCTGGTATGATATTATAGCATACTATATATATACCATATAGTACTATCCATAACAAATATTCTCTGTATTTTCCTGATTACATCAACTTGAATGGATTTTATCTAGTGTGAGTCATGATTGGAAGAGCAGATTCATTTTGACTCCAAGTAGAAATATGGTCTGCTGAATTCTCTTAAGTGTGATTCCTATTTTATTTCAGTATTTTTTTCCTCCATCATCCCTGGTATCTCCCTTTTTCCCGTCCCTCTCCCCAGAGTCCTCAATGTTTATTGATATCCACTAGTTTTGTAAGTAATTTACTTTATCATATTATCTGCTATGTAAATTTCCATTTACATGTAAATGTCCATTTACATGTAAATCTGTTTTTATTGTTTTGACTTGATTACTACACTTAATTCTCTCAAACTCACTCCATTTTACAGAAAATGATTATTTCATCATTTTTTACAACTGAATAGTATTCCATAGTATAGATGTCTCACACCTTCTATATCTGATCATATACTGATGGGCATTTAGGCTGCTTCCTTATCCTGGATAATGTAAATAATGATGCTGTGAACATTGTGGGACATACATATTTTTCATGTTAATGGTTTTATATTCTTGGGGTAGTTCCAAGAGTGTGACTAGGGTTATGCAGTATTTCCATTTTTGGTTTATTAAGGCAAATTCAGATTGCTTTCCATAATGGTTGTACCAGTTTACATTCTGACCATCAGTATAATGGGGTTCCTCTTCCTCCATGTTCTCTCCAGCACCAATTGTTGTTGGAGGTCTTTTTTAATGTGTTTCATTGTCACAGATGTGAGATGTTACCTCATTGTGGTTTGAAACTATGTCCTTTTGAAGATTAATCCTTTTATCATTATGTATCTCCCTCTCTGTTTCTGACTTTTTATGTGGAGTTCTGTTTTACCTGATATTAATACATATTAGTGTTTTATATTATTGTTATAGTACATTGTAGATGATATACATTGATAGATATCAACATATTAATATAGCCATTTTCTCTTTATTTTGAACCCTTGAGGAAATATATTTAAAAGATTTCCCACCAACCCGAAAGTCTCCACAAGAAGTAGAAGATAAAAATAAAGTTTTATCATTGAATAAGCATTAATTCATTGTGTGGTACACATCACAGACGATTCATTTAAGAGTTATCAAACAGAAAGACATATTACTTTTTCTGCCATGCAGATAGAGTCCATTATATATATATATGATGATTACATTACATAGAGATGGCTCCAGATCTTTGTAGAAAAAGAAAAATACTTGGATTTTAAAACTGCTGAGAGTCTTATTTAGGTTTTAAAAAGGTTTGCATATATCTCAAAGGGGTCAGAGAAATAAATCACAATAACAAGTTTTCTACGTGAAGATTCTAAGAAAAGAGAGGATGATGGAAGAGTTTCTACCTTTTTGCACCAGAGAAAATTCAATCCCTTCTTTCCTAAATTTGTATTTAATCTTACAAAAAGGGAGAGGGCACCTATTACTGCAAGGGGAGGAAGGAGATACCTGGAAATACTAGGAGAAGGAGATACTGACCTATGTTGACACCTGGTGGGGGGGCTACTCATTAGTGCTGTGTGCCCCTTACTTGGTCTCCACTGGTGAGATGGGGTTGTTTGGTAACCACTGGGTAATGGTGGAAGTCCTGAATCTCCACTAGCCTCCCCTCCTCTGACATAGTCCCCTACTGCTCACAGGGGAGCAGGAGTATCTCCTTACTGCTTGCAGGGGTGCAGAACACTTTATATGGTGTCAATCTCCCATTTTCTAACACTATGTTGGTGAGGATGATAGGGTGCCTTATTACAGTCTTACCAGGGTGGTTAACAGTCATGGCTCCCAAGTGTTGCTCATCCGATCAGAATATTTGTAGCACTTCAGTTGAAAAATTAAGATAATTTTTTGATCAAAGAAAAAGTGCCCCCCTTTTCTCTGATTAAAATTGTCTATTCCTTCTATTCAAGGAAAATCTAAAAGGATTTATTTTTTAAACTATCAAACAAGTCAAGTTAATGATAATGATAGGGGAAGAAATTTTACTTCTGACTAAAAGAATGATAACTCATTTTTTTCTTTAATGAGAACAGTAAGTAAAAATAATTATTCATGCATGCTTGCCATCTCATTTAGCATTGATATGAAATTCTCTCCAATAAAACTCAAGTGGTATATTTTTTTTTGGAAGAATGGGCTTTAGGAGGTTTATTATTTCCATTAGGCTGTAGAATTTGATTATTCAATCAACCTACTTCAATCCAGAAAAATCTCTTATGGCCCATTAATTTAAGGAACCATCTTTGTAAAGCACATGATTGTAAAATTAAAAAAGAAGAAAGAAAAAAATTAGACTGTTCTTATTGCTTTCCTTCCTTCTACTTTTATTCTTTGTTTTAAATAACTCTTGTTGCAATTCACTTGCCATAAGCTCATTAAACACATTTCTAGCCATTTTTATTCCAGAAACTTCAATAATAAAGATTAATATGCTGATCCAAACTCAATTACTGGCCTGAGCATATCAAATATATTAAGTTTCTTTTTCAGCATAAAAAGTATATTTTCACCAGAAGAAATGTACATTTTTTAGGCTTAATTACTCTGGAGGGTTTGAGATAAAACTTTTAGATTTTTCACTGAACAAGTGATTTTAGGAAATATATATGTAATATTGAATGTACAAAAGCATTTTCCAAAGAAAAATATACTCTGCTTCCTGATTATGATTCCTGAAAAATATCTTCCTTCAAATCATGTGAGTAAATATGAGTGTGTGTGTGTGTGTGTGTGTGTGTGTGTGTCGGGACAGGTTCTAAATGATAAATAGTAGTATCTTTAGAAAGCTTACATTGTCTATTCTGTTCACAGATGAATTGCATTAATAATGACTCTTCAAGCTTGGGATTACAAAAGTTGATTGAGATCTGATCTCTCATTCTAGTTTGTTTATTAAAATTGCTACTTCTCAACACTGGTATCATTAAATGCGAAACCTATATTAAGATACTTTTTGTTGAATCAACATAGGAACTTTGAGTAAGAACTAAATGGAAAAGATCACACAGCTCAAACTCATACTTATTCCACTATTCTGTAATGATTTTTTTTCTTTCTAAATCAAATTTTAATATACATGTAGATTATATGACTTTCCATATGTTTTCATATTAGGTGTTTAGGAGTATCCTTGTTTCCAAATATCTCTTTATTTTTTTAAAGATTTGTTTATGTGTGCATACAAAAACTGTGGTACAGGCCAGAGGTGCGGGGGTGAGAAGATTCACCAGAGACAGAGAAACAAAACAGGTGCACTGAATTACACTGCTGAGGGGAGCAGCAGGCAAGACTGGAGAGGTCTGTTGTGCCATGTGGGTTGCTCCCTGGCCGATCGGGGATTGAACTTGTGCTGCAGAGGCTGTGGATTGCTTCATAGTGCAGTGCTTAAACCCTTGCACCACTAGGGAGGCCCCCCAAATATCTCTTTAAATGTCAACAGCAACATGCTCCATATACCTAAGTTTCTGATAGTTTGACAAGAATACAATGACTTTAACAATGTCAAATTTTTGTGAAATCAAATTTGGGCTATATGCTTAGCTACCCAAACTCACTACAGTGCAAATTTGTTCAATTATTTCCATCATCTGTTATATTTTACAAAAGATGGGGCAGGGGATGAAGATATTAGGAATATACACATATGTGTATAAGTACATACATACATCTGTATGTATATATACCTAGTGTCGATGAAAATCTGATGCTTAATTTTAAATGTCCTGCTGCCTCTTTTATGAGAAATATCAGTCCTTATTCTTTTGATTATGGGATCATAAAATACTAAAGAGATCATTAAAGGATTGGATGACTAAAGGGTTTTTCCCATTAAAATCAGTAGCAAGTTATTGATATTCATAGTAATGAAATTGATGCAGCATTTTTCTAGATTTCATTACTTTTCAGGTTTTTTCCAAGCTGAATTTGTGGAAAAGATGCCAGATAGAAGAGAAATAATACTGTACAATCATCTGTTGGCATGGGTTCAATTTTGAGAATATAAGGATGATATGTATGTTAAACATATTTTATTTACCTTTCTTTAAATATAAATAATGGATATTAACAATGAACTGTTAGATAAACAAGTATAAGGGATAGGGCTAGACATAAAGCTTGAGAAATATCCTCTGGGTAAGATGCCTAGTAATCAGAATAGTTTTGATCTTTTCATCATGAGAATTCTTAATGTAGTCTATTAATCATTGCAATGGAGTGTCTTGATGCTCTCATCTGTAAAATAGAAATAATGGCCCCTTTTCCTTACTTATCTTACAGAATACAATGAGGGATAATAGCACTTTTCAAGAGCATCTCTAAAACCATTACATAGAGTTTTACTATATCTGTGTGGAAATATGCCCTTTGAAACCCTTTAGTGAAGAGAGTGTTAAATATATTAGAACTCAATATACTATCCCATGCATATTTCTGAGTTATGAGTTTGCTAGAGACACTAATCTTATTTTCTGTTTAATTTTAAAAATTAGGATAATTACTAAATTCTAAATTTCTACAATTCATTTTAATAAAAATATCAAAATGTTCTTTACTATTTGAGAATACTTTAGTATTTATAATGTTTTTAAAGATCCATTTATTTATGCATACAAAAATTGGGGTGTAGGTCAGAGGTGCTGGGGTGAGATGAGTCACCAGAGACAGAGTGGGGAGCAGAACAGGCGGATCTACTGAAATACACTGTTGAGGGGAGCAGCAGGCAAGTCAGGAGAGGTCTGCTGCACCATGTGGGTCAGCCCCCTGTCCAGGGATCGAACTCACGCTGCAGTAGCTGTGGACTGCTTCGTAGTGCTAACACTTAACCCCTTGTGCCATCAGGGAGGCCCCAGATTTTGTAATTTTTAAGTAATATTAGAAAAACTAACTTTCCCACATCACTCTCTAAAAGTTCAAGTTTACATGAAAATGCTTATTATTGAATGACTTCTATTGACATATATGGGGAAAGTCTCTCCCATATATGTACTACTTTAATCATAGCCTTCCTTTTCTCCAAATCTAACCTCTTGGTCTCTTATTCCCTATACCCAAACTGTACACTGTTTAACCCTGATCTGTTTTCCCAACTACCTATTGAGATTTTCAGGTGTGTGTTTTCACTGCCTTGTGTGATAGGAATTTATAATTGGAATTCTGATTACTTGTCAAGAAAATACAATCTGTTTATCATCTCTTTGATTTGAGAATTTAACCTTACCTACCATTAAAAGCAAATAAGGCAATATGATGGGAATTTTTTTTTTATTTCAAGATTTATAAAACCTCCTTAAGTTTAGCTGTCATTAGAAATGTGTAATGTTATAATGTGAAAACAAAGCACTGTTGATAGGCATACAGAAAGATGGAAATAAATGGTATGCAAATCCAGTACCAGTATGGGAAGCATAAATTTTACTAACTGAAAAATTATTTCCAAATTAATTTGTATAATCAATTAAAATTTCAATAAATATTGTTGTTTTCAACAAAGTAAAATTCAATTTTGTTAATCATAAAAATTTTATGACTTAACACACACAATAGGGTAGTAAAATTCAATGTATTTTAAATTAGTAAGATAGAGACTTGCCATATTAAATCATATCATAAATCTACAGTAATAGATTGCTATTTTATTTTTATTTTTTAAAAAAATCAGTTATTTAATTCATTTATAATTTTGACTTCTTTTCACATTTTAATTATTTGGATCCCATGTGTACATATATATAATTTTCTTCAATCTTTTATCATTGAATTTTTTGAATTATTTTTTTCTGAATTCTCTAATATAAAACTTAGTTTCTTTATTGCTTTCATTATGCTATCTAATAAAGAAAGTTTTTAAAGCTGTAAACATGACTTTGAGATGACATTTGGTTATACCTCAGATGTTTTCAACAGTGTTTTTTTTTTTTCATATCTAATACAACCTGCGATGTGCTATTGTAGTTTTGATTTTCTCTTGTGTGTTGGAACATTTTTTCAAATGTCTTTTGTTGTGTTTAGGTTAGATCAACTGATTTGTTCAAGGTGTTCTTATTTGGGAACTAAGTTATTTTTATTTTGCAGTGGAAATTATCAATTTTTGTTGTTAATGGATGATGGGCACATGATAAGAAGGTGAATGATCCAATGTTTATTTTATCAATCTTATTAAAATTCCAATGATTTTTTAAAACTCCATCTATTAAAAAAAAGAGAAAGTATTGATTTTTCCTGCTTAGTCATGTATTTCTATAGATTAGAGCTGTGTTCTTTCACGATTTTCAGAGTTTGTTTTGTATGCTTTGATTTAATTTTTTCAGTCACATGTTTTGTGATAGTTATATCATTAAATATTTTATTTATTTTTTATGCTTACTATTTATGTTGTTTTCCATCTAAAATTATCACCCTTATTCATGGTGCTTTTATTTTTGATGTTGTACTTTTCTCCTCTGATGTTTGTTACCACTTTCATCTTATTTTAAGTGATTTTCTTTTAAGCAGCATATCCTAGGATTTTCTTTCCTTTTTCCTTCTAAAAGTAGCAGACTTTTACTGGGAAATTTAATGTATTTATTACTATAGCACAAGATTATTTGCTTTATTGCTTTATAGTCAATACTTTGGAAAATATATATATATATACATATATTCCAAAATAGTAAAACAAGTATCATATATACATACTGTTTGAATCATTTTTAAACTTTCCTTTTCAAAATCTCATTTTTTAAAAAATGTTTATTTATTTATGCATACTAGAGCTGGGGTACAGGCCAGAGGTTTGGGGCATGAGAGGATTCACCAGAGACAGAGTGGGGAACAGAACAGGTGGATTGACTGAAATACACTGCTGAGGGGTGCTGTGGGTGAGTCAGGAGAGGTCTGCTGCACCATGTGGGTAGCTCTCTGGCCAGGGATCGAACTCGTGCTGTGGTGGCTGTGGACAGCTTCATAGTGCTGAGTCTTAACACCTTGCACTATCAGGGAGGCCCTCAAAATCTCCTTTGTAATAAAACAAAAATGGCATCTTTTAATTATGCTATATAATAAGAAAAGAAATTTGCATATTTTTACTTTCCATTTATGTTTATTTAGAACTCAAAATCTTTTTAAATAATTGTTTTGAAATCTTATTATTTTTTAAAAATAATTTGATACCTACATTTAGATCTGTAAACACATCTCAATTATTGTTGTTAGTAAGTAGTTTTGATATTTATCATAATTTAGTTCAACATGTCTTCTCAGTATTTAAATTCTCAAGCTACTTGAATATATATTCAAATAATATTTTAAAGAATGGTACATAGATGTGCTCTTTTTCTGGGCTTTAGCTTTGCTTGAATATCATTTTATTGCTTGTTGATAGAAACAGTAGCTTTCTGGGTATAAAATTTTTAATCTTAACATTTTCCCTTGAGGAATTAGAGATGCTTAAACCAAAAGAAGGAATATATATGTGTATAAAGTCATAACATTGTTATGTGCAAAAAGGGTCACAGTTAGTCTAATTCCACAGGGAAAAACAAAGATCAGAGTATAGAAGCTGTAGAGAAAGTTGGCTGAATAAAAGGTTGATCTCTTTAACACCTAAGAGATTTCTAAAGATGTAGGCAAACTTGCCTTACCAAGTCATAATATGTGACACGAGTGTCCCTGAAGTGATTCTTTGCCTACCTCTCAAGATACTGTTCAGATACTAGATAATGTTAAGAGAACTTTTTTTTTTTTTGGTAGACCCTCCGAATAGAGAACCCAGCCTTTTTTTCAAGGTCAATACATGTGTCTGTAAGTTGTACTGACACAAAATCATTATGACACTTTGTAAAAGTTGAGCATTTATTTATTTCTAAGAAATAATAAATTTCTAGTTACTTTGGGAAATTAACAAATGAATAGCCTATTGTTCATCAGACTATCATAGTTTTGTACTACATGGTGGAAAAGTGAGCATTTCAGGTATTCTGTAGATGCTATGACTCTTCTGTTTTTTAAAGATTTTATTTATTTATGCATGCAAGAACTGTGGTACAGGCTAGAGGTGTGGGAGTTGAGAGGATTCACCAGAGACAGAGTGGGGAACAAAACAGGCAAATTGACTGAAATACACTGCTGAGGGGAGCAGCAGAAAAGACAGGAGAGGTCTGCTGCGCCACGTGGATAACTCCCTGGCAAGCAGGGATCAATGTTGCGCTGCAAAGGCTGCAGACAGCTTCACAGCACTGTGCTTAACCCCTTGCTTCCATCTTTTCAGAGCCTCCTTTAAATGTCAGATGAGGGTAAAATGGCCATTCATATTTTTCACACTGGAATCCCCAAAAGGATTGTAACCTAAGCAAAAGCCGCTGGTGGAGGATCTCTTTGTGACTTCATTAGATAGTATGCGACTGTTAAGTAGAGGGATTCTAAACAATTCTTTTAGGAACCATTTTATACTTTTTAAAATCCCTGAGTTTCCAATGTTATTTGAATTTGTAGTCTAAATATTTAATGTTTAACACAAAATAAAGGAGAACACTGCTTGCTTTTATTGCTAAAACCAGGTACAAGGAAAGAATAGAATAACAATATAGATTTTGCACCTCCAGTTTTGAGAACTGTATATCAAATGTGCAGCGCACCATTCTCACTTTTAAATATGATATAAATTATAGCTGGGCCAGATGTCATTAAAACCTAGAGGAAAATAGCAAACAAAAGAAGTTGAACTTCTATATTTCCTTTACTTTAGCCACTGTTCTGTCTTAGCTACACAGTAGGGGAGGCATAGTGCACAATGTTAGTAAGCTTACTAGTGTTTAAAAACACATTGGTAATCTCTAGGTATTTATGGATTTTAGTTCTTGTTCTTTCAATTCCTTTGGATGTGTATACCATCAGCTTTAAATCTGAAAAAATGCAGGTAATATAACATTTAAGGGAATATAAAATTGAAGGAGCATAATGCTTATTAATATGTTGAATGATTACTTTATGCCAAGCACTGTGCTAAGCACTTTACATGTGATGTTTTACTTGATATTCACAAGAACAAAATGGATTAGAGATTTTATCTAATTGATACTATGATTAAAACTTTGATCTGCTAATGGGAAAATCTATATACCTGGCAACAGTATAAGTCTTAAAAATCTCATCCAGTTTTCCAGCACCATTTATTGAACAAACTTTCTTTGCTCCATTGCATAGGCTTTGCTCCTTTGTCAAAGATTAGTTGACCATAAATCTGTGGGTTTATTTCTGGATTTTCTATTTGGTTCCATTGGTCTGTGTGTCTGTTCTAGTCCCAGTACCATGCAGTTTTGATTATTATAGCTTTGTAGTATAGTTTGAAATTTGGGAGTTTGATGCCTCCGTCCCCTTCTTTTTTTTTTTTAGGAAAGCTTTAGCTATTCAGGGTTTTGCTATAAACCAGAAACACACTATGGAGGCAGGAAAGGATTAGAGTCAAAATAAGGGGCGTGGGAACTGTATGGGGACTATAACCAAGATGAAAGTACATACATTGTGCAAAAATGAAAAATGATGTAAAAATATATAAAATAAAATAAAATAGAAAAAAGGGAGGGGTGATTTAAAAAAGCATTCTTTGAAATACAGAGGGGAGGAAAAAAAGACAAAAGGAAAAGGGAGGCATCCTTTGGTAACTGAGTGCCATTAAAGGGTAAGGAAAAAGGAGAGATGGTTAAGATTTTTGCTATACAAAAAAGAAAAACATAAAACTAGATATAACAACTTTCCTCTAAAGTACTTGAGCATTGCTATACTGACAGAAGCGGGTACCAGCAAATTATGGTTCTTCTTATAAGTAAGTAAGTAAATAAATAAATAAATAAATAAATCTCATCCAGTTCTAAAATTTATGAGAATTTGGCTTAGGACTTATTTTTTAAAGATTTATTTATTTATCCATACAAGAACTGGGGTGTAAGGCAGAGGTGGAGGGGGTGAGAGGATTCACCAGCAAGAGTTGGGAGCAGAACAGGCAGATCCACTGAAATACACTGCTGAGGGTAGCAGCGGGTGAGACAGGAGAGGTCTGCTGTGCCATGTGGGTTGCTCCCTGGCAGTCTTGGGATCAAACTCTTGCTGTAGTGGCTGGCAGTAGCCTGATAGCACTGTCTTTAACCCCTGCGATATGAGGGGGGCCCCTGGCTTAGTGCTTATTAATGTCAATTGTACTTTAAAGATTTATTTTTATTCATTTATACATACAAGAACTAGAGTGTAGACCACAGGTGATGGGGAGGTAAGAGGATTCACCAGAGACAGAGTGGGGAGCAGAACAGGAAGATCTACTGAAATACAATGCTGAGGGGAGCAGTGGGCTAGACACGTAAGGTCTGCTGCACTGTGTGGGCAGCTCCCTGGCAGGGGATTACACTCATGCCACAGTGGCTGGCAATAGCTTGATAGTACTGAGACTTAACCCCTGTACCACAAGGAAGACACCTCAATTTCAGTTTAGATTACCTGTTTCTTTTATTCTTTTTTTTAAGATTTATTTTTATTTATTTATGCATACAAGAATTGGGCTATAGGTCAGTGGTGCAGGGAGTGAGAGGATTCACCAGAGACAGAGTGGGGAGCAGAACAGGCAGATTTCCTGAAATGCACTGATGAGGGGAGCAGCAGGAGAGACAGGAGAGGTCTGCTGCACCATATGGGTTAGCTCCCATGCCTGGGTAGATTACCTTTTTCTGACAAAAATCCTGGAATGAGCTAACTGTATTATTCTTGGGTAACCTGGCATTCTTTTTAGCATTAAAAGGACCTTGGACCTTGGGTGTAACCTTCCCATCACTTTTCCTTGTATGGCTGATTCTTTCTCATTAAGAAATTTTCACTTTCACTTTATTTAAAACTGTTAGTATTTTCCTTTAGAATACCTTAGTGTTAAATTTGGAAAAAATAGCTCTTCTCATAACTTTATCAAATTGCTGGAAATCTGTTGATAGTTTGATTTAAAACACAAATATGGCCCTCCCTGGTGGCCTTGGGGTTAAATCTCAGCCCTGTCATTGCTGTATCTTGGTTCAATCCCCAGCCAGGTAGCTAACCCATATATGGTGCAGCAGACCTCTCCTTTTTTAGCCAGCTGCTCCCCTTAGCATTGTATTTCACTCAATACACCTGTTCTGCTCCCTACTCTGTCGCTGGTGAATCCTCTCACCCATTCCCCTGCACCCCTGACTTATACCCCACTTCCTTTACCCAATAAATGATAAATCTTTAAAAAATAAAATATACAATATATTGAAATTTTAGATCTATGAAATATTCTTAAAATATGCAGTCTTGCCACTCAGAAATATAACACATTCCTATAGTTACAGATTTTTTTTAATATCCCCCAATAATATTTTACATCCTTCATTAATAACATTTCAGATATAACCCTTTTCTTGTTAAATTAATTTATGTTTTTTTGTTGTTATTTCTATTTACTGGCCCCATGTTCTGCAATTCTCCCTGACTCATTGAATATGGACATTCAAAAACTTTTTCTTTTGATTTTATATACACTGTGCTATCTCCTCTATCCCATAATTATCACTATTATTTATATACAGGTGACTTCCACATTTACACATTCACCTGGTCTCTTTGTAGAATTATCTAAGGTCTTCTTTATTAATCATCACCATCCCAAACTCAGAATATCCAGAACCAAACTCATCTTATTTCTGAAGAGGTATAGATTTAACTTCCATATTTCGGTTAATGGCATTACAATATATATCCTAATTCACAATATTAGAGCCAGCTTTGTCTTTTCTCACTCTTTTTCGATATGCAATCAATAGCCAAGTCTTCAAACTTTTAAGTCCTATGAATTTTCCAGCACCCACCCTCTAGAATTTATTTCTATAAACATTACCATATTTTGTGCTCTCCTCAACTTTTGTCTGGATTATTTCATTGACCTTTAAATCCATTGTCTTGTTTCAGTCTCTTTTCCTTCTTTTCCAATCTCATTAATCTTCCATGACATGATATTGGTTCTGTCTTCCTCTATCCAGGACCCTTCTGTGCCGACAGTGACTGGTTGCCTACCTGAGTACATGTTCCTCCAGTTGGAGGGCAAAATGTTCTCATTCCAATTTCCTTTTAATCCCTCATTTTGGGTAAATCTCCTCTTCAAGATTATGCCCTAACCAGTAATTGAATTATTGCTATTCTCCAGAAATTTCTAATGATTTCATGTCTTTACACATTTGGTCATATGCCAGCTAATCCCCAGAGTACCTTCTTGCTCACCTCTACCTCTGCCTGAATCCTACATTTTTAAGAATTATATGTTATCTGCCTCTCATATCTTAATTTTGAAAACTTATCTTGTTATGATTTCAACACAGTGCTGTTTATATACTCGTTCTCCTTTTCTAGATTATTCAGCTGTTTAACTGCAGAGCTTGCTCTCACTCATTTCTCATTCTACATAGTGTTTTGTGCACATAGAGTCCTCTAAATATTTATTAAACCAAATTAAAGAGTTTCAGTTATCATAGGAACTATCTGTGGTTCAGACTAAGAAACGAATGCCTAATTCTCATCAGACACAGGCAGTTACTTGGTTCAATAAAAACTGAGGTAGTGCTGATTTCTTCATTTTGCCCTTACCTAACACAACTTTTAATTTAAGGTGAGCAGCTGAGAACCTCTGATTACAAAATCCTGCATGTCAGTGGGTTTTTTTGAAGTTAAAATGAGTTATTTGCTAGAAATGCATCATTGCACCTAGGTATTTGATTCAAAAGCTGTGATTTATGACTTAGACTGGAATTTTATAGGTACAATGTCATATAATACCTGAAAATGCCATTTATTTTCATGCACAATTTAAATTACACTATGCCAAGTTACAGCAATATTTAAAAAGTAATTTCACTGCTTCCTTACATTTGCCACATTTTTTGTCAGAGTAAAACTGAATTCAAAATTACTGAATGGAAAACATTTCTGCCACAAAAATGTTACTGCTGAATAATCAATAAGAAACATGTTCAGGTATATATTTTTGTCTCCTTTGTTTTATGAATTTTATTTTTATTTTTGAAATTAATATATTTATGCCCCTGGATTTTCTCTTTGGAAATGGTATTTATATCTAGAAACTAAATCCATAGCACCTATTACTAAAAGTAATATAGATAAAATTTTCTAATAAATGTTGTGAGGTCTATTTTTCCAAAATGAATTCACAACAGAATATTAAGAAATAGAAGTACTTAGCTAAATGTTTATTTACTCTTACAGAAATGCAAACAAGACCTGAAATATATTTTCTAGGAAAGAAGCAAGTATACATTTTAAAAGAGTGGATAACTAGGTATATTAATGAATGTGAAATAAAATTAAGGTAATCAAAGTAGCTCCTGACTGTGTAAGAATGTCAGGGATTGAGTTACAGCATTTCTTCACTTGTTATAAGAGAAATTTTATAACTTGAATATCTTTATATTAAATAGTTTAGTTTCACCCTTTGTCCAGAAATAGCTGTAGTTTGTGTTTCTGTATTTTAAAAGTCATACCATTAATTGAAAAAGATCATTTATTTCTTTATTAGTTTTTTTATTTATTAGTTTTTTTTAATTGCTTGATTATTTCTCACATGATGTTAAACAACAGAATAACATACTTTCTTTGTGGAAGATATTCATTACCCTCATGACTTCATCCACCCTCACTTAGGAGAAGCAACTGTATTTTAATGCAGAATTTTTGTTTTTGGTCTTTTTATTTTGGGGTGACAGTGTACTTGTTTGTTTTGTTTGCTTACTTTACACTAGACATACAGGTTTGGCATGGAATCAGTGGCATCTTCACCTCCATTTCCCTAGAGACCAATTGCATTTATGAGGCCTCTAACAGTGAATTTATAGGTCAGTACCTTAGGATTTAGATATCTTATAAAATGGAACAATCTAAACCATCCTACAGGGGAACTGGACTTATAACCAACAAACCAAATGAGTTTGTTGTTTAAATATTTAAATAAGTTTGGAAACGCGGTGTTAAAGTTTAACCAGGTGTTTTTCTTACACATGTACTTAGAATTCTTAATATTTTAATCTTCATTGTAAATCTCCCAAAGGGAACTATAGTATCTGACATTTCACAGTCGTAATAGCTATGGACGACTATTTGTTACACTCCTTTATATTTCAAAATGATAGATACACTTGCTTTATTCCTTATTTTATTTGCATATACTCTGGAAATCCCCATGTTCTGTAGAATATGGTTTGTACAGTGCTTCTCTACAACATGCATAAGTAACTATGAAGGGTATGAATACAAATATCTGCAACATGAAAAGCCACATATCTAGGTCACATTTCATGATGAATTTTTGAAAGAACTTAAACTGATTTTCCAAAACAGAGCCTTAATAAAATCTTGGTAAAAGATCTATGTGACAGGTATTCTGTAGGAAAATTATAATTTGCATTGCCTCCACCAAGAGAAATAAATATATTGACAATTTGACAGCAATAATATGAAATTTTACTTGGCATTATTTTTCCTATTTATGAACCTTAAAAAAAGAAACTCTAAAATAAGGAATAAGGCAAGCATATCTATCATTTTGAAATATAAAGGAGTGTAACTAAGCAAAGAATCTTAAGTTAAATATCCATTCGTTCTACAGACAAAAGAAATACAAATATAGAGAAAGCAACTGGTACTTCTGCACCAGTTTCTTAAAAACAGATTATTTCTTTCTAACTCCCTTCTTAAATTTGAGGAATTTGAAATGTGCCCATATATAAGACATCCATAAATATTTCATAATTATGTCAGTGTAATTTGTGCAAGTCAGGGGACAGTTAATAGAATGGGGACACTCAGGTACCAGTAGCCTTTGGGTCAGGTCATCTAGACACTGTAAAATCCAATTGTTGATGCTAACAGAGACACCTGTGTCTGTCTGACTGAGATGATAAAGTTGTAAGTAATTAGAAATTCTGACCAATAGCCACCTATGAAGAAAAGTTTCAGGTTGCTCACATGAATGTGCAGTGTTGTCAAAGTAACAATCAGAAGTGTAAGATTTACCCTTGTGTGTGTAATGACAGAAGACCTACCTGGTTTAGGATGGAGACTGAAGGATGAAATTCAGTTTCCAGGCAGAGGATAGCAAAACACTGGCATACTAGAACATACTAGAATCACAAGTTCTTGACTCAATATGCAAGACAGAAATCCAGTTGTAGAAGCAAGGGCTGTAGAGAGGGCTATTGGGCTGTAAAATGACCTAAAAGCTCTGGAATCCCGGCTTATTCATCTGTTCTTCATGGTGGAGAATATGAGACTCTTCTCCTGCAGAATAGTTTTGTTCTTGGTGTCCTGAGCAGAGCTGATTTTCAAGCTGGGAAGTAGACAGGCTCAGGTTGTTAGATTGAGTATTTGATAGAGTGAAAGATGTGATTCACTTTAAGTACAAACTTAACTAGCATAGAGGATTGATTTTTCTTTGACTAGGCTCTATCCACATTTATATAACTGAAGAAACCAATTTGGAAATTCAAGATTTAATTTTTAACTTCACATAGAACTAGACATCACATATCAGAGCTCTAGTCTTCAAGTCTAGATCTGCATATCTGTAACTTTACCTTCAAACTCTGTAACTTTATCTCATTCAAACAAATTAGGTTTTGGTTTACTCTATATCTTAGACCATTCATGACTAGATCTTTCTTTTTCCAGATTATTTCACTAGAATGTCTATTTTGCTTGTGACTGCAATTCTCATCATAAATAGCTGTCCTATGTTTTGTTTTGTTTTTCCATTTAAGTATCTTATATCTAGTGATAAAATGAATATCACAAAATAAGATACTCCATCATTTTGTGGATATGTTCTCTTTTTTCTTCATAATTTTACATATTAAAAGCAGATTCTATTTCATGTAGTCATGGGTTTTCTTAATACCTACTATCTGAAACTTTAGGGGAGTTCTTTTGGAACAAGATCCATTATAATTCATGACATTCTTTATTGGATTCAAAATGTGAAGGCTGTTTTGAACATCAAGGCAATAAAGGAGCTAATACAAACTATAGTCTGGTAAAATAGAGCATTAGAACAAGAACAATATCTAGTAAATATTTCAAAAATACTGTTTTCAAGACTTGAAATAGTGAATTTTTTGCCATGGTGTTAGCTCATGCAGAGGAAAAATGTAACAAGTATTCTGTGCAAAAGGGTGTAAATTGAACTGCTATGTTTGGAAAATGTGCAATAACTTATCAAACCTTTTTTTTTTATCCTTTTCACTCTTGCTTTAATTTCTCTTTCTTTTTGTACCTTGAAGACTTCTTTTAAAATTCCTTAATAGTATATTACCCCAGAGAGGCCCAGGAACTATTTCATTTATGTTAGGTATTTGTTAACTGAAGGGCTAAATTACTTAATTAATTTTACAGAAGTTTCTTATTTCAGAAGTTTATCCGAGGTAGAGTATTATGGCTTTAAAAACAATTATGTAAAAACAATATGCCACCTGATTGATTTATATTAGATATATAATGTCTATATGCCTTGCATACATTGAATGTAAATATGGAGATACATATCTTGTATACTATATATTATAGATTTAGTGACATCAGCACCAATTATTTATGTAATTATATCAACAAATATTCATTTACTTAGTCCTTCTCATTGACCTGACACAAGGGAACTGTAGTTTTTACAGTATTTTATTTTTAAAAAGATTTATTTTTATTTATTTATGCATACAAGAGCTAGGGTATAGGTCAGATGGGGGGGTGAGAGGATTCACTAGGGACAGAGTGAGGAGCAGAACAGGTGGATCTTCTGACATACACTGCTGAGGGGGGCATCTGGCGAGATAGGAAAGTTCTGTCTGCTGCGCCATGTGGGTAAATCCCTGTCCAGGGATCAAACTCATGCTGCAAGGGCTGCGGATAGCTTCATAGTGCTGAGACTGAGCCCCTTGCACCACCAAGGAGGTCTAACATACTGTTTTATTTTATAAATGCAATAATGTTGGCGTAAAAATTAAAATTATTATGTGCCTCAGAAAATGAATTTTAAAGTAGTATCAATAACTCCAGCTATATTTTTTCTTCTATGTTATGGGAAATTTCTCATTTGTCAATCAATTTGTAAAATGAATAGCATGTTATTTTAAAGGTGGGAAACTATGGAATGCAGTTACTTCAGTAATGATTATAAATGAGCCACTTGACTTTTAAAAAATATTGCAGCCAGTGAAAGCCTGTACTGTATTTTAATTTCAAAAATCTCTATAGGTAATAGGTTGTATTTTATAAATGCTAAAAAAAAAAAAAAAATAGTTAAGAGCCTCCCGGGTGGTGCAGCGATTGATTGCTGGGTTGGGAGGCTGCCCACAGCCTCTGCAGCGCCAGTTCGATCCCTGGCTGCCGCTCGAGGGTCCCACATGGCGCGCAGACCTCTCCTGCCACCCACTGCTCTCCTCAGCAGTGTACTTTGTCACTCTGCCTGTTCTGCTCTCCACTCTGGCTCTGATGAGTACTCTCGCCCTCCTGCGTCTGACTGTGCTTGCATAAATAAAGAAGTAAATCTTTTTTAAAAATTAAATATGCATGCATATATAATTTTTTTGATTTGCATTCTATGCCTGCATAGTTATTCTTCCTCTGCAATCCTGGTCAGTAGAAGTTCATCTATAAGGATGTTTATGTTGTCTACACAACCATCAAATTGAAGAAAGATATTTTAAATGCAGTTGCTTTTACAACTATCTTTTCTATAGCAGGCATGGCTAATTATGTAATATATTCTTTATTCTTCCCTTCTTTCATTTAACTACTTGTAAGTACTTTCCTATTAACAATCTTACCCTCCTTCAATTATTCATATAATTGAAATAATATGCTGAGAACTTTAGAGATTCACAGAAAAATTCCAAATTTTATTTTTAAAGGTCTGAAATGTCATCCTGATAGAAAATGTCATCTGCAGAGACCTGAATTAGAAAAACCATCCATGGGTTTTAGACTATGGGGCCACATTATTTATTTTGACTGTTATAGATGTAATAAATCATTCTAAAATAATGTTGACATTTATGTATTCCTCTAACATGGCAGTTTAACAGCCTGTTCTATATACTGCTCTTTGAGTTAAGGATTTGCTATCGCATTTTCTAGCTTACTTTTCCCAATCTTAACACAGCAGACAGTGGTAATGCCAACTGCAGAGTGGCAAGAGAGAAAAAGATGGATAATGTATTCATTTTTATGAGCGATTTTAAACTCCTTGCCATTGAGCACATTTCTCTGAATGGATCTCATAGCTCATAGTGTTTTCTTCTTTCTTCTTTCTTTGGGCTTCAAGAAGCTTTTTTTGCTATAGCTATGGCTTTTGGTTGATTAAATCCTGCTTTTTCTGCCTACTGACAGGTGCACAGAATGCATTAGCAAGAAAGATATCATAATTGAAATCAATACCGTGACTTTGAGGGGTGTTTCTATGATGAGTTCTGGTCCTGTGTATTTTATATGCTGCCATGTCAATGTAATGGATTAGACACTTCCATCAATTCAGTTTTCACACACGCACGCACACACACACACACGCACACGCACATGCACATGCACATGCACAATGCCTGACTAACATTTCTTTTACACTAAATTTATTGTTTAGATCTTTGGTCTTACAATTGTTTAACTAGACTGAACCATTCAATACATAAAATATAGAGATATATCTATTCTTTCAGGTTAAAATATGGTCCAAGCATTACAGTGAAGAGTTTGGTGATTGTGTTTTGTTTGTTTTAATGATAAAATTTCTAATTTCCATGTGTAATGAGCATACAATTCAACTCATGACTGTTATATTGCTTTTTATTGTCTCCTTTGACTTCTAATCATGATTGACTCTTGAAACCTTCATTGCCATCATTGATCGCTCATATTTTTCGGCATTAATTCACCAGGTGAACTTCTTCCAGCACTTTGACCTTCTATAGTGTCCTGATCCCTAAAGTATAAGTTTTGAAGTCCTGCAGATATGGAATAAAGAGAGGTGATTACCTCTCTCTGCATCTTATATTCACATATTAAATGTGTGTGTGACTTCTAAAGGAAGACCTTAACACTGGATATCAGAGCCAGACAACCCAGCTCTGAAATCGTCTTTTTGCTTTTGGGAATATCTTTATTGGCTAGCATCATGGCCTTGACCGTGAAGGAACAGCAGTACAGCTACACTAAGGGTACTCCTGCCTTGCTTGCAGTCAAACAACCATGAAGAGAATTATGGCATTTCCTGGAGAAACAAGAGAATTTAAATTTTAAAATTCTCCATATCATTAAAAAACACAGTAGGGAAGAGCAGAACATGCAGTTTGCTCCCTCTGCTGCTCACATCTAAACTCTGCTTTTTAATGTCTTGAAATGTATGCTTACTGTGTGGTTATAATTAAGTTACATTTATAGACAAGTTGGAGAAATAAGCTGATTTGTCTCCATATTGAGATTATTATATTTTCTAATGTCGTACCAGATTGCCAAAACAGCATGAAATGTATGCACACCACTGACCCTACTATCAGAGAATGAATTTTTATTACATGTAGATAAATATATAGTCTTTCTGATTTTTTTTTACATATCCAGTGGCTATATTAGTGCCTTCTATCATTTTCTTAGTGTTTCCCCAAGACACTATTCTAGAAACTAGTGGGCACTTAGTTGGGCGTTGATGGAAAAGAAAACAAAGAAAAAATAGATGAGTCAAGAAGATATGGGATATATACAGTGGAATACTACTCATCAAGCAAAATAAAATAAGCTAGGTCATTTGCAAAAGCATGGATAGAGCTAGCTGTAAGGGATTATGCTAAGAGAAGTAAGTCACACAGAGAAAGACAAATACCAGATGGTGTCACTTTTATATGGAATATAGAGAAAACATATGTAGAGTAGCAGATTAGATAAAGGGACATGTAAAGACAAACTTAAAAACTAACTCTTGGGCCTCCCCTGGTGGCGCAGCGGTTGAGCACTGGGCTGCGGAGCTGCCCGCAGCCTCTGCAGTGCCTGTTCGATCTCTGGCCACCAGCGAGGGTCCCACATGGCGCACAGACCTCTCCTGCCGCCCGCTGCTCCCCTCAGCAGTGTATTTCGTCGGTCTGCCTGTTCTGCTCCCCGCTCTGGCTCTGGTGATTTCTCTCACCCTCCCATGCTTCTGACTGTGCCCAGTGCTTGTATAGATAAAATAAATAAGTCTTTAAAAAAAAAAATAGAACCAGAAATCATTGATTTGTAAAAACAAAAACAAAAACAAAAACTAACTCTTGAAAGCTGAGGTTGTGAATTGAGGTTGGGAGGGGGGCAGAGGAAGGAAGGTGTGAGGCCAGAATGGGAGACAACGCAGTGGACTATGGGGGTAATCAATGGGTGCTTTGATGGTGGTTGTGCTATGGTAACTGCACCTAAAGAGTGGGGTTCTATGATTCCAATATACCAACAACAGTGTAAACCGACATTATCTCAATAAAAATTTTAAAAAGAAATGTACCAAGTAGAACTATAATATCACCTTCGCATTGTCATTCATAGTTGGAAAAGTCCACAAAAGGACGTCTCTGAAACACACAATATTTTCTTTGGTGGAAATGAGATTCAGTAATTGGGATGAATGAAATTTTCTTTGGAGAGGTGGTGTGATTCTTTAGTGTGTATTCAAGTGTAGACATGTTTTTTTACAGATTGATATGACATTCTTGGATAAAACAATGAATGATTGGAAATGAGTGCCTTGAATATCTGTGAGAATTCAATGACTGTCAACTGTAAGAGAGTAGATATTCAGACAAAGTAAATATCAGAATTCATCAGTAATTTTTATTCTACTGATTTTACACATACAAACATAGAGGAACCCTTAATCAAGATGAGCTTATTTTATTTGCTCGTAAAGATGCCAATATGCTTTTACACACACACACACACACACACACACACACACACACAAAACCAACTTCTGTCTTAGGCTGTTGCTCCTATCTAATACATAGATGTTACATAGAAATTAGGAAAAGTATGTTTTCATTTTGTTCATAGTCCTTACTTCTTCTGAGTTTAAATGTCAAACACAGTCATTCTATATTGCTGAAGCATATTTTTAGTGTATACCTAATAGTAAAGCTATATCCACACTTCTTATATACAGACATAGCAAATTGAAATAGTGAATACTATATCTATTGATAACTGCAAAATGCAAGCTAAAAGATAGCTACTTTTCCACTAAAAAACTCACTCTACTTTGTTGAGAGTAAATTTTTAAAAGCCACTTTTCTAGGACTAAATTAATCCAATGCTACACAGATAATAAATAAAAATTTACAATAAATGTATCACTCTAGAAAATATTTATAATGCTTAGTGATTCCTAGAAATGTTTATTTGTATTATTTAATAAGAAGCTATTTGTAAACTGAATTCAGTAAATTTTACCTTTATTGACCAATAGAAAAGAAGAGAAAGATAAATATTTGTTACACAAAAGGACTCTGCTTCCTTTAAACAGGAAAAAATAAATACTAAGACCTAGGAATAATGAAAGTATGTGTTTCTTAAAAAGTCACTATTCTATCAGTAATTGCAATATAGATCCTCAGAAAACCAGGCAGAAGAAAGGCATGTTGATTTATTTTGTTTATTGTGCTTATCTGCTTATTTTCCTGAAATTGTTTGATCATTCTGGATTTTCTATCTCTTTATGGCTATATGGACTATTTCTAAAGATTGGCTCAATATAGCAGAATGCCATCTCTCTTGCCTTGTTAAATTTCCTTTAGCAAAGCAGAGGTTCTTAAATAACTATGTGCCCTTCCTTCTGTATTGAGACATCTCCAACAAATTGAAATCTCTAGGAACTTTCCAATAATGAGGATGACTAATGCTTATGCAGTTGAACAAGCTTGCGCACATTTGGAGCATCCAAGATTAGAATCTGTTGAATAGAGTAAGTAATAACAGGGATGTGTCAACTATGCTTTGTTTAAGAATGTTTTTGGTTAAGGCAAGGCTTTGCATGAAGCATCAGATCAGGGCAATCATAAAGGAAAAATTTATGGAATAAATATTAAATCTCTATATATTTGCTTTGTATATTTGTGAGTATCTGTGTGTGTTAGAGAATTTTCAAATAAAGTGCTTTCTCTTCTGAGACACTGAATTAGTTATAGACCAATTTCTTGATAAACAAATTTCTTCATGTGCCCAATGAAATCCATTCAGTTTGGTGCTATTCAATAAAACTGCCTACACTGATAGAAATATTTAATATCTGTACTGTTCAGTTTAGTAACTACTAGCTACATGTGGCCTTTGCGTACTTGAAATCTGATGTGTGACTGAGGAGATAAAATTTTAAATTTTATTTAATTTTGAGTTAATTTTAAATAGCCACTTGTAACTGGTAGATACTGCATTCGACAACACAGATCTAATTTGTATAGGAATACAATTTTTCATGATTAAAATCAGTATTTTGTTTAATAGGTATTGCTAGCCCCTTATATTCAGAGACTCAGAATGAAAGGAAGGTACATACTTTTTTCCTTAAATCCAGTTCATGTGCATTTTGTACATGAGCAGAATGATAGGAACCAGTTACCTTAACAAAGGGAACATGAATCCTTATTAGATAGTAGTTCTGAGTACAGGTTTTAGAATATCATAGACTTGGGTTCAAATGCTGTCCTTGGCCCTGCTTGCCATGATACCTTAAAGAAAATATTTAAATATACTTGAGTCTCTATTTTCTAAGTTGTTCATGGGGCTAATAATAATAATTAAATCATGTAACAGGCTTATCACTTAACCAGAGAAATAGGATAGTGTTATCTTCATACATTCTGATTTATTATGTCCTCATATTATTTCTATTCAAAATACTACCTCCATTTTCCAAATGGGAAAACTGAAGCTCAAAATTATTATTTTTTAGGTTACTTAGCTAATCATAAATTTGAATTATAAGTCTATTTCTAAAAGCATCTTGTTTTTACCTTGTCCACTGCTTCTTTCTGTAGTAGCCAATTAGACCTGCAGTTAAAAGTCTAAACTATTCATTTAGAACCACAGACATATGCCATCCTGACAGTAGCATTTAAGTCACAGTTAAATGTGACTACATAAGCACAAGAATACTAAGAAGGATTCTAACCTGGACCTTTATTTTCTTTTTATTGCGTTCACATTGGCTTATAATTTCCCAAGGTACCGAATTCTATATTGGCGGGTTTTGTTCTCTCAACGTTTTGAATATTTAATTCTACTCTTTTTCTTTGCATGTTTTCTGAGGAGAAATTGATGTAATTTTTCTTGTTGTTCTTATGTAAGGGTATTTTTATTTTTTTTTAAATTAAGGTGACATTGGTATACAGTGCAGTATATGATGCAGAGGTATGCTGTTACACTTCTTCAGATGCATATCACCACAGCACAGCCATGACTAAGGCAGTCTTCCACCACAGTCCTCTGGGTTTTCTTTATACCTTGCTCTCCACCCTCTACCTCCACCTCTGGTATTCTCAGTTCTACAGTCACACTTATAGGGTGTATTATTAGTATGATCATCTCTGACCCTTTATGTTTTTTCTCTATGTTCCATATATAAGTGAAGCCATCTGGTATTTGTCTTGCCCCTTCTGACTTATTTGCTTAGCATAATCCCCTCTAGTTCCAAACTAAAGCTTCTGCACAGGAAAAAAAAAAAAAAGGCTCTCATTAAAATATAAAAGACACCCTAGTGTATGCGATAAAATATTTGCACATCATACATCCAACAAGGGGCTGATATCCAAAATCTACAAAGAATTAATATGGCTCAACAAAAAGAAAACAAACCAATCAAATACTGGAAAATAGAGCTAAATAGACATTTCTCCTAAGATTCCATAGAGATAACCAAAAAGCACATGGAAAGATGTTCATGATCATTTATAATCAGAGAAATGAAAATCAAAACCACAGTGAGATATCACCTCATGCCTGTGAGAATGACCTACATAAAAAAGACCAGAAATAACATCTATTGGTAGGATATGGTGAAAAAGGGATCCTCCTATACTATTGCTGGGAATGTAAACTGGCCCAGCCCCTATTTTTTAATAAATAAAAATAAATAAAAATAAAGGTATTAGAGCTAATGCATGATGCAAAATCTCAACTCAGGTAGGCAAGAACACTAGCTTGAAGAGCATGAAGGGATATGCACTTCTATGTTCATTGCAGCACTATTTATAACAGTCAAGCTATGGATACAAGTTAAGTGCCCAAGGACAGATGAGTGGGCGAGGAAGAAGTTGTGATATCTATACATAGTGGGATACCACTGGGTTATAAAAATAAAAAAAAAAGTCTATATTACATCTTTAAAATAAGGGAAGAAAGAAAGGCAGGAATAAAGAAAGAATGGAGCAAGAAAGAAAAACTAGAGTAGCTCTTCCTGAATTTATATTTGTGAAATATAATTTCTGAGAGAAGAAAGAGGGAGTGAGTAGAAGTAAAAAAAAAAGGAAATATGAATCACAAGAATATGAATGACTTGTCCTTAAGTTTCAAGCCCTGCCTGGCTCTTTTTACCTCTTTAAAGCAGAAAATGCAAGAAAATGGTTGCAGAATGTGGACTGCTACTTTTTAATAAATGATTCATTTATTATCAAAATATTAGATTTAACTAATCTGTTTTAGCCATTCTTTCTTCCTTAAATGGGATAAGGAAACAAAGAAAAGCCTGGCCACAAGAAGGACCATGAAGTCCCTTTTCCAAATTCTGACAATGCCAGAAAGACCTTGGAAATACTTCTTCAAAATAATTGTATGCATTCCACTACCTGAGTGGCAAACCTTTGACAGGTGCTCTCTAGAGATGAGAATGATTTATGTTATAACTCAATGGCAGGAAATAAAGTTACCTTTAAACTCAAAAAAGCTGAGCTAGAATTCACATTTTTCTTCATAAATCCAAGTAATCTAGGTCATGATTTCTACCTGGTGAATAACTGACCCCTGATGGACTATAGTGATTAATTGTAAGAGTTCAAGTAGCCTATATTTGTGCAGTGCATGACTGATAATTAATCAATAAATGTTATGTATACTGAATATTTTAATGCACTTTTTAAAAAGCTTACAGGTATGGTTGATTAAGAAAATATTGATTTAAAGCAGGAATGCAGAGTGCTTATAAAAGTATGCATTTTTTAATCAACTTATATTAGAAATATAAGCAATTACATCATAGGTGTATCCTCATCATTCAAAGTTTGGTGTTAATTTTAGAGTTCCAGGCTGATTCTTAATCCTTTCTGATAGGTTCTCTGGGGATAATCCTCTTTGTGGGTTATGATCTTTACTTTGTAAAAAAGTTATAAGACTTGTTATTAATTATAATGGCACAAAAATATTATTTACTTGCATCTCTCTCCACAAATTTTTCAAAATTTTTCTTGAGCTTTATTTATTTTAAATATACAATTCAAAGCCTTAAGTTCATAGGAAAACATAGCTAGAGTCACAGCCAAGAACTCAAAAATATCAAAAATTAAAAAACTGAAAAAGTTTAATACAATCAAGTCAATGTGATTTATTCATGGCATACATAGCATCTGTCTTGAAAAGGTGAAGGAAATTCATTCAGGATTTCTTGTTTAAATTTTTTCATTTATATATATATATATATATATATATATATATATATATATATATATATATATATAAATGTTACATCATTCTTCATTTTTGTACAATGTGTGCTTTCTCCTCTCAGGTATAGTCCCCGTAAAATTCCCATCACCAATTCACCCATGCACCATCATCATAGTCCCTTGTTTCTTCTTGTTTGCATTAAATTGACTACAGAGTAATCTAACTGGATATTCTTTTTAATTATTTATGCTTATAGTCCTAACCCTAACAAAATAAGTCAGTATAACTTTTTGTGTTTGTTTTTCACAGCTTGTTTTCTCATGATTATAAGTCTGAGAGGGTGAAACTGCTGAAAGAAAATAACATACACTAAGAAGGTGTTTTTTAAATGAGATATTTCCTGTAATAAGTTAACTACACTTCCCCATTAACTCACAGGCCTCAGTTCTTCTAAGAGCACTTGTGATTTCCTATAAATGTGCTATTTCAAAGTGGGGAGTGTGTTAAGTATATACTTATATCTAAGTTCCTCCAAGACAGAAATATCTTTATCTTTTCATCATAGGTTAATATTGACCCACAATCAAGACATTATTTATTAAACTGAACTATTGCTAAAGGTGATTCAATCTTTATACTTTTATTACAATAAATTTATAATCAGGAAACAACAGACTATAGATCCTAATTTTTACTTCAAAAACTATGGTTAATATACCAGAAAGTACCAAAAAGTCATGAACTAATTTCAAAATGAACATAAATTCCCAATGGAAACTAAAGCTAGGCATTATCATAATGTATTAGAATTATATGCTCAAAAAAATTCATCCAACAGAATGGGACAGAAAGAATGATATGTACAGGGCCTCCTCTGGTGGCACAGCAGTTGAGCGCTGGGCTGTGAAGCTGCCCGCAGCCTCTGCAGTGCCGGTTCGATCCCGACGGCAGGTCCCACATGGCACGACAGACCTCTCCTGCCACTGCTCCGCTTAGCAGTGTATTTCATCAGTCTGCCTGTTCGGTTCCCCATTCTAGCTCTGATGAATTCTCTCACTCTCCCGCGCTTCTGACTGTACCCAGTGCTTGTATAAATAAATAAATAAATCTTTAAAAAATTATTAAAAAAAAGAATGATATGTACAAAGAGTCTAAGATAATTTTTTTTAGTACCCAACCCAGGTATCACAAATACCAGAGGTTCGACATGTGCTGCTATATTAAAATCTCTAATGAAGAGGAACTGAAGCCAATGTTATCATAAAATGTTTAGAGGGTGGATAAATAAGATCAATGAGTGGATGCTTTAACAAATGTGGATAGAGTAAGAGTGATTGGCAGCACAGTTCCATAACTACTTTCAAAATTATATTAAAGTGATTTTTACTCTCTAGTAAATAGATTAGGAAGAAATATGACATATAGAATATGTGCATTTATCTCTTCTGCCTTCTGAAATGGCATTATCTTGGCTATACAAGAACAAGAAACAGGGCCTCCCCGGGGGCGCAGCAGGTTGAGCACAGCGCTGTGAAGCTGTCCACAGCTTTGGCAGTGTGGGTCCAATTCCCTGTCGGCCAGGGAGATTCCCACATGGCACGGCAGACCTCTCCTGTCACACCCACTACTCCCTTCAGCAGTGTTTTTGGTCCATTTGCCTGTTCCTCATTCTGTCTCTGGTGAATCCTCTCACCTTCCCATGCCTCTATCCTGTACCCAGCTATTGTATAAATAAAACAAAAAAAAATCTTTAAAAAAAAAGAACAAGAAACAAAGAAAAAGGTAAGAGTACATGACAATAGAGAAGTGATATCAATAAAATGTGAGGAAAAGAAAGTAGGTGATCACTTGTTAAGGTGTTAGCAGAGAAGAGGAATAGGAAGCCTACACGCCTAAAGAAGTTAAAGCAAGTATGAAGTGGGCTGAATAAAATTATAGACCATCAAATAGAAATCATGTATCTGTGAAGACATGGGTAAAGAATGGGACTGAAACTGGAGTATTGTTTTCAAGTCTGTATAAAAACCAGTTAGCGACACAGATGTCTTCACCCAACCAAAAGAATGACTGAAGTTGAATCAGGAAGATTCTGTGCACCAAGAAACCAAATTCAGTAAAGTGATGGTTAGGCACCATCTTGAACAAGGAATAAGAATTAAATGTGAATCTTCTTCCACCTTATATACAACCCTTTCCTCTTAGCCAGACCCAACCAGAAGTGTTTGGTTTAACTTTAAACTCCAATTTCCCTTTATCTCCGTAAATAAGAGAGCAGAGAATTACTACCAGAAGAAATGGACATAAAGAATAAAGAAGATCCTTCACAATATTTATCATTGTAAAATACCTTAAATGGCTTTAACAATATTGTATATACATACATACATATATATATATATATATAATTAACATAAAGGGTTGCATGTGTTACCCCTTGGGAAGGAATTAGAGAAGAAAACTATGATTTTTGGTCCTAAGGCTTGACCACAAGTTTTGATTTTTTAAAGTCAAGCTGAAATTTCTACAAATAATTGCATTTAGAATATAGACTGACAATTGTATATTATTAACTTCTAAACATTTTCATGAACTACTGCATGCATTCTGACATTAGTTTTAGCAAAAAGTCAACCAGCCACAAAATAATGAATACTGGTCCAATATTGGTGTGAAAAGAGCTGAAACCTAGGCCAAATTGCCAACATTCAGTTAAGCCATAAGCAGACCTGAAATTTCCAATCTACATATTCATACATATTACCTGAGCCCCATGAGGACCTACAAAACAGCCAAGTTTCATTTAAAACAAAAACAAAACATCTAGTTTTTCCTTCAGTTCTTCAAATATTGGCTGATACTGAAAGTCTATTTTTAAAATTAAATATAGCTAATTATTTTGAGGCATGGCACCAAAAGCTTATGTCTTCAGATTCAGCAGTTTCCAAATTGCTTTCTGGACTTTTCTCTTGGGCTCCTAGAACTCATACTTGGGAGCTGACACACATACATTAACTTCATATATGGGAATCTCTATTAGCTTTAATGAGTAAGAATGGGGATTGAGAAACAGAAATATGTTTTAAAATGGAGGAAGGATTTTGTTATTAGATATTGGAAGTGAGAAGAAGAAGGAGATTTTTTCCTCCTATAAGAAGTTTATTGGTCCAGGGCCTCCCCGGTGGCACAGCGGTTGAGCGCTGGGTTGCGAAGCTGCCCGCAGCCTCTGCAGCACCGGTTCGATCCCCGGCTGCTCCCCGGCCACCGGAGGAGGGTCCCACATGGCGCGCAGACCTCTCCTGCCGCCCGCTGCTCCCCTCAGCAGTGTACTTCGGTCCTTCTGCCTGCTCTGCTCCCCGCTCTGGCTCGGTGAATTCTCTCACCCTCCCATGCTTCTGACTGTACCCAGTGCTTGTATAAACAAAAAAAAAACAAACAAACAAATAAATAAATAAATAAAACATGCCTCTATTAAAAAAAAAAATCTAAAAAAAAAAAAAAAGAAGTTTATTGGTCGATTATATAATTACTTCATAACAATCATTTCATCATCATGAGAAATCAAGCAGGTCCTTAAGAAAAGAATAAAATATGAAGGAAAAAAATTTAAAGGCATTCATTAGCTTGTCTGAAATCTTTAGAAATTCTTTACAATTTATGTAAAGTAACTGAAAATTGTGAAATTGGTCTTTTAAGAATCCTAAATGATATTAAATAGTTTTAATCTTCTTAACAAGATGTGATTACTCTGACTACGTTTACAGTGGGAAATTGGAAAATGTACTACATTGGCATGAATTCTAGTACTCACCTGAAAGTACCTTTTTTTGAATAGTGATTATTTATAGGTGATCATATTTAAAAGGTAGAGTGAAAAATTATACTGGAAGAGTCATCAATAATAGAAAATACATGATGCATAGATTTAAAGAACATTGATTAAACATTTAATTTTCTGTGGTGTAACATTAAAACTATTTCTTCTTTATGCTTGAAAATAAGGAAGATGGAGAAATATTGTTTATATTTACTCCACAAGTTGCACATGTCTCTGAAGTTTAGACCATGGTTTAAAATGGTATGATATAGTTAGATCTTACATGAACAAAAACTATTGAAGTGTACAAAAATCAGGCTAACATAAAATACAAAAAAAGAGTACAAAAATAGTTGGGTTTGCATGGTTATGTTGGCAAAAGTAAATGATTATGCCATTGAATCGTAATAATATAATATATGTTATTAATTCATTTAAACTAGTAAATGGATGATTCTTTGCAAGAAAAGTCTTAGAAAAGAATGTGTTATATCCACCTAAATGTAATATATTAATAGTTCAGATTATATAGACACTCTATTGTTCTTTCAGTTTTCTACAAATATAAAATTTTGTGACATGTATTTTGAAGAACTAGTATTTTACTAACCTATGGAAAAATACCTGTTAAGTACACAAGTCAAAGATATTCTAGTTTAAGAAAACCAAGAGGTGAAAAATTAATAGGTTAAAATCAGGAGGTGATCTTTATCCCCAGCTACTTTGCATTTAGCATCCCCATGATTCCTTTGGAAAGCTTAAACAGAATAATAGTAGAGATATTTCTTGAAATAACTTTTTCATCAAACACATAGCACTGTTTAAAAGCACTATACTTAGTATAGAACTAGGCATTTTCATCATACTTTATGTTTTATTTGAACATTGTTAAACTTATAGAACTCATATCATTCTTTGAAATACCTTCTAAAAATGAAGGTATTCTTGGCTGAAGAAGGTTTTCTTGGCTGACTTCTTTTTGGGTGGCCACTAAACTTCATTATCTTATTCTCAATTGTATAGATCAAACAGTCAAATACAACTAAAACCAGCAGGTTATCGAGTACAAAATGTCAGACTTGACATACTCAAATTTACATGATATGGGTATTTAAGCCAAATTTTACTGGGCTTACTTATAAAGACTTTCTGGTGACCTAGACCACAGTGTCTATTTGCTTATAAAATTTTGTGACATGTATTTTGAAGAACTAATATTTTACTTACCTATGGGAAAATACCTGTTAAGTACACAAGTCAAAGATATTCTAGCTTAAGAAAACCAATAGGTAAAAAATTAAATCTTATAAGATTTACTTCACCTAGAAACAGTGAGGACTAATAAGCCATCTGTGCTTTATAATAGGGAACACCACTCTAGAGTCTAGAGTAGTACTGTCATCAAAATAAATCATTCCCTACCTGGCAGAGCTTAATTAATATTGCCATTTTTCTCCCTCTTTGTTTATCTTTTAGTTGAATAATATTCATTGAATAACCAATTATTGGCTGCTTAAAACATGATGCCCAAGGTAGACATTGTTGCTATCTTCCAATAATTAACATACTAGTTAAAGATCACAGAAAACCCAAGGTAATTATTTAAATAGGTTACTATCAAATGGGAATGAGTGTTATGAAGAAATGAATATGATGTATTGATACAACTAAAGATAATGAGTTGGGATCGGTAGGTCAGAGAAGGTATCTGTAAATGTGACATTTCAGTTAAGATCTGGGGCAAAGGAGGAGTCAGATGTGAATATTCATGGAAAGAAATTTCAGGGAAGAGAATTAGCAAAACACGGTATGTGTCAGAAAAGAAAGCATTCAGGTGAGAATTATTCATTCCTGACTCTCCAAATATGTCATCAAGCTATGCCAATATGCTATTGGAATGCAAATATTTCTGAATACCTGTTATTAATGAGTTAAATGTCTAAATGTGGTATAAACCCCAAAGAACAGGGTCTTAGTCATTTCTGTATTCCCCAGTCCTTAAGAAGAGAATCTAGTTAGATTTAAGAATTGGAACTCAGCACATATTGTTAAATTGACAGGAACAGTCACCTATCAAGATTATTCCTTATAATGCAGCGGCAATAGCCTTTCAATATGTACAGAAGTCTATGTAGTGTGCTTGTTTTATGTGGGAACTGGTTTTGACACTGACCCATGTTGTCCAAACTGAAAAAAAAAATAGTTATTTTATTAAAGTGAGCCCCACTCAATCAAATAGTTGGAAGGTGGATGCTTTTAAAGAAACACGTGCCCACCTCTATTTAAAACAGTTCTTTAAAATTTCCGAAGATTCACCTCTTGATAATTCCAGCAGTCTTGATAATTCTAGTCAGGAAAACTAGGTGGTTCTATGGTATAATTTTCAGAGGTGTCAGTTAAGCACACTTATATAAAAGAAAAGTGAACTTTAAATACACAAATTAGCTGAGAACAGTTCCATTTTAAGTAAGCAACTAACTTAAATATTATTTTTATGAAGAAAGCCTCCATGCAGATTTGAAACTGAAGAATGGTGATTCAGCCATATGTAATATGTGCTGGGAGGCAGTTTTGATGCCTGATGAAGGAGAAATGTAACTAACAATTAACTGAAAGCATGACCAAAGTACATGGACTTGTAGTAGAAAAGATATACAAAAACAAAGGAAAAGTATACTGATACAGTTGGAAAAAGAGCATCACTGTTTCACAAATTGTCTAGATTGTTCTTTTTATGATAGCACAAATGTAATCATAATAGGTATTATTTAATTATATAACTAATAGCTATTAATCTTGTCCACAAAGACTTTCACAAATGATTTGAAATGACTCATAGTGGACACATATAATAAAATATGATGGTGCGAATTGTGACACATATATATGCATTAATAAATAATGATATATACAGACAAAATACAGATATAAATATAGATATATATGTAGTTATGAATACTGCCTGTGAAAATTGCAACTAAGTGGAAAATAGTTGTTATGGTTGACACTGTAACTTGTCTCTGAATATCCTACAAGTCAGTATTAAAGGGGGTTTTATTAAACATAGAATATGGCCGTTAGTGACATTCAGTGAATAAAAGTATTTAGTGTTAAGTTTTGAAAAGGGTATATACACTATGTGACTCTTTTGGAAACTGAAAGTACACAGAAGCAGAGGAAGGGCTCTAATAAATCACAGAGGGACAAAATGAATATTTTTTAGCCCATTTTTTCCCATGGACTTTGAGATCCATTTTTATTTATTTATTATCACATCCATTACATTCCTATGAAATAATGTCCCATGAACACCCAATGATCCAGAGGCCTAGCACCACTAGCCTTTACAGTAACTGTTCATACTAAATGTTGTGTTCCAATAGATGCTGATCTATTTTTAATTATTCCATTGGGTCTAATACTTTGCATCATATGGGATTTCTCTTGATTCTGTTTATTGATTAGTTTATAATGTCTTATTTTATAGTATGTATTTCCTATAAGTCAATTCATATTCCACATAAAAGCCTTTGATGAAGTAGTAACTAGTAAAACAATGCTTACCATAATTCAGGTATGGCTCCCCAATTTTCAGAATTCTTCAATGTATTATAGGTTCCTCATTGTTCACCTGCCTTCAAAATAAACTAAAAGTCCCCCCAAATAGTTACATGAATTATGTTACCCAAACACTTTGAAATACTGCTGTCATTTAAACTCATCTTTAGAAGAATAGTTAATATCACAATATTTTGCTACATATTGTTATGCAAAATACAGCCTCAGTCACCTCTTATTGAAGGCCACATGTTTTGTTGTCATTTGAAGACTGAAATTATTTCTAACATTTTGCTTCTCTGTATATTTCTTTAATATTCTAATATTTATTGAGCACATAGTAGGTTTAAGTACTGCAGTAAGTGTTGTGGCACTAAACAATACAAATTCCCTGATTTACAGAGTTCACAATATAGAAACAATTTTGCATTCACAACACTGCATTGACAAACAGGAATTGTGGAACTAGCTGTATAATGCAGGATGCTCCTCGAAGAGCAAGATCCTGGCCTTATTTATTGATAGAAGAATTACCTAGCATCAGTTGTAAGAGGAAGGAGGACAAAGAGAAAAGGGAGGGGTGAAACTAGAAAATGTGCTCTGTCATCTATAGTTTCAGGGATCATGAATTTTCCCCCAGGCACTTCTCATATGTTTGATGACTCCAAATTGTAATTGAAATCAAGCCCTAGATCCCCAGCCATGGTTTCAATCTTATCAACAAGATGTTCCACTGATCACCTTCTGGGACCCATTGCTATACATCAGTCAACAGCCCCAAACAGCCATTCCCAATCATGCATGATGCATAAGTTGGGAGTAAGTTTATGCATTGGTCAAAGTCCCATCCCTCCCACTCCCCAGGCATTTCCAGTCATACCTCATGACACATACTTTTCACAGGGTGATCAAGCTTTCTGCTCTTGATTGATTTGAAAGGCACCTTGCAGGGTTGGTCTCCTATAACTGGGCAATTCTGACCTTGTATAGGAATGCAAAACCATAGGTAACAAAAATGGTGGCCGATCAGGTCACTTAGGATTAGCAGACTCACAATAGAATACAATAAACAAATACTATTTTGTGAGAAAAATAAGAGTTAGTATCAATGTGTTTCCCTGTTCCTATTTGTTTACTGGAAGTTTAGACAGAGTCCTTGGCTGAGGCATGTCTATAGTAATAGACAGTAAAGAATATTATTTTGTGCCATGACTCAAGTTTCAAATAATGAGTGATAGCTAGCATTTTTGAACCCTTACTTTGTGACAGGTACTTACAGTAGTATGAGTTATCCTTACTTTACATTAATAAAATGAGCCAGATTATCCCTATTTTGCATTGGTTAAAAAAAAAAAAAACTCACAAAAGTTAGGTTAGTTATCCAAGATTACACCGTAATGAATGGTGAAGTCACAGAGGAGATTTGAGGTAGGGTTTTCTGCACTGAAATTTCCTGTTTTGTTTTTTGTTGTTGTTGTTTTTATTTTTTTTTAAGATTTATTTATTTATTTATTTATACAAGCACTGGGTACAGTCAGAAGCGTGGGAGGGTGAGAGAACTCACCAGAGCCAGAGCGGGGAGCAGAGCAGGCAGAAGGACCGAAGGACACTGCTGAGGGGAGCAGCGGGCGGCAGGAGAGGTCTGCGCGCCATTTGGGACCCTCCTCCGGTGGCCGGGGAGCAGCCGGGGATTGAACCGGCACTGCAGAGGCTGCGGGCAGCTTGGCAACCCAGCGCTCAACCGCTGCGCCACTGGGGAGGCCCTTTGTTTTGTTTTTTAAACAATATATATGACTCTGAAGGAAATGTTAGTGTAAAGCCTTTCTGGAGGAAGAAGTCAGAGAAGCATTGCAACCACCACCAGGAGAGAATCACCACTATTAAAACTAGTAGGAAGCTTTTGTTTCCAAGTCCTTTCAAGGGTGTTCAAAATCAGGTTATCTGATAATCTCTGCACCAAAATTTCCAGGTGTATTTGTTAAAAGTACTGTTCTCTCTTTGCCAGGTCAGACCTACTGAGTCAAACATTCAAAAATGTTGTTATGAGTTGAAGTCCTTGGTCCATCTCTGAATGTTATTATCTTCCTTGGAAATAGGATCATTGCAGTTGTAAATAGTTGAGCTAAGATGAAGGCAGATGAAGGAGAATGAGTCTCTAATCCAGAATGACTGATTTCTTTATAAAAAGGGAAATTTGGACACAAACAAACACAGGTAAAACATCATAGGAGAAAAAAAAAGAGAAAAAAAAATAAATAAATAAAAAAAAAAAAAAAAAAAACATCATAGGAAAATAGCGACAAACTAAAAAATGTCAAAGATTGCCAGCAAAGCAGCACTATCTAGGAGGAACACCTGAAACAGATTCTCTCATAACCCTCAGAAGAATCCAATCTGACACCACTTTCTTTTCAGACTTCTCACTTCCAAATCTACATGACAACAAATTTCTGTTAAGATTTTCACTTGGTGGCATTTTGTTTTTGTTTTTCTTCTAACTTTCTGTTGGTGGTGGTGGTAATGAGGAGTGCGTGCGTGTGTGCGTGTGTGTGTGTGTGTGTGTGTGTAGGTGTAGAAGAACTGGGGTACAGGCCAGAGGTGCAGGGTAGGGGTGAAAGTATTCACCAGAGACAGAGTGAGCAGCACAACACGTGGATTTACTGAAATACACTGCTAAGGGGAGCAGCAGGTGAAACTGGTGAGGGCTTTTGCGCCATATGTGGGTTAACTCCTTGGCAGGGATCCAACTCAGGCCATGGACGTGATAGCGCTGAAACTTAACTCAGTCACTAGGGAGGCCCCTACTTGGTGGCATTTTATTATGGTGACCTTAGCAAACTGGTATAGAGAAACTTGCACTTTAAAGAAAGTATCCTGGGTGATTTTAAAGAATGTAAAATAGAAAACCAGGAACTAGAATCAATACTTGAGATCTTACAATGCCAGACAGGAGGTGTGGCTCTAACTTTCAGAGCAGTGGGCGTATTTATTTTAATAGCATCTCTTAAAAGAGTAGGGTTATTTGAAAACGAGAAGGAAGAAGAGGAGCCGGGGCAGTAACAGAAAGAGGAAAGAGGAAAATCGAGAGAGGAAGAGATCAACATAGCGGGCAACCTCGCTGAAGTGGCACAATTTCTTCCTTAGGAAAGAGTCATCTCTTTGAGCCAGACTTTGAGAAAGCAGAGTCTCATAGATAACAGTATGTTTTTGAATGAAAGAAGTAATAGGAAAAAATGAAATAAAAATCACCTGAATCTTCCAGGGAGTAGCTAAGCTAGTAATCAGGGCAGTGTTCTTGCAAAGTGATTTATTTACTTGATTTAAAAAAAAAAAAATGTTCTCCATAGAATCACCTTCATATTTAAAAAGAAAATTATCCATTGTTTTTAACCAAAGTCATTTTGTATAGCTTTCACTTTATGTTTTAATTTTGCTTCATGAGAATTGTAAAACATTGATATTATTCTGCATGGAAAAGTTTGTAGTTAAAAAAATAGATGCTTGGAATTATTTACTTATATTTTCATTTTCTAATCTTTCTATGTTAAGTTGATATATTGCAATTAAAATACACAATTTCACAGAACAACTAATTTTTCATGCAGATTTTTATCAAGACCATCTTGCATGATATGAGTCAGACCTTTTCATTTAGTCATACTAAATACTGAATTTTTAGGTAACTGTAATTTTTAAGTTATTTGTAAATGTCTGCTTTTACCCTAAGAAAATGTATTGCTTTGGTAAAATCAGTGCTTTAACCTATGTAACCTAGTTCTCATACAATGAGGATGCTACTCCAGATAAAGTCTTCAAGATTTATCTTAGAAACATGCTCTTTATTTCTTCTCCTAAATTTGAAGGTCTTTTTTCTTTCTTTCTAAATGGAATAAAATTATAACAATGGAAGGAAGCTTTGCAAGTCATTAAATCCAACTCAAACCTAGACACTGGCACTATCTTTTTGCTAAAATAACTCTAGAGGGCAAGTTACCTATCTTAGTCACTGTTTTGCAGTTTAAAACCCTTATTGACAGAAACTACATTAGCTTAAATGCTTATTGCAAATACATATTCCTTAATAGCACTGTGTTACTTGTGATTGTAGAACTCCTTTCTTACTTTAAACATCCTCTGTTGTGGAGAGAGTGCTTTGTTGTTTATTTTCTAATGAGATTTCATTTTACACAAAGCAGTTTCTCTTTTTTTTCAAAATTATATTTAACTGATATTTTTAATTTCATTCAGCTAATACTAACCATGAATGTCTTCATTTGCTTATCTTAATTTCTTATAGTTTTGGAGCCCTATAGTAATACTTCTAATTTTTATTAATATTATTACCACCATCTGATGGCAATCATTTATGAGAATTGATAATATCATGTATTGTTCTAGTATTGGATTTCTAGGATGTTCTATAACACTTCTCTCTATTATCATGATGTCAGTTGACAATAGGAAATGTATTTGGCATTCACTAACTCAGATTAGTAGAAGCAGACATTGACTGAGAGACACACTCATTCAAAATATGAGAATCAAGTTGAATTATCTCAAAATGAAGATAGTAACCCATAAACTTCCAAACCACTAAGTATATTAGAAAAAAATAACTCTTGGATTCAATGGATATATGCCTTCATCACAAAGCTTTCAATAATTGCCTGTTGTGTATCAAGCAACATGCTAAGTGGGCAATGGAAATAATGTTAAGGGAAGTCAGATAAATAAGATTTAGTTGCAGTACTGTGTGATAAGAGCTAGCATACATGTATGCACTAAAAATAGTGTTCTAGCAAAACTGAACTTCACAGAAACAAGATTATAGACAGTGACTTTTTCAAACCAAACATGGAAAATAAAATATGTGGGAAGTATTCATCATCATATTCTGAGCAAATCTTCAATAAAGCTTTCACTTTAATTACAATGAAGAAAATTGGCAAACCTTCACACCTTTCAACAGAAGCAGAGTCTTTGCCAGGAAATCATTTGAGACAGCAGCAGATGGATTATTTAATGTCCATTTTGACTCTGAGAACCTATGGATCCATGAGATTATATATGGTCATGATGAGACACTTGTTCTAAGCTTTAACTGAGCTGGGCTTTGGAACCACACTAAACTATAGGGTCATAAATTTTCTTAGCTACAGTCTCCCAAGAATATAAAATACTGCTTTGACAGTTTTCCTCAAAAAAACAAGAAATCAAAAAGTATAGTGGGGGGAAATGATGATAATTTTTAGTTGTGGTTGAGACCTCTCAGCAGCTAGAAGTTTCTCAAGACATATCCATTTTAAAAACATATTTGGCATATTTTAGAAAAAGGAAGAAATGGCAAATGAGTTAAAAATAATTTCTCCATGGGTATTTCATGTACATAATAAAAAATTTAAAAACCAAAAACTTGTAATGGTGAGAAATAAATTCACGCTTTCTGCAGTCCCATTGTTCCTAGAAGCCACTTCCCATTTTATTAGTTTCTTGTCCATCTATCCAAAGATAATTTATGCATATTCGAACATGTTTTGTAAGTGAAAACACTCTAACACATAAGAAATGGTAAAATACTGTACACACCACTTCATAGTATGCTTTCAGAGATCTTTTCATATTTGTACATATAAAATTTATCTGTAATTTTAATAAAACATTCTAATTTACTTTGAGAAAATCCTACCAATGAATAGATTTTTTTCCCAATAACTTTCCATGTCGTTCCTTCAATATATATCCATGGGATAAACTCCTAAAGCAAAATGCTTGAGTCAAAAACTATATGCATGTAATTTTGAGATTAATGCCAAATTACTACCCAAAGTTTTAACCAAATGTCCCTTCCATTTACATAGTTTGTCTACAATACTTTTATCAACATAGCACATTATTATTTTTTTTATTTCCCAATCTGTGATATAAAAAAAGGTAACTCACTTGTAATTTTTACCTTGCATTTCAATTATAATGAATGAGTGTGATAATAGCTTTTGTGTTTTATTTCATATGAATTGTTTATTTCTTGTTGATTTGGGAAAGCTCTTTAAAGTCATGTTCTTTGTGGTAACAATCCTTACCTTAATCTTTAATTTTAGGGATTCATTTTTAAGTATAATGATATAAGCATATGTCTATGTGCATTTCATTATCTTGAGGAAGTAGCCATATGTTTTGATTTTATTAAGATATTTTGTTAGAAAGGATGTTGACATGCTTATTATCATATACTATCTGTCACAGATGCAAACAATGACATTAATTTTATATTGATTTATTAACATGATCACTTGTATATTTATGTTGAAATGTTCTTCTATTCCTAGAATAACTCATAGCTTTCCATGGACTGCTATTACCTTATTGTGCTGTTGATTTAGTTTACTGGTAGGATTTTAGTGTTGACACATATAAATGAACATGGTGTGTAGTTTTGTGTATGTGTACATTTTTACCATAAAATTACTTGACCTCCAAAAAATAAATGTGGAATCTTCTTTTCTGTACAGAAGTTTAGATAGAATTACACCTTCCTGTTCCTGAAAGTGATGAAATTACTTCTAGAAAAATAATCTTTGCCATAAATATTTTATTTATAAATAAACAACTTACTCATCTATTTTTAAAGTGGGGGGTATTGGTGAAACCTTTTTGAGATAATTTCCATCTACACTAATTTCTATGTTCTAATAATGTTATTTTTTTAGAAAAATGTATTTTATCCAAGATTTCATGTTTATCTGTGCAGAGCTGACAAAAACAGTCTTTTGAATGTCTTTCAATTTCTTGTTTTCATTGTTATCTTCCATTATAGTTTCTTACCTTTCATATAATTATGCTCTTGTTTCTTTTTCGATCCTCAGTTAGTTAATGGTTTACCTGTTTTCTTGCTGACACTATTATTAACAAAATGCCAATTACATTTGTTTATGAGTCCCATAATATGCCAAGACAGACAAAAATAAACAAGATAGAAATGATCTAATTAATGTGATTATTTTTAAGGCAGAACTCATAACTATCAGATCATGTATTTTTCTGTCAAGTCTTTTTTAACTGACTCCCATATATTTGACATATAATTTTTCACTATTACCTTTTAAAGAGTCTATCATTCTGGCTTTTATTTGTATTTTGCTTCAAAAGTTATTAAAGAAAGTGTGTTTCTCCCCTTATTTTCTGAAAGTAAATATTTGTTTTTTGTTCTTTATCTTTCACTGGTTTTATTAATAATCCCTACTTTATTTTGATTCATTAAGCATAGAAAGAAGTGAATTAAATATCCTATTTGTGTGTTTCAGTTAATTGTTCCATACATTTCTCTCAGTTTTTGCTTTATGAACATTGGTTCTGTATTATTTGGTACACAGACTTGAGTAATTTAACTTATTTGGAAAAGTTTTCTTCCTAATGTGTTACTTATTCCTTATACACATAGCCACTTTTTTATTAGGATAGATAGGGTAGGTTTTCATTTTGTCCTGATGAGAGGGATATGATAAAATGGTTGAGAAAATTGACTCTCCAGTCAAACCCCTGTCTTAAATCTCAGCTCAATAATCAGTTATGGAGCCTTTGCAGATAAAACCACCTAGACAGAGAGATGTCTGAGCAGATTCTAGATGTTCTAGCCTTTAGTTATTCCAAATCTAGCCACCACATGGCTGGAACAACACAGGGGTCACTGCCAAATATGTCACCCACAGAATAGATGAGTGATATTAAAAATGATTGTTGCTGCTGTCAGCCAGTTAGTGTTGTGATGATTTGTTGTACAACAATGATTAACTAGAGCAATGTATGTTTTGATGTTATGGTTACAATTATATCAACTACTTTATATAATACTTTCAATTCCCTATTTCCCAAGAAAGTATCTATTGACTTCTTATGAGTCTTGATGCAGTTAACATATTTCTATTTTACAGTCAGATAGAGTTACTTTACTGTATATATTTATATTTACTGCTTCCTTTATGCCTTTTTAACTCCTTAATTTTTTTCTTATTTGATTTTCCTTAAGTGTCTCTTAACTCTAATTAGACCACTTATAAGTGTGTGAAACTCCCTTTGCTTGCTCAGTCATGGTTCTTTACTAACCTCCTCCTTGTGTTTATATGTCTTATTAGTACACTACCTCACTGCAGAAAATAGTTGAAAAGTAGAGATTTCTTAATTAAAGTGATTCTCAAAAGAGTAGTTCCACAGTCGGCAGTCAGCATTATTTGACTTAACATTTCCTATTAAAATGCATTTTGAGTATCTATCATTCAAGTAATCTTATTTTTCTCCATTTTTTAAACATTTAAAAATCACATAAGTCATTAATTTTATTTTTATACATTTTAAATAAATTTGTTAAGACAAATGAAGAGCAACATATGTGAGTGTGAACAAGACATTCCTAATTAATTATCTTTTGCCTTAAAATAGCAGAGTAAATGGAAGGCAGTCTTGATAATTATGAATCTAGCCCCTATATCTAAGACTGAATAGAACTATTTGGGAAAAAAAAAAAGCACTGGGGTTGAAACCATATAATATCATTTAGCTATAGCACACACACACAAAAAGTATAAACTATTTGAACTTCCAGCATAAGTTTTTGAGAACATAGAGGAAATAATATATCTTTGCATTTTGATTCCTTTAGGAATAAATTAAATTTGTACTGTCAGTAAACCATCAAATGGGAACCATCCAGCACTATAGATTATGACATACTAGTTAGATTCTTTATGTTTCCCCAATGATTTCTTGATCTTAATGCCTTTATATGTGACTCAATAGGTACTGTAATAGTTGTTTCTTTTTCTATGACCCTTGGGAAGGAAGCAGCAGCTTCAAAGGTAAAATCTTAACACAGAAAAATGTGTTTTCAAAAATACAAAGCTGAAAGCATATGTCAAATATTGTGCATTAACTGTGTCAAAGGAGAATCAGGATAGCTACTTTGATAAACCAATCAATCAAAAATAAAGCCAGTAGTATGCATAAATATGTAGTGCATTAAAAATTATGAACCAAGACTCTTGCCATGATAACATTTAAATGTATATAGAATCTGATTTACTTTAGGTGAAGTCCTCTACACTAAGCAGAGATATGTCACTACTAGAGGAAGGACAGGGGTTATGGCATTCCATAACCAGAGACCAAAAAAAAAAAAGGCTTGAAAGTCACAAGGAAATAGGCAGATACTATGATCATTGATAAGCCAGGGGTCATATAGTCAAATATCTAGGGAGACACAGTACCAGCGATCTGGAATTTATTCTGAGGAAGTTTGTGTATGCTAAAGACTTGCTTATTACTTCAGTAATTAAGTCAATGTATGTGTTGAGTTCTGAGTTTACATGCTTGAGAAATATGAAAAAACATTAAAATATTAGCTTCATTCAAATTATATGACTATATGTACATACACCCAAATACATAGCTTTTGAGAGATGACTTCTGTGGTTTAATCTTGAAGATTGGGAAAATGGTATTCCTATTTATTGAGATGAAAAGTAGGAAGGGGCATATGGTTTTGGCCATATTAAACTCTGTTCGGAAGGCTGTGATTTGACAGTGTCCATTTATTTTAAATCTGAGATTCCTTTTAGCTATCCATATTCAGACATCTGATAAATATATAAATGTAGTCCTTCATGGAGAAGATAAGAGTAGCAATGAAAATTTGGGCATCATCAGCATATAAATATATAAAACCCAAGGACCATAGGAGTTTAATAGATAGAAAGGAGAAGGTGGCCTAGGACATGCACTTGAGTAACATTTAGTGAGCAAGCAGGGGAAGAACACCCAGAAAAATACATTGGAAGGTAACCAATAAGTCAGAACAAAATAAGATCTTTGTAATTTTATAAAAATCAGGGGAAGGTATGTTTCAAGAAAGAGGGACTGGTTAAATCTTCACATGCAGTGGAGAGGTCAAGAAATGTGAGGAGAGAGGGCCTCCCTGGTGGTGCAGGTGGTTGAGCGCAGAGCTGCGAAGCTGTCCACAGCCTCTGCAGCGCCGGTTCTATCCCTGCCAGCCTCAGAGCAACCCACATGGCGAGCAGACCTCTCGGTCTTGCCCGCTGCTCCCCTCAGCAGTGTATTTCGTCAGTCTGCCTGTTCTGTTCCCAGCTCTATGTCTGGTGAATCCTCTCACCCTCCCGCACATCTGGCCTATACCTTGGCTCTTGTATAAATTAAAAAAAAAAAAAAAAACCTTAAAAAAAAGGGAAAAGAAAAGAAATGTGAGGATAGAGATGTTACCTTGGATTTATCATTGAGGTTATTGGTGACGTGTATTCACCTTATATACTTTTCCTGAGTTCCTATCATGTCTCTGACATTGAGAACGTATATACTATATGATGTGCATTAAATGTTTGTGAAGAGGAAGGAAAGAAAAGGGAAAAGGGAGAGTGAGACAAAGAAAAAGTAAGGGGACGAGGAAGGAGAAAACATAAGGGATGACTGGATAAAATAATAATGATAAATTCTGTTCTCATTGCCGAGATAAAAACTGTTGTTTGATTTTGTGAGATCAAATATCAGTTTAAAGGGTTAGAGATGTGAAATCATAGACACCAGACATAGGAAAGGGGTTTTCAGCAGATTTAAAGAATTCCAAGTTGCTAACAAATCAGTACTGTGCCTTACTGCACTATGTATAATCCTGTACTTTTATATACAGCGCTCCTGTAAATAATCAAACAATAAGAAAAAAGTGGAAGTCTGAAATCTTGATAGTAAAATATCTCCTCCCTTCCCCACTAGGACCAGGAGTTGCTTTACTCATTTATCTGTTTTTTATACAGAGGTGTCTCCTTGGCAAAAAGCCCAGTGTTGCTTGCCTAGAGCAAGTTTAGCATGGCCCTTTCTCATGCTTTCTCTTAAACTCTGTTCAGAGGGCTGTGATTTGACAGTGGCCATTTATTTTAAAGCAATTAAGAAACAAAGAAAGACTGAGCAGCTGATTTGATGTTTAAGACATCAAGATGCTAATTGGCACCTGGCTGGCAAGAGCAAAATAATTCATATTTTTTTCTTATGCAGTTGCAGAGCATGTGGCCATTGAAGTACAAGAGATCATATATCCTGTTACATTAGTTATTAAATTTCATAATTCTTTAACATAATTCTATTTTTGTTTAGATGTTTCTTCACCACAAGTATACACTATCAATTTATTTGGCCTGTTTATGGTTTGCCTTTCCCCAACTCCTGACAAACAGATTGCTTATAGATGTAGCTTGAATAAATAGAAAACCTGCAAATATCAGCAACCTTGTTTACACAGGTACAATTGCTAAAATATATTAGTTTTAGGGGTACAGTAGTATTGTCCAACATTTGTATATGTTGTGAGATGAACACAACCAGCAACATTGATTGCTTTTGCCTCAGACCTTTTTATTGTTTTTTTTTTAGCATATTTGGAGGTTTATGAACCCCATGAAATTATGTGTAAGCTATGAATCTCTGCCTGGAATAAAGCAGATACATCTCAAATTTTATAATTTGGGGGATTCACTAACCAGAAATTCTGAAGGTCCAGGCAAGAAAGCCTGGATTAGAATCACAGCAGACGTAAGGAAACTTTTGAAAACATGATTTCCTTGAATATACTGTTTTTCTATATATTTTTAAAGTTTTTTTTATGATTTATTTATTTATGCATACAAGAGCTGGAGTACAGGCCAGAGATGTGGGGGGTGAGAGGATTCACCAGAGACAGAGTAGGGAACAGAACAGGAAGACTGACTGTAGTACACTGCTGAGGAGAGCAGCGGGCGAGACAGGAGAGGTCTGCTGCACCATGTGGGTTGCTCCCTGGCTGGCCAGGGATCGAATTCATACTGCAGAGGCTGCAGAGAGCTTCACAGTGTGGTGCTTAACCAGGGAGGTCCCTTGTGCCACCAGGGAGGCCCCTTTTTCTATATTTTTAAATGTTTGAAAACCTTGTAATTCTGCATCCAATTAACCCTGCCTAGGGGTTCATGGACCCTAGATTAAGAAGTTTTAGGTAACTACAGCCTCTCTAAGCAGTTCTATTTTTAAACAATAGAAAATACTGTTCCTGCAATTTCCCTTTCTTCTTCCAACATCACTACACACTACCTACCCCTTACACACACACTGCTCAGTGTGCACATGTGCACACGCACACACACACACACACAACCAGAGTGGCTGGCTTGACCACTATTGCTTCAAACTTCCTGTTCTACATAAAATATCAGGCACTGATTGAAGCATAAAATTTTAATTATCTTTTAAATCTTGCTTCTTTCCCTCCTCTTTTTAATTCAAATAATGATCTGATCACAATTTGGCTATCTTTCACTTCTAAGTGGCTTGGGAACGTTTATAGGAATAACCTCAGGAACTTTCTTCTGAACCTTAGGACAGCCTATAACTAAGACATAAATCAGCCTCAGAATGTGAATTTTCTTGTATAAAACCTCCAGTCTTCACCATATTTCTCTTTTTAATTGATGTAAACTTTTAAAGTTTTTATTTTTTTATTTTATATATTTTGACATCATTTTTCATTTTTGCACAATGTATGTATTTTCACCTTGGTTATAGTCCCCATACAATTCCCACCACCCTTGTTTTGACCCTACTCCCTCCTCCCCCATCCCTCTGTAGTGTGTCTCTGGTTTATAGTTGCTTATTGATTTTAATTTTACTTTATTATAACTAGTCTTTTTCCTGGTCCCCCATAACCATAAGCCATTACTTAAGAGGTTATTTTTCCTCCTGGGGAATTAAGGATGGATTGTGTTCCAAGAATCAGTTTGAAAATCCTTTGTTTCTAATTTGGAGCACATTGTGTCTTGATCATCATACATAAATGATGGGTTTCTATTCCAACCTAGAGGCCTCTGACCCATCACAGTAGAAATAACATTTCTTGATTCTTGGAACAATGAGCCATGTGCTATGAATATAGTGACCATTTCTACATTTTTCTTTGGCTTGTCTCAGTATTTCAACTGTTGTCCTTAGAAGCCATCAAGATGGCCAGGAAATTCCTGTCATCTTTCTGACTGCCTATTATACCCCAAAATGGTAGAAAAATCTCATCCCAATTTGTGGTTATAGAGGTAAAGATAATAGTAAATTTTCCTTTCCTGAAGCAGAACTCTTCTCAGGCAAAATTGCAGGAAAGATAGTAGCCACAAATCTCTCACACTCTCTGGCTCCATCACTCCTGCCATTAGAGTCTCTCTACTTTTAGAAGTTGGTGGTATAAAAGCATGGCCATTAATGTGAGGGGACTGTTTATTAATTTGATATTGATAAGTCAAAATATGCTGATTCTGTGAGAAAGAAACAATTCAGCTGTTTTTTTTTTAAAGGCTATATTTTATTTATCAGAAGGAATTACCTGTAGTATTAATAAAAACAGATAGTCAGTTGTAATGTTCATTCATATAGAACAAGAATCCCTGAGTGAATAGGTGAAAATTAACTATTTAGACTGGAGACAGATCACTTGAAAATCCTTCAGCTATTTAGTTCTATTATGAGAGTATTAAGGTTCAGACCGCAGAAAAACTTATTTGGACTAAAGAAGGCCCAAGTAGAAACAGTTAAGAGTCCAAAGCAAATAGCAGAGAAAAATGAAAAAGGATTAATGAACCAATTCTAAAGAGCAACTAAATTACAAGCTTGGATAGCTAAGACCAGAAGCTATGGAAGTGTCTGAGGTGACTGGTGAAAGGGAGAAAGATAAAGCAGCAAACCATAGTCTGAAATTATAAGGCAATTACCTGGTACTTCGGGGGGTTGGTGCTTTAAATTTCTTTCTAGTTGTGGCATAAAGTTAAATTACAAGTTTGGATTATGGAAAAGCCTTAGAGAACATGCAATCATCTATGTGTTAAGAAGTAATTGCTTATGCACCATTGTTTAATATGGAAAATATGCATTTATTTGCCTAATATAATATATATATATATAATTCCTTCCTTCTCTCTTTACTTTTTAAGTCTGTATGCCCAGCCCCGATCTTTACCACTAAGAGCTCTAGACTTGAAATAAAGACTGCAGCCTTAAAACGTCAGAAATAATCTCCTGATCTTCTCTCCCAAATTTGCTCCTTCTTGGTCACTGGTGGTATTCTCTGTGTAGTAGTCCAAAACCTTGGAGTCATTTCTGAATCCTTTCTTTTCCTTCTATCCCTCAGGAAATCCTGAGAGTTCAATCTTTAAAATTTACCCACATCTGCCTCCACTGTGTCTCTACCAATCTCATCCCCCATTACCTATTTCCTGGAAGATTATCATCTCCTAGTTTGACTACCTCAGTCTACCTTCACTCCATTAGTCTGCTCTCAACATAGAAGCCTGAGGGATCCTGTTAAATATTTGTGAGATCATGTTATTTCTCTGTTCCAAACCTCCAGTGACTGCATATCTTTCTATAAGTAAAAAGAAAAGTAAATCGCAATGGCCTATAAAGTTCTCAGCATTTGGCCCCTATTACTTGCTTGGATTTCATCTGGTATTACACTTCTCCCTGCTCATGCTCTCCAGAACCTTAGCCTCTTTATTGTTTGCCAAACATACCAGGGCTGCTTCCAACTCAGGGCCTTTTTTGCACCTGATATTTCCTCTGCCTGGATCTATTTTCTCTGGAGATAAGCGTGAATCCCTTGCTTACTTTTTTCACCTCTATCCCCATTTAAATCTTCCAGGACCACTCTATATTATAACTCCTCATCTTTTCACCACTCCCAATGCCTTCTACTCATTCCTAATGTTTTATTTTTTCTCCTTTTAACCCACCTCTATATATCTTATTGTGTATTTTTGTTTGTTTTGTTCATTGTCTCATCCATCTAGAGAAAGCATGAGCTTCACGGGAACAAGGATTTTTTCCCCCTTTTTATTTTTTAACTTCTGAATCCCTAGAACATATCTGACCTACAGTAGGCCTTCAGAAGTATTTGCTGAATGTATCTCTCATCTATGATTCATTAGCCTAAGCAGACACCAAAATAGTAGCTCTACCTGTATCTCTTAGAACCATAGAGTAAGATAAGAGCCTCTATGCGCAATGCCCTATATACAATACAGCCTCTTTTCATTAAAAGTAATATCAGTTTGCATGGGAGTCTCTTTCTCTCTCTTTCTAGACTTCTTCAATCCCTCTTAGATGAGGTCAAGACAAACATAGAAACCAAGAAGGATGTAATGACCATGTGATGGATAGACAGACTCTAGGTTTCACATGCTCTCTCATCTGAGAGGCAGTCCCTCTCAGATGCAAGAAATTCATTTTTATTCCATGTATCCATTTAGAAGCACAAAAGAAACCTGGGCATTCTTGTGTTTGTGCGGGCAGCATGGATCCAACCTGGGAAGTGAATCTGCTTTCCAGAAACTGCTTGGAAGGAAGGAGGTCCATTTGTGAATCCTAGGGTGATATATGGGCATGATATGCTTCTTTCAAAAGTCAAATCACACAGTAAGGCCAATAAGGAGGGAACATGAAACTAGATACAAGAGCATGTGATGGAATCAGGAATCAGAGGGTGACAATTTTGAGTAGGCTGAGGGGCACCACAGGACCCTCAAACCTGCCTGTTCTAAATGGGTTCTGCAATCCACTGCATAAAGACAAAACATATTCTAATGACTAAGAGCTTCAATAAAAAGAACTTCAATATAATTAGTGTGCAATAGAGAGACAATTAGTGTGTAATAGAGAGGAGAGAAGAGAAGGAATGTAGTTAAAATAGTTTCCAAATGAAGCATCCAAAACTACCCCTCCCCTCATGGGTAAAAATGCCCTGCCAAATAGGGTTGTTGAAAAGCAGGGTACCTGAGGCTCAAAAACATGCCACAAGTCTAGGGCACCTTCTGGTGAGGACCCATAAGAAAGGGGGAAAAGAGGCCAGGTAAACCTGGAAGGAAAACAGCAAAATCAAAATCAAGATAAAGGCTACCATTGTCAGCCTCCCTACAGGTCTCTGACCCACATCTCTGTGTCTTTTAAGTGTCTCCTTCCATGTCCCCCAAACCCTGGTACAAGTCCAAAACCAAGAAACAAGCAGTTTCTTCTTCACACCTCTCTCTCTCAATCTCTACTCCCCCCTTCCACATGCTTCCTCAAGGTCTTCTTCCAGAGTTCTTCCTTCCTCTCAGTCCTTTCTCACAGCCTTTTTTTTTTTTTTTTTTTTATTAAGACTTTTTTTTTTTTTTTCAAAAATCTCAGATACATTTGGTATGATTTTTTTTTTTTTTTACAATGTCTGTTGTTTAATCATTTTTACCAGTCACAGTGGGAGAATTGAGATGCTTTTGTTTTGTTTTTTTTGTTTTTTTTTTTTTTATAAATTTTATTGTTATATTCCCCATACAATTGCAGCCCCCCATTCTGACCCCAATCCCTCCCCTCCCGCCCCCGCCCGCCTAAAAGTGTCTCTGGTTCATAGTTTTTTGTTGATTTTGATTTTCACTTTCTTATAGTTATTCATTTTCCTGGTCCCTTATTTAAGTTTTCTAGATTCCTGCTATGAGTGAGACCATCCGGTATTTTTCTTTTTCTTTTTGGCTTATTTCGCTGAGCATGATCCCTTCCAGCGCCATCCATGTTGCTGCAAATTGCATGTGTTTATCTTTTTTGAATGCTGAGTAATATTCCATGGTATATATGTACCACATCTTCTTGATCCAGTCATCTATTTTTGGGCATTTGGGTTGTTTCCAAAGCTTAGCTATTGTAAACAGTGCTGCTATAAACATAGGGGTGCAGGTGTTCTTTGGAATTGATGTTTCTGTGTCCTTTGGGTAAATACCTAGGAGTGGAATTGCTGGATCATATGGAAGCTCTATGTTTAGTAGGTCCAGAAATCTCCACACAGCTCTCCACAGTGGTTGGACCAGTTTGCACTCCCACCAACAGTGCAGAAGAGTTCCTTTTTCTCCACACCCTCGCCAACATTTGTTGTTGCTAGTTTTTTTAATATGTGCCATTCTCACTGGTGTAAGATGGTATCTCATGGTAGTTTTGATTTGCATTTCCCTGATGGCAAGTGATGTTGAACATTTTTTCATATGCCTGTTGGCCATTTGCATTTCCTCTTCAGAGAAGTTTCTTTTTAGCTCTTCTGCCCATTTTTTGACTGGATTATTTTCTTTGTTGTTGCTGAGTCTCATCAGCTCTTTGCAGATTTTTGTGATCAGTCCTTTTCTCACAGCCTTTTTTAGTTTCACTTGTCTGCTCAGCTCCACACTTCCTTGGGTAGGGAAGGGAACCTGGAACTTCCTCTTTCTATGGCTATTACACTTACAAAATGAGGAAGGAGGGGCCTCCCCGGTGGCACAAGTAGTTAAGACAAAACATTATGAAGCTGTCAGCAGTGTATTTCAGTCAATCTGCCTGTTCTGTTCCCCCCTCTGTCTCTGATGAATCCTCTCACCCCCACACCTCTGGCCTGTACCCTAGTTCTTGAATGCATGAATAAATAAATATTTTAAAAAAGAGGAAGGAAAAAGATAAATGGTTCATGACAAGTCCCAAGGACTTTAGCACCTGTTAGGAAAATTTGTGCTCTGGTTTTACCTAATCCATCTAGAAAAGGCCCTTTAGTGACCAAAACTTAAACTTCCTAAAAGCAGGTATCTTTCATTCCCCTTTATGTCTCAAAATATGGTCTTAGAAATGACTCTTAAATAAGTTACTTGACAGACTATAAGATATACAAATGCAGGGTCCTGACCACTCCCTGTAAGAGCTGATGAGAATACTGTCTGAAGCCTGTTTTGCTTTTTCTTTAAGCCTCTTTTTCTTTTTCTTTGCTTTCTTTTTTTTTAAGATTTAATTTATTTTTATACAAGAACCAGGGTACAGGCTAGATGCGTGGGAGGGTGAGAGGATTCACTGGAGACAGAGTGGGGAACAGAACAGGCAGACTGAGGAAACACACTGCTGAGGGGAGCAGCGGGCAAGACAAGAGAGGTCTGCTGCACCATGTGGGATTCTCGCTGGCCGGCCGGGATCGAACCCACCCTACAGAGGCCGTGGACAGCTTCACAGCACAGCGCTCAACTGCCTGTGCCACCAGGGAGGCCCCAAAGCCTGTTTTCATTAGTCTTCCAGATAACTCATGCACTATAAAGTCACCAGAGCATCTGTAGCAGTCAAACTTCAAATGTGACTACAAAAAAAATCTGTGAGTGGAGAGAAATGCGGCGAATTATACCATGGCAGTCCAATTGCTAAAACATTCTGTCTTCTAGTGAATGCTAAGTGAGTGAGTGTGTGTGTGTGTGTGTGGTTGTGGGGGGCGGTGAGGCTGTTTGGACAGATATATTGAGCCCAAATTGTCAGATATCTTTACTTTAGGGCTTCTTAAGCTGTATATGACTTATACTGATTTTGATATGCCATGAAGGAAATAAAATACTTCCCACATTCTATTTTAACATTATACCCTTTAATCAAGGAGAATCAAGCAGAATGAATATTCCAGGAGACACATTTTGATTAACACTGACAAGGTGTGTGGTATTTACAAGGTAGAATTTATTACAGTTGTAAAGGTACATAAGGATGCTTCAAACATTTTGCATTGTGTATAACACTGAAAAGAGTTAGCATTCCCCTGACCAGACATTATTGCTCACCCTTTATTGTTCCCGCACTAGTGAATTCTGATTAGCTATGTTATTACCACCAAATTTATTTACTTATAAAAGGAGATCCAGAGAGAGCAATGCTTATATCAAAGGAATAATTTTCAAAAGATGTTATTTGGGGAAAGTTAGAGTAACGGATCTTCTTCCACAGTACTCAAAGCAATTGCCTACTGACCTAGTTGACCCCAAATCAAGCCCTCTTCTAGTGTCTCCAAATTTTTGGAAGTATTTTTTGTTGTTGTTGTTCCTCCTATCTCTCATCAGCCATCACATCATTAGTATGCTCTCCAGAGAGTGAAGAATTTGTGCATGAATATTTGCCTCCTGGGTCAGAAAAAGCAGCAGATGTTTTCCTGTGCTAAGTGTAGGGGTGCAGTTATTTTGGGTTTTTTTTTTTTTGATTTCTTATTGAAATTTTGATATTAAAGTTTTTGTTGTTACTTTTTCTTTAAAAAAAAAAAGATTCATTTATTTATTTATACAAGCACTGGGTACAGTCAGAAGCGCGGGAGGGTGAGAGAATTCACCAGAGCCAGAGCGGGGAGCAGAGCAGGCAGAAGGACTGAAGTACACTGCTGAGGGGAGCAGCGGGAAGCAGGAGAGGTCTGTGCGCCATGTGGGACCCTCGCTCTGTGGCCAGGGATCGGGGATCGAACCGGCACTGCAGAGGCTGTGGGCAGCTTCACAACCCAGTGCTCAACCGCTGCACCACTGGGGAGGCCCTATTTACTTTTTATTTTATGAAGAAACGTGTGTAGGCTTTTTAAATTATATCTCCAACCCCTCTTTCTCTGCATTTCTCTGTGTCTGCTTGCTTGCTTCTTCTTCTCCTCCTTCTCCTTTTCTTCTTCTTTTCTCTCTCTTTCTCTCTCCTCTCTCTCTCTCTCTCTCTCTCTCTCTCTCAATCTCTCTCTCACACACACACACACATACACACGCACACACACACACTTCTCTATCCCTCTCCTTCAATCTTATCCCCAACTTCTCTTCCTCCTCTTTTCCCCCTGTCCCGCATTTAGATTAACCACACCATCAAATTCAATTTCAAATGCAGAATTTAATAGTGCAGTCTTAAGTACAACAGTGTGGTGGTAGAGTGGTAGCAGAAAATATAGGTTTGAGTGTTAGACCAGATATGCCTCATCTTATCACTACTTTAGAGTTATGCACACCATAAAGGAACACGGCATCTAACTGGTAGGAGACTAGAGGAAAGAGAATGAAACAACACCTGATGAAATTATCTGGAATCTTCTTTCTCTCCTAGTGCTTCCTATAGGAGACCTCTCCTTCCTAATTATCCTCCTGGGTCCCCTGGAATTCCCACATACATTCTAGAGAGCCACTTAATGGAGGTCCTTGCCAATCGTATTCTTTAATCCAGGTGTAGGATTGCCAATAAGTTTCTCTGAAGCAACAACTGAAAAAGAGTAGTGATGGCCACCTGGAGAGCTGTACTGAGAAGGGTTGTAAGGCTTAGTTAGGGACAGATCTGAAAATAGGAGCACCATGATTGCTTAGTAATACCTGTGTTTTGCATGAGGAGGACTGTGAACATATGAATTTGCCAATTCTACTTCAAACCCATTTCTTCTATTCCTTTTTCCAACCAAATTTTACTGTGCTGACTCCAACTTCTTGGGCTCTAGCTATCACCTTTCATAACAGCATATTTTTACATAAACTCATTCCCAAGAAGAAACAGATTTGGCTGACAGTACCCTATATAAGTGCTTGCAGGGACACTCACATATTTGCAGGCTAGCTCTAAATCATATGGTAGAATTTCTTGCAATATACTTGCAATAGTTTTGTCTAGCCATACTGTGTAACTCTCACCAGCTGCTATAAGGTCTCTGTCACAACCCCTCAACTCTAAGTAAATAAATGAGAATACCTATGTTTCAATGAAATCTTATTTACAAAGACAGTGAACTAGGTTTCACCCATACAACATGGCTTCCGGGTCCTGGATTAAAGCTACATTCTGTACACTTAACTCACCACTGATTGATTCTGCATGTCAGGACACAAGAATTGGCTCTGGTGCTGAAGCTCTCAGAGCAGGCCTCAGGTTCCGTGACTTTTTCATGAACTGTAAGCAGGACTCAATCCTTGTTCTGAATTAGAAAACATTACATTGGGCTTCACAAAATTGTTTATGCCAGAGGTTCTCAATCTTGAATGCACTTGCCAATCATCTGTACAGCTTATTAACACATACCTTGCTGGCCCCGATACCAGCATTTCCAATTCAGTGGATCTGGGGCAGGGCCTGAGATTTTCATTTCTAACTTTCCAAGGGCTGTGGATGCTTCTAGTCTGGAAATCACATTTTGAGAGCCATGGCTTAAGGCGCCTCTTTTGCCTAGAAAATCTGAGGTGTTCAATGATGAGACATTATTGGAGTAACAATGGAATTGGTTAATCCTCAGAACACCTCTCATAAAAAACTTCTTGTCCATTTCTACTTAGACATTTCAACCACTAAGTTTCTCCTATTGGCAATTTAGAGCTCATTACAGACAGTGCAGAAATTATAACCTGAATTCAATGGGTGTGCAGGTTGATGGTAAGAGTTGCAGCTGAGAGGTGCCCCAGACCCACAGGCCACTTGTTGCCTTCCTTCAGGTTCATTCATCTCCGTTGACCAGTGGTAACAACTTGCGTTGGCCACCACTACAGAGACTCAGGGGAAAGAGTCTCTACCTAAATCTAGTGAAAATCTAAAAGTCATTTTCCTCACATATTAATATAGTCTCAATTTCTGATGTGATGCTGTCTCCATGAAAGTATGTAGGAGACTACATAAGCACATAACAGCCAATTTAAGTGAATACATTCTCTAGACTAGTGAACAAGCCATTGTTTACCCTCCTCTTCTGCAAACGCTATTCATTCATCTGTGTTTGTGTGTTTGCATATTTGTGTGTGCAGGGGTGTATGTGTGTGAGAGAGAGAGAGAAAAAAAGAAAGAGAGAGAGAGAGAGGTGAGAGGTGATGCTCCTGGGGTTCTCTTTCTTGAGAGAGGAAAGCAAACATATTTATTGAATAAATGCAAAGGCAACCATCCTGTTTTCCCCAAAAGTGTTCTACTTACCTGTTATTGCCAAAATTTTATCTGTTAAACTTTGTTGTTTTTCTGGGAAAGCTGACTTTTGAGCTGCTAGCAATGTTTTATACCTGAGTGAGGGTAAAAAGAAGATAAAATAGGAAGGAGAACATAGAGATAGTAAAAGAAAGTGAAAAGAACAAAATAGGGAGGAGAAGCAAAGGAACTGGCTGTTTTGCCTTTTGCCTAAGAACAGCCCTAGCATTACATATACTAATGCTAAGCAGTGGGTAGAATTTGTGAATGTTTTTCACACACACGTATATGATATGATATATATATGTACCCATATGTGATATATTCATGGAATTTCTAATTCACAAAATAAGAAATTCCACACTAATTAAGAGAATAGATGCTCCAGCAAGGTGCTCTGTCTAGTACAGTTGGCCTCAAAGCCACAGAAAGAAAATTCACCTGAGGGAGTCAGTACGTGGAATGGAGGCAGCCCAACAGCCACTGATAAAACCGACTCTGCCCTGCTTTTCCAGACCCATCTTGAAGTACCCTCTGTGGTTATAGAAAAATGATATGGTTTTACTTCCCTAATCCACACTGAAGCCCCAGAAGACTTCTTGCTCAAGGTCACACAGAAGTGGCAGATCTGTGACAGGGACAGAAAATACAGCTCTGCGGGTTAATGTCATTGTAGACTTTCGAGGCTGTGATGACCTAAATTGTACTTATGATAATACATTCAAAGAAAAAAACAGCTAATTTATTTCAGAGATTTATTTTAGGCATTATTTGATTCATTTTTTTTTCTAATTTAATATGCCAGAGTTCTAGCCTTAAATGTCTGTCTATTAGACATTCTTAGAAACTACGTTTTTCCTAGCCAGGGATAAAACAGGGAAGTGAAAACAAAACATAAACCATTGTAAACCTAGGATTCTGTATGTTTCCTTAAGTAATTACTTAGTTATACTTTAAGTAATTACTTTAGTTAAATTTCATGATATAAAAGAAAATGAGTCAAAATGAATGCTTCCACACACAATGGTCCAGCTCTAAGAGATTGTATTGGCCTGCTATAAATCCTTTCAAGTGCCAGTTTCCCATAAAATATGGGAGGACCTTTAAATAAGTGGTTCTTGCAGATGCCAATTCCATGTATTAAAAAAATTTAACACTTGTGTCAAGCTGCTATTCAATTCATTTTAGTGGGCTTTATTATATCTTCAAAAAACTATATTATCCTTTGAATCTCAATTTATCTCCTTTCAAATCTATTTGGCTGGTGTTAAAGGTGAAAACTGATATAGCCCAATGGAGCATGGATTCAGAAAAATTGAAAATGGAGTATGTATCATTTCCAACTTAGAAAGAAGCTAATAGAAGTTATTTGCTGCACTAGACTCTCACTTGACTCCTCTTTCCCACTGGAAGTTTCTTGGATAGGAAACCCTCCAGCTATCAATAAGAATTTCTATGATATGCATTTGACTAGAATCAATTATATTGTAATCACTAGAATAAAAACACGAGAATCCAGCCATGAAAAGAGCACATTTATAGAAGAAATCCACTCTCTGAAGGGAATGTAACTTCCAATGTCAACTTTAACTTCTGGAAATGGAAAGCAAAATGCTTTTTGAACATAGAGAAGATAATTTCCCGTTATCACCAAAGCTTTGTGCGTGTTTCTTCTCTAGTTATCAAATTTTATATCCGTAATGAATATTAATGCTTGTAGCACTTTAAAACCAAAACACCTCTGGTGTCTAAATTAACTGAGATCCTTTATCCATGTTTAATATTTAGCAAGTTTTTGCAGAAGCATCTATTGCCATTTTGTTATGTATTTTGAATGCACATTTCATTTATATTAAGTATTTCATCCTCCAACTTCAATGAGACCGTAGGCTGCAGTTTCAAGTTTCTTTTTGCTGCTATAAGAACCCAAACATTTTAATAGAATGTATATGTTGTCTTCTCTGAGTTGTAATTTAAGTTTTATCACAATACTGTGGTGTTTCTACTGTCTGCAGCTTGATTTCACCCCATGGTTTATGCCCTGAAATGTCAAGCAGATAGACCACGTTGTGCCAATCAGTTTTAACCTGTTGAAGCTCAGAGAGCAAGGCAGAGATAAAATGATGAAAAGCTGATAGTTAACAATGATTTATAAGTGGACTTCATAGCTTCAGGTCTTCAGGATCAAATCCAGAGGGCAGTAAAGGGAAGAAATATCTCCATTTGCATACTTTCTTGATGACTTCAAAACACCTGGCAAAGATTAGGAGGATTAAAACAGATCCCTTTTTAAAGAAGAAATAAAAAAGCAAAGTGTAGGTGGTTGACTATGTTATAATGAATTATTGGTGGTATCACTTATGATAGGTGCATGAGAAAGACCTCCAGATCACCCTCTAGTTGGGCTAGTATTTTTTTTGTTTTGTTTTGTTTTGTTTTTGTCATTTATAAAGTAGAGATGCTACTGAAACTGACTTGCATTTTTGTAAGAATGACATGAAACATCCTGCAGGACACCTGGTCCCTTGGATTTCTAAATCCATTCTCTTTTTATTGCTCCTACTCTTTTATTCCCACCACAATAAATAATAATATTTATTGGCTCTTTAATAGGATTCAGGCACCAGGCCAAGTTTTTCATTCATTATTATATGTAATTCACAGAAGAGGTAGGTATGTACCTATGAGGTAGATAGTTCTTTTATTTCTACTTAAGGGAGGAAGATGCTGAGGCTTAGCATTTCAGAAAGGTTAGTAGTGAATTAGGGATTTTGATATATATTTATTAACCCAGAGTTTCCTGAAGCATTAGTACCGTATAACCTCGGAAAACTGGAAGCCATAAATTCTGATTTCCCTAGGAGTCTCGTGAGTGGCCAGACTACAGAATAAAACATTTTTTTATAACATTGGCTAGCTCCTATTAGAACATTTTTGTAACCCCCATTTCAACAAGCTAGTTATATTCAGTTTTCTACCTGTTTCTATTCATATGTGAATATGAAACACATCATATTTTACAATAGGTGCATATATTTTTACCTAAATACACAGCACAGTAGGAACATCCTATCATAACAGAGGAAACCCTGGTGAAATAAGGAATATTAAATAAGAAACGTATGTTCTAGCTGCATCCCCAAATTTCTGTAATAATATTTGCATGTGTATGGTCCCTAAATTTTGAGAAATGCCTAGGATTTTTTTAAAAGATTTATTTACGCATACAAGAGCTGGGGTACAGGCCAGAGAGGCGGGGGGTGAGAGGATTCATGAGAGACAGAGTGGGGAACAGAACAGACAGACTGAGTGAAATACACTGCTGAGGGGAGCAGCGGGCCAGACAGGAGAAGTCTGCTGCACCATGTGAGTGGCTCCCTGGCCAACGATCAAACTTGTGCTGTAGTGGCTGCGAACAGCTTCATAGTGTGGTGCTTAACCCCTTGAGCCACCAGGGAGGCCCCAGAAATGCCTAGGATTTGACAGTGCTATCTCAGTCAAGTCAAATTCAGAGGGTAAATTGACAAGAGGGTAAATATGATGATGCTTATTTTAAAAGAATGTAACCAAGAAGAGATCAGAAGTATATCTTGTCATATTTATGTAGGAAGTTGTAAGAAAGACTGGAAATATGGTTCCTGGGTTTTAAATGATCAGCTTGCATATGTGAAACACAGACTGCTGACACCAAGCTCTAGAATGAAGGGTGCTCTAAATGAAATTTTTATGCTTTCTGTAAACACACAGAGAACAGAGGGCAATTGTGTACATCAAGCCATCAATTAAAAAGTATTTATGACCAGTCTTAAGAGTAATGAGCAACCTTAAATATGACTGAGCTTTAAGTTCCACATCTGCAACATGGAAACAAGAAAAATATTCCCTTATTGGGTTGGTGTGAGTGAAGTGAAAGAATGCATGTGAAAGCACTTTGTAAATTTTAAAGTATAATACAAATGTCTGGTCGATTATTAAATTCAGAAAATTGAAACTTTATTGACCATATTCTTCTTGGTGATAGAAATCCAAAGGCTAAAACATAATTTATTCCACTCTTAGGTATATAACTATCTAATGGGGAATAAGATATATATATATATATATATATATATATATATATATATATATATATATATATATATATTATTTAACCAATTAAAATCCAGTGTGAAAACTACTGATGTAGAGAAAAAGTAGTCTGGTGTTGTACAAATGAGGGGCACAATTACAGACAGGTAAAGAGACCATTTATTAGAGAAATTTCAGTTGAGAGTGATATATTGAACTTTATCTGAAAGTTGTGATGGAAGTTTTTTAGGAGGGAAACATTCTAGGTATGAACATTCTAGATGGTAGGGACTGTGAGAGCATCAATACAAAAGCATAACAAAATGGTCTCTTGTACCTGAACTGTGGAAAGCATATGAGGAACAAGTAGGAGATGAATTTAAAACACAGGTTTGAAGATAATGTGTGAAGACTTCTGGCTGCAGTACTTTAGCTCAATTTATAGCAGTTTTGCTTTTTTTTAATTAATGATATTTTTCTGTTCCAAGATCAAATCCAGGATTATATAATTGCCTTTATGGCTGGAAAGGAAGAATATAAATATTCTCTGGGTCATCTTGATGACTATATTATAACAAAGGCTTGGTACTTGGTTTTGAAGACCATGTTAGCATTTATAATAAAGCCAAATAATACTACCTTTATTGCAAGGGCCTAATGAATAAAGGACAGAAGGTGACTGACTAGGAAAAAATAAACATTGTCACTAAGTAAAACGGCCAAATGATGTCCCTGCCTCAGCAAGACTGTACAGAGATTTAAATAGAAAAAAATCAGAAAATTCATTTATTAGTTGTACAAAATTTCATTGAGTCCATTTCTATTATTCAAGGACTATGTGAATAAGCATTTAATAAAATAGACAAGGCATCTCTCTTTATTTTTCTCTCTTCTCTCTAGTACACTCTCTCCCACTCTGCTATTCTTTCTGTCTCTTTCTCTGTATATTACCCAAGAAAATAACAGAATATGTATATCAAGATGAAAGAAACTTCTATAGCTATAACTTCCATGGTCTAGCTATAAATAGTGGTTATGCTTTCAAAAAGGCAGTATCATTAGTTATACTTATTTCATTAATTTTAATTTTATTAGATTCTTAGCCTTATTTATAATATTTTAATTATTTTCTGTAGTTACATAAGGACTAAGCTTATTAAAATTTTATATCTGACTAAGTAATATATAAATTGACATTATATATGCTAACTCAAACTGTATGGTATTTTTCCCTTAAGAATGATCTTTAATCTAAAAAAAATAATTTAAAACAGTATGTATAGTCCATGTACCATAATTAAGAACTGAGTCTACTCTATACTCAGTAAAACCTTTTAGAGTGCTAACACTAACAAAAAATATAATACAACTAGCAAATTCACAGACTTCTATTTCAAAGGCAACTATCTAGAGGGCTTTTTCTTTGTGTAGCTGTTAATATTGAAGTTTGAACAACTTAATAAGACAAAGTGGCCTGCTTTGCTAAAATTCTGTATTGACTGTACAGATGAACAGACCATGATGGGCATTACTTTCATGAATTTGCCCCAGTCTAGGGTCCTAGGGTTTCAGCTCCCATTCTGAAAGCCCACAAAAGTGATAAACTGGGCCTCCCTGATGGCACAAGGGGTTAAGACACAGCCTATGAAGCTATCTTCAGGCACTGCAGCACCAGTTCAATCCCAGGGAGCAACCCACATATCTCAGCAGACCTCTCCTGACTGGCCCGCTGCTTCCCTCAGCAGTGTATTTCATCAGTCTGCCTGTTCTGCTCCCCACTCTCTCTCTGGTGAATCCTCTCACCCCCCATACCTCTGGCATGTACCCCAGTTCTTGTATGCATAAATAAATAAATCTTTTTTTTTAAAAAAAGTGATAATCTGTGGTATAGGCATGCACTGAACTTGCTCTTGCTCATTTGCACTTCTGCTCTCCCCCCTCCTCTATCTCTCTTGTCCTGCCCCAACTTCTTCCTCTCCCCTTGCTCTCACTCTGACTCTCACTGGCTTGCTCTCACTGAACTGCCACTTAATCATAATGCCCTATAGTTTATTTGTAATCAGAAGTTTGCTTTGGAGTCGGCCCCCAGAGAGTTTGTTATATGGTTGAGATGTCCAATGACATCAGACCCAACATGCTCATTTCAATGATGAACACACATCAACTGGCAGAACTAGCAGGACTGAAACCTTGGTGAGGGTTTCCCTTCTCCTACAGGCAGTTTGTCATTGGTCAAAGCAGCTTCCCCTCATCTCGATTCACTGGCAAATTCTGTCATTAAATATGTTCATACATTCAATAAATTTCATTCTAGACTGTAAATCATGTTTTAAAGTTCTTTCATTGAAGCATTGACTTCATAAGCATTTACTGAGTACATTTCATGGAACAGAGACTGGGATAGGTGTGTAATAGATATGTTTCCTACTCGCACAGAGGTTTTGATCTACTAGGGAATATAAACAGGTGTTCAGGCAATTACCATAAGTCACCATGTGTGTTGTGATGGGGTGTAGCATGCAATGAGCAAAGCTAAGAGAAGCGCATGCTAATAGACTTGAATCAGAGTCCATGAGATTATGTCTAAACTGAAATATGAAAGTTGAACAAGAATTAGTTGGAAGTACATCTGCTTATGTTGAGTGTGTGTGTGTGTGTATGTCTGTGTGAAAGAAAAAAAAAGAGAGGTTTAGAGAAGCAAGAGCACACTAAAAAGAGAGAAAGAAGAAACAGCATGTACAAAGACTTACGAACAAGTGGTATTTTGTAAACTGAAATCAAGTAATTTCACGTAGTGCTATTCTGACCCATTATATGCTGTTCATCGTTTACTTCTCGAATTTCAAGAAAGGAACATTTCTGTGATTGCATGTTTACAATTAATGCAGGAATGAAGGCTTATAGTTCTGAGTGGGTTCTCATTTTAGAAATGTCGCATCTCACACCAACCAGCTGTCACCCTCCCTAAGCCAAATCCTCTACTGAGCAAACAGCCTTTGGAATAGTTTATCAGAAACATAGTGTATGTGCTTTTTCATTGTTTTCTTTCCCTGCAAAAGCAAGCATGGGTAAGCCCTTGCTTAGTGCATTCACATTGATACCTCAGCAAGTATTTATTTTTTTGTTTTTTATTTTAAGTGAAAGATCTCACATTTTTATAGCATAGATGTCTTCCATTTGAATATAATTTCTCTGTTCTTGGTAGACTATAAAGAATAAATGAAATCACTAAGCAGAATTTGTAGTAACTAGGCACTTCTCAAAGTGTCATATTTTAGATAGGTAGATATGCAAGTTAAGGTTTTCTGACTTTAAATGAATAATTTATACCTGCAAAAGATACAGGAAATTACCAGTGGCTAAGCAAGATGAAACATATCAGACTCTTTATATATATATATATATATATATATATATATATATATATATATATAGTAAACTACATAAATGAATGAAAAATATTTCCTCCCTGACGGTGCACACAGTAAAACCAAGATATTCTGATTTTCATTCTGTGATTAAAAGGCCTGTGTGGCAGAGCACTTGGATGTCATTTCTATATCAGAACAGATGTTTCATGTTTTTTCTCTAGAGAATGTTCACCAAAAGTTCAAATGGATGGTGGTCCTCCCCCACTGTGTCAAGCTCTCCCTTAGAAATGCAACTTCTCTTTCCCTAGTGGTAGATGTGTTGCCTGTCTAATGGCTCCTATTCTATCCCCTTAAGCCTCAATAAGAGTTTTTTCTTTGATTTTTTTTTTCCTGTTATATCTCACTTTCCAATTTTCCACTCCCCTAGAGTTCAGCTATCTGCCTCATAGTACCAAGTCCTGCAGCATAAGGGAGAAAATGTCAGGTATAAATGCATTTTAAGGAAAGTGATCTTTCAGATCTTTTTGAAACTGAAAGTGAAAAATGTGAGGAAAATGAAGAGTATTACTGGATGCTTAATTGTTGTTTACTACTTGTAGTTTACTGATAAGCTGATACATATATATTTAGACACTTAAAATTTTCAGGCTGGCTTGAAAACTACAATCACAGAGTATTTTAAGAGGAAACTGCCTCTGCTGAATTGAAAACTTCAGACTACACAATTTTAAAACAGTTGAGCACCCAGGGGCTGAATCTAATAGCCACAGTCAAAGAGAATAGTCTTAACAAGTTTGTAATTACACATGCTGGTCTCCAGGAGGTTGGCATCCTGTCAGTCCATGAATGCAGGAGAGATAAGAGTTTTGCATGCATGTGAACAATAGGCCATAGGCATGAGACAATACTTCAACCAGTACTCTTTTCCTTAACATTCATTTGTAAAAGAAGAAAAAGCAAGAGGTTTCTATCAAAGACCAAAAAAGGAGTTGGAGATAGAAGAAAAAGCTTCAGGGAGAAAAAAAATCATCTTTTGAGAAAATCATGCCTAAAGACAATGAATTACAGCCAGACCATACATTCTCAGCACTGTGAACTCCTAAAATTCCTTTCCCCTTTTCCTGAAAGTTTCCCTTCATATGTAAACATATGGGTTTGATTATGGATTTACTATTGAAGGATTAATGAATTTTTAATCACACAAATAACATTTAGGCTAAGATGACTCCAGTTTTGAAATGTTTAACATGAAGAAAATGATACGTTCTCCTTGTAGGGTTCTTACTTGACACAGTGAGATAATGCATAGAAAGTGCTTTCGTGCTTGCTGAATCCTCAGTAGTGTCAAATATAGCAGCAGCTGCTGCAGTATGAGTAGAGGCTATTTTTGTTGTGTTTCAGCCAGAAGACTTCATAGAATCCTTTTCTTCTGATCCATTTCTTTAGTCATAGTGCAATATTGGGAGTGTGACTAAATGACAACAAATCATTTGCATAGTGAAAGTCCCAATATACATTTGGATAGCATATAAATCCTAATTATGTATTTGGGATTTCTGCCCAATCCCTCAATGTTCTTTATCTTTTTGGAGTTCCTGTGGGCCCTCCAATGCATCCATCCTCTGTGATGCCTGTTTCAGATTTCGATAGGGTCTCAGTATTGGTGGAAAATTTCTCAGACACAACTTCTGCATTGATCAAGCTTGGCTCTAACTACAACTGCTCTGGTTACAAGGAAGAGGACTTTTAAAACTGGACTTACTAGAGAAAAAAGAGATTTTTAATGAAGATTGATTTAAAGAGATTTAAAGAGATTTTTAATAAACAAACTCTGCAAGTTTGTTTCATTTTTCTCCCCGCAAACCAAGCTTTTTCTATTCCCTCAGTCTCTGCTAATATCCCTGTCTCCATCATCAAGTTGTACTTGGTTTTGTTTTACTGTGGTGATTATGGCCCTTCTGTCAAATTCCTTACTGTCCTACAGTTAAGACCAGTACCTTAATAACCAAATGCCAAAGTTTTGGGAGATAAACCTGATTGGCCCATCTTAGACTAAATCCATCCACTGGACCAGATGGTTGTGGGAGGGGGATGATGGAGCCCACAGTCATCTGTGGTAGGTAGAATAATGCTCCCCATAAAGAATTCCACCCCCATACAATCCTCATCTCCATAGTCTCTGAATAGGATCACATATATACAAAAGAGATTTGCCGATTGCATTAAAATAAAGATCTTGAGATAGAGACACGGCCCCAATTATCCAGACAGGATCAACATCATCACAAGTTGCTTGTAAGAGTAAGAGGGAGACAAATGAGTCACAGTGAGGAGGAGTATGCAATGATGAAAGCAGTTTAGAGTGATGTGATTCTGTGGTCCAAGACTATATTGAAGCCTCTTGAAGCTGGAAAAACAAGGAAATAGATCCTTTCTGAAGCCTGCATAAGGAATGAAGCCCTGAGACCCATTTTAAACTCTTGATCTCCCAAACTCTAAGAGAATAAAAGTGTGTTGCTTGAAGTCACTAAATTTCTCCTTATTTGCTACAGAGTCATCTATGCTAGGCAGACACATACCTCCACAATAGGAAGTTAATATTCCACCCCTTTTAAGAGTACAGACAGTACTGTCAGCCACCCTCTTCTATGATCTCAAGGCATTAGAGAAATCAAAATTGGCTTCCCATAGTTTAGGGACCTCTTGCCTTACATTTTCTCACTTTTTTCTGCCTCTGAGCAGGCTAAATGAATGCCCACTAAATTCCTCTTACACACCAGTAGAAACTCTCTTTGTTTCATGGAATAATAATTATTGTATGGATTTTTTAATATTAATTTAGATAATACATGCATGCAAAATTACTCCTAACTATGTCTGCAACATAGTCAATGGCCAATTGTTATGAATACTACCAATAAGATCTGAAATTTTGATAGCCATCACTAAAATAAGTGATTAAATAGAAGTCTAAAGGCCACAGATTAGTTGCACATCTTAACATCATATATGACTCAAGTATTTTTCTGTGTGTGTCACTCATTTAGGCTTCACAACAATGTGGTAGGATGTATTATCTCCATCATATAGATGAGAAAATTGAGTCTCAGAAAATGTAAATAACTTGCCCAGATTGGGAGTGTTAAAGCTAGAATTCAAATGTAGGTCATTTGGATTTAACAGTAAGGTTCTTTCTAGGTCATTGTGCAGACTCACTCAAATAAACAAACCACTATTCTCCAGAGCACTGGCCTGATTTCCAATGGGTGATATTTTAAAAGGTGATAATGGATATGAAGAAAGCTGAGAAACACTTTAACATGCAAGCACCAAGATGTGAACATTGTTAAAGATTCAGTAACCATGCATATTTCTATGTTGAAACCCTAATCCCTGATATTCAGTAGTGTGTTGTTCAGTTTCCACATATTAGCGGAATTTTTCCCTGCTTGCTTTTTGTAGTTGATTTCTAGTTAGATACAATTTTTTTAAAAGATTTATTTATTTATGCATACAAGAGCTGGGGTACAGGCCAGAGATGCGGGGGGTGAGAGGATTCACTAGAGACAGAGTGGGGAACAGAATAGGCAAATCCACTGAGATACACTGCTGAGGGGAGCAGCGGGTGAGACAAGAGAGGTCTGCCTCGCCATGTGGGTTGCTCCCTGGCTGGCCGGGGATCAAACTCGTGCTGCAGAGTCTGTGGATGGCTTCATAGTGTGGTGCTTAACCCCTTGCACCACCAGGGAGGCCCTAGTTAGATACAATTTTGATCAGAGAAGATATGATTTCCATCTACTTGTATTTATTGGCATTTATTTTGTGACCCTACATGTGGTTTATCTCTGAAAAGGTTCTGTGTATATTCAGGGAGAATGTGTCCTTAGCTTTCTTGGGGTCCAGTGCCACCCCACCCCAAATGTCTATTAAGCCCATTGAGCTTAATTTCTTCATTAAAGGTATCTTTACTTGTTGATATCCTCTCTGGTTAATTTGTCCATTGATGTAAATGGGTTGTTGAAATCCTCTCCTCCTAAAGTGTTTCTGTTGATGTCTGTTTTCAGGTTTATTAATACTTATTTTCTTGTAAAGATTTATTTTATTTATTATTTATGCATACAAGAGCTGGGGTGTAGGCCAGATGTACAGAGGATGAGAGGATTCACCAGAGACAGAGTGGGGAGCAGAACAGGCAGATCTACTGAAATACACCGCTGAGGGGAGCAGCAGGTGAGACAGGAGAGGTCTGCCGTGCCTTGTGGGTCAGCTCCATGGCCAGGGACCAGACTTGTGCTGCAGTGGCTGCCAATAGCTTTATAGTGCTGATGCTTAACCCCTTGCGCCACCAGGGAGGCCCCCTGTTAATACTTATTTTACAGATTTTGATGCTCCTTCATTTTGTGTATATATATATTGATGAATTATGCCTTCCTGATCATTTATATAATGTCCACGCCTGTCTCTTGATACTTTTTTTTTAATCTGAAAGTCTATATTTCTGGTATAAATATGGCTTTTTCCTGCTTTTTCAGGGTACCATTTACTTGTGGATTGTGTTCCACATGCAAATGAATGACACTGGATCCCTATTTTATAATACTCACAAAAATAAACGCAAAATGAAATAAATGTGAGAACTGAAATCACCAAATTTTGATAATAGAATAGGGGAACTGCCCCTTGACATTTGATATTTTGGATTTGACAACAAAAGCAAAATATACAAATGATCTTTATCAAAGTAAATTTTCTGCACAGCAAAAGGAACAATTGAAATTAAAAGTAACAAGGGGAGTATATGGTTTGGGAGAACATATTTGCAACTCATATATTGAATATGGGATAAAAATCCAAAAAAAGTAAGTCATAAAAATAGCAACACACACGGGCTCTCCAGTGGCACAGTAGGTTGAGTGCAGCACTGTGAAGCTGTCCGCAGCCTCTGCAGCATGGGTTTGATTCCTGGCCGGCCAGGGAGATACCCACCATGGTAGCAGACCTCTCCTGTCTCACCAGCTGCTCCCCTCAGCAGTGTACTTCAGTCAGTCTACCTGTTCTGTTCCCCACTCTGTCTCTGGTGAATCCTCTCACCCTCCCGTGCCTCTGGCCTGTACCCCAGCTCTTGTATAAAAGTAAAGTCAAATCTTAAAAAAGTAGTAAAAAAAAATAGCAACACACAAAATCCCCTACAAATTTTCAATTAAAAAAAGAGCAAAAAACCTCAATAGACATTTTTTTTTCCAAACACATATAAATGGCTAATAGATACATGAAAAGATGCTCAGCATCAGTGATCATCAAGGAAATGCAAATCAAAATCACAGTGACCTTAATGTCATACTGTTAGAATTGCTATCATCAAAAAGACAAGAAATAGGGTTTCCCTGGTGGCACAGCGGTTGAGCGCTGGGCTGCGAAGCTGCCCGCAGCCTCTGCAGCACCGGTTAGATCCCTGGCCACTGGCGAGGTTTCCACATGGCACGCAGACCTCTCCTGCCACGCCTGCTGCTCCCCTCAGCAGTGCATTTCAGTCAGTCTGCCTGTTCTGTTCCCCACTCTGTCTCTGGTGAATCTTCTCATCCCCTGTATCTCTGGCCTGTACCCCAGCTCTTATATGCATAAATACATATTTTTTTAAAAAAAATAGGACTACACTCCTCCCTTAAACTTAGAGCACACCAGGTTCTGGCAAGAAGTGAGCTTCCAAAAGTTCTACCTTAAGTCTCACAGAATCAAATAATCATGGCTATTCCCAGATGTCAGTGAGAGTAACCACCCCCTCCCAGGGGAAATAGGGGAGTTACCCAAAATGCTAAAGGGATATTGGCTGGCAAAACCCATTCCTAATTCCAGTGAGGAAGCTTCTCAATGTATAGGGAAGGAGAGGACCTCTCTACACTCTCTAATTGTTTGCAAACATGTCTTTCTATTAGAATTACCTGGCATGCCTTTAATCCCTAGGATGCTAATTTGAGCAACTTCTGCTTCAGCCAAAATGGAATAAGCTGGACCCAGACTTATTTTCTCACCCATAAATAAGTAGGAACTGAACAAATATATGAAACAACTGTTTTCAAAAATTGGACAACAGATAAAGACTGTTGTAGGGTAAGGAAAAATGTCAGGCTTTTCTGCCCTCCCGCCATCAGGATAGATGATGGATCCTTGCGGTCCTGAATGCATGCCTGATGGCGGGCAGCTGGAATAGGGTGTGGGCGTAGGTAGATGGGATTCACCTGGGATGAGACTGGGCTTTTTTTAAGGGCAGCATCACGGGGATGCCAGCAGAAGCCGAGAGAGAAGCAAAGAAGCAGAAGCAGAGATTACCGGAGAGCCCAGATAGAGTGAGGATTTGCTGGGGGATGAGAGGCCTGCCAGCCTCCCGGCCCCCCCAGCACCCTTGCCTGCTGTGTACTGGGTAAATCCCAATAAAAGCCTGCAAAAAGTCACTGAGGACTCTGACTCCTCCTTTACCCGGTCTGCATGGGATCCTAGAAAACCTGCACTGTGTCCTGTCCTGCCCCTACAACTGTGTATCCTTAAAGGAAATAAGTGAGATAGGTCCTATGTTCACAGAATTAGTGACAACAGATTTTATAGATCATGGTGCAGAAATGCAGATCCTCACAGAACAAAAGAGACTATTGAATGGTTGGGAATCAGAAATTAAGGTAGTTGTGGTGTCTGCAACTGGTACTGGGAACTGGAGAAAAAGGAGCAACATTAACAAAAAGCTCCAGGAATCTGCATATACATCCCCTGGTTTCTCTTGAATGATAAACAGTGTGCACATTTGTTGAAATTCCTCAGGCTGGGGAAAAGCCAACTAGAAAGCTTTATGTTCAGAACAACAAGGAATTGGGAGAAGTTTGAATTCTCACTGGACAGAGATGAGAGTCTTCATTTATTATCTGTAGAACATACTAGAGATACCAAAAAAAGTAAAAAAATGATGTAAAAATATATAAAATAAAATTAAAAAAAAAGAAAAAAAGTCACACTTGAGAAGGTAATTGACCTAGCACAGAGCAGGAGATGCCAGAGTAATAACAGTTGTTCTTAATTTAGGCAGAAATTGATAGAACCCAAATATTCAATTCTCCCCAAGATACAAGGGCCCAACCTTAGCATTTGGGAGCAAAAAAATAAGAAAATAATATTGACGATGCTACTGAGTAGAGAAAACCCCATTATATATTTGTGCAGCATCAAATTCTATAGTTCCAGTCTCTAAATTTTTTAAAACATCCCCTACATTCAATTTGGATATTTCCTTTTCTGTCTCTGCTCCATCTCAGTAATTGGAATCTCTTTCTTTTACTGTGTCATCAGTGCATATAGTCTTCTGGAGCATTCTTCTACCAAGAGACAAAAAAAGGATTATCCTTCTCCTGAACCATTTTATTTGAATGTCTCATCCTCGCAAACTTTGTAAATGTATGAGACTGTTTTAGTGTCATTCATTATCAGTTGTTCTCCATAAACATATTTCTTGATTAATGTGAGACTAGTATTGCACTAAGCACATGTGCACCTTATCTTGTTTAACCTTAACAACAAACACATGGGATGAAAACTCTTATTAACCCTCCTTCCTCCACTGAGGAAACTGAGGGCTGGAGAGCTGATAAATAGCAAAGCCAGGACATGAACACAGTCTCACTCCAGAGAATGCCAGAGTTCTTCAGCTCCACTACCTGTGGCATAGTGTAAGTACTTTGTTTCTTCTTCTTGATTAGAGGCTCTTTGTAGACAAAGGCTGGGCCTTTTTCATTCTTGTGCACTACAATTAGTGTTTTGTTTGCAGCTGGTTATTGGCAGACATTTGTTGAAATGTATGCATGCATGAAAATTATAAGTATCTTGAAACTGATGCTATTATGACTCATAAATATGTGGTATATGTGATGCCTACTAGAATAGGGTGTCTGTTATTGATGTGTTTGCTGGTTATGTGTGGGGTAAATAGCATTTTTGTGGAATTGCTTTTGATTTTTGTGATCATTTGTTCGCTTTGCTTTGTGTTCTCAGTATGCTAGGATTTTGAAGCAAATATGTTTTTTGCCATGAAAAAAAATGTTTTCAATACTGAAAAATTTGGTGATCGATATTCTAATCATTAAGATGAAATTCCTCTAGTAGTGTAAGATTTGGTAAGTTGAGAAAGGAATATAAAGTTGTTGAAAGGAAGCCTCCCTCAGCTTCGCTAGAGATACAAATGCCGGTTCAAATGAGTGGGGAAAAAAGGAAAACAATTACAGGCAAAACCACAAGCTTTACTGGCTAAATGATTTTTTACTTCAGAATTCATTTTCTTGCATTTATTTTTTCTTCCTTTAAAGCTAAAAAAACAAGTGGGAAATAGCATGGTAAGAATAAATTTGAAATTGTGATTTTTGTGTGCGTGTGGGGAAGCTACTCAACGGTTTAAACAGAAAAACAGGCTTTTTTTTTTTTTTTTGTAGCACCCAGGTGGAGGTAGTGGAAGGAGAGATGACTAATCTCAAAACCTTTTGCACCTCCCCTATCTCCACAGTCAGACTCTATAACCCCAAACTTTGGGTCCTGTATCTCCCCAGCAAGTTATAGGGCCTCTGAAGTCAAGCAAACCAAAGTAACAAAATTTATTGTACCATTACCAAAGGTTTAGCATGAAAGAGACCTATAAAATACTATTGATCCACTTCTGGTTTGAACAAATGTTGTACAATGAACCATAAAAAACATTGTTCTTTAGAGAAATTGTAAAAAGTGTGACCTTGCATTTGTTCTCATTTTAGAAATCTGGGTTTCCATTTAAAGTATCTTCGTCAAAAATAGAAACTCTAAAAATGAAAAATTAAGGCACCTATATGTTTAGTTTCTGTTCTTAGAAATTGTTAGGAAGAAGGGCCTGCCGTAGGAGTTGTGCAGAGATGAAGTTGATGCTTTAGTTTATCCAAGAATCCCAGTGACTCAAAGCAAATTTGCTTGAGCCCTGTGGGAGTCATACTCATATTGAAAAACCAAAAATATTAGTGAAGTAGCCAGCAATGATTTAGCGTGTTGACTGGGAGCCCTCAATACATGAGGTAAGAGGTCAGGGGCAAAAGAAATGTGGACGGTTCAGAAGAATACAAGGGACTCATGGGAGCAGGTCAAGGCATGGGGCTGGAACCCACCTGCCTGGAATTTACCCTAATGACGTATTGCTGGCCACATATATGGGAGAGGACCAGCCAGCTCAAAGGTAAGAAGCAGCCTAGACACATTGCATATATTATCTCCCCTGGTAGCTTTTTTTTTTTTTGGTTGCCTAAAAATAGGATTGCTGTTACCGTTGACTTGTATGGAATAATTTCTGAGCACTCCCATGTCCCAAAAAATAACCTGTCAAGCCATATAAAATAGGAGTGTTCTATTTTCACATAGTGGAGGAAGTAGCCTACCCTCAGGTAATGGGGGAAAACCTGTATTCGTGAATCATTTTCACTCAATTTGCAATATAAATGGAGATGGGAAGTTGTAATAATTGATTTCCTTTAAAACTTTAGGAGGATCACTTGATTTCTGCCTCTTATTATTTTATCAGCAAAAATGAGATTAATACTACCTTTTAGTTTGTACTGGTCATTTCTAATGAGTTTGAGTTTAAAATATGTATTTCTTTCACTCATTATCAAATGAAAAATCATAGTTACACTTATTATATCTTTTGCACTTTAATTGGCAAAATACCAGGATAACAACATTAAAGTTCATTGCCAGCATTTTTTTTCTTAATTGTACTAAGATGTATCTTGACATCATACATCCAAATGTCTTTGTCCCCTATTTCTTCTAACCCTGTTTTTCCCCCCAAGTGATCCTGTGGGTTTAGGGAACAACTAATTGACTTTCCTTAAGAAATCTTACTAACCTTTACTTTTTACTAAAAAGACAGTATTATTTATACAACTTCGCCTATTAGAAATTGTTTCATGCCATAAAAGTATTGTGTGTTTATATTATCTTGCCCTCCCTGCCCATCAACTCTTAATGGAATATTAGTTAGCTCTGGGTGCAATGGACTAGATATTCTGTGGAGGACAGGGTTGATTTGAGAAGTCCCCACCTGGAACCACTGGAGAGAGCAAGATTGGGAGATAGAGTATTATTAAATACTATTTAGGAACATGGATCTCCAAAATGCAAGAGAAATTAAAAGAATAGTGAAATCCTGGTGGAGCAGAAAGGCTAATAAATAAAGACAAGGAGCCAAAAGCTAGCAATCAAGTCATTCATTCAATCATTCAGTGACTGTTGTTTGCTATTTCTAGGTACTATTCCAGGAACAAAAGATAGAATAATGAATAAAATCAGAAAGAATTACCCTTCTTTAGAATGTATCACTAAATATTTCATGACTGAATGAATGTAGAAGAATTATTTAGTGAATAAGTAAAAGACCATAGAAGAATGAATAAACTGCACATTTGTAAAGTATCAAATCACAGAAATGAAGAGCAAGACCAGATGGGGAAATAGTGGAAGAACAGAAAGGACAGGTTCTCTGACTTTCGTCTTCTGTGGGACTGTCTAGACACCTCAGTTGATGATTGGAGCCTGATCTAAAGGAACAGAAAAGTAAATTAACAATCAGATAATTAGGACAAAGCTTTATTTGGATCACTGGATGTGCATGAGGCAGTAAATAATTTGACAGATTTTTTTTTTCCTTTTTTCTCCTTCCTTTTCCCTTATTCTCTAGTACGATAGGTCTGCGGGGTTAATGTCCCTTTAAATGAGAGGCTTCCTCAGAGAAAATCACTACAAGCCAAAGTCCTCTCTAAAGATATGACAGATGAACATATTTCTATTGGAATCTAACAGATTCCATTCTGTGCAAGTGATAAACTGACAAGCTCAGTTCAACAGATCTCTGCCTCTTAGAACATGGATCCTTTAAATCTAATGTTCTAGAGTCACTTCCCCTCACAATTGCTAGTAAAGCAGCATATTCCTCAGGAACTGCATTCACCGAGTTGGGCAGTCATGTCAGCAATCACAGTAACCAGGATTCCATGCTTCATGAGCCTGGATTAGCAGCTCCCAGTCAGGTATCACTATAGAACAACACTTGTCACCTTTTCCTATTTTAAAAAATCCTGTCTCTCTACACCACATAAAAATCTCTTAGAAGTTACCCATTATAGGTTACACTATAAAAGAAGACAAAGAGGCTGTGTTCAATTATAAGGAATGTTCTTTGTTCCCTGAAGTTTGTTGAAATGTAGTCTCTCTTTATTTAGATAAGCAATCAGGTAAAACAGGAAACATGTCCTCAGGTTCTTTGTTGATCAGCTTTCAAAAAAATCCCAGGAATTCCCAGAAGGCTAGAATGGAATTTAAAAGTTAAGTTCTTTTTTATTTTTAAGCTAGTCTTTTTTTTCTTTTTGGTGTGTAAAAACATTTACTGTCAGTAGAAATAGCCTATTAATCAAGTATCCAAGAAAAAAACTGCCGATTTGCCCAATAAAATATGCAAAACAAAGAATTATACTTTTTTTTAGCCAAGCAGACTTAAACTTTAAAATATGCCATGACATAGCGTCAGTATTTTAATTCTCTATGGATTCATCTCAAACATGTATTAATAGGGGAAATACTGATTGTGCAGATCTCTTTTTATATCATTGATAAAAATGAAAATATTTTCTATTATATGCTGATTTATGATCCAGGTAATAAAATACAAAAATGTTTACAATCATTTTTATACATCTTGAAACAGTTTGTTATCCCCTCAAATCAAGCATGAAACGATGAATTGTCTGAGAACCTAGCAATTATTCAAATCTATCTTCCTGTGCATGTCTGTGAGCATCTTCCTTTTAGCTTTGCTATATTCGACTCTAACTTTTCTCTTTGATATTTTTATTAATTTGCAAATCTTTCTGCTAGATACACACTTTGGAAACAAAATAAAGGAATGGTGAATAAACTAAATAAACAAAGGCATGTTTCTCGAGCTAGGCCCTTACAGTGTTTACAGTGGAAGTGAAAATTTGAACTAGCCAATTCCTTCACAAAGTGTATTTTATGAAAGATGGTTCCTTACCTGTATTGTAAACACAACAGTCAGATTCTTTCTCCCATGAAACTCATCCTTGGGCACACTTGGGAATTGCTGTGCATCCATGCACAGTGGAAATAGCAATTGGAAGGGACAGTCTCCTCTTGTCTATGGTCAGGATGCACCTTCATTGTCACCCTCAGAGATACCCTAGTACTGGCATACAACATAACGGTAGGGATATCCTCTGAGAAATGCATTGTCAGAGTTTGTTTTTATTTCTGTTTTGGTGTCTGTTTGTTCTTTATGCTAACAACATAGTGTAATTCTATACAAATCTAGATGATAAAGTCTACTACATACCTAGGCTGCATGGTATAGCCACTGTCTTATTTGTGGTCCCTCATTAATCAAACCTAACAATACATGATTATATCGGCCTCCACCACCAATCGCCTTCTCTCTTGAATGTGCTGCGTTGAGCTCTGATATAGTTTTAATCTGATTTTGAATGTGAGCAGGAGGAGACAGCAAGCTGATAGGGAGTTTGCCCTCTGGTTTTTCACATGTCTAACTAAGAGTCTTGGTCTCTCTACAATTCCACCAGAACCTTTTCACTAATTGAAGAACTCTTGGTTGGCACTCTAGAAAATTTTGTTTCTAATACAAAGACTTCCTCTGAGAAATTCCTATTGGTGAACTTGGCAGCAGTATCAACACTTCATTAGAAGCCTTTCAGAATTTGAGTTAGAAGACTGCGAATTAGTGTATTTCGTCGGTCTGCCTGTTCTGCTCTCCTCTCTGGCTCTGGTGAATTCTCTCACCTTCCCGCACTTCTGACTGTACCCAGTGCTTGTATAAATAAATAAATAAATCTTAAAAAATAAAAAGACCGCAGAATTTGAGAAAGAACTTTGATTATAAACACTGCAGTCTTCAAAGAGGGACAGCCTGAGTTACTAGGGTTCACATGGGTGAATCTTTGTTGCTGAGCTTTTATACATACATACATATATATATATATATATATGTGTGTGTGTGTGTGTGTGTGTGTGTATGTATGTGTATATATATAAAAATCTTATATATAACATGAATTATATGTATATATTATATATGCTAGGAGTAAAGAACATAGGGTTTAAAATCACAGTAATCTTAATTCAAATTCTTTGTCCTCCCCAAGAAATTTTTAAGCTGAGTTTCAACTTCCTCTGCTAAAAAGGTAAGAATGCCAACTTTATAGTGTTGTGAAATTTAAATGTTTGATCCATAAATTATTCAACAAGTAATATTAGCTAGCACTATCATACTCATTATTGTTATAATTTATCCAAGCAGACTAAAAAATAATATGTGCCCATTAAAGAAGTTTTATGTTTTGTTTTGTTTTTGTTAGCAGTTTGGTATGCTATAGTCTCCTGGGTATGCTATATCTCTAGATTCTTCTCTAGATATTATTGATTAAATACTTGCCAGTGTTCCTGTCTGATTTTCATTTTCCTGTCAGTGGAAATCAACACTTCATTCCCTTTATGATATTACAGAAAAACTTACTTTAATTTTATAGATAGAATCCCTCAGACTGCTTAGATAGTCTTTTATTTTTTTTTTTAATTTTTTTTTTTAAGATTTATTTATTTACACAAGCACTGGGTACAGTCAGAAGCACGGGAGGGTGAGAGAATTCACCAGAGCCAGAGCGGGGAGCAGAGCAGGCAGAAGGACTGAAGTACACTGCTGAGGGGAGCAGCGGGCAGCAGGAGAGGTCTGCGCGCCATGTGGGACCCTCCTCCGGTGGCCGGGGAGCAGCCGGGGATCGAACTGGCTTCGGCAGAGGCCGCGGGCAGCTTCGCAACCCAGCGCTCAACCGCTGCGCCACCGGGGAGGCCCTTAGATAGTCTTTTAATAAACATCTTTTCCAGTTTTATCAATAATTCATTAGAAAGAAAGAACTTAAATCAGTAGCACTCAGTCATCTGGGCCTACTACCTTGTACCGATTATTTCCTCATATCCAGACTCAAGTTTATCTTATAATTGTAAGCAGTTATATATATATATATATACACACATACACACACTAGCATGTTATTTACTATTTATTACATCATTTCGAGAGAGCACATCTTACAGAAAAAAAAGAAATTTGTGTCTACACACATGTTGGGAATATCCTAGGTGCAAATGTTTCAAGCAAGGAGTTGCATAATCAGCTTTGTGCTACTAAAAAGACTATTCTGGTTATCGAGGAAGAAAATGAGAGTATACATAAGAAAAAAAATGATTTTTATGAATGTGTATGAAGAGAAAACTAGGAGAACAAAAATGAGACCATAGAGGACCCTCATAGGCATAGCTTTTCATGACTGCCCCTTTTCTATAGCAGGTGGCTTCTCAAAGATCCTGTTAGCTGTTATTTCTGAATCCTGACTGTTTTCAAGGTTGTAGGATTTGCTCAAATCTAAGCATAAAGCAATTGAATTCTTAAAGTAAACTGATTGTTATCAAGATAAAGTTATTTCTCCCAAATAGGGAAACATACTGTGTCAATGGCCTACATGTTTTCTATCAACTTTCTTTAATCTTAATGCTCCCAGAAAGATTGTCCACAACTAAACTACCAATAAATATATTACCAAAAATGAGAATTTATGATTAGAATACACATGGAGAATTAAAATTCAATACTAGTTGCAATGTGCCAATATTTTTTCACTTCTGTCTTATAAAAGTTCAGGATCCAGTGATTGAAAAGTAAAGTATTTCTAAAACTTCTACTAAAAGCAAGAAATGAAACAACTTCAATTTCTCTTTTTTTTCCAATTTTCTTCATTGGAGAAAAACCTTCTTTCATTACAACCTGATATTGTGTTCTTCCTTGTAATCAAATATGAGGGCATTATTAGGATGAGATTATTATCTCTGTAAATGTAGTTGGAACATATATTGAAAGTCTGTGGGTGTTTGAAAAGGGAATGATGCAAAGTAGAAATGCATAACCTTTGATTATAAAGTGTGCAGTGTCATTCATTAGAACACAAAAGCTTTCTTTCCATTATGGAAATACAGGCATTTAATACAGGTAGAAGACAATTTTGATGTCCAGAAATACAATACTCTGTGAATCAAGCCCTCATTTCTCCCATAATAGGAAAAAATAATATACAATATGTCCTATGTCTTTGTAAGTAAAAACCCACTCAAAGGCATGAGTCCAATAGACCAAACAATACAGAAGTGGAAATACTATTGTTTCCTAGAATTTCTTTACGTTTGGATCAGCATGTGTTCATCTTTGATTTATAAATTGAAATTTGGCCCAACTGGCAAGGGAGTGAGTTTATTTCTGCTCTCCTAGGAGTTTGACCCAAAGTCTGTTTTCCTTGATGGGTAAGAAAATATAATTTAAAAAAATATATGGTAGTAAATAGAATACATGTATGCTTTAATGGAAATTTGACTTTTCCACCCAAATTCCTGTCTCCCCCTCTTCTTCTCAACCAACAGAAAAAATACTGTTTCCTCAATATAGCCATGGGCTACATGCCAGAATTTGTCAGAGCACTAGCAATGGAATGGATATTTTTTTTCAATTATATTTTTTAAAAAATTTATAAAGGAACTGGGGTACAGGTCACAGACACGGGAGGGTAAGAGGATTCACCAGAGACAGAGCAGGGAGCAGAACAGGCAGACTGATAGAAAACACTCCTGAGGGGAGCAGTGGGCGAGACAGGAGAGGTCGTCTGCACCATGTGTGTATCTCCCTTGCCGGCCAGGAATCAAACCTGTGCTGCAGAGGCTGCGGACAGGACAGCTTCACAGCACTGCTGCACCACCTGGGGGTGGGAGGGGAAGGGAAGCCTGGACTAGATAATTAAAGCAAGTTCAAGTCTTCATTCTCCCTTATGAATTGTGGGTTCTTTCTTCTTTCTAAGCACTACCCTTCTCATCATTAAAAGGCAAGTGATATGAGGATTAAATGAATGTGTAAAAGTGCTTAGTAGCCTCAACTCATAAAGTTCTGCTAAGTCTTTTCAATCATACTTGCTTTCCTTAGAAGAAGTTACTTAACCATATTCACTTTTTCTTTTCCAAAATATTCGACTTTACTTTGTACTGGAATATTACACTGCTTAATTACTAATTTAGTCTTAACAAATTTTAAGTTTATATGAAATCAAATAGCATAGCCTCCATATATATAATAGTAGAGGAATATGTTCTCTTTCAATATTTTAATCACAAATACATGTATTTTTTGTTATTTTAATAGATACAATTTGGAACTAGAAACTTCTTGTGAAGTAAAGACTACTAGAAAACTTTTAAAGAGGTTCTTTTTATATAAAAATATTTTATGGGGGCCTCCCTGGTGGCAGAAGGGGTTAAGCAACCCACTATAAAGCAGTGTGCAGCCTCTGCAGCATGAGTTCGATCCCCGGCCGGCCAGGGAGCAACCCACATGGCGCAGCAGACCTCTCCTTTCTCACCTGCTGCTCCCCTCAGCAATATATTTCAGTCAGTCTGCCTGTTCTATTCCCCACTCTGTCACTGGTGAATCCTCTCACCCCCCACTCCTCTGGCTGTACCGCAGCTCTTGTATGCATAAATAAATCTTTAAAAATATATATTTTATGTTGCATTAAATTTTACAGCTTACTTTTGGCATATAACATTTGTCTACTCAACTTGCAAAAAATGTATTGAACATAAATATTGCCAGGTAATATTCTATGCTTTGGGATACACCATAATTTCTATGTTTTAGAATCATTACCATGTCCACACAGATTTTGTATGTGTGTATATATCATAGATATACAAATTACTCCAGAATGTATATATACCCAACCTTTGCAAAATAAGCATTCAAGTTATTTCCAATGCCTCATAATTAAGAGAAACTATCACAGAAATCTCAATATATACAACTTTTAGTCTTTGCAAATGTTCGCTAAATGAAACAGGAGGTCAAAATTATTTCATTTATTTCTAGACATTGCCAAATTATTTTTTTACCCTTTCAAAATCAATAGATATTATAGTATACAGACATTTTGCTTTTCAAATAAACCTATGAGTTCTTTAATTTTTATAACTAAATTTTGTTATTTTTTCATTGATATTTAGGAATTTTGTTATGAATATTCATTATTTCTAAGTATACTAGAGTTATTTCCTCCAAAGTTATTTCCTGTCAGTTTATATTGTCCAAGATAAGCAAAAATATTATTTTGATAAATTTATTATTTAAATTTATCAGTGTTTTAGGACTTCCAGATTTTTTGCTGTTTCAAGCATTCACTAACCCCATGTTACATCCACTTACATTTTTTCCTAGTATTTTATTTCCTTTTTTTAACATTTAAATAGTTGATCTACTCTGAATTTTGTGTAAGCAATGAGATAATGTTCTAGATTTGTTTCAAATAGCTTCCAGTTTTCCTTTGGATATCTACTTAATAGCTAACTATTTTCTACCTATCTAAAATGTAATTTTTATATTCAGTAAATTCCCATATTTACTTTGGTTAATTTTGGAGTTATTTCACTGATCTATCTATCCTTGGGACAGTATCATACTCTATTAATCACTATGTCTTATATGTGTTAAGGTTGTTAAACCTTCATTATAAATAATGACCCAGGGTTATTGAAATTTATCTGTGCATTGTGTTATACTTAAATCAACTCTAAGATAATGTTATTTTTGTGGGAAGACAACATTTAAATTTTAGATTAGTGTAGGGAATATTGATATCTTTACAATATTGATTTCTCTGGTCCAAGAACAAAATATATGTCAATGCAAGTCCTTATTAGTTAATAAATTTGACAACCTCTACATCTCAGTTCATTCTCAAGAATTTTTATGATTTTATTGCCAGAGCAAGTAGGATTTTCTCATTAAATTTTCATATTGGGTTATTGTTTAGAATTTAACAAGTCTTAAATAAGTTCTTATTAAATTCAATTTTATTTCATTGAGTTTTCTAGTTACGATAATCTTCAGAACAAAATGATATGGTAGTCCCTTCTTTATTTTAATAATCATAGTACTATGGTCTTATATTTCGTTAGCACATCCTGAATCATACTAATAGCACTCATGACAAAAAATATCCTTAAGTGATCTGATAATATTTGGAATGCTTCTCAATATCACAATTAAGTCCAAACATCATATTGACCGTTGCCATTTTATACTATTTCTAGTGTGTATATAAGTGTAAATGGTTATGTAGAAATTTATATTTAGTTAAAAATATTTGATCCTTATAAAAGATTAGGAAAGAATGTTGGATTTTATCAATGCCTCTTTAAGCATCTATTAGGAAGCATTTTTTCTCCATCTAGTAGAATAGTCAATTATAGTTAGATATCCTAATACTGAAATACATGTGCTTTTCAAGAATAAACCCAACCTTTCCTTAATAAATTTTTCTCATAACATGTTATTGAATTTCATGTAGTGTTTATTTTTTCATTGCTCAAAGTAAGTGAAATTAATGTAGAGTTTCCTCATTAGAGTGTTTGCTATCTCAGAATTTGGAGTACAAGTTCCAAATCTGACTTTATAAAATAAGAATCCTTCCTTATTGTATTCTTATTTTTTTTGGTATGTAACTACCTTAAATAGCATAGGAATTATGTGTTCCTTTTCATGATAAAATCATTTTAATCTTGAAACAAAGTTTGGCACAATTTCAGGAAGTAGCTTTTTGACAACATTCTTAATATCCTCCATGATTATTGACCTGTTTAGGATTTTTATCACTTCGTATGTCAACTTAGGTAGTTGATGTTTTCCTAGAAAAATCAATCATTTTATCTAGGTTTTCAAACATTTAATTTCCTCTATAGCTGTAATTATTTGCCCCCTATCAAACTATGATCAGTATTTGTGCTTTTTCTATCTTTGCTAGGTTAGACTAGCTAGTGGGTCTGTATTTTATTAGTTTCTTTTAAAATACAAACTCCATTGCTTTATACCTGTAAAGTTCTGTTTTACTGTTTGTTTTTTTTTTATTTTTCATTTACTGTTCTTTGCTTTTCAGTTTTATTTTTCTTTTTTCCATCAAGTCTGTGGTACAGCACATCTCTTATCTTCCACCAGAATGTAAGCAAGGAGCAGAGTTAAGAGTTAAGTCCTAGGAGTTCTTGTTGCCTTAATTGGGTTTCTACATTATCCATATTGAAGGGAAAAGATTTTTCAGAGTGAATTTTCCTGAGAGTTGTCTGATTTGCCTGGCTATTTTATAACAATGCCAAACGAGTGTCATCGATGAACTTCTGCAGAAGTTTAGTCCCCACATTCTCAATTCTATTGCTACCTTAATGTATAGAGTCACTTTTTAGTTTGCCACTAGCCTGACATGTCTAAGGGTGAATAAAATATACATAAAGGAAGCAAAAATCCTTCAGATATTGGGCCTCCCTAGTGGTGCAAGGGGTAAGTCACAGCACTATGAACTTATCCGGCCACTGCAGCACGAGTTCAATCCCAGCCAGCAAGCTGACCCACATGGCACAGCAGACCTCTCTTGACTTGCCTGCTGCTCCCCTCAGCAGTGTATTTCAGTCAGTCTGCCTGTTCTGTTCCCTGCTCTGTCTCTAGTGAATCCTCTCACCCCCCATACCTCTGGCCTGTACCCCAGTTCTTGTATGCATAAATAAATCATTAAAAAAATTCTTCAGAAATAATAAATTCTACTTATTTGGCTTTTCAGAAAATCATTTTGCAGGACTGACCAAGTTCCCTTTCCAGAAGTATTACTAACAAATTGACCTTGGGCAAATCATTTAACCTTTTTATACCTCAGTTTCCTCATATAAGTTGGAGATCATAGTAATGTGTCTTTCATGAGGTTGTTATGAGGCGCAAGTGAATTGGATGGATTATTATTGTTAGAATACTTAGCAAAATGTGGCACTTGGCAGAGAGTGAGCACTACTTATGTGTTCATTTCAGGAGAAATTCAAGATCACTGCAATTATAGGAGTATGGGATGATACAGAAATTTTTGTTGGCTAGCCTATTTCCCAATTGTGACACATCCTGAAGACAGGGTTGTTGGGGAAAGGGACCTAGAGATAGTAATCACTCAGTTTAAAACTAACTGCTCACTTTTGACCTGTGGATGGTTACCTCTAAAGAGAACTGACTGTGGTCTCACTGGTAGTTCATAATTGACAATGGATGTGGTTCCTGTGGTGATCAGAACCATACTGGGGGCTGTGTAGAAAGACTTTTTCTCAAGATTCTATTTAAAAATAAAAAGTGGGACTTTATTAAATCATTTTTTACAGTGCCATACAGCTTTGTCCCTTCCCATCTGTCTGCCTAACAAAAAAATGGAAATCAGGACTAACCTTAGCATAGAGCAAATCATAGGACCTGGGGCCCAGATAGCTTGGGAGAGAGAAAGCCTTCTTAGAAAGAATTCTATCAAAAAATTTTGGGGTAGTGAACCTGGGAGAGAATAAAAGTAGTTTCTGAAACTTTTGCTGAAGCTATTCATAGGGAAGGAGAGAGGACATTTTAAATTTTACATTATATATAATTTTTTAAAGAACTCTTAAGAATGGAAGTTTCCAGACTCTATTCAAATTTAATTGGTGAGGTAAAGAGGGGGACTTTAGGGTAGGATAAAAAAAAGTAAATTAATAAGTTGTTTGCTCAAGTTGGAAGCAAATTTTTTCCATGAGTTTACAATAGGTGAGAATCGCCTCTCAGAACTGAATTGGAGTACAGGACACCCAGCCCTGGACTCTCATTATGAGTCAAAATTCTCTAAAAAGAGATGATAATGTGGTAGTCTTAAATAAGCAATTTGATGTTCTTATAAATAGTATATAAACATTATTTTACAGGCTTCACAAACTCTGCATCAATAGAGAATTGCTTAAACTATTCAAATTATACAAACAAACTCATAGTAGCTCGTATTTTTTACTATAAATTTCCCAATCTATTAAAAATTCCTTGCAGATAGGACAGCATCATATTTCTTTCTAAAACATCATGTTCCTCTCCTCTACCCCCAATATCCTCAGCTTCTTGTAACCATTGGGTGGTTCTCATATCCCCTCCTCTTGAAACCAAGAGCAATGCATTTCTTTCTATAGTCTAGTAATCCTGCTTCATAAAATACTGTAGCAATACAATGAAAAAGAGAGAAGAGATGGTCTTATGTGTTCTATGCCAATGTTCCTGTGGGATTAGTTTCCCCAAAAGGGTCACATTGTCTTTTTCCAGTATGTCCAGAGCAGGCCTTTTCCAGTGTTACCTTTGAAAGAACTAAGGTAAGTCAGGTCCATGGAGGCCCTTTGGGCTTCTAGAAGAAACTGTCAGCATTTCTTAAAGAATGCAGATGATTTTGAGCTGAACAAGTGAAGCCCCTAGCAGCTATAGAAGAGTTCCAATTCTTTCCATCAGTACTTTGCTCTTATATAATCAAGGAAGAGATTATCACTCCCTAAACTTTTTCCCTTCCGTAACTAAAAAAGCAATCAGTGATCTGCTTCTGACAAACTAGAAGAATACAGTTTAGTGGTTGTGTCAGTGAATCTGTGTTCTCTATCTCAGAAACATCTTTTTGCTCCAGGTAAAGATGTCGTCCCCAGCTTGTCATATGAACTCCCCGCTTCTCCCTCCTTCATGCCCCAGTCCCTTAATTCAGGATTTATGCCCCTATCTCTCTGGTCTCAATTATTACAGATTCCCAAAAATGTGTGGTTCAGGAAATCTCCCAGAGAAAGAATTCACCAGAGTTACAGGTGAATCAGGAAAAGCATTATTACAAGATCATCCATGAAGGAAATAGTGCTGGAGCGCATTTAGCCTGTCCCCTCCAGGGGAGTTTGGAGGAGATTTTAAAAGGGTAGGTCCATGAGGCAGGGCAGAGGAGAGTAGCAATGCCATAGCTTGTTCTGGGCTGAGTTACCGAACCTTGCATGCTCTAGGCCTTTCTCCTCTAGGAGAGAATTGAGAGAATCACTAGTCAGGATCTAGTGCCTTCTTTTCTAGCACAGCATGTTTGGCCAATCGGGTGGGCCAAATTCTTTCAACAGGATGTTAGGACAGGGTCTGCCAGTCTATGATTTAGTTCGCCTGTTTAAACAAGTAGTAAAGCAACTCGGCCTACTTCAGGCCACAATTCAATTCCCATGTTCAAACAGAACAGAACATTGGGCAACTCTTATCCACCAATGTGTAATTTATTTTCCCTAGACTATCTCAAGAACAAGACCTGCATAACCAAGATATTCTCTACTATGTACACATTATTAAATTGATTTTGCCTTTGCTAACCTGACTTACGCTCTTTTGATCATTCATCTAGTCTGAGAAGAACCCAGAGGGGATTCTCCTGGTGCCCCAACAGTCTCTTTCATGACCTGACAGCTTCTCATACTTGTCCCGGTCTCTGTTCTTCACTGTGTTGATTTCTTTGAATGTTGAGTACCTGGGTATGGAAATCTTTTTTAACAGAAGTAACATTGTATTATAACATAAGTTATAATTGTACATGACTGAGTATCAACATGTGTTCATCCTACATTAAGTTTTGTAACAGTTTGATATCCAAAGAAAGGGGAGGTTCCAGGTTTCCCTTATCCACCCAAGGGATGGTGGAGCTCAGCAGGGATGAGAAGCTGAAGAAAAGGAAAAAGCAGGGGAGTGGGGTAGGGGAAGAGAGAGGAAGACTGGAGAGGAAGAACATGGAGCAGAAAGATATGTGAAGAAGCCACTCTTGTTTCTCAGCCTTAGACTTGTACCAGGCATTTGGAGACATAGAAAGAGACACTTGAAAGAGATGTAGGTGAGAGCTCATGGGGAGGCTGACAAATGACAGCCTTGGCTTGGCTTTTGATTTTGCTCTTTTCCTTCCAGACTAACTTGGCCCCTTCTGCCCCCCTCATATGGGCCTCTACCAGTAGATGCCTTAGACTCGTGGCAAGTTTTCAGGCCTTAGTGATCCTGCTTTTTGGCCAACCCTGTTACACTAGGCATTTCCCCACCAGGGGATGGGTAACTTTGAGTGCTTCATGTGGAAACTATTTTAACTATATTCTTTCTCTTCTGTTTATTATGCACTAATGGTTGCACAGTAATTGTATCAAAGTTCCTTATTATTGAAAGTCTTGGGCACTAGGGTATATATTGCCTTTATGCAGTGCATGGTGGAACCCATTTGCAGCATGCAAGTTTGGGGGTACAAAATGTCCCTCATTCTGCCCTTCAACAGTTTGACCTTTGAAAGATTTTGATTTCAAAATATCTTCTCCACTGGACTAAAATATTTGTAGGAGTAACTTCAGCTTATTATTATTTATATATATATATATATATTTACAACAGTGTTCATTTTTAAACAATGTTTGCTTTTTTCCCCCTCTCTCATAGAATTTTCTTCACCAATTCACCCATGTACCATCACCACAGTCCCCTGCATGCCTCTCTCCTTCCCTCCGACCCTTCTCCCTCCCTCCCTGCAGGATATCTCTGGTTTATAATTGCCTGTTTGTTTTTGTTTTGTTGTGTTTTGCATTATTTTCCCCTGCTGTCTTATTTGGTTCCCCTCTATTAATTCCAGCTTTTTAATTATTATTCAACTCAAGTCCACACTGATTTCATTCACTTTTATAGTCTCAGAGTAGTTTCTCAATCACCAACCAAATGTTTGATCATATTTTGATTTCCATAAGCTTCAGGTTGCCTTGTTACTCATATTCAACAAACCAGACTATAAACTCTTTGTAGTCAGGAGTATCATCTTTTGTTTCATTTTGGTATTACCACCTCTCCTTACTGCGCCTGTAATTCTGCGGCACTTAGTTAAGGCTTAACAGTCAGTAGACTTGAGGCCGTTCTGAGGAACTGCACTGAATAATATTTCAGTCAAAGCCTACTACTGTTATATCAATTTCTCCCCAAAACTGAAATTGACTCTGAAAAAGTTTGCATATTTGCAATTCTTTTTGCAAATTCAATTTACATATTGAAACTATTATTCCTAGAATTATGGATAATGTTATGCTAAATTCTGGAACCATAGGAATCTCCATAGTGCTTTTAAAAAATTCTATTTTCAGACTCCTCCACTGGGAGATTGTTTCACTTACTGGGTTGGTATAGACCCTGAAATTTTTATCTTTAACAAGTATTCTAGAGGATTCTGGTTTGTAGCCAAGTTTGAGAAATAACTGTCCTGAGCAAAATAAAACTATCTGGGAAGTTCTGAAAAAAAAATGTATTTTTTTTTTTTTATAGAGGCATGTTTATTTCTTTATTTGTTTTGTTTGTTTGTTCTGTTTACACATGCACTGGGTACAGTCAGAAGCACAGGAGGGTTAGAGAATTCACCAGAGCCAGAGCGGGGAGCAGAGCAGGCAGAAGGACCGAAGTACACTGCTGAGGGGAGCAGCGGGCGGCAGGAGAGGTCTGCGCGCCATGTGGGACCCTCCTCAGGTGGCCGGGGAGCAGCCGGGGATCGAACCGGCGCCGCAGAGGCCGCGGGCAGCTTCGTAACCCAGCGCTCAACCGCTGTGCCACCGGGGAGGCCCAAAAAATGTATTTTTGATTCAAAATAATATATTCCACTCATCCATATTTTCAAGGGAAATAGATATTTCTATAATACCTTATACAATTAAAGCATTATAAAGATCAGTTTTCAAAAAGTTGTAAACTTGTCTATCCATATATCTTCATGCATTTACCTGTCTGCCTACCTACTCATATTTTTGTTTACCTTCATCTTTTACATCTGTTATTAACTTTGCTAATTGAAGGCATTTTCACAACAAATAATTTATCCTTTCTAAGTTAAGTATATGCTACAGCAAGAAATCACAACCAAAGATTCTATAGAAATTAATTTGACCCATAAAGCATAAGAACTACTTTGTATTTCACTGAGGGTTTTAAATATATATATATATATATATAGAGAGAGAGAGAGAGATATCTTGGGAATCTAAGTTGGTTGTTACCTTTTCTTATAAGTAATCTAATACATAGTTCTCGTGATTAGAAAAATTTACTTGCTGTTAATTCCAAAGCTTCATTTTCTCTTTTTCATCACTAAACTTTGCATTTACATGCTTGGTTCTATGCTAAATACTTCCTCTTTTGCCATGATATTTACCTTTTGTATGTAAAACTTAACTGTATATTTTCTTCCTCTTAGTCATTAAACCAGTCCATGTTGAAAAGGTTGAGCACTTTAATACACTAGTTCATCTCTATTTCCGTATAAGGAAATAAGCCTATTTGCTTATTTCCACTCCTTCCAATTTATTTGACTGCTCTGGTCCTCTATACTTGAAACTGAAGAGATGTGATTTGATTAGAGTTCCATACAAAAGGGATTATCGACTTCAAAATGTGAAATATCTATATAAAGCACTTGCCCTTACCCCATCTACTGTGTTTGGCTGGCTCTTCATTTTCCAGTCATTAAGAATCTACATTTGACTTAACAGTTTTGCTGTCTTTGACTATCTAGGACTCTGAAATTTGATTGCTTTAAATATTCCGCTGGGGCACAATGCTAAAGGATCTAATGTGCATATCCGGTTGGGATTTTTCCCCAGATTTATACCACATTGTTGCAGTTACAACAAATGAGAAGGAATTCTGAGTAAGACTTGCCACTTAGTGCCTCCCCAGCTGGGAGCTGGGCAAATAACCAATTCAGAGTCTCATCTTTAACTCTGAAGTTCCAGAAATTCCATTTTTGCAAATGCATCTGAAATTGATCAAATTGAAATTTACATGAATAGATTTTCAATGGCAAAACCTTATAAACCATTTAGAAAGTTATTAGTCCACAATGAGATTTAAAACTGCAAACTAGGGGCCTCCACGGTGGCACAGGGGGTTGAGCACAGCACCGTGAAGCTGTCCGCAGCCTCTGTAGCACAGGTTCGATTCCTGGCCAGCAAAGGAGATACCCACATGGCACGGCAGACCTCTCCTGTCTAGCCCTCTGCTCCCCTCAGGAGTGATTTCCATCATTCTGCCTGTTCTGTTCCCTGCTCTGTCTCTGGTGAATTCTCTCACCCTTCCATGCCTCTGGCATGTACCCCATTCTTGTATAAATAATAAAAATCTTTAAAAAAAAACCTGCAAACTAAACCCCCCTTAGATGACTAGCCTGCACACTCATTCCAGTTACGTAAGAGGAAAGGGAAACAAAGTACTTGGCAAGCAGGGAGCCAGATCAATGGAATCATTTGTAGTCCTAGAGGAGTAGTGTCTTTAATCTACCAAAGAGATCTTTTAACATTTTGAGGTATTTCTGCCTATAAACCAAAATTCTCAGGATGAAAGGTCCAGGTAATTCTCTCCTCAAGTTTATACTAGGCACTGACTAATAAATTGAGATTACTTTGTTCCCTTTCTTTTGTACTGAAAACCTTCTTGGTCATTGACTCAGTCCATATTGAAAAGGTTGAGAAATTTGATTCATGAGTTCATCTATTTCCTTAACCACTTTAAGGAATCAAAATGGAAATATAATATTCTATTTTGTTTCAAGGGGTTTCTCAGCCCTTGACTATGGTCAGCAAGAAAAAGTCACACCCAGGCAAAGGAGGGCAATGTTCATTTAGAGACCACAGAATTGGGGAACAGTCAGGGTGGGCAGAGTCCATGGAAAAACAACAAGCAAAGAAATTGCTTTTCCTCCCAACTGGCAGGGAACTCCTAGCTTAAATAGAGTTCAAGGGGTTCCTTACTCATTTCCCTGTACTGTGCAAGTGCTCTTGGAGTGTTGTTTTATTGTTCTAGGCAGGAATTTTTAAGTTACTCCCCCCTTTTTACTGTGCTCCCCAAGTGTACTAATTAGTCTGGGCAGCAGGTTGGAGCAGGGATGTGCCTTCTCTCCTTTGCTGCTTCTTGCTTCAGGCTTTATAGGCCTACCTGAAATTTGGGGTGAGGGACTGCCTTCTCCCCTCTATGCATTTCTTGGCTCTCCTTGGGCTTTATCAATTCTGGCAAATGTTTTATGTGGTCCCGGTTATATAATAAATAGCCATTTAATTGTCTTTAGGAATCTCCTTCCCTCCTCTAACTGCTAATAGTTTAATCCTGAACCAAGAACCAATAAGGTTAGTAACTCACCCAGTGCCACAACATCTAGTTAGAATTCATTTAACAACAAAACCCATGACTGTTTATTTCTCTAAACTACTTGAAGGAAATATTTCATATATGTGATTTTATGTGCTTGCTTTACTGCTTTCTCTCATAGAGCAAAAGTCGATTAAAGATTTCTGAAAACACTTTGTCATTAGTCATGAATGTTAATAATGTGTGGTACTTAACTTTAATTGCCACAAGACCCAATTTGCCTTTTTTGCCCAAAATGAAAATAGAGTTTGCTATACTTGTAGGGTTCGTTGTATTTTTCTTTACTTATCTTTTCCTTCCATTATACCTTTTTTAGTTTCCAATATTCACATCTCGATATATTTTGTAAGCAATTCTGTAAACCTTTCTGGCAGTAAAATTTCTTTATATTTTAAGTTAAATCTCATAGTATGAAATAAACTTAATGAAAAGAGCTAAGCAAAGAATCTAAGTATTTGTATTGTTAACTATGGAAACTACATTTATTTTCTGCCTTTTAATTAAAATCTATATTCCTCTTATCAACTTTATTTTCTTCATTTGTGCCCCAGTGAATATTCAGTCATGTTGCTAATATACCAAGCTGATGTCATAACTTGATAATAGAAAAGGAGAATAAATCTGCAAGGATACATTATACTCACATAATTTGAGTTAGAAAGACCTTCTTCTATATGCAAATGTACCTACCTTGTGTATATCCTATATAAATAAGTGTGTCTGTAACCTGCATTTCAACTAGCTCCAAAAAACTCTTGGAAGCTGAGATTTCTTTTGTAAAGAGTCAAGGTTATAATTCCAGTGTTTTTTTAATAGTTAGAACAAAGATGCCAATATAGTCATTGCTAAGGTCCAGATCCTGCATGGCTGAGTTGCCCAATTGTGACTCTTATTGCAGTGACAGATAATGATGTACTCAGCAGGCTGTTCTAAGTTTTCTGATACTTAACTAACCTGAAAAAAGGTTTCAAGCATGATTAAACAGACCACTCCCTCCCAGAAACCAGACCTTTTAATGCATCATAAGTAGTGAAGGGACAAACTTTCGGTGAAATTGACCTTTAGGAGAGAAATAACTCAATGTTTTCTTTTTTTTTTTTTTTAATTGAGGCATGTTTCATTTATTTATTTATTTGTTTGTTTTGTTTATACATGCACTGGGTACAGTCAGAAGCACGGGAGGGTGAGAGAATTCACCAGAGCCAGAGCGGGGAGCAGAGCAGGCAGAAGGACCGAAGTACTCTGTTGAGGGAAGCAGCGGGCGGCAGGAGAGGTCTGCGCGCCATGTGGGACCCTCCTCTGGTGGCCGGGGAGCAGCCAGGGATCGAACCGGCGCCTCAGAGGCCACGGGCAGCTTCGCAACCCAGTGCTCAACCGCTGCGCCACCGGGGAGGCCCCTCAATGTTTTCTTGGATAGATAATGGTTTTTATATATTGGCAATCGGGCTGGGGGTGGGTGGGAAGTATATGATGCTTTTCTCAACTTTCTTGCTCCCTGATTTTTCATGTGTCAACTATTGTACAAGAGATTTTTTTTTTTAGAATTCTAACCTATTACAGATTTACTGATTTATGTATTTATATTCATTAACGGTAACCAGGAAGTTATTTATTTATATAAATTCTTTGGGATGATTATTATCAGTTATTTTACATGCTTAGTGTTGGCATCATTGACCTTTTATATGATGCTCTTAAGAGGTGCAAGGACATGAAAACTACTACAAAAGAAAGTAGAGTAAAGTCTGTTTATTTCAATGAGCCACTGAAAAAAATGCCTGCTTTCAAAGCAAGGTTATAATTCCTCAAAGACTGTGGGCAATGAGAGAAAAATTACATTATATCACTATCATTTAGCTTGGATTCATATATGTAAAATTATCACAAGAAAAAAAAAAGTCTCAATTCTATGTCTTATGAGATGAGTTGAATTAGATAAATTTTAATTTCTGTTTCACTAACTGATTATATTAGAAAGGGATTTCTCCTTATCTTGCAAATAGCATATATGTAGACAACGCACATTTTGTAATCTTCACCTGAGTATTTTAGTAGACCTAGAGATTTCTAAATTGCTGGAGATTCTATGGAAATAAAAACCAAAAGAAAAACACCACAGGAGTCCAGTATAAAATGCTGACCAATGTCCTAGCTTAATTGATGATTAGTTTACCTTTAGTCTTCATGAAAGTCATTGAAGTCAGATGGTGAAGACACTGGAGTTAGAGGCAAAGGCCAAACCTAAGGGCACATTGGTGACTTTGATCTTTTGTTGTTGAAATGATCTTGAGCAAATTTATTAGCTTTTCTATAGCTTATTTTCTTTATCTACAAAATGGGGATGTTATCTACCTTCCAGGATTTTTAAACAGATAACTTTGATGTGAACTTATGTGTAAGTAAAGCATTTAGTAGTAAAGTGTCTGGCACTCAGTAACTAATGGTAGCTGTATATCTTAGAGGAATTGTATTTCTTTTTCCTGAAAGTGTATAATTCATGAAATGAATGGAAAAATGCTATTGCATTGAGTTTTCTTGTGTTGAGTTTGATTAATTATCCTAGTGTGAGTTTCTTTGCATAAATTTTCTGGGCACTCTTCCTCTTTACCTCATAGAATCCAATATCTACCAAAATATTGTTAAAGCAATTTTAAAAATATCAATTTTATTTTAAGAAAATCTGATTGTATTTTCTTAATCCCTATTTAAATATTCAAAGTCTTAAAAAGTCATAGGAGGGATAAGTTTTCACTTATTGTAAGAGCAAAATTTTCTGTCAAATATCTGTTGATTTTTTCATGTTAAAAAGATCTAGGAAAGAAACAAATGAAAAATATTTAAAATTATGAAGTTGTATGTTCCAGACCAAATGATACCAGGAAACTTCCAGACTATGATCCATTTAAATCCAAACAATTCAGATCCTTGAAATGAATGAAAAGGACTTAATAATAATAAATGAGCTGACTAGTACAAAAATCAGGGAAGTTGATTCTAAAGACCTGGCCTTACTCAAATTTCTACAAGAGCATGGTTGTTTGCTAGATGTGCAGGGCAAATTGACACATCTCAAGTTCATTTCTTGTCAACTTGCATCTGTACACATCTCCTTAAACCGTATATACTTAATATTCAAATAAAGACAGTAACTGTCACAATTCCACCCAACCTGATATAACTACATTGCATATTTATGACCTCTTTTTTCCAAAAAAAGAAGGTAAAGTCCTTGAGTCATTTTATTCTTTGCTATCCTATAGCTGAAATACTGTGATATAAAATTAACAATATTTAAATAGTATATGTTACATTGCATAATAAGAAAAAAATGAAGGAAGAAAATTATTTTATACATGCATGCACTTATAACAAAATGAGGGAAAAGTCTTGACAATTATAGTCCTTGTTGCTATAACTGGGCATGTGATCATAGTTGGTATTTATAATTACCTTTTTTTATCCATACTATATCCCCTTTGCCTTCAGCAAGCAGCTCAACTGGTCCTGGTTCTTTACGTGGTTGGGTGACACAAATTTCATTCCTGAAGGATATGAGCCATTTGTAATCCTCCCCCGACTGGGTTGTTGTATTATCCATTGACCTTAATCAGAGGACATGTGATTAATATTTAAAGGACCTCTAGGGGATCTCCTGTATTCCAGACATACTGTCCATATCTCTATAATGCAGTAGCAGTCTAACTCCCCATTGGTAGTCAACATCAGTCAACATCAGCCACCATTGTAACTCCCTTCTTTGCCTCTTGATTCAGAGATATGGTATGTCCAAAGTGGCTGGGTGGCATTCTTGATGGAATCATCATTGTTTTTTCTGGTGAAAGAATTCCTTCTGTGGAATTAAGAAGGACACACAGGAACAGAACATAAAATTTTGCTGGTGGGTCATTAGAAGTAATAGTGGTGTCACTTCCATTTCTACCCCTTGATTTCTGAACCCATGAATTCTAGCTATGGGAGAAACATCGCCATATAGTGGATAATTATTCAAAGTATCAACCCAAATGCCCAAAAATAGATGACTGGATCAAGAAGATGTGGCATATATACACAATGGGATATTACTCAGCAATCAAAAAAGATAAACTCATGTCATTTGCAGCAACGTGGATGGAACTAGAAGGAATTATGCTCAGTGAAATAAGCCAAAAAGAAAAAGAAAAGTATCAGATAGTTTCACTTATAGCAGGAATATAAGGGAACCAAATAAGACATTACTGTAAAAAAAAAAAAAAAAAACAGTAAAAAACACAGCAAAGCAAAAACAGACAATTATAAATCAGAGATATCCTGCAGGGGAGGAGGAGGGAGAGGGATCAGAGGGAGGGAGGGAGGAGCACAGGGGACTGAGGTGATGTGCACAGGTACACTGGTGAAGGAAACTCTATGGGGACTACACCTGAGAGGGTGGGGAGAAGCAAATATTGTTTAAAAATGAACAATAACGTGAAAAATAATGTAAAAAATAAAATAACAAAAAACAAAGTATTCAGTGTTTCAGACAACTTTGCCCCTTTGATGTTTTGCAGTTCTAAGTTTTCATATGTAGACTGCTTCCTTCCTATAAGAGCCCCCTGAGTTTGTCTATATAACCACCAGCTTTCTTTTGGCCCTCAAATATATGAAGTCATTTCTGCTGCCAGCTCTGCATGGTCCTGTTCCTATTCCTTTTCTAGCCACAATCATTGAAACACTGTTGTGTCCAAGGCAATCCTTCAATTGTAGCGTGCATTTTTATGACATTGTCTTTGATATACCTATGCTATTACACACATCACCTGGTAACTGCTCTTTAATGGACATCTTCTTAGTATTGAATCCTGTTTGTTGTAACTCTAGTGTCAATGTTAGGTTTTCCAGGTCAGGGGGTTCCAGAAACTTAGGGAGTCTTTCTGTGTGTACTTTCTGTAATCTGGTATTTTTGGGTCTCCAGATACTTCCCAATCAATTGCCTACCCTTCCATGTGGCTCTGCCAGATCTTAGCAGCATTTGGTAGTGATAACATATCATTTGGAGTTATAGTTTCTCTGTTTCCTAATATTTCTGGAAACTGAAATGGAGCAATTTTTGTTGCTCTGTGTGTGTGTATATATATATTTATATTTATATTTATATTTACACTTAGGGTTCCTAAAAGGAGAGATATATTATTAGGTATATAATCTATATAAAAGAAATGTCATGCCCTTCTCTCACCTTTTGTTTGTTTTAATGAACATTGTGGCTGTTACGCTTAAAATGGTAGAAATACTCTGCTCATGAGTAGAAATAAGGAGAAGAATTTGAAATTACTTCAATCACCCAGGCTACAATAATTGTTTCTAAAACTCCAGTATGAAAAGCAGATAATAAATCAGTATATTTGAGATTTAAAATATATACACACACACACTTCAAAGACAGAGTTCATAAGACTTGTTAGACTGGGAGTGGTGTGTTGAGGGGTAAGTGGGAGTAAAGGTAATCCAGAAAGATTTCTGTCTTTTTAGATTCATGGGAAATAGGTGAGATAGTGGTTACAATTTTTTGAGAGTTCTTTTGGAACACATTATTTTAGCATGATGGATAACATTGTAAGACATCTGAAAGAAAATGTCAAATCTGGAACTAAAGTGATGGTTCTGGGCAAGAGATTGAAATTTGGGTATCAATAATACAGATGGTAAAAAAGAAATTTAATGAAATCATATTTGGAGAGAGTATAAAGAAAATAAAATCCCTAATACCAAACCCTAAAGGACATGAACATTTCAAAATAAGTGAAGGAAGAGAAAACAGCAAAGATTAGGAAGAAGTAGCACTGAGGTAAACACAAAGCCTCATTTCACATATGAAGAATCTTAGCCCTATGCTCCATGGCTCTATACTGTCCATCACTGCTCACTAAACTTGTCTCTTTTTTTTTTTTTTGTAAAAGATTTATTTATTTATTTATTTATACAAACACTGGGTACAGTCAGAAGCGTGGGAGGGTGAGAGAATTCACCAGAGCCAGAGCGGGGAGCAGAGCAACCAGGAGGGCCAAAGTACACTGCTGAGGGGAGCAGCGGGCGGCAGGAGAGGTCTGCGCACCAAGAGGGACCCTCCTCCGGTGGCCGGAGAGCAGCCGGGAATCGAACCAGTGCCGCAGAGGCTGCGGGCAGCTTCGCAACCCAGCGCTCAACTGCTGCGCCACCGGGGATGCCCTGAAATTGTCTCTTAACATACTGCTCTTCCTCTGTGACCTAAAACAATTCAAAAATTCACTCTTCCGGTGCAGGTTTACCTAAAAATCAATATCTTTATTATCTTAGATTTAATTTTTAAAACTATGTTGTGAAGGTAAATTTCATATTTCTAGTTCAGACCTTTCTCAGAACTCATCTATCACCCTTCTAACTGAAAACTCTACTTGAATGTCTAATAGGGTCTCAAACATTTATGTTCATAGTGCAAAGTTTAAAACAGGCATTTATATGAAAAGCACGTAATTGTTTTCCAGTTTCTGATGACAAACCATAGTAGATTGCTTTCCCAAATTTAAATGTACCATTAGAAATAGCTGCATAATATATAACGTGCTGTTATTTCCTAATACACATATTCAAAACTAACATAACCAAACATTTCATATCTTTTCTGTTATCTTCTTAATCTCTACAAAGATGTGAATAAGACAATCTTAGCTTTTTTGAGCAATTTCGTTCAAATAATCCTCTTAATGTCAGCTGCTTTGTGGTTTGATATAATGAAGTAGATGCCTATTTCTGCCTTCCTCTGTATTCTGTGACATTTAAGTGGCTTATTCTTAGGGAATTTAAGTTAAAAAAATGTATGGACTGAAAGCCTTACCCACACTTCACTGAGTTTCCTTCTTAAATGTGGCGATTACCTTTTGATAGACAGAAGTGTCTGCTCACATTGATGTGATGTCTCAGTTTGGAACCAGTGTCTGCCGTTGCTATTCATGTAAGTGCCCATTGAAAGCAAACAGGTCAAGGTCAGGTTTGTCTTCCCCTTGAAAAGTGTCTGAACCAGGGGAAGGTCATGAAATGCTCTGGGACCTTAATGACAGAAAGTACGATCCGCTTCATTGAACAACAGACTTAAACTGGGTCATTTCATTGAGCCAAAATATGAAAACCAAAAGCATTTGTAATTGTATTACATGTGAAAAACCTGATTTATTAAAATGATGGGCTTTGACATAAAAGGAGTGAAAATGTATAAAGCAATCACTGGATAATTTAAGTCCTGCTTCAAAATTTTTATCTGTCAAACCATGTACCTTCAGGAAATCTAAAGAACTGGCTATAGAAATGAAAAGTTGTCTAGTTGAAGTACCTGAAATGGTATAATCCTGACAGCTATAACCCATGATGTCTGCCTTCTTGCCATAGAAATTCTCTTTAAATCATGTTTTTCTGGAAAGATATATTAGGGTTGGAGGAAATCACTTATTAAGCCATGTGAAAGTTTATTTTTTAGGTACTATCCCATTTTTATCCTTGAATAGCACTACAAATAGATGTTACGTATGTTTATAGGCTGTCTATGTCTATAAAAAATTAGAGATGTTTTCCAATTATTCAATCACCATAATAAACTAACAATAAAACCAAGATCAATGGAAACATAAGTAGCACAGAGGTATAATGTGGGAAAACCTCTATATGCATAGGCAAGTTTCAGATACCTAAGACTTACATGACTTCACTAAAATAAGTTACTAACATTAGACTGTACTTAGCTTTGAACTTTTCTATATTAGGTATAATTATACATCTTTTACAAAGATAAAGATGAAAGTTCAGAGAGGTTACTTAGTTTGCCCAGAGGCACAGTGGAAGGGTGGGTGGTAGAGTTGAGCATAGAGCTAACATCTGAGTGGTAGAGCTGAGATCTGATCTTGGATTTTAAGCTTTGATCCCCCAAATCTCTGCTCTTTCTAACACAATGAGCCAAAGAGTTTTCATCCTTGGTATGTCGTGCCTCCTTTGTTCAACCCTTTCTTCTTTCAAAATGCAAATTTCCCTAAAAGCCCTTGGAGGTATGATGCATTGATGAATTTTGTTGCCTTTGATTCTTTAAAGCCAAAGGATTCAAATCCTAGATGACAGGGCAGCAACTTGCTGGTATTGGAATCTGTGAATGATAAGGGATTAGGTTTGTCCTTGAGCATCTGATTACTAAGAAGATAAAACTAGTATATATGAAACCATTGTAAAACAATTAGCAGCTGAAGTCTACTATTTATACTTATATAATCCATCTGCAATGTACTTTTACAACCATAGATATCCCCTCTTCCCTATATTATACTCAGTTCAGAAAAGATTTATTAAACATATACTTACTATGTTAGACATTTGAGGAAGATAAAAAGACCTGTGAAATAGTCTTTACTTTTAAGAAGCTTAAGTCTATTGCCAGTGATTAGCCAAGCATGCATATAAAGTAAAATGAGTTAAGTGAGATGAAATAGAAAAGGCAGTGGGAATTTCAAGGAAGTAAATACCCATTTGATGAAGAAAAATCCAAAAACTTTATGACCCAGGTGAATACCTTCTTAGGTCTTGAACAGTATTGGCAAGTAAATGGCATTTTTGTATCACCATTCCCAAAGTCACACCTTGGCTGGTATCACTAATCAATGAATATTTTTTCTCCTGAAACTGAAACTTAAATTCTTTCCCCACACATTACCCCTACAAGCCCTGTCAGAGCGGCCAACCAAGAATAAATTTATTTGTTTTTTAATCTTTGTTATGACTCCTCATGTGGGATAGTGAGAAGGTAGTGGAATGTGAAGAAGCAGCATCAGCAAAATCAGAAATGGAAAAGTATAGACATGTTCAGGGAATTTCAAGTATACCATGTTGGCTGTTGTGTAGGCTACATGTAGAGGCAGAATTGAAACAAATATAGATAGTGGAACACTATTTTGGAAGGACCCAAATGGCTGTGGTGCTATGTAGAAATATGCATAAACTTCTGCTGTAGTTAAACTGCTTCTCCAAATCTAAACTTTTTTCCATTTCTGCACATTTGGTTCAGCATGTCTGTCACCAGGAATACTGTCAAACTCTGTTATTATCTCCAAAGTCCAAACTAGCCTTTAAGATAACTCATTAACTCATTATCCATACTATAGTACAAATTCTTATATTTATGAATGGCTTTTATGATATGCTTTCTGATACTGTTGGTTATATTAGCATGTGTATGTATTTTGTTTTTGCAATGAGATTCTGAACTCCTAAGGGTAGGATACGTTTTCTGTTTTTAGATACACCTAACATATTAATGATTAGTGGATCATGTGTACATGGTGTGAGGGTTACAGAAACTTGACTCAAATTTAAGAAGAAAAAGAACTCAAAGTTTAGCAAATCTGGCACTGTTTCCCTACCTACTCGCCTCCATGTGAGAGCTTAAATATATTCTGCACTCTCATAGCTAGAGGGAGAGTTGAATAGCAGACTTATCTGTGGCTGACCTTCTTGAATCCAAAAGTAATACAGTCATAGCAGAACAAATACAGTTGAATCAGAAAATAAGCAGCAAGTTTCAGAATCTGATGAGGAGTCTTAAGATCTATTTTAGAAGGTCTGGAGTTCAAACTAGTAGTTAAAATTAAGGAATAACTCTAAATCTAGAAAAGTCCCCTATTGCACATGGGAATCAATGTCAGAATTCACAAAATCCCCAAGTTTAACTGAAGATCAGTAAATATATTTATGGGACCCTAAAACACGTGAAATAGTCTGGAGAGTTTACTGTGACTTCTTGTATTTTCAGGGAAAAAAGTGAACTACAATAGAAGTATGTCAAAATTTAAGTTATTATACAAGGAAGATTCAGATGTTCTGTGTGAGGTTAAAATCTGTCTAGAGTTAGTTCTCATTCTGTGAAAAGAAAGACATTTTTCTCCTGTTTTTTCTTATTTTTGAAGTACCATGAATTTTTAATTTTATAAAACAAAAAACAGTTAATACAAAGACTGAAAATATAAGACTACATTACTGCTTCTTCAATCACCAGGAATATTGCATATAATTTATCAATGGAAATGTCTAAATTATATTATTAATCAAAATAAGTAGCTATTTTTATTTTTACTCCATGACCCCACATGTTCTAGTTCAGGCAACAACTGATGAACCATAGCTATTCACTTACTGGAATACAGGACAAGTGAGTTTGAAAGCCTGAGAAATTATCCTAGATCTATAAAGCTACCAGACTCTGGTCTACTCGGGGTGGGGGTGGGGGAGGGAGGGAGCTGATTGGACATGATTGAATAACTTCCAGGGATGAGATGTATGGATTGGCCAAGAAAGAGTGTTGGGAATATCTCTTTAGGTAATGAGTGTCCAGATCTGATCCTAGAATTTAGGAAATGGAGGAGCAAGACCAAGTTTCTTGAGAGCTATAGGAGTACTCATTTAAATAATGCAGAAAATACTAAACATGGGAGCAAAGGGAACTCTGTCATCCGGTTTCTAGTGAATTGTGAGAGCTGTACCTCCACCAGAGCTCACTGCCAGTACAGACCCAACCACTGACTAGAGAAGTAGGAGGAAGTCTGAGACCAGTTGTCACCTTTGGATCCCCACATCCCAGGAAGAATTGCTATTAAATAGTCCATGCTCCAGCCTCCCTGGTGGCGCAGGGGTTAAAGACAGCACTCTCAAGCTATCGCCAGCCACTGCAGCACGAGTTTGATCCCCAGACTTTCCAGGGAGCAACCCACACGGTGCAGCAGATCTCTCCTGCCTCACCTGCTGCTCCCCTCAGCAGTGTATTTCAGTAGATCTGCATGTTCTGCTCCCCACTCTGTCTCTGGTTAATCCTCTTACCCCCAAACCTCTGGCTTACACCCTGTTTCTTGTATGCATAAATAAATAAATCTTTAAAAAATATACCATGCTCAACTTTGGTTCAGATATTATACATATTTTCTTTTTATATTAGTTCTAGTCTTAGAACTATATACTATTAGAAGTAGGGAACTAAAGAACAAAAACAGAGGCAGGCAGGGAAAGTAAATGGAGCTCATAGTTACCTCCTGTCCACATAAGAGACATGCTAAGAAGTTTGAGTTATCTGACCTGTATGGTCTGTATCTGTTTGGTGTTAAATGACAAATTTCAATTTAGGCCTGGTAATTATCAGCAATGCCAGACAGTGCTTCTCTTCAAGAGAAGCTTCAGTTTTTGATAGAAAGTGCCCTCTTTAAAAAAAAAAAAAAAAAAGATTTATTCATACATACAAGGGTGAGAGCATTCACCAGAGCCAGAGTGGGGAACAGAACAGGCAGACTGACTGAAATACACTGCTGAGGGGAGCAGCGGGCGAGGCAGGAGAGGTCTGCCCCACCATGTGGGATTCTCGCCGGCGGCCGGGATCGAACCGTTGCTGCAGAGGCTGTGGACAGCTTCACAGTGCTGCACTCAACCACCTGTGATACCAGGGGAGGCCCTAGAAAGTACCCTCTTTTAAGTATCAGGAAATCTGATCAGACAGTCCATTCTGTCTTTCAAAAGCTGGTTTTCTTTGGAAAGTCACATTCACACTCTTGACCTTTCTTCATGTGTGAAATACAGAGGTCTCCATGGGTATATTTGTTTTCATCTGACATCCTGTGGTTCTGTTTAGCAAGGCTGACATCTGATCATTTACTAATGCACTGTCTAATTAGATTCTATAGGCAGAGATTTTTGGGCAATAGAAATCCGATTAGATTTTTTTATGGAGATAATAAAAAGGCTGTGTGACTGAAATTCCTCTCACAGTTTTTGAAGACTCATACTTATAAAATCTCTTCCTACTTACTTGTCTGATCTACGATCCTACCCTCTTCATCCAGGTTTCATCGCTCTCTTCCAGGCTAGCATTCTTTCTTTTAGCGTCCCAATTTATCAACTCTAACTTTGGCTCAAATAAACAGAAACATGAGCACTATGTAAAAATAATGTAATAGTAGTAACATACACATGTGCACCTTCTCTCTATATGTGCCAATCTCATTAATTCTTTGGAAATTAAAAAAAAAAAAAAACCTCCCTGGATTAGAGATTATTGCACCATTTTGTTGATTTAACTCATAGAGGTAAGGGAACTTTCTAAGATCAGAGTATGTCAGCGGCAAGCCACTACTCCAACCTAGATCTATCTCATTTCAGTCTCTGCAGTGAATCAGAAAAATCATGGCAAAAGTGGCATCGAGTATGGAGATATCCATCTTATTTCCATGCCAGGGAATTACTCTTGGACATGATGAACTGGGAGGAGCACACCATAGACAGAGGACTCTTTACATGCCAGGCCTTGCATTCCTTTTTCTTAGCTAGCTTGTCTGATTCTACAAGAAATTTCCTCTATCTTAATCCACAAGAACTTTTTTGTACACTGTCTATATCCACTCTCTCAGGGAAGTTTTTTAGGATGTATGCAGTCCAGCCTTTGCAAATCAAACATTGGAGTTTTGGGTTATAATTTTAATAGAACTCTTACCACAGCTATTTGTTTCAGATGGCTGGATTCAATTATCAGTGACAAGAGAGTAAAGGTAATACAGCTCTGGAATCTGACTGCATGTTTTTGGTCCTAAATCTATAACTTTTTAGCTGCTAAGTACTAATCATCTCTGTGCTTTCTTTTCTTCGCCTGTAACACAGGGATTAAAAATATTACCTACTTAACAGGGTTGTGGTAAGGAAAATGCCTTGAAACAGTGCCAGACACTCTCTTCTTTTTTTTTTTTTTTAAGATTTATTTATTTATGCATACAAGAACTGGGGTATAGGCCAGAGATATGGGGGGTGAGAGGATTCACCAGAGACAGAGTGGGGAGCAGACAGGAAGACTGATTGAGATACACTGCTGAGGGGGGCAGCAGGTGAGACAGAAGTCTACTGCACCATGTGGGTAGCTCCCTGGCCAACTCATGCTGCAGTGGCTGGAGAAAGCTTTATAGCACTGTGTCTTTAACCCCTGTGCCATCAGGGAGGCCCCAGTGCCAGGCACTCTGTAAGTAGTCAACACACTTTGACTTAAAATAACTGAAACCCTTAGAATTGTTATTTTCCACTGCATAAAATGAGCCCCCTTTGACTCAATGAACTGTTTCCTTACTGAATTGATGGCTAAGGGAATGTGGATAATGGATAACCAGCAAATCCAGCACCACACAACAGAAGTAGTCAGGGTTTGGTAATCCCTTCAGGTATCTACTGTATAATAAATTTCCCTATAACTTAGTTGCTTTTTTTTAAGATTTATTTATATATGCATACAAGAGCTGGGGTACAGACCAGAAGTGTGGGGGGTGAGAGGATTCACCAGAGACAGAGTGGGGAGCAGAACAGGCAGACAGACCAAAATACACTGCTGAGGGGAGCAGCGGGCGAGACAGGAGAGGTCTGCTGTGCCATGTGGGTTGCTCGCTGGCCAGCAGAGAATCGAACTCATGCTGCAGAGGCTGCAGACAGCTTCATAGGTTGCGTCTTAACCCCTTGTACCACCAGGGAGGACCTCCTTATAACTTAGTGACTTAGAACAATGGTGTACTTTTTTTCTTCCATGCATAAGTCAGCAATTTAGGCAGTGCTTACTAGGACTGGTTAATCTCCACGTCGTGTAGTATTGGCTGTGATAGCTTGATTGGGGCTAGTGTACTCTCTTCCTCCAGAGCTTCTCTTCAACGGTGCACTGGCACTTTACATAGTCCCTGTCTTCCAAGGGTGAATGTAAATACTGTACTGGACTCCGTGTTCCCACAACATCCCTTATGCTAATTCCATTGACCAAAGGTGCTGTAAGGTCATCCCAGATTCAAGGGAAAGGCCATTAGTTCCCACTTCTAGATGAAGGTGGTGGCAGGTACAGCTGGTAAAGGACCAAGCTGACTCTTTTTAATTGAATTAAACAGTAGTGAACTCCAATTTAATTTCTTCTACTTAATACATTTCATAATCTTTAAATAGTTCATTTTAAGATTGTGAGGACTAATATAAATGATCCATGTGAAGTGTCTAATACATGCTATCTTCATAGAAAATTCTAACCACATATTTCCTTTTCTGAGCCCTTAATGTTCTCCTGAAGAACAAATCAAAGATGAAGTATTTTTTCTATAAAGGAGAGTGATATTTTATTGACTACTGAGCTCCAGTTAAAGAGCTGTTAACCATATGAACAAATGTAACTCCTCAATAAAAGGAGCACCTCTGTCATGATTTTTGATATCCTGGTTTTTTAAATTGACATTTGCTCTGTTATCCGTCCATGCATATGGACTAGAAGTCACAAGCTTCTAATTGTGTGACTGCTCCCCCAGGGTACTCCAAAGTGAAATTAATCTCTGCCTACTCACTTTAATTTAAATCAAACCATCTCAAATACATAATTCATGCTTGGGAATATCATGCAGCAATTTTCACATGAATATGGTAATAAAGGGACAAAAATATCACTTTGTTCAAGAAGATTCCTGTAAGTAAAGACCTACAAACAACTCTCAAAGCATTCTCTCTCTTTGTGTTCAGTCAGTATGTTTTTCATTTGACTTGTAGCCATCATTATTTGCTGTTTTCTTCTGATTGACCCCGCTCCAAACACCCTGACAAGTAGGATTATTCAGTAGTTATTCTAGGTTCCATATTTTCATAGTGGCCACAGACAATAAAATGTAGGTACCTGGAATTTTGAAGCTTGAGTAATTTTTATTGTAACTCACTTTGCTGAAATATGACACAGAATATGATAATATCACATACTTGGGCTAAAAGAGCATTGTAAAGGAATTAACATCACAGACTGTTTCACAGAAGAGAAACTTTCTGGCCTTTCATCAAAAACATTTTTTTGACATTATAAAGTTGCTTAATATTTAAAACTTTTTGTCAGGCATGCAAAGAGTAATTTGAATGGTTTGAATTTGAGATCCTATTACTTATGGAACAAAGGAACAATTTGGTGGGTGCCCAATTTTCACTAGCGAGTATACCACAAATGATGGGATAAGTATGCTGGCAATTAGAGACATTTGGGGAATGTAAAAACTGATCCTCTAGAATTGGATTTGGAAATAACTGCTCTGTTCTTGGTGATTGATCAGCCTTAGGCAATATTCAAGTTTTTCATTAATGTCACCCTTTAGTTTCATGGATTAGAACCACAGTCTTTGTTTCCACACATACACACAAAACTAATCATTAGATTTCTTTCTTCCTCTGTATTTCTTTTCTTATTTCCCCTGAGTTCTGGGCTTGGAAATCTAAGTGCACCTTAATGATCTGGAACTGAAACAAGGTTTACCCCAGGCATGAGACTCTGAGAAAACCTGCAGTCACCAGAATATTTTCATAAGTTTGAGTGTGATTTGGCTCCAGAATATTGCTGGAGGAACCATACCAACCAAGCTTCAGCATTTGGGAAGACACCTCTACAATATTTCAAGAGTAGACGCTAAGTGTTCAACCAGTAGTGTGCTAAAAAAAAAAAAGTGTAGCTAGATTGATTACATTTAAGCTGTTCTATTTCTAGTACACTCTGAAATAAGTATGTAAATACATACTGCTGAAAAAAGATGTCTCAGATCAATAGTGATCTCTAATTGTGGGAGAAACCAAATGCCCCTTATTTCCTTCTAAATCTATGAATTGTCATGCTTCTTGGTCTTTAGATAGATCTTAAGAAATTTATTGTCCCAATTTCCCTCTGGTATTGAGACACTTAAATAGCCAAATAGTGCGCACGCGCGCGCGCGCACACACACACACACACACACACACACACACACACACGCACACACACACACACAAATTTTCTTCCTCCTTATACTCCCTCCAGTGCTTTTGCTGAAGAAAATATATGTACTTTACTTTGTTTTTTTTTTTTTTTTTTTTCCTGGCTCCAAAGTTCTGGGTGTTCTAGGAGAAACATAATTCCCTCTGACATTAAGAGATTTAAAATGGCATTCAGGAGAGTGTTGGCTGCCAACCTTTTATTTTTTACATGGCTATCTATTTCATCCTACACATTTAGTGTGAATAATGTGCAGTCCTGCTTTATGGTGCAACAAGTCATCTTTTGAGCAACATTCCCTTATAGAATTGTTGCTATTTATATATTCACTACAGATTGCTCGGACTGAATGAAAAGCCAGTGTGAGCACCATAAAAGAAGCTTCAGCTTTCCTTCCTTCCAGTTTTTCTGTTCCAGAATTTGTTCCACCTCCTTCTGACAGCTGGTCTGTGTCCCAGCACATTGCTAATAATTGTTAGCAGCTGCCTCAGTAGTGATCCCATTTCTCAGATAGCCAATGGGATATTACCAACGGGGCCAGTATTTTAACACACTAGGGGAAAGAGACTTGAGTTCTGTTTACTCAAAGGTAAATAAAATATCATATCTGGACCATATGTGTGCAGCTATTCAAAAGAGAAAGAAAGAACAAGATAAATATAGTTTGTCCCTGAGGTCCTTTCTTGTCTTTTAATAGGAATGTGCAGATGGCACAATATGCACCATTATAAATGTAATATATCTGTGCTCAAGAAAAACTTCCTTTCTTTCCAAATGCTTCATTTTGAGATTAATAGAGAAGGTTCACAAATGGAAGTGCAATTTTCTATTCCTGGGAAAAAGTAGACATGTTCTTGCAGAGTGCTATCTTAGATCTTGTTCCTAAACTTAAATTTATAATTTTAACAGGTTAACTTCAATAATAAGAACTGGAAGGACAGATTAGCAAAGACCTGGTGGACTCAATAACAAGAAACAGAAGTGCTAATTAGCAAACAAGGAGTGGGGTGAGCGCAATAACAAGGGCCAGTAGGGCAGTTTAGCAAATAAAGACATTTTTGGGCTCAACAACGAGAACAGGAAGAGCAGATTAGCATGGTGGGCATGGTATGAAAACATAAATTTGTAGAGGTATAAGCTTATAACCCCCAAAGCAAATATAACTGTATAAACCAACCTTACTTTAATAAACATAATGGGGAGTGAGCTTGGGAGGAAGACTATTATCTAGTAAATGCTTCAAGTATGGACCTTTTGTCCATAAAACCTTGCCTTCAGAGACTCCACAATAATATGCCAGTTATCAATGACATCACCATCAGTTTGGGGTATTATTTCCATTTCCCAAAGTAGAATATGGCAATGTCTATTCACTAAGATGATTGTTTTTTTCCATGACAATAATCAGTATTTTTTAATGTTAATTTTTAGGGATCTAATATTACTGTGCCTCTTTAATGGCAGGACTTGCCTTTTTAATTGTAGCCATAAGTACAATTACAATGGTATTTGATCACAAATATGTACCAGACGTCATACACTATGCCATAAATACTACACACTGAGGGTAGTCTTGACTGAGGGGAGTCCCTTCTATCTGGAAAGTCTGTCCTTCATTCCAGAGAATGCAGCTTTGGGAAGGAAGTCCATTCAGCTGAGAAAAGAGAGAAGACTTTGCCACCTAGGCAGGACCAATGCTGGAATAAAAATCCAGAGACACTTTGCATTTCATATATCCAAGTAAATTTATCTTTGGAATATTTCAACTTTATTGAGTTATCATTGACAAATAAAATACTTAAAGTATACTCCAAGGTGATTTGATACACAAAAACAATGTAGAAGAATTCCCCCTAATCTTGTTAACAGATTCATCACTCACATATTTATCTTTTTCTATTTTTGGTGAAAACATTTAAGTTCTAATCCCTTGGCACATAATAAATTCATAATATAATTTTATAGACTATAATCACCATATTTCATACTGATCCTTATTCATTTTATAACTAAAATTTTCCCAGTCTCTCCCTATTTACCTGCTTCATCCAACCCCTGGCAACACTTTTCTATTTTTGTTTCTATGTGCTTAACTTTCCTAAGATTCCACAGGTAAAGGCAGGATTTCCTTTGCCATGGCTAAGTAATTTCCCATTGTGAATAATATTCCAGTCCACATCTTCTTTATTCATCCATTGATGGTCACTTAGATGGTTTTCACATTTTTATTAATAATCTAACAATAAAAATCTAAGTTTGTAGCTTAATTTGAAGTTTATTTCCCCGTATTTTGTTGATTAAATTGTCTTTCTTTTTGAAACCTGAATTTGGCTTTGGAGATCACGCCCTTGAAGCTAGGAGAAATATTACTATTCTTAGTTTTAGTGTGTAAAAGCCTAAGAACTATATGTTGGTCCCTTTCCTCCATTCAACATTATTCAAGCTTTTTCAACTGGTTCAACTTTGATCTAACAAGAAATAGATAAGGGCCTCCCCAGTGGTGCAGCGGGTTGAGCACAGTGCTGTGGGGCTGTCCACAGCCTCTGCAGCAAGGGTTCAATTCCCGGCCAGGCAGGGAGATACCCACATGGTGCAGCAGACCTCTCCTGCCTTGCCCGCTGCTCCCCTCAGCAGTGTATCTCAGTCAATCTGCCTGTTCTGTTCTCCACTCTGTCTCTGGTGAATCTTCTCACCCTCCCGCACCTCTGGCCTGTACCCCAGTTATAGTATAAGTAAATAAACCTTTAAAAAAAATAGATGAGCAAAAGAATGAAAATCCAAATTATTTGGTACTTTCAAATGCTGAGAATTTGACCAAAAGATTTATAAAATGCTAGAAGAATAGAAAAGCAGTTCTTTACATGTCATTCATATAAACCAACAGGATGGATATTTTTAATCCTAGCAACAGAAAACAAGCACCAGTAAACATATATTTCACAAACCACCTTCTCAACAAATTTCGCCAGAGTAAAGAACTACGATAGTTAGAAGTTACAGAATTCTCAGAAGCACATGAAATATGCTATGTACCTTACAAAACATCACTTGTAGTTTGATAATAGTTTGATGATGGTGTGGAAATGAAAAAGTCAAGGAAAAGGCTAAGTCAGCATCACTTTGGGATGGTTTGCTTTTTACACTCAGGAAGAAATCCAGGAGGAAGAATGATTGCATAGTGTTCGTACTTAAACCCATACAACTGCCCTCCTGTAGCATGGTGGGAAAATAAGAGCTTAGAAACCAAACATATCTGGTTCTAATTCCATCTGGGCCTGTGTGACTGAATCACTAGAGGGACTCTCTCAATCTGTTTTCTCATATACAAAATAACAATGCTGAAACCAGCCCTGCAAGATGTGAGTTTCAGTGAGATTTTGTATTTATCTGGCACATGGTGGACATTAAATACTTGTTTTCCATTGGCTAATCCCTGTATTTGTATGTATAGCGCTGTCTCACCACAGGTCTTAAGACAGAAAGGTTGTACTTATAATAATATCACATAGCTTTTGTCACTTTCCTGGAAATTATTTGAATGGTTTTTCAAACATAATAGTTATCTATCCCCAAAGCTAGACAGAAAACATACTATCGCAAAATACATGAAGATATTGTAGTTAATAAACTAAATAGAAATGCCAGATGCTAGTTGCATCTGGTAGGAATTGTGTTCTCTATAAGCTCTGACTTTTCCAGGCAAGTCAGTTCATTTTTTTTAATTTATCTTTTCCCATATATACAGTTCAGGTGATGGCATTTGTTTTCGGCAATGTTGTGAATTTTTTAATTCTTAGGAATTTAAGAGAACATTAAATGTTATAATTTTACAAGATATTTATTTTGAATAGCACAAAGACTGAATTCATAATTCAGTAGTTCTGAAATCTTCATGCTTGTTGGAACTGATTCATATTCTAGTGGAGTAATGACAAGAAATTGGATTTTTTAAGTGCTCAGCTTTTCTTTATTCAGTGGTCTTTAGAAGAGCTTTTTTCCCCGTTAAATAAAACAATCTTCTCAAAGATATATTTCATAAATCTTTGGGTATTTCTCTAAGGAGCATTCTTGCAAAGGGACATATTTTAGACTCCATTGTGCTGTTGTCTTTTGTGAATCTTTGCCAAGAGACCTGGCTGATTTCATTTAGATTGCCTATCTGCTGGCTGCAGTAGCTCCACACACACAAAAAAGGCTAGGTCCTTTTGTTTTCATAAAGGTTCCATGGGAGTGCTACCGAGTCCAGAAACAAAAACAAACCCTAAAAACCCCATAATGCAAAAAGAAGTAAGAATAATCAAAGGATTTAAACTTTTAGGATGTTAAATTCCTTTTAAGAGCAGGGAAAGAACAGAAGTCCTGAAAGAGTACATTTGGGTTATGCTTCCATCATGTGAGTGAAGTAAAACCAGAGACTTACCAGTATTTAAAAGCTACCTTTGGTTAAGTCACAATGAAGCTCTATGTCAGAGAATCATTTCTAGATTATTTTCTCTATTTTCCCCTTTATTATTCTTTCTGGTTTGTTAGTATTTTTTTTTCATAGCCTAGTATTTATTTTGGACACAGGACCAAAAATCATCTATCAATGTGTCTCAAAAATACTTTTGAAGCAAATAAAACAAAAAAAAATCCCTTATGTTGTAGCAGATTCTAAATAAATCAATATAAAACCAATCTTTTGGCACATGATGATGTGAGGGTTTTTTTTTTTTTTAATCCAATTGGACTTGCTCTTACTTTTTCTTGTGTTCCACAGAAAATACTCACTGTAGTGAGCCATTAAACAATACCTCACCAAAAGCACACATACAGAGCTCTCTGGTCTGGGCAAGAGGAATCTTGTAAATTGAAACAGTAGGCTTTCTTCCATAAACTGGCTTGAGCTGTCAGTCCAAAGGATGATTATATGTTGTCTCCAGTGGAATCGTACAAGGACCTACACTCATTAATTTTTTTCTCCATTTTAATCTAAAATTGCTGTGAATTATAATCACTATATTGCTGCATCAACTGAAAATCAAGCTGCTGTTTGGTAGAGCATTTGAATCTAGCATGGTAAAGAAAGAGGGGTAACTAGCAGATTTTAAATTGTGGGCCTCCCAAAAAAGAACATTTAACAGTAAAAATCTCAAACAAATTCAGTGCCACGAAGTTTTTTTCCCCCTCTATGTAGTCAGTTTTCTTTGGCATTCAGACACTAGAAATTAAGACCCAGTTTCCCTGGCAACAATAACAGTGCACAAGTCTTCACAAGAGCTCCCTCATTCAGATTGTTAGCTATACAAATAAAGTTCCACAAAGATATTGCCTCAGAATAAAAAAATAAAAGAAAGACCATCCCTGTCTATTGTGACAGGCATTAAGGTATTATTCACAGTACCTCCAATTGGACAATATGTTTCTGTGATGAAATGAATTACCTTAGATTGGTTTTCCACATCTATTTCTGCTTAGGATAGCAGCCTGGGCTTTTATAGTCTATTTAGTTTCCTCCTTAGTTCCATTAACATCAATCCAATTCCTTTCCAATTTGTTTTAGGTGAAATTTACTCGTTAAGTTGCCATATTACATTTTAAGAAGCCACTCCCAGCTGAAATTTATTATAAATCAAGGCTTTTAAAATTAATCTGCATTTTTATTTGTTCTGCCCCCCATATTCTCCACAATAAGTAGAAGAAAGGAAATGCAATATTTCCACCAGCTATATGACCTGTAAATTAAATGAATTGATATTGAATTGTTTCAAACTTAACTAGAAACCTGAAGGGTTTTGTTTTGTTTTCCACCATGCATTTACTCATATTTCTCAGTCTAAAAGCAAGAGATATATTGACAAATTCATGTAATACTTTTAATTAACCAAGTCCTTTATAATGTTTGCCCAACAAGGAGAACCAGACTGTACTTAAGCAATTCTCTAAAATTAATAAATCTGAAGAAGGGGAGCAACTGACATCTTTGAAGGAAGAATTGGATATCAGCTATAAGCTATGATAAAACTTAATACATTACTATTCATTGAATTATTATTCTGTGTTAGTAATATTGTTAAATACATAGATACCTTATTTATCAACATATTTCTACATATTCTTATTGTGTTCATTTTAAAAGTGAAAAGACACTTGGATTATAAGCCTGCCCAAGACTATAGATATATTAAGTAAAAAGATGTGATTCAATTACAGGCATAGCCTATGATCTTTTAACTATATTATGACCAAGTATTACATTTGATGTGCTTTTCAGTAAAGAAGTAAGATTTCCTCTCCCACCGCCATGGGTCTATCCAAATTATTTTTATTTTCTCATGTGAGAATGAGACCAAATAGTGATTATAGCTTGTGGATACAAAGAATTGAATATAAACTAACTTGCATATATTTTGACCCCCTAACCCCAGCATTTTCAACATAGGTCTCTGATTCTGAGCCAACAACACATGACTACATTTTATATAGACAATTGCTAATTCATACATATTGAAATCAAAGATAGGCACAGGTGGATTGCCTGATAATGAACTAGGAGCTGTAACCTTGTCCTGTTGGAATTTTCCACTTAATCATTTGACATTATTCTATTGAATAATGAGTTATTGAGTTCTAGTAATTTGAAATTCTTCAGTCAATAAATTATTTCTAATTTCAAAATGTGTGCAATGCACTTTGGGGGCATGGTAGGATGACTCAAATATGATTTTCTCATGCAAAGGTTTGAATTAGAGCTTTTTAGTGGCATAGAATATGAAAGAAAAAAAAAACTGGAGTAGGAATAAGAATGTTTAGATGTTGAATCTCTCTCTGCTACTAACTGCCTGGATGTGTGTGAGTATACATAACATATATATGCTATTAGATCTCATTTTACTCTGTAAAAATCTATAGAAGGAGATTATCTGACTTTTATATTTCAAGCACCCTCTGATTCGAGCTTTCTAAGACTCATTTTTCTAGGTCAGGAGCCCCCAGATATACCTGCTTTGGTGGTTGCTGTCCTAGGTGCTGAAATCTTGTGTTTCACCTATGGTTCCCTTTTTAAGACCTAGACTTTGCCAGAATTTATTCAAAGTGTGTTCTCCCAATAAAACAAACTCAAAAGTAAAATGATCCTCTTTTTACAAATATTATTTTTTCCTTTATAGTCAAATGAATTGTTTTTAATCAAGATGTTTTTGAACTCAGACTAGTAAAGACGTAAGGGCCAAGGGCAAATTACACAATTTCAAAGTCCTCATCATAAATATGTAACATCAAGTTCCATACAAGATGTAATATCCTTCAGAATTGTTTGTCTTATGTCATTAAATGGAAGGTTTAAGATCCCATTAAGATTCCAGGCACGTTGCAAGTATCATTTTCTACTTGGGATATGTATATTGTGATATTGTGTAGTTGTATTTCTTTCTCCATAAGATGTGTCCAATGTAAGTTAGTAACAACCTTGCATCACACATTTTAGTAAACCACCAAAAGGGTTAGTATACAAGTAACTAGTGCTTATATGCATGCAATTAGCTTCATTGTAATATTAAATGTACATGCACCTGTATATGTGTCCTGCAGTGAGAATGTATGCCTATTTTGTTCTTCTGTGAAGATTTTACATCAGTTACTAAGTCCTCCAAAAATTATAATGAAATGTCATCTTCTCATGATACCCTGTGTCAAGTTCTTTTATTTCTATATCCATCTTTCAACTTACAGAAAAATTGAGGAGTTGATTGAATTATTATTGTGATGCTAGAAGCACTGGTTTATCTTCCTTAAACTAATATGTATACTTATAATTTATTTTTGATGAAAAATCATTAAGGTTTCTGAAAATCTAGTGAAAGTCCGATGTATGTATCTATGACATCTAAATAGATGCAAAACAATCTAAATATACTATTCCTTTAGAGAATATATTCAGTCAGTCCTCAATCCACACTCCTAGACTCTCTGAACTCTTTCTTACTTCACTTCTTTATACTTGCAATATGCATTTCTTATTATCCTCGTACTCCTCATTTGGACCTTATTTGTAGATATTTATTCATTCTGTAATACATGGTTTGAATATCATGACTTCCCCATAAATTTACTCCTCTCCCATGAGTCCCTGAAAGTAATTGTGTATCTCTAGTGCAGCATTCTTTTCTGTTTTTAATAGGTGATAACTATTCTTTACTGAGCACTAATATGAAGTTCTTAGTATGATACCTTATTATGTTGGTCTCACTACAATTAGCTTTCTCCATTGCCACTATTTCTACTAGATTTTAAGCTCCTTGAGGAAAGGAGTAACAAATATTTGTTGAATGAATAAATTAATTAGAAGAACAATTACTCTGAGCTAGCTACCTTCACTCTGATTATTCCCTTCTTAAAATGAGTATAAGTTAATGAGACAGCTGGTCAGATTTAAAAGTTTCCTAGAGCCATTTTTTTCTTTGTGCAGTTGCATTAAACTTATAAAAGGAGAAATTCATAATCTCTTCTTTTCTCATTTTTACAGTGTGGAGTAGAAGATAAAATTTAAGTCTCAGCCATGGATGGCTTTGCTGGCTTTGTCATATGTGAATCTTGGCATGCCATTATACCTTGTTATGACTCGGTTTTCTTACCTACAAAACTTAAATATTTACCTCATAGGGTTAATATATTAAATGGGAAAACCCAATAAAATACTGAGAATGGTGCTTGAGAGTTAGCAAGTATTCAAGAGCTGTTAATTTTCATTCTTTGAGACCCATTTTGCCAGGAACAGACATGCATAAGTTGCATTCTAATGACTTCTTGCCCTTTTTATTTCTAAAAAATCTGATGGGAAAAAAAAAATGACAGCACTGAAAGTTCTCTAGTTCAGACAGTTATACTCTTGAGTGAACATCTAATGCTTCTTTCTCTTCTCTGTCTCTTTGCTGTACTTGATGTTACTCTAAGAGTTATTTCTAAGTGAGATGAAGGTACTATGGAAAGCAAATAAAAGATCAATGTCCAGTGTATGGAGAAAGGAATTTTCCATAGTACTCTCCTTATATGGAAGTACCAGAGCATTAAATCATTGCATCTTGTGTGACATGCTGTTTAATAGATACAGCACACTTGACTGCCTGAAGACTCTTCAAAGGTAATTTTATCTGAGAAGAGAGAGCTGGCTCACACCCCTTTACTCCAGCCTTTTCATGAGAGAAACAACCTAATTACAACTTTAAAGGTACCTCAGAGTCTGGATTCCCTTTTAAAGATGGCATTGGGTATTCAGTTGCTGGGTATTGTAGCTGTGAATGAGCTCTCAGAATTGAGTGCAAAGGAAAAGTTCATTCAGGAAAGCTCTAAGGTCTATAGCTATCCCCATTTGAACAACGTTCTGTCAGCACCACTGGTTTTTTTTCTCACATTTGTGTCTGAGCATCAATGAGCTTGCACTGCTGTTATGCTCATCTCTGTGTTCCTTTTAGAACAACTATTACAGACTATACTTTTGGCCCGTCAATTCTATGTACTAAAATGTGAAATGAGTCTCTAAAATGACTGCCTTTTTTAAGAAGGGATGAATGTAAGGGAGGTTTTGGTAGCTTTGAATTTTAGGCTTTGATAACTTCACCTATTTTCAAGAGTGGTCAAGCATAGAAGATGCTTTATATCTCAAAAAAAAAGTGTACACACTGCCCCTAGAAATGAATCATGAATGAGTACAGCAAACCAGCTGACTTCAATGTACATCAAAAATTGATGAAATAGCATTGGTCTCCCTTGCTTTGTTCTCTGTATGGTTGAGAAAAGGTTTAACCTTTCAAATTACTATTAAGCCCTCTGGTGTAAAACATTCATGGGTGAACAGGTAATTATTCAACAAAGAAGAAAAGCAGTGCAAATTACTTAAATAGATAAGGTGACTCAGAGACAAAGTAGAGTCACATGGTTTTTAGATGTAGAAGAAACCTTAGAGTTACTAATCCATCCTTATGATTTACAGAAAAAAAAAGTGAGAAGCAAAGCTAAGTAACTTCCCAAAGTTATAACACATTCAAAAATATGAAATTTTAAATGGTAATACTGAAGAGAAATTGAAATGAAGGTTTTAAAAAGTATTAAACATCTTTGTACTTTTTATACTAAGCATAGTAACCATGTGCTAGGGATAAAGTATTGCAAAAGTAAAATGTAATAGATTCCTCATAGAGGTCTATGTGGCACCAAACAATTATACAAAAAAAAGATGCTTTTGTTGTCAGTGTTACATGTAAGCGGTATGTGGTGTTATAAGAGCAAATAGCAAAGGGGAAATTATGGAAATCGGGAAAACCATCTGAAGGAGTGAAGTGAGATCCACAAAGTTCAAAGAAATAAAATAATTAAATGAGAAGAATCAAGGAATGGAAGGAAAGTTCATAGAGTTATTCTGGATAAACAAATGCCATGGAAGTAGCATGCGAAAGCTCAGAGTCATTTGTGCAGTGAATAGTTGTATAAGCATGAAAGACAGGAAACTACAAGGAAGGGAAGGGAAGAGAAAATACAAGTAAATAAAATAGCATCATTTTGCCACAGACAGGGAACTTCTTGTGTTATTTAATTCCCCCATCAGCCCTGTGATGTAACTGCTACTTCCTCAATTTGCAGCTAAGGACATCAACTTTTTATAGTTTAATTAATCTGAGAAGGTTTCACAGCTACTGGGCTGGGATTTCAGAATACACTGTAACCCTTCTGGAAGTGGTATGGATGGAGTGATGAGGAAGAGAGGCAGAGCAAGCTGGGAAGCGATGCTGGAGGAAGGAAATAAGACTAGAACAATGAATTGAGACTCGGGAATAAGCCTCTCACTCTAATGTCAAGTAGCCGCTACAGGAAATTTCTAAATTGTGAGTGAGAGAAAATGAGAATTTTCTTCTTCCTTAGACTTTTTCATTTTCTCATGGTATCCATTTGCAAGGGAGGTGGAGTGGGCCAGAAAAAAGGCAATTTGAAATTTTTTAATTTATAGTAAATGTAACTGTCAGGCTTGTTGAATGTTCCTTGTTAGTTGTTTTTGTATGAATTTTCTAAAGATTTATTTTGAAACTGTGTGAACTTTCCTTGGTCTACTTGAGTTGCCATAACAAAATACCACAGGCTGAGCTTCTAAAAACAGATTAGAATGGTGGTTACTAAAAGCTGGGGGTGGGAACACAGAGAGATATTGATCAAAGGATGTAAATTTCAGTTATAAGATGAATAGGTTCTGGGGATCTAATGTACAGCATGATGACTATGGTTAATAAAACTGTGTAATATACTTGAGAGTGGCTAAGATTAGATCATAAATGTCCTCACCACAAAAGCAGAAATGGAAATTTACATGATGGGGCGTTTGCTAACTATGGTGGTGATTATTTTGCAATATATAAATATATTTTATCAAAAGATTATATAGCATACACTTATACAATGTTATATGACAATTATATTGCAATAAAACTGGGAGGGGGTACCTTATGCTGAGTGGCTTAAGCAAAAAAATTATTTTCTCATAATCCTGGAGGCTAGGGGTCCAAGATCAAGCTTTGGTCTCACATAGCCTCTCCTCAGTTTTTGCACATGAGGCACAGGGGAAGGAGAAACAAGGATTTTTCTTCTCTTTGAAGTCTGGCAGTCAGTCAGATCAGATCCCACCCTTATGACCTCATTTAACTTTAATTACCTTCCAAAGGCCTATCTCCAAAGGCTGTCACACTAGAGATTAGGGCTTTGACATAGGAATTTCGGGACAGACATCAGCTTATAGCACATCTCTTCATTTTCCCCCCTGCAATTAATCATCTTGTTGAATTCTCTGAGTAACACTTTTTTGTTGTTCATTTTTTCTCTTTGCTTTTCATTATTATTTTTCTCTTCAGACCAGAATATAAACTTCATTAGAACACTATTTTTTTCCTGTTCATCATGATACTCTCAGAGCCTGGACTAGTGTGTGACACAAACAGGACACCAGCAAACATTTGCAGAACAAGGAGAGAAGCTTACATTCTATGAGAGTTACAGTGGCGAACACATTTTCTGAGTACTTCCAAATAATTTGACTTCTCATCAGTACCAGAAAAACCACCCCCTGGTGTTTCAGAACAGTTCTTAAGAGGGAAAACAGAAGTAGAGTATTTTTGTCTTCAGCTGTTCATGCATATTCTTACCTTCTCTCTAGATATCCATTACTGCATACCCAGAGAATAAAGTGTGCCAATCTGACTTCCTAACACTAATTGCAATCAGGTTGGGATGATGAGTGATTCTGGGCCCCCATGTTATAGAAGATGTGCATATAGAAAGTTGATCAAAGCTTAAACTGAGATGTTTTCAGTTATATAGTGAGAAGTGAGACCAGCAACAGTTAAATCTCTTATTTCAGGCCAGTGTCACTGAAGAAGGGAGTCATCAATGGTACTAAGGCTGAATCAGAACTAAATAAGAGTTAATTCAGGAAAAAAAAATACCAATCCTTCTGGAAAGAGGTAGAGAGGAAACAAAATACAATTGAATGGTACTATTTTCACTACAAGAATGAAGAAGCTAGAATATTCCATTCTAAATATTCTATTTAGGATAGCAGCATCATTTTGGGGTATGAGGGGGAGATGAAGGAATGTAAATGAAATTGTTCTACATTGGGAAAAAGGTCTGGGGAAGAATCTGGATCAGGTTTGTGCTGCAGATCAGAAACAAGGTCATGAGAGGAGCATTTAAGTTGCTTACAAAGAATTTAATTTTAATATCTGTGCTAGAGGGTGGACCTGGGCCACTCCTCAGCCAACCCATCATTTTCTCCTGGTCAAGCTAAGCTATGAAATTGTTACACGTGCAAATCATATTTCTCACATGATATTGCATAGGAATGTTGGAACGGTTAGACTGGGGAAAAGCAAAAATTAACTAATAGATTTTTTATGGAGTTTTTCTTATTCTTTCTGCCCTTATTATAACCCAAGAGGAGCAGAGAAGTGTGTAGGATAGGCAGTTAGTGTTATATTTGTTTTTTCTGCTTATAATGTGTATGGGAGGCTTTTTGTGCACAATAGACTTATTTTATAGGATTTCCCCCTATTTTTATTAGTATGTAATGAAAAGGTGTTATAGTAAATAGCTGTTAAAAGTGTTTTTGATAAGGACTTAGGAGGAAAAGTAATTAAAGTTAACCAGATGAGTGGAACAAATCCATATACTGCTAGAATAGTTCATTCTCTTTCATTTTTGCTGTAGAAAAGTTTGGGTTTTTTTTTTTTCAATTTTAAATTAACTTCGGGTACCCAAGAGAATTAAAATAGCAGTGATAGTTTTCTCATATTTCATCTCTGTATATATTATTTGTTGAGTTAATAAAAAAAATTGAATGTTTAGCTTGAGGCCTGAGTTCCTACCTTGGTTAGGCTCAGCTGAATGGTTCTTCTGGACTTAGTTGGATTATTCATGTAAATAAGGTCAGTCTTTGATCAGTTTGGCATCTCCACCTTGGGGGATTGCTGAATTCTGATTGTTAGGACAATGGGAGCAACTATACCATGTCCCTCTTCATGATCCAGCGAGTTAAACTGGACTTGTTTACTTGGGGGTTCAGGATTTCAGAAGGTGAATAGATGCAAATAAGACTTCTGGGACCCCAGTTTGAGAATTGGCACAGCCTCACTTCCACCACATTCTATTAGCCAAAATAATCCACAGGGTAACCAAATTCAAGATATGGACATAGAAGCCACCTCCTGGTAAGAGGGACTGCAAAGAATATGTCATTTTTGTAATTTGTCACAGTAACATGTAAGTAACAGGGCAGATACATTTTTCTTTACTTTTAAAATGAATTATGTCCTTCAACTGCCCCTAAAAATTCAAAGAATCTTCAGTTATATCTTTTTTTTTAAGATTTATTTTTATACAAGAGCTGGGGTACAGGCCAGATGCATGAGGGGGTGAGAGGATTCACCAGAGACAGAGTGGGGAACAGAACAGGCAGACTGACTGAAATACACTGCTGAGGGGAGCAGCAAGCACGACAGGAAAGGTCTGTCTCACCATGTGGGCATCTCCCCCGCTGGCCAGGAATCAAACCCACACTGCAGAGGCTGCCGACAGCCTTACAGCACTGTGCTCAACCCGCTGCACCACTGGGAGGGCCCAGTTATCTCTCTCTCTCTCTCTCTCTCTCTCTCTATATATATATATATATATATATATATATATATCTCACATTTTATTTGTTGTTTTGTTTTTTTTTTTTTAACTTTCTAACATCTCAAGTTAACAGAAATCTCTATCAATCTTCCTGAATTTATGGTTAATCTAAATTTGGAAAAAAATGCTAATACATGAGTCTATTTTAAATTGAAAATGCTAAGTGTAAGTCTATTTTAAACTGAAATCAATTGAAAACATAGTGAGGCAAACCAACGAGCTTCTTAAATTCACTATGGGTCCTTTGGAGTTTACATACTCTCTTGGCTTGTCAAGCAGAGCTTCTCTGAATAATCACATTGAAACATGCTGCTTGTACAGTGTTCCACTTTCCAAATCTTAGTTCTTCGGTAAACACTGGACTTTCAGGCTCCCATGCAAGGGTGTCAGATAATTTTTTTTTATTCCTAATATCTACAAACTGTTTTAATAAAAGCTTCAAAAACATAATAGTGAATTTTTCTTCATGCACATGAGTGATAAGAAGTTGTATACTCTGTAGTTGAAGGTGTCCAATTTATCACTGTACAGAAACGTGTCTGTCAAATCTGAATTGAGCTTATTTTTAAGACGTTCAATTAAAAAAAAAAAAACTCTTTGCATTCCCAGCTGTAGTCTCTCATACTAATCCTTGTTTTGAAACTAATTAAACACATACAGCATATTTAAAATAAAATCACTGATCTGTTTGCTCTCTTCTCCCATCTGTAATATCTTGCAAATGTTCTCTTGCTTAAGGCAAGTTTGAGTTTTAGAAAATAAAGATCTCTTAAATGAATTCATCTTTTGCCTCATTCCTGGCAGCTAGGGATCCCCCTCTCTGGTTTGGGTTTTTCCATCAGAATTAATACCTGAATTAAAAATATTATTGTTATTTCTACCATAGCCTTCCATGCTGCCAGTTTCCCACATGGCTGTTTTGATCTATCATTCAAGCATATACACTGTTTAAAATTGAAAGCCATCTTTTCCCTGATTCCCATCAGAAGTATTTTATAGAAAAAATTACAACCTTTCCCAGGGCATCTCGTAAGCTGATTTTAATTGATGGCTCCAGCCCAGGGATAGTCCAAAACAGTTGTGATTCCAGTATGGCCTCTGTGACAGCCCACTAAAGCATTCAAAACACTCGGCGGCAGGGATCAAGGTGGGTTGGAGGCAAAGCTGATGGAAATTGGAAGGCAGAGGCTTATATTTGTCACTCCAGTCTCCAGTGGCATGTTCACCAGGCCTTATATTCCTAGTGCATAGTCCTAAATGTCAAAATAAATTATCCCAGAGAAAACAAGTGAGTTATCAACGTTGACTGTTCTTGACATCTTGACTTTTCACAAACTCTTTCTCTTCCAAAACTAAATTTGTCATTAGTTCAGTTCTGATGGCAGGATAATGTAACTTGCACTTGGCTTTTAGCAGTGTGTACTGATAAGGTACTGTGACTGAGAAGTTCGACATATGCAGGAATAACCAAGACAAACTGATATTGAAATAGCTTTGCTCTCCCAGAGACAAACATTCCCTTGTCAGTGGGCATTCCTGCAACCACTACCCAGGAGACTTAATTGAAAAACTTAAAACACATAGAATCAGTGGGGGAAATCCCCAGGAATTTAGGAATGATGAAAAAGTTTAATCTTTGTCAATGAAAAGTTGTTCTAATTTACTTTTCACACTGTGAGGTATTAGGCCGTGCAGCATTTACAATAGCAAGCAATTAGAAGCCTTTTTGTCCCCTTAGCAATAGCCTTAAAGTGACCTAGTTAAAATCATGTTTATAGTGTATTTTGAACTGCCATCTTATTTTAATTTTGTAGACTAACATTTGGATCCTCAGTTAGTAGAAACACATAGCCTTCAGCAAATTTAAGATTTATTCATCAAAAGCTGAAAACGATGGCTCTATATTCAAGGTTTGGATCTAGGATAAAAAGCCTATCAGTGGCACAGTCAAGGTCTAACTATTGAGATAATTATCCTGGAGGTAGGAAGGGGAGCTGTATTGGTGTAGGACTGAAAAAGAAGCTAGTATGTTTAAAAAACAGCATCATTCTAATGTTTTCTGTCCTTGTCTCATGACCTTAGTTATACAGTGCCTCTAGGAACCTCATTCTATATTTGAAAAATCAAAAATAAAAAACAAATCATATGAACATAATTACCTCCACATGTTTTTAAAGTTGTGTCATTGTAGCAGGTATTCAAGGGAAGAGTTGCTCCCTCAGTTTCCTCTCACCGCCACCCCTATTTGCATACCTTCACTCTCTCATTTATTGACTGAGGAAATGACTCCCTAAAATATGCAGTCAAAGTAATTTTCAGATATGGGAAAAGAGAGAAAATCCAAAAGCAAAGTTTACAGTAAACGAAATCATAAGCAAAGCTGAATCCCAATAGAGTCCTCAATCCTCAAATTTAAGTATTGATGGGGTTATGGGAATAGAAGTTGATTCATTTCAGTAAAGACCAGACAGGTCAGTGTGATAGCCTCTCAGATGAAGGTCACTGCAGCTTCAATTACCACAAAAGTTATTTTGCTTCAGTTCTGTATTGATGAGGCTTCATTAACAGGCAGAACCAAATCTGGACAGTGGTGTTGGCTAACAAGATTTATCATCTTCTTAACACTGTTAATTTTCTTTTAGAGGTTCAAACATGACTACATTCTATATCCCTAAGTAAGACTTAGCTTTCAATTTCTCATTCAGCACATGTTCTGTTTCTCTGGAGAATGCAATGTTGTTCAAATCTTTGTTAGCATTTCTGACATAGTACTTTAGTTTATCTATTTACTTTCTCCTCTGCCTGCTCCCATTTAACCACTAGCTATTTGAAAGTAGGGAGCATTTGCACTTTCTTAATATATGTTGTACTTAACACATACTAAAAGCCCACAGTAAAAGTTTCTTATTGCACTAGACTGGGTGATCCAGCTAGTGTTATAGCAAGACAGGTACTTATAAGGCACTCTTAATTGTTTGTATTCATCCCCACACCTGTCAAATGATTTTTGAACTCCATCATGTTCTAGTACAATGACTTATATAACAGTAAAACAGTCCTTACTCCCTGGAACTTAAAATCTAATGGAAGAACAAATTTGAAGCAAGTTATCCCACAAATAAAATTTTGAGCTGTATTAAATACTAAAAGACATATGTGGAGCTATGAGAGCAGGAAATATACTGTATTCTGATGGCAAGACCATGTTCTTTGTAGAAGTGAGTCACACTGACAGAATTTGCAGCAGTTGGACAAATGACGAAAGAGTGAAAGAACATTCCAGGCAGAAGAAGCAGTATGAGCAAGGAGCTTAAGTTGGACAAGAGGGTAAGAGACTAGAACATAGAGACTCTGAGGGAGAGTGGTAGAAGACAAAGTTTCCTGGCCAGAGAAGCTACTTTTTCAATGAGTAATTATCCCAATAACATAATTAAGATTTCAAGGGTGTTAAGTAAGACAGTCATTCATATGATCATATTTGCATTCTTAAATGTTCTTAAAATTGTTTGAAGAATTTTTCATATGGAGACAGGAGCAAAAATAAAGATGAGCTGACAGGAGAGTATTATGATGACTCAGGTGAGAATCTGGAAGCTTGGGTCATTGTAGTGACAGACAAAGGGGATGGACAGATAGTTTCAAGATTTACCAATGAGCTGAATCAGCAAGACTGACTTACTGGTTTTATGTATAGAGAGGGAGTGGAGAGAGCGTAGGTTTCTCCTATTAATTATCCCCCTGGTATTTAAACCTCCCTCATGGAATGAACATTATGCTGTTATTAAAACGAGGGGGAAAAAAGAACAGTCAGATAAATTCCTTATGTAGTTTACATAAATGAAGTCTTCTTGTGCTAATACTTGGTTTTTAAATGATCACTTGAATCATTATAACAATTACTAGATACTCTGCCCATTAATATCTTGTCTGATGACACTTGATAGGGACTTAGGCTCTTGTATTGCAAAAGTGACCAAAAACACTTTGATTTAAAAAAAAAAAAAAAAACACCTCAGGAATCCTTGACTATTCTGCTACTCTGGCCAACAGTACTACACTGTTGATATTTCCCTCTTAGTCTCTCTATAATTTCTGCATACTATTAAGAATTCAAAGTTCCATATGACCTATAATTTCAATCCTGTGGATACTAACTAGCACCTCCCTTGTATGAAATATGTTCCAAATTCGGATTAGAGGTGTACCCGAAACCGGAAATTTATGTAAAAGTTGCCCCCCCTGTCCATAATACAATCATGTTCACCATTTCCTTTCACCAATCATCTCATTGTCAAAACATTCCATATCCCAAATAAGCTGTAAGTCCTTGTCAAGATGGCTGCAAGCTTTGGCTGCTCCACCTGCTGAGTCCCATGTAGTATTTTTATCTTCTTATGAACTCTTGACCCCTCATACTGCATAACACACACCAGTTGGTACTCTAAACATCTTCATATGGAGCCAGGAATTCCTGACTTTTTTGGCCCATATGTGCTTTTGCCAGTGACCAACATTTCCATGTAAATGCCAGATCTATGAAGTTACATCTAGCACACAGAAGATAGGAGAAGAATCTGTGCTTGAAAGTTCTACTGCATTATATCAGAAAAGGTTAGGCACGAAGAAGTATATAAGCTGATGCAAAGGCACTATAAAAATAAACAAAGGCAGTGGAATGAGAACCCAACCAGTGGGGCAGATTTAGGAAATAATGACAAAGAAATGTAGAATATTATGGATTTTTAAAAATACATTTTTAGAACTAATGAAGCATTGGCCAAGCTGTGTCTGTAGACCTGCCTTAAACTAGTTTTCCTGCATATCTCATCTCTTCCCTTCTTATTCCCTCCATTTTTAAGCTTACCTGCATGCCATCTACCACAATTTCAGTACTAAGCACTAAAGTTGAGAACTGAGTGTTGGGTGGAGTAAATTGGTATAGTCCTCAGAGTTAATGCTAATCCAGTTGTAAATATGGTGGTGGCCCTTTTGGAGGTTGGATATATTCTTATGCTAATATATGTATTTCACTTTAATGGTTTTTGTAGGTCATACTGAAAGTATTTTACTGTATTCCTGGAGAAATAAGATATTTAATTTGTTTCAAAAGTCTGAATGGAAAACTAGAGTTCAGACACAGTACAGATGTTAAACTTTTAATTGTGGAACTCTAATTAGATTGTTATTAAATTTTTTAAATACCATGTTATTGGTTTAGATAGGCTGATTATCTTATAATTACTTCTGAAATGGATTTTATGCAGTTAATATCTACCTATATCCTATCTCCTGTTCCTAGTAAGAGGCCACTGTGGGTGTATTATGCTTCTAAGTAACCTTAATTTAAGAGAGAGTACTCTACTTCCTTGTGAGAACTTCACAATTAATTTTAAGGGTCTGATAGAATGGGAAAAAAATGTATGGTTTAGGACAGTCCTACTGTTTCTCATATGGTCTCATCCCAAATGTTGTTAATGAAAGACACGAAAATGGAGCACTAGCCTAATATGTAGCTTATTAAATGTATTAGGCTACACAATGGCAAAAGAAAAAAAAAAACACAATATCCAACTTTAGCATACAAAGGGCTCTTCCCAATGGATGGAGTCAGGTCTTATTAGTCTCAAACATGTAAATACAATCTCTCTCAATCTCTCTCTCTCTCTCTCTCTCTCTCTCTCTCTCTCTCTCTCTCTCTCTCTCTCTCTCTCTCTCTCTCTCTTTCTCTCACTCATTGCTCCACCATGCAAAATATGATCTGATAGATTTTTATCCAATTTACAGGATTTGTTCAAGATGCACTTTCTTCCAACACTCTGAATTCACTTTGGAAAATCTGGGTTGTAGAAGTGGGGGAGCTACCTTTAGAAAAAAATATAAACTACTTCCTATAAATTCCTGTAGTTTGCTAACACATGAGCAACAGCAGGAATTTATTCATTTGGCAACAGTTAAAATTCTTTCTGATATAATATTTAGGTAGTCTTTTTAATTACATTATTCTTCCTCCATTGGCAATCAATTTTTGTTTCTCAAAGCCATTTTCTTCCCTAAATAGGCCATATCCATTTTACCAAACTTTAGGAAATAATTCTGGTTCTCAGAAGGTATTTCACACTAGTTATATATAATATTTGACCATTTGACCTTTGTCATGGTATAAAGGAAATCATCCCATGTACCATTGTGACAAATAATCAAACAGGCATCAGGCAGATCAATAAGGCAAAAACCAAAAAGAAGTTTTAATAACAACATGTATACCTCCTGTATATGTGAGAGAAACCAGCATGACTGACTAACTTGCCCATGGGACTTTAGACACCATCTTAAATAGTTAAGATAGAATTACTTTGGGGTGGAGGGGGGTAGAGCAAGGAAAATTCGATTAGAGAGATTACTCAGAAAACACACTAGATAGACATGTAGATTTAAATTCTGCCTTCTCCTTTAAAAAGATAAGGAGAGGTCCTTACAAAGAGAGTTACAAATAAATATCACAAACAACTCCACCCAACCTACAGAGCCCTCCCTGAAATCAAGCTGTTGCCTAACAGACATATTTGGGGTGGCACATATTTTCTCTCCGACACCTTTCAAAGAGCTCCTTGATCAGATGACATTCGTTGAGTGGCTACTGTCCTCAGCTGGGTACCAAATCCAAGATATATTGGAGGATTAAGAATTTTCAATGTGGCAAATAACATACCTTTAATACCACCTCTTAAAAAATGTCTCTGGCCTGATATCCAAGCTCTGCTTAGTTGTAGATGGTTGAATTAAAAAAAAAAAGAAAGAAAGAAAGAAAAAAGATTAGCTTCTGGGAAAGATACTTACATTCCCAGGTCTTCCTAGGATGTGGTTAGCAGTCATAGCCTCCTCATGCCTCAGTCTGCCAACACTAATGCTCCTGGTTGAAAGTGTGAGAAAGGATACTGTAATGGCGAGGAATTATTTAGGCCAGCAGCGCATTGGATTTTCAGACTAGGAACTGGGGCTCTTACAATGCCATTTTCCAGGAACAAAGGGATTTCTTGAGTATTGAAGTGTCACAGTGTGACTGACATTAATATTTAATTGCAAAAATATTAAAAGTTTTGGCAAAGGTGACAGTGGAAAGAAACTGATGCTTAATGAGTACATACTATGAGCTAATTGCTGCAATAAATACAGTCTGTGGATGATTTCTTTTAAGTCTTACAATGACCTTAAGATGTTGGTTTGCTGAAAGCAAGTTGCATTGCAGTGTCATAGCCTGCCTCACCCAAATGCCCATCTTTGTCATTATCAGAACAAAGAAACCTTTGCTTCTTGTCTGAGATTGCCACTAATGCTCCTGGTAATGACCAGGGATTTTTTTCCACAGAGGTGTCTGCAGCACTGTGACAAGGAAATGAGCCCTTTCATTCTGGAAGAAAATGTACTGTATAAATTGCCTCTTACATTCCTATCTCTTAGGCAGCAGAATCTTAGAACTAGTCTCAGAATTTATGTAAGAGGGAAGCCCAGGTCCCTCTGTTCACGGGCAACTGGCAGGGATAAAGAGTTTGTGCTTGGAGGTCTGACTATCTGGGTTTAAATCCTACCTCCAGCACTGGCTAACTCTGTGACCCTACGCAAGCTACTTAGCCTCTCTTGGCATCACTTATCCCTGCTATAAAATGGAAATATTGATAGCACTTTACTCATACAGTTGTGGTAAGAATTAAAAGCATAGAAAGCACTTAGTCTAATGCTGGTACATAAGGACTAATAAAACTATTTTTATGACCTATGTTATAAAATGTTCACTATCATTAAGTGGTGTGATATTCTCATTAATCCTGAATACTGAACACTGCCATTCAGGTTTGATCTTAAGTCCATGCTAAGAGTTCTGTGTCTGTGGTCCTCACTATATACTACATTATGTTAATACTCAAAGAACTTAGACTTGAGATGTGCCAGGACTACATCTGTGGATCCCAAATTAAGGCTGGGCAGTGGGGGAGGAAGCCAGAACCAGATAAAATACTATGTGTTGTAAAAATAGATCTTGGTTCTAAATTTTGGCTTTTATCACGGTGGCTTGATTGTACAGAATAGAATCGAAAGGACATAGGAGTTCTGGTCTGGGTGCATATGTGAATCCTCGAATCAGGTCTAGTGTGTACCTAAAATATATCTGACCTTCAGATCATCATTGCTGCCATTTATCTAGTCCTTATAATTTCATGCAAATATATAAAAATATATTTATGTGTATATGTGTGTATATATATGTGTGTGTGTATGCATATTTAAAATAAAATGCTTCACTACTCTAACAGGATTTTATTCAGAGATTCATGGATAGGGCAGCATGTAATAGGAACAAGTTCCAACACACTGTCCAAAGTGAGATATTTTGACAGATTAAAGTGAGTAGGAACAAGGAAGGCATAAAGGCACGTGCTGATTGGATAAAACAGGACAACTTTCCTTATAAATTAAACTGTCACTTAATATCATCAATAGGTTCTTGGAAACTGACTTAAAGCAAAATGAGGTATAATGAAACCAATTTTACCATAGGATAATTCGCATAAACAGGAGTTAAGTTCCTGTGGCATATATCTGGTCACAAAAATATCGCCAAACATCTGAACTCAAAACTACTCTAATATTAAAGTATAATTGTACTCATTCAGTTTTCAACCCATTCATTTCAGTTTAGTGTGTAGTCAGGGCCTATCCCGGCAGTACGAGCTTAAGGCGACGAGCAACCTAGCAAGGCACACTTTATAGGGTGCACTTGCACACAAACTCATTCAGACAGGCATGTTAAGCTAGTTATTGTGCCTACATCGCCTATCTTTGGGGTAGGAGAGGAAATAGAATGGCTGGAGAAAACTACATAGACATAGGGGAAAAGCAGCAAACTCTACACAGCCTTTTATTTTTTTTTCCATTAACATTACAAGGATGATGTTGAATGAAAAAATATTAAGTATGTGCAGTATGGGCTGTCTGTAACAAAAGGAAGTCCTAGAGCTGGATTTGATAGCTCAGGGTGAGCAAACAATTGGTGACTGGTTGACCCATGCTTACCTTTTATGGTAGAACAAACATAGAAATATATTTAAGTTCCCATTGCTGATACAGAGTCAGCAGAAAACTCTGCCTGGGCCACTGATGCCACAGTTCTGGAATCATAAGCCAGTAGGATGTCTCAGAGACCAGGTAAGGGCCTCAGTGTCCTTGACTCAAAGCAGCTGATAAAGACTTGGGAGGACATGCAGGGAAGGGGCTAGAGATGCAAGTTGGGTATTTCAACCTATTCCTGTGTCTGAGTTCTGAACAGTCCAGGCCATGTGCTCTATTCCACGGTCATTAGAGGAAAAGATAGGACCAAAACTGAATGGACAATGGAAGAATCCTACTCTAATTGACAAGTAGCCTTTCAAACTTGGAACCCAAAAGAAAAAATAATTTTCTCATAGATATAATCCACTGTTTTTGTACTTAGGAGTGTTTTTTTCATTCATAGAAATGTGCATAAATTAGAATATTAGCAAAACACATTTTAAAAATGCTGTGTTTACTCTTTAAATAGTATTAATATTGTCTTACAACACTATACATGGTATAGGTTCTCACCTCAAAGGCCTTATTTTCTTACTGTATAATTTATGTCTTATTGCAGTAATGCTGTGCAATAAATAACCCCAAGTAGATGGCTAAAACAACAACTACCTAATATTATTTGTGAGTCTATGGATCAGCTGAGCAACTCTCATGATCTGACCTGGACTTAGTTAACTTCAGTTGAACTCAGTTTGCCTCTCATATGCAAGTAGACAAAAGCTAACTGGTCTGGGCAACCTCAGCTTGAATGAATTGGCTTTCCTGAATATGTTGTCATGAAAGAGAAGCCTAGTGTAGACTTGTTAATGTGGCAGAAATACAAAGTCCTATTGCAAGTGCTTGGAGAATGGGAGAAAAGGCAACATTTTTGCCAACAACCCAGCACAGTTATTTAAAATTTCCCTGTACTTAAGGAAACCAGTAAGACTTTGAGGTGTTAATATGAAAGCTGACTACAGGGCCTCCCTGGTGGCACAAGGAGTTAAGTCTCAACACTATCAAGCTATCGCCAGCCACTGCAACATGAGTTTGATCCCCGGCCAGGAAGCTACTCACATGGCACAGCAGACCTCTCCTGTCTCGCCTGCTGCTCCCCTCAGCTGTGTATGTCAGTAGATCTGCCTGTTCTACTCCCCAATCTGTCTCTGGTGAATCCTCCTGCTGCACCACCACCACCACATCTGCCTACACTCCAGCTCTTGTATGCATAAATAAATTAAAAAAAAAAAAAAAGAAAAGGAAAACTGAATAAAGTGACTCCACTAAAGCCTTACAAATATGGAGTCGGGTTAGAACTCAGATTTTCATTCCTCTAACCTTCCAGAGTTTGCTACATAGTGCATAGTAGCATTTAGGACATTTAGGATATTTTTTTCTTTAAAAATTTGCCATCAACCTCACTTTTGACATACATAAATTCAGATTTTTAACTTTGAGGTAAGTTTGTCTGAACTAGCTTAGAAGCCTCTCTTATTAGGCAGGAGAAATGAGTTGAAGCTCAGGAAGCTCAACTTGCACATATTGGAATGTCTATAAATTTATTTTTTGCTTGGAATGAAGAAAAGTAATGGAGGTGTTTTTGAAGGAAAAAGTACATTTTAAAATTAATTCTATTTACTGCCTATCTTGTAAAGATTGTATCTTAGGACTCATGGCTTTGAGTGGAGAACAATGGAATATAAGCTTCTCCCATTCTTTCTCATTTTCTCTTTTCTTGAATCTGAACCAGCACCATTTTTTCATTCTAAAGTAGTGCAGAATTTCACTAGAGATTTTTTTTTTTCTTCCTAGCTCAGGAACATCTGTAAACATAAACACACAGATGTTTACTTTTATTATTAAAAATATTTAACTTTCAGGTGAAGTAATATGTGCTTGTTGTGGTATGACAGGAAAGGTTTTTGCAGTGGAAAGTTTCATATTATCCATCACTATTCATACACCCTAGTGTCTACCAGCTCCTTATCCAGATACAAATAGAATATATCCTTCCAGACTTGTCCTATATATGTATAAGTAGATGTAAATATTTTATACAGCTGTTGATATATTTTAGTATAAATATACTATATATACACGTTGTGCTTTGTTTCATTTAGCCATTCATCTTAGAGATTTTCTCATCTCAGTAGATAGAGAACTGCCTGATTTCACTTACAAAACATACCCCCATTTTTTTGAGTATCTGACAGCCTGGTAAAACAGCAGCATCCTTACTTGGTCTCTGTTTGCTGTTGGTCATGCATTGTTCTTGGAGATTTCCATGTCCACATTGAGTACCTTGTCTCAGATGGATTCTGCTATCTCAACTGCTCTTGTGAGGTAACAAAATATTCATAATTCTTTTCATGTCCCACCTTCAGGGGTACCTAGAATGTCTTCTAGGGCACACAGGGATGATCTGTCTTGACTTTGCCAGTGATGTCTAAGACTGACAAGGCTGACTGGTTTTACATATTAGTCAACTTAGACAATCTTACTCCTCAGTTTCTTACCTCATAGTTGTTTTTATTTTTCAATACATAGAAAATGCATCTCATCAATGCTAAACAATCATAGTCTGCTGGCTTGTTCAGATATAAGCCAGAATGTGAGGGGTCTAGTGCCTCAAAGGACCTCAGAAAAGACACCAAGAAGTAGGAAAGACACATGAAAATGTGATATGACAAAGCCATACAAGGGATACATGTTCATTCTTGTGTACCCCAAAAGATTTGAAGGTATCTAACTGGGTTAGTTAGAAGGTTTCCTTTGATTGTTCCTGTGGTCTGAGGGTTGCAGATAAAACAAGATTTTTCAGGGTATGATTTTGACATCTCAGCAAAATCAAAATTATGTTTGGCAAGCGTTTCATGTTCAAGAATACTGGACCTAGTATAATCTTAATTATAAAATATAGTGTAATATTCATAAACATGAACTTCGGGGTCAGCTAGACCCAGTGTGACCTTAAACGAGTTATCAAAGTTATCAAAGTCTCTGAGATTCCTTCTATAAAGAAAGATCAATATGAATCCATAGCTCACGGGCTATTTTGAATATTAAATTAGATATTGTATATAAAATTGTCAGTGCTTGATATAGCTATCAACAGTAGCTATAACCCTGACCAGTGTGCCAGCTCTTGTAAAATACCCTCTTATACCTTCATCCCCCAGGACACTAGGCTATTTTAAATCCATTCCAGTCTCTGCCCCTCTCTATTCCCAGAAAAATTATTTATACTGACTCTTTGGCATATAGACCTTAGTGATACCTAGCAGTGTGTGAGGAAGCACCTACTATGTGCAAAATAGTATCTTTGGTATTAAAGGACTAAACAAGAATTTCATCTAGTTTTATGTTCTATGTAAAACACCATAGTTACCATAGTATAAATGCATAGAACTTCATGTCAGAGGGTTTGTGTTCTAAATAACATTGGGCAAAATTAGCCTTAGTTTGCTCATGTGTTCAATGGAAATGAGACCTACCTCACAGGTTTTTTAACAAAATATTGAGACTACTGAGGAATTAAATAAGATACTATTGATAAATGCCTGGCATATAGTAATGCCTGTTAACTTATCATTTCCTTTGTTCAACATGCATGATAGATACTGACTTACTTTGAATTGCAGGTACATCCTATTTATTTTAGTGTAAGCATTTTATTTCTATCGTCCCTTCTTGAGTTGTTATGTAAGAATTCAGCACCTAACAATATGTAATAGATTCTGAGTACTTTTAAATTCTTTTTGAAAGCCAAAGAACACAGAGTTTAATTTAGAGTGATCTTGGTACCAACAAAGGTTGTCCAATTCAGAAAAAAATAAAAGGAATACCCTAAGCCAGACTCTAATAAATTGTTCAAGACATTATACTGTGAGGGGTGATGTACAACCACTTTTTTCCCCTATTCTTGCTTATCTGAATGCACCAATTCTCCTTTAATTAATATTTCATCAGATTGTACTCTAAGTTCCAAGAAGGTCTAGGAAAATATGCACAACACAGTAAAATGACAGTATAATCATTATTAGTTAATTAAAAAAATGGATCCTAATCTTGATGTGAGGCACAATGTACAATTTCTCCTACTATAAGAATCTCCCAACACATGTGTCATCTTAACTGTTCTTTATTCCTTCCTCACTTTGACTCATACTAGGTCAATTCCAGGATTTGCTGTTATTATAGTAAACACTTCTCAACAACAACAAAAAAATTATCTCTAGTGACTAATGAATATATGTGATGGCCTTCTCAAGGTCATTAGATTTGTATGCATGCTCTTAATGTGACATCAGTATCCAAAGTTAAGAAAGAGAAACTTCTCAAATTGATTTAATATGTATTTCTCCAAGGCATTGTTTCTGACATTTCAATTGTAGTATGAGATTTAGACCTTGAAGTAGCTGACTCTAACCTGGAACTATAAAGAGAAGGGGATTCATAGAAGTGTGATTCCTGGCTTTCCCTTTGCTATATAAAGGAAATTTTGAATGAGAAGGATTTTGTGCCAATTCAGTAACAGTCAACATTTTATGAGGAGAAAATGGCAACTTGCCTTGTAATCTGACCACTGTAAAGGTGGGCCTTCAGAATTAGAAAAAAAGTATCATCTGGAATTAGGTTCTAGTCATCACCCAATGGTTCAGCCATGTGAAAAGACTGGAGCAACAGTCTTTGACTCTGGTGTACAGAGTCAAAATAGGGTTAAGACTAAAGCCAAGAGTGACAGAGCCTCACAGGGCTGTACTAAGGCAAGTGCTGAGATATCCTGCCTACAGGGATATCCTTGTGTGCCCTGTCCACTTCATAGCCCATCCTCTATTCAGAATGCCACAGAATTTGAGTGTATTAATTGCGATTGAATCTTATTCACAGATGCGATGTTTAGCAAAGCATGTGGATCTGAATGTAATCCTACTCTGGAAGCAAGGCACTGAACCTGGTGAAAGGTGCTTTCATTTTCAGTGGTGATGAGGCAAGGAAAGGAAGATTAGCAATGCTATGGACCACTATGAAGAGAGAGATAAGCACCCAGTGCTGTGAGAGCACCCAACTCTACCTGGAGGAGGGAAAAAATAAGTAGCACATGTAAGTCATTGCAGTGATGCCAGAGGAAAATTGGAGCCGCTCAGACCTTACAATTCTGCACAACTGGGCATCTAGAATTTTGGCTGATTTTCCTCCCTGCAAGGTAATGAGATGGTAGGTCAATCCAGACAAAGAAGAAACTCTCAGTAAGAAAAATCCAGATAGAAAGACATTCAGAGGAAGAGAACATTTCCTTCAACAGGGGTATTGCTCATTGTGAGGAGAAAATCTAACTTATTTTACAGAAATTAAACAATAAATCTCAGGTTAGAGAAGATAGATAATTAGAAGAGCTAGAGGCTTTGAAAGTCCAGTTTAAATCTTTTGAAGGCTATTATTTTTCCATTTATCAATTGCCATTTTCAAAATGTTTCACTGCAAACCTCTACCCAAACATTGTGCCCATGTTTTATAGCTAGAGCCCAGACTCCAGCTTTGTAAGGATGAAGACGTTTTATTAAGATGTGACCTATTTCCATGTTAGGATAGCCTTAGAGGTTTGACCCTAAATCCGACAATAAATAAGTTTTTTTTGTTAACTTATACTTCATAATCATGGTGAAGGTTTGGTACTGAGTTTGGATGTAGACCTGCAGCATACTTATGCTGACATAGCATTATGTTCCACTACCAAATTGAGATGAAGTCTTTCAAAATAAGTGATGGGAGGTGATAACCTTAAAGCTTCATCTGTCTTAATAAGGTTTCAGAAGGTTATTTTCTGTTTTATTCACCTTTGATTTGTTTCAGAAACCAAGGTGACATAGGAACACTCCCACCTACTTCTTGAAGGAAGGCATACCTCCACAAAACGAATTAAGTCAGAAGTTGAAAGTGTGATAGCACACATCAAGCATAAAGATCGGCTCTAATTAATTAGGTGTCTATGATCAAGAGGGTCAGTGTGTAATCAGAAAGCAGTACCTTAATTGATACTTGACTCCTGTCAAATTCCATTTACATGGAAATAATAAAGAAATTCCCTTAGTGTTTTCACTGTAGATTTACTCTGCATCATCATATACATTTACATGAGCTACTTTTGTATGACATAAAAAGATGTACACTTCAGAAAAAAAAAAAAAGCCGCCATTCAAAGAGGCTATTTTCTGTACTAGGCATTCAGCCAGGCCATGTTCATGCATTACCTCATTTAATCTTTATGATACCTGTAAAATATAGGGATTTTATTTCTCATTGTACAGATGTTCAGCTGCATTAAGTCGCTTGCCCAAGGCACACAACTATTAGGTAGCAGAGCTGAGATGTAAAACTGCTTTGTCCACTTCATAGCCCATCCTCTATTCAGAATGCCACAGAATTTGAGTGTATTAATTGCAATTGAATAAAATAGCTTTTTTTAATACTCAATACTCTGAATGCTACAGTGGACTTAAATAAACATTCCCATTATAGACCAGCATAAAATCTATAGCCAACTCTGAAATTCAGGCATATTTTTCTCCTTTTCTTTTTGAAGATTTTGTAGAGGTTTATCATAGGAAGTGATTTCTTCCCAATGACTTTGAATATTAACTGGATGCAAATAAAATATCAATATCAAAACATTATTTTATAGTAGAGAATCTCAACCATAGATGATTCCATCTCTTCCCCCTTTGGAAGCAATTTTGTTTGTCACAACTGGAAATGTGTGAATGGATTTGGTAGGCAGATGCCAGGGTTGCTGCTAAATATGCTACAATTTCCAGAACAGCCTCTACAACAAATAGTTCTCTAGTCAAAAATGTCAATAATGCTGAGACTGAAAGACCCTACTTTAACATGTTCTTTTCTTTTTAAAGACTTATTTATTTATGCACCCGGGGTGCCAGCCAGAGGTGCAGGGGTGTGAGAGAATACACCAGAGACAGAGTGTAGAACAGAACTGGCAGATCTACTGAAATACACTGATGAGGGGAGCAGTGGGCGAGACAGGAGAGGTCTGCTGTGCCGTGTGGGTCAGCTCCCTGGCTGGGAATTGAACTGGTGCCACAGTGGCTGGTGATAGTTTGATAGCGCTGTGACTTACCCCTTGCACCATCAGGGAGTCATTTTGGAGGTAGAGATGAAAGACTGAATGATGAGCAGGGTCTAAGGGAAAGAGATATCAATGGTGATACTGGATTTTTGATTTGAGCAGTTGGGTAGAAGATGATGCCATTGACTGAGATGTAGCATACTGGCAGTTGGACAGGTTTGGATGAAATAACATGGTCTGTTTGTAGCTGTATTATGTTTGGTGTGACATTCAAGTGGAGATGTCAAGGAATCAGAGTATGTGAATATGAAGATCAGCAAGGAACTCAGAGATGCTGTAAATTTGGGTGTCATCACTATGAAAATTTCTTTTATTTTTTTCCTTATTTTAATTTATACATATTTTTACATAATTTTTCATTTCTGCACAATGTATGCATTTTCATCTTGGTTATATTTCCCATACAATTCCCACCCCCCCTTATTTTGACCCTAATCCCTCCACTTCTCCCCCCCATAGTTTGTCTCTAGTTTATAGTTGCTTGTTGATTTTGATTTTTACTTTATTATAATTAGTCTTTTTCCTGGTCCCTTATTTAGGTTTTCTAAATTCCTGCTTTATGTGAGACCAACCAGTATTTTTCTTTTTTCTTTCTGGCTTATTTCGCTGAGCATAATCCCTTCCAGCTCCATCCATGTTGCTGCAAATTGCATGAGTTTATCTTTCTTGATTGCTGAGTAATATTCCATTGTGTATATGTACCACACTTTTTGATCCAATCATCTATTTCTGGGCATTTGGGTTGTTTCCATAGCTTACTTATTGTAAATAGTGCTGCTATAAACATAGGGGTGCAGGTGTCCTTTTGAATTAATGATTCTGTGTCCTTTGGGTAAATACCTAGGAGTGGAATTTCTGGATCATATATAAGATCCATCTTTAGCAGGTTGAGGAACCTCCACACAGCTTTCCATAGTGGTTGGACCAGTTTGCACTCCCACCAGCAGTGCAGGAGAGTTCCTTTTTCTCCACATCCTCGCCAACATTTGTTGTTGCTAGTTTTTTTAATATGTGCCATTCTCACTGGTGTAAGATGGTGTCTTTGCCATGAAAATTTCTTTTAAAACCTGGGACTGAATGAGGCATCTAAGGAACATATAGTTATAGAGAAAAGAGACTTGAGAAACCTGAGGCAATCCAACCTCTAGTAATTGGCATCTATTCTTGATAAAAAGAATTGTAACTATGAACAAGTAGATTAGAGGTATTATATATAGCAGAGGAGATCTGAAAAATTATGGCTTATTATACTCTATATGAAATGAAAAGACTGTGTGTATGTAAAAGAGAGACATAGAACAAGCTTTAAAAACATAAAGTGTGTAATAAAAGTAAAACAACATTTTTAGCTCCTTCAGAGTAACCAACAATCATGGAGAGATAATAATAAAGTGACATTAAGTAACTGATAAAAAATATACATGAAACCTGAAATAAAAAGAAATAGCCCACAATCCCTTGAAGAGTGAACTTCTGGAGCTCCTTCCTGGGGTCTTTTGCTTTAGATAGTAGAATCACTGCTTATTATCATCACCCTGTTGTTTTTGCCTGTGCTAAGTTGTTAAATTTTAACTCAATAAGGCATGGTTATACTCAAGTGGTTAGATTTCCCCATTATATGTATTAAATTTCATCTTACTAGGCTATAGAGATTTTTTTAGAAATCAGATTCAGCTATGAAACATATTAGTATTCTTTCCAGTTTCTTGCCATCTACAAATTTAACCAATATTATCTTAGGTCCGAATAAAATATATATATATATGTTGTTCATAAGTGGAACAAAGACCTGAAGGGCTTCACCATTTCACCAGGATGATGTCTCTTGTTAGACATCCCCATTCATGTTGGTACCATCAATTCTGCATTCGCCATATATGGATTCATAAGCACTGAACCATTTTCTCCTCTTCATCTTCATTTTCTTTCACAAATTCTCTAGCTGACATATGCTCCCATTCTGTCTGTAAGATGTCACTAAGAAGGAATCTGGAGATTTTACTCCCAAATCAAGCAAGATCAGTATGATTTAAGTTACTGTTAGGGGATATATGGCAGTTCCCAGAATTACTGTTTATTTTCTAATTTTTCAAATTACTCTTTTAAAAATAGCCTACTTTAAAAATCATTTAGAAGGATCTTTAAGTTTGCTAAGGACATTTTGAAACAAGATGATTTGATATTCTACAGTTTACTTGGACAAAACAGTGTCCCAATCAGTTCTTCAGTGCCTGTTTTACTCTCCATATTCCATAAATATTGCTGAGAGCAAATCTATAATCAACCTTCAGTTCCATCTGGAAGGTGATACTTCCTGTGACCTCATCTTGATTGGGTTTTAATGCCCTGTCACTAATACTTGTCCTTTTTTTTTTTTTTTTTAGATTGATTTATTTACACAAGCACTGGGTACAATCAGAAGCGTGGGAGAGTGAGAGAGGATTCACCAGAGCCAGAGCAGGGAACAGAACAGGCAGACCGATGAAATACACTGCTGAGGGGAGCAGCAGGTGGCAGGAGAGTTCTGCGCACCATGTGGGACCCTCACTGGCAGCCGGGGATCTAACCGGCACTGCAGAGGCTGCGGGCAGCTTTGCAGCTTTGTAGCCCAGTGCTCAACCACTGCGCCACCAGGCGATGGCTGATTAATACTTGTCTTTTTTACCAGACTGACCATCCTTCTCATGGGCAAAGATGGACTCAAACTAGAAGTAAAGGAGTTGTGTTTTTTCTGTCAGTAAATCCCCAACATATTTTTAGGCAAGGACCATATTTGTTTAATTTCCATGCCTTACATTAAAAAATCAAAGCAGGGCCCTCCCCTGGTGGCGCAGTGGTTGAGCGCTGGGCTGCAAAACTGCCCGCAGCCTCTGCAGTGCCAGTTCAATCCCCGGCCGCCGGCAAGGGTCCCACATGGCCCGCAGACCTCTCCTGCCACCCGCTGCTCCCCTCAGCAGTGTATTTCATCCGTCTGCCTGTTCTGTTGCCCGTTCTGGCTCTGGTGAATTCTCTTATCCTCCCGCACTTCTGACTATACCCAGTGCTTGTATAAGTAAATAAATAAATCTTAAAAAAAAAGAAAAGCAAACTTTTAACTACCCACCTAACCCTTACATAGATGGCAGATAAATTACAAACACTTCATCCTCTAGAGTTGAAGCCAATCCAGTCAGTCCTGTTATTTTCCTTTAGTAGGCTTGCTTCATTTTGCATAGGGAAGTATCTATAATCTGAGCATGAGTTTATCATCAGATTTAGGATCCTTTCATTCTTTTTTTCTTCTTTTTTGGCAACTATATCAAAGTATAAAGTAAAGTCTTAAAAATAATTGGGTAACATTGAGTGAGTGTTATTAGTTTTGTAAATCTTTTCTCCGATATAACCAGCACTTTGATTAAAATAATTTTCCTCAATTGTGATTTAATAACACATTTGTGCTGCAATTCCCTCATGACCTAGAGTTTTTATTTTCTCTTTTTGTGAAAAAACAAGGGACTGACTTTAACTAGATAGGAGCATGAATTCCCAGGACATAAAATACCTTAGCAAATACTTTTGCGTGAATGGATGAATCCATTAAGTAATAAATATAGCTAATAAAATATGAACAATTATATAGCATACTTATATACGATTTATAAGCTGTCTGATTCCTGTCCTTTCCTATAGAATAGTAATTTTTACTGTTTATAAGGAAGTTAACAATACTAACTTTAGAATTAATATGCTTGTTCACATTTTAATGGTATTAGTTAAGTGGATGGGATATGTACACATACATATCAAACCAGTAGAGAACAAAGGAACAATAAAAATCATCCTATAATATCCGTTGACAGTAAAAATTCCACTGTACTTGTAAAGAGTATAGAGAAAAGCAAAGGATCAGGAAAAGCCCACCCACTGATGAAGAAGAAAATGTGAAGTTAGTTATGGTACCAGGTCTCAAAAATTGAGTAAAAGATAATAGACAAACTATGAAATGACAGACATACTATTCCAGATAACTGGGGAAAAGATGAGCCATTCGATAGCTACTACTAAAACAACTTCTCTTATGTATGAGGGGAAAAATACTGGATATTTTCCTCAAGCTAATACGCAAGACAAAAAAAGCAGAAATTACGAAGAAAAAATTATAAAAAATTGGACTACGTTAAAACCATAAACCAACAAGATATTTAAAACTGAGAAAACTAGGGCCTCCCTGATGGCACAGCAGTTGAGCGCTGGGTTGCGAAGCTGCCCTCAACCTCTGCAGCGCCAGTTCGATCCCCGGTCACTGGGCGAGGGTCCCACATGTCGCGCAGACCTCTCCTGCCGCCCGCTGCTCCCCTCAGCAGTATACTTCATCAGTCTTCCTGTTCTGCTCCCCACTCTGGCTCTGGTGAATTCTCTCACCCTCCCGCGCTTCTGACTGTACCTAGTGCTTGTATAAATCATCTTTAAAAATAAATAAATAAAACTGAGAAAAGTACTCTCAAAATAGTAAATATTAACAACATAAAGCCAAAAAGGAATTAGTAGCCAAAATTTTAAAGAACTTCAATAAGAAAAAGACAAGCTATTTTTCCTTTAAAGGCAGGAGAAAAAAGTAACATTTCACAGAAGAGCAAATCTCAAAGTACCAATAAATAAATGAAAATTATTTTCAGTCTCATTTTTAACCAAGGAAATGCAAATTAATAGCAAAAGGAGAGTCCACTATACCTACCATATCAAAAACATTTTTAATATAGGATAATTAAAGTCTTGGTAAGGCTGTGGAGAAAGAGCTTTCTTACATTTCTGGTGTATTTGTAACTTCTCCAGTAGAGTAACCAATGTGCGGATCAATGACCCTCACACACATGTAATTATATAATATATAAAATGTTTTATATAATATAAACCCCCACATATGTACATAAGAATAAATGTACATTGATTATAATATGGAAAACTGCAAATAACACAATTGTCCATCAACAGAATGAACAGAAAAGTTTTGCTTCAGTGTAACTGAACAAAACTGAATGAAAGAGCTACTGATATGAGCATGAAATCCATAAACATGCTGAGTACAAAAAAAGACATGAGTATTATACATATGCTTTGATACACTTTATATAAAATTTTAAAATATAGGCAAAACTATTTTAGGCTAAATACATATGTATTTTTTTTAAGATTTATTTATTTATTTACACAAGCACTGGGTACAGTCAGAAGCACGGGAGGGTGAGAGAATTCACCAGAGCCAGAGCAGGGAACAGAACAGGCAGACTGACGAAATACACTGCTGAGGGGAGCAGTGGGAGCAACAGGAGAGGTCTGTCGCGCCATGTGGGACCCTCGCCCGGTGGCCGGGGTTGGAACTGGCGCAGCAGAGTTTGTGGGCAGCTTCGCAGTCCAGCGCTCAACCACTGTGCTACCAGGGAGAGGCCCCGAAATACATATGTATTTTAACTATGAAGAAATTCTAGGGAATGATGATGAAAAGTTCTGAATGCTGATGACCTCTGTGGGGAAGAGAAGGGTGTGGCTTCTTAAGAGGCTTCAGTGAATGTGAAATACGCTATTTAATGTGGGTCTCCTTTTAGCACTTTCACACATTGTATAGAAAAATACAATTTAAATACAATTTAATAAGTGTGAAATATTCATAACGTTAAAAAACAAAGAATAAAATCTCATAATTTAAAAGAAATTAGTTGCTTTCCCACCTTTATCATTTATCCTAAAAGAACACTGTCAAAATCAAATGATTATATTATAGTCTTCTATTAAAGTCTTTTTTGAAGTTTATTAAAGCTGACAGTGTTAATCTTTTTTACTAAAATAGGTTTCTAAATTATTCCAGAAATAAATAACATATGTACAACCATCATTAATAAGTACATGTGTCTGGCTTTGAGTAATAAACTAATCTCTCCAGCCAGCAGTTTCTTCATCTGTCATTTGAGTTTTCTATTATGTGCAGAACTAGTATATAACTTGAATGTCCTCTCTACTAGGCAGGAACATACATTATAAGACAGAAACCAGGCCTTTCCTCAGTATACCTGTAATGCCTCCATGAGGAACCTAGCATATTATCGATGGCCAAGTGTAGGTCTATGAATAAAGGACTCTGGCATTGTGTTTGTAGATGCTGGCTGTATTAAAATTGTGTCATATCTAGGAAGGCATTATAAAACAAGTTGAAGGAATATTTTTACCACATTGCAGGGATCATGAACAGCAAAGTATCAAAAAGATTAAACATTTGTTAATTCTAGGATGTACATTTTTCACATTTTGTCTTCAAAATCAGAGTGAGTCTGGCTATACATGACACCTTTTTCAACTGTTGTCAGGTAGGTAGCAGTTGTGATGCAGCAATTGATATTATCTAATGGTAAATAAACTTAGTTATTTCTAGTGGCATGATATAACGGAATTCCCTTGATGCTTCAGTCAAATCACTTAAGGAAAGAATGAATCCTACTTGTCCTCTCTTAAAACCTTCATTGATAAGTTCTGCTATGATCAAGAAAACCCAGCCTCAAAACTAGTAAAATAGATGCTGATGTTTTAGAAGAAAACCTTGGAGGCAATAATAGAGCACCCTTTTAAGAAAATGTCAAAAAATATTCTCGACGTCACCAATAACAAAACTGACTTGGAAAATGTAAAGAAATCTGAGTTGAAAAAAAATTCATTAAGAGTTAAATTCTCAATGTACATCACCTTAGGTACCTATTTTAGTGAAAAAAGATTAACGCTATATACATATGTGTGTATATTATATATACAAGCAAGAATTTTTTAAAGTTTCATATGTTTTATACACATACACACATATATAACTAAGAATATATTTTTTAAAAATTTCTCCTATCACTGGTCTATCAAAGGTTTAATTCCCACAGTTAAATTGTAGTTATGGAAACTGGGAGCCAGAAGAGGGCAGCAGAGAACTAACCTGAAAGAGTTTTGTTTCACTGCTATAAAGGGCCCTTCATAGTTTATGAAACTCTTTCATATTTGTGAACTTATGGCATCTCCACAACAAAACTGGGATAGACCAGTTATTTCCATCTTCATTTACTAGACAAGGAAACTAAGACTTAGAAAAATTGACTAATTTGACATGGTCCAACTAAGTGGTCACCCTTGGCTGAAAAGGAGGATAGTTCTACTTAGGTACATCCTTCTCCATCAATCACTGGTAAAACCTTTGAGAAGCCCAGTAGATGGTCAGGAGAACTGGAAACAAGATATAATGAGATGCAGGTCACCTTAGCTGAGGATCAGGTGCAGTGAAGATGTCACGAATCAGGATGAAGTGGTTGTTAGGGGGCCTAGTAGCAGATATATTGGAAACCAGAACTTTCCCTGGCCCTCTCAGCAATAACATTTGAGGAGACTCTGGGGTATTTTGTACTGGTGAAGTAAGTGACCAATTGAACAAAAGATATTTGCTGTGTTTCTACCTTACTTCCTAGCAATTAAAATTAAAAAAAAAAAAATCCAGAGGTAGAGTTTCTGCTTCATTTACCAAGTGGTTATTGTTTAAATGCACAAGTCAGCAAATGGAATATTTTGAAGTCCTACTGGGAAAGCAGATATGATTCTTCACTCTAAAGAAATTGCACTAACCCTTTTGGTCTGATCGGTGCAATCGAGGTGAAGTATTACTTTGTGTTGTCAAGATTCATTTCTTTCCAGAGCAGTCACTTCTAAATAAGCTATGGGGTTGGGATTTTGCAGACTTGTCTCTGCTGAAACTGGGAGATGGGGGAAGGAAAGGAATATAAGATCTGCTTGATATTTTGCAATGTCACCACCTCTTTGGGTTACCTCTGAAAAGAAAGGTTGAGGGGTACAGCCTCAGCTGTGTTGTCTGAGGGAAGAAGGGCTCTGCCTGCAGAATAATGAAATAGAGCTTCCAGATTGTCCACAGTGTGTGCAAGACACCAACTGCAAACATCAGGAAATACAAGTATGCTAGTTCTCATCCCAGAAACCACACAATTAGGAACATAAATTCAGCATGTTTCATTTCTCTTCTTTGGAATAAATCATGCTTTGTCCTTAATTAATAGAAGAAGGTCTTGTGGGCAAGTACTTATGTGTAAGAAAATGATGAAGATAGGGTTAGTATTTCTTGAGCCAGAAAAATCACCCAGATTATTATAGGCACATTAGAAAATGAACTTACACAACGTATAATCGGATACAAATGCATTGAGAACTAAATAGTTCAAGCTGATATATTCCTCTTATTAATGCTCTGCCTTTGACTGTGTTTATGTTTTAATTCAGAGATAGCAAATTATTCCTAAGTTTATTTTATATTACATCTATATTTATATCTACATTTATATTTATCCTCAGAGGGAAAAGAATGCAGTATCGTATAGAAAGAACTCAAACTTTTAGTGAGATGGGTTTACATGTATAATGTATATCCAGTTTTTATCACTCATTTATTGGATGAGTTGAGGCAAGACAATATCTTTGAGACTTAATTTCCTTATCTATCAAGTAGAGCTACAAATACCCACATTATAGTGTTCTTAAAGGAATTGATTAACTACATATCATTTTCTCTTCAGGTTAAAGGTATAGTCAATCTGTTCCTCCCAGGAGATCTCCCTTAGACACACCTTGAACTTTATCTCCCCTCCCTTAAGATGCCATCTATGGTATTTCTATGCTTGGAATTTTCTTTTGCTGACTTAGTAAGCATTGAACACTGACTATATGCCATTTGCTATTGTGGACACTTAATAAAAGAGACAAAACCTCTTTCCTCAGGGACTTGGCAGTCTAGTGGATCCTCTATTCTTTTGCTCTCTTGATTGCATCTTCATTCCACTTATCCTCCAAACTTCACCTTTCCCTTCTGTGATTTTTTTTTTTGGTTTTTTTTCTACAAAAACATCCACTTCTGCTTTGAAATTATGTAGTATTTTCCTGCTTTTGCTGTTCAGATGTTTTTTTTTATCTTCTGCTTTCCTGCACTACATGATTTTCTGTACATATTCTTCTGAATTGTATGTTTCGGGAAAGTAAAAGGTCTAGAGTATAATCTTCCAAAAAGCATCTGATTCAGTGTGTTTTATTCAGTGCTATATCCCCAGTAACTATGATGGGCAAATGGCAGGTCATCTACATATTTCATGAATGAATGAATGAATACCTTTGTATCATTCACATGTTTTTATTGTCACAAATGGAGCATATTGGATTTTCACTTAAAAGTCTAGATTTAATACCAAGCTCAAACATTGGCTTTCCTGCACATAGACCATTGTGGTAGTTCTGGTATGATAACATACATCTAAAAAAGTATGAACCTGTAGCCCTAAATCATAGCATTGTAAACCAATGTTACTGCAATGAAAATGTTAAAAATAAAAAGTGATTCATACTAAAAAGGAAATTTGACTTTCCAATTCAAAGACTTGGTTTCCAAGTATGTAACATGATAGTAAGACTTTTGCTTTAATTATATTACAGAATTGGTTTTGAAAATCAAATTAGTGATGCATATGAAAATAGAACTCCTTTGTTCACTGTTAAATGAGTGTATTATTACAACTAAGTCTATAACGATTACTATTGAATGAATGTGTGCATGTCTTGTGGACCAAATATTTATGACCTCCTCCGCCAAATTACATATGTTGAAGCCCTAAACTCTGATGAAATGATTTTTTGATGTGGGACCTTTGGGAGGTAACTTGGGTTATATGAGGTCATGAAGGTAGAGCCATCCAGATGGGATTAGGCCTTTATAAAAAAGAAACAAAAGAGAGCGCTCCCCAAGCCCTGTAACTGCAGCCCTACCCTGGTGTGTGGGCACAGTGCAATGACAGCCACCTACAAACCAAGAGAAAAGGCTCAGGATGAAATTTACCTTGCTGGCATCTTGACCTTAAACTTCTAACCTCCAGAACCGTGATAAGTTTCTGTTGATTAAGCCCCCCAGTCTGTAGTATTTTGTTATGGCAGCCTGAACTGAGAATGCACGCATGCATAAATGAATGAATGAGAAGGAAAAATAGGATTCAATGAAGTCTGAGGAATTTATGGATACAATAAAGAGATAAATATAGAGGCTTCAGTCATTGTAGAGATTTAATTGATGCTTAAAAGCTGTGTGGTAACTTTGCTGAGTGTATTTCCTGAGATCAGCTTTACTCTTAAGTTGAGGACCCAATGGAAAGAATTTAATTATCCATAAAGATACTGAGGTCTCAGTGGGTGTCTGTGTGCAAGCCAATTTAACTCTCAAAACCTCTATTTCCTCATCTTTAAAATGAAGGGTAGAATACCCAACATACCTACCTCCCTAACATTGTTATGATGATAAGAGAATTTTATGTGTCGATAACTGGCTTATGAATTATTAATTGCCAATATAATGTGACATACTGTCAGTAATAGCAGACCATTAAAGACTCTTGGTTTATGTTATGCCCTTTTTGGTTCTCAGAATTTACTTTTTACCCAAGATTTACTTATGACTTAGAAATTCCTAGTATCCTGGAATTTATTGAGAGTATGATCTAAACCATCTTTTGTAGGGAAAATAAACCTCCCCACAGAACCAAAGTGAATTGCCCAGGGCCACACAGCTTAACAGTAGTGCAACTTGTTTCCCAGTACATGTTCAGTAATTACAGGTGTAGAATTATGTCCATTAAAGTGCAAAGATTTGAACTCTCTTGCGTTTAAGGGGAGATCTAGTTTCCCTTGTCATATTTCATCCAATTAAGTAATATTTAAGACTTTATGAAATGTTCTACTACCTTTAAGTTTCAGTTAATGTGCAATATTCTAATTGAAAACTTTTTATTTGAGGTACAATTTAACAATAGGTCCCGAGAGGCCAGGTTGGCAAGACACCCATGTTGCTGAGGTTTGATTTTTCAAAAAGATTGTCTAGTGACTATTACTATAAAAATGTTTTGTGCTTTTAAATATTGAAAAGGCATATAGTCCTGTATATTTTGGAACTGAGTGCCGAAAGACTGAAGTTCATGTTCTACATCTGCATATAGTACTTATAAGCAAATGACAAGATAGGTAGAGCGGCTATATTGTATTTAAATCTCTGGAGTAAGGAGGGTAAGGAGGTGTAGAATTTTAAAATTGGCTTTTGAATATTGCCTGCAAGTAGGCACATGATAGAAGTTAAGAAGAAATTGCTTCAGGGCCTCCCTGGTGTCGCAAGGGGTTAAGATGCAACCCATGAAGCTATTCGCAGCCCTGCAGCACAAGTTCGATCCCCAGCCAGGAAGCCACCCACATGGTGCAGCAGACCTCTCCTGACTCACCCACTGCTCCCCTCAGCAATATATTTCAGTCAATCTGCTGTTCTGTTCCCCATTCTCTCTCTATTGAGTCTTCTCACCCCCCACACTTCTGGCCTGTACCCCAGTTCTTGAATGCATAAATAAATATTAAAAAAGAAGAAATTGCTTCACTAAGCACCATTATTCTAAAGAATAGTAAGAATCACAAGCAAAATCATTGATAACCTTAGAGAAACATGAATAACACATTATGGCTCAGATTATATTGGCAGCCTGGCTTGACTTCCAGGAATTTAAAGCAAATTTGGTATTCAGAAGCCAGATGGATTTCTTAAAACCCCCTTCTATATATTTTCAAGATCTTTTTAAGTCAGCGTTGGAGAAAGAACAGAAGTTTTGGATGGTTTTGTTTTGTTGTTTCCTAGAGTGAAATAATTTTCCTCTCTCTAAATCTTATCATTTAGCGACAGTTCAGTAAAGGAAGACTAAACCCTGGACTTGAACCTAGTGTGGAAAGGGACCTGGCATCATCCTTAGGGGCATTCCTATTCTCGGAGCTAAGATTTCCGCCTAGGAAGCCCCAAAGGGGCTGAGGTCATGATACAATTTCAGGACCACAAGGAGCCCAGCTGAGCATCTTTCCCTCTAAGCATGAGGTCATGGCTTCTTACAGAGATTGCCATGGTGCCACTCCTGAACAGAGATTTAGTCATGCTAACCTGGCAAATAAAAGCCAGGATCTGGCTATTCATTTGCCCAAATGAAACAATAACCCAACCACTTACTCTTCGCAAACTTTGCTATCTCCTGCTAAGTATTTTGAGATGGTGATATCTGCCCGGTGATCTGACAATCAAAGTCATGGAGAAGGAAAAAATAAATCATGGAGAAAATCCAGTCTCGCCCTGTGGTACCCAATCAGTAAGTTGTATTTGCTTAAGGATAAAGTAAATGAAAGTAACAGTGTGCTAGATTGGATCTGCCACACTGAAGGTTTCTCGAGGCTTTGACGACTCAGACTGCCACACACTTCTGCATGTGCTGTTTGGGCACAGTCGGAACCACAAAAGAACTGCTCTGGCTAGATTTTATTTTTGGTTGTCAAGATCCACACCGAGAACATTATCTGCATGTATGTATACATGTGTGCATGCCCCTGTGATCTATTGAATCTGCTGTGTCTGTTTTGTGGGCCACTGCCATCCTTTCTTTTTCATCAGAATCTAAACTTTATCATAATTATCACTATCACTATTGTCCTCATTATCATCATCACTAATAATAACAACCCTTTTACATGGAGATAAAGGTAGGTGGTATTAGCATTATCTGAGGATGCTATGGTTTAGGGAAGTTAAATAAGTTTTGAAGTTCACATTGCAAAGTTTTGGCAATGTCAATGAAAAATCACAAATATGACTCCAAAGGTGCCGTGTTTTATCATCACATCATATTTTATCCAATGCATGCCCTCCTTGCCCCTGGACAACTTAAAATTTGAGGATTCATAGAGGAGTCTTTCTTATTCAAATAACCAAAATCTTGAGTTGACCGTCTTAGACTTATAGAAAATGTATATTTCAAAAAGATAATTTTAAAAATATATTTTGGTCATAAAATATTTCTAATATAGATGTATGTACCTTTATTACTAGAGGTAAAAATAATCCATCATTATTCATTGCCTATTTTTCCATAAGTCTTAAATATGTGATTTTGGATAATTGCTAGCCACCCCACCCTCTCATTCACAATATTCTCTTTTTTGGTCGTTAATACATTTATTCAACAAGTAGTTGGAGATACACCTGCCTTGTATTGAGTGCTGTTCTAGAGACAGGAGATACAGCAATGAAAAAAAAAAAAAAACTAATACAAACCATCAGAATGCAGAATAAATAATAATATTAAAATTGCTTTTGAGACTGTGTTTGGTCAGTTTACTTAGAGTCCAGGAAATCCAGCAGTTTTATCTCTCCCAATCTCACTGTAAAGCAAACCTTATCCAAAACTGAAGCTGTGCACATGTTCTGTATGCAGAGCGTTGCGCTGGTTTCTGTGGTGCTATCAGAAGAAAATATGTCTCATGTAGCAAGGGCAATAATGCAGTGCTTCTATGATTTGGATTTTTCTAAGACTCTTTCTAGGATTCATTCTCTTTAATATATCTATTAATGCCTTAGCAGATCACTACTTAATACTTTCACTAAACCCTGTGTGTTTTCTGGATGTTCTATTGTGTAGTCTTCAGAGATTAGTCATTTCCACTCGTCAGTGCCATGCCTAGCAAGATCTGATGCAAAATCCATTTCCCCAACATGCCAATTGGCAAAGGCATGAGGTTAGGTTTGTTCAGGCAAACAGATTAGCCCTCTAAGGGTTAATTAGGAAGCAAGCCCCTTACAGGACCTGGAATTGTTTACTTCAAACATTTTCATGCAAACTGCCATGTTTCACTTGGGTACTAATTGTGCCTGATGGACCCATTATTTTGTAATCAGAGCAGTTCCTTGGCTAGCTCCCTGGGGGTTAATTAAATGGATGAGGTAGTGCCCCGGATATTACTAGCAGACAGGACCACTTGAATTTCTCACCAACCATATTGGAGAAAGTCCTGTTACTATGAACAATCGGGTTTCTCAGCACCAGTGGTGCCTTTCACAGTTGGAGTTTATTAGGTTACTGTACCAAGACAAGCCCAGCTGATCCATCAATGTGGTCCTGCCTGGCTTGGCCCTGTTTCTGCTCACACAGAGGACTCGTGCCAGTGGACTCTGGGAACCCAAGCTGCATATAGGAGTCCTGTTTACTCCAGAAGATGATTCCTGCCCCGGGTTAAATGTGTGCACCTCATGGAAATGTAGGTGCCTTCAAGCCGAAGGCACTTAAAAGCTAGAAAAGCTGCAGCCTACCCTGAAACATACTGTACTATACACAGCAAGAGATCACAATGATTGGTAAGGTGATTAGACATTTCTCTGATGTTGTTATACCACTGATGCTGCTCATGGGGGTTGACCTTGTAATCTGCCAGTTCTCTTCTGCTCATTTTATTTTTCCTTCTACTAAATGTCTAACTCAAGATTCTTTGTATAAAATGACCACATGTTATTTTTTTTTTGTCTAAGGATATATTTTTTTATTATTTTACAATAAGCCCAAGGAATTTAATAACTGAGAGAGATAACTGTGTATTGAGGCATGAGTAAGGAGAATGGTAAATTCTAGAGCACAAACACGGAAAGACTTTTGGACTTGGGATCATTGAGGAAAGAAATGAGTTAGGAAAGAGGAATTTTTTTACAGGAGGTTTTGTACTCAAGACCCACAATGTAGTGAGGTACTCTTGTGACATAGAAATGTCTGAGCTGTAATCACAGATAACTTAAGAAAATAGTCTTGGAAAGTAAGTTTTATATGGCGTTAGCTCTTACATAGTCTTTACATCAGAAAGACTGTTTGTTCCAGGGTGGAAAATGCAACATGTAGAAAGTGCACTTGAGGGAGTGAGAAGACTTAATTCAATTGTTATTTCTTCCATGTATGAGTTGTGTGGTTTTGGAACAATTCACTTTACTTCTGAGTCTCAATTTACTGACATTAAAGTGGGGATGATATTATGGACCTATTTTCTGCTGTAAGATGTTCGTAAAAATCAAGCTTGCCACCTGGCATATGGTTTAATTTAATATTAAGTGAATGGAAGACTGGAAGAAAAGAAACAAGTTTCAGAAATATGTCCCAGAGGTATCAAGCATTTATAATCACCTATAAGGTTTAAAATCCAAATAATTTTTAGTGATGAATGATATTTTATTACAGTTTTCCATTTCTGCACACACAAAGCATTAATTGTTCATGGCTAAGTTCTTCAGTTTCCCGATTATTCCAAAAGCTAGCTTTATCTTGAGGTCTTTTTTACCTTGGTTCTGTGATTTCCTTCCATGAGAGCAAGAAAAATGTCAGAGCTGTTACATCCTTCCAGAGCCAGATTAAATTTTGCAGGATAAGGAATTACATGTAATACCAATAACATTTTAGGTATATGAGCTCCCTGGAATAGGCAAATCTATAGAGACTAAATAATTAGTGGTTGCTTAGGAGTGTAGATCAGGAGAGGGAGAAGAAGAATGGCTGCTATGAGTTCAGGATTTCTGGAGGAATTGATAAAAAACATGATGATGGTTGTACAATTGTATGAATATATTGAAATCATTAAACTGTACCTTTGAAATAGATTATATTACATGTGAATTTTATCTCTATAAGCTGTACTGAAATAAAAGTACATTTAGATATTACATATGCACCAAGTATTAGAACTCAATAGATACTGATGGTGTATGGCTCTGAACTGGAAAATACAGATTGTTTAATGAGGTGTTCTAGTAGCAACAGAGGCAGGGAGCAAAGAGCACCAATCCTGTGACAAATCAGAGTGACGCTAGTGAGTGCAGCATTCCATGGGAGTCCCACAAGATGTATCAACTTCAGACCTAAATCAGAAGTCACTTCCATATCTTGCTTCTCATTTCCACTTTTGGGTTCATTTCTCCACCTGTTTCTGTCATTCTTCCATATCCAGACTTAAGTCTTTCTCTCTGGGAGATTTCAGTCAAAGCATCGGTCCGAAAGACATTCTAGACGGCAGTAAAATAGAATATCTTTTATATCGCAGAATCATCCAATGTATCTCCACTGCCAAGGAATATGTGTATGTATGTATGTATATGCATATGCATATATGTGTACATATATACACACATATGTATATATGCATATGTAAAATGTTACTACATTAATATATAATACATGTAATAACTTGTATGTGTACAATTGTTGCATATAAATGGTTGCTCATAAATTAGAATAAGTTGCATTTTTTAAACATTTATTTATGCATGCAAGAAACAGGGTACAGGTCAGAGGTGCGGGTGGCGATGGTGAGAGGATTCACCAGAGACGGAGTGGGGAACAGAACAGGTGGATCTACTGAAATACACTGCTGAGGGAAGCAGCGGGTGAGACAGGAGAGGTCTGCTGCACCATGTGGGTCACCACCCTGGCCGGGAATCAAACTCATGCTGCAGTGGCTGCAGATGGCTTCATAATGCTGTGACTTCTATCCCTTGCACCACTAGGGAGATCCTATAAGTTGCATTCTTAATGTCTTGGAAATTGCAATGCTTTATCCCATCATTGGCTAATCTCAGCCAGTCTATTATTAGTAGATTAAGCCTGCATTTCAAATTTTTTTTTAATTTTTTTTACATCATTGTTCATTTTTAAACAATATTTGCTTCCCCCCACCCCCTCAGGTGTAGTCCCCGTAATTTCTTGATAAGTATGGAAAATTTTTCCTACTTAGATTGTCACTGTGTTTGCCTTATAAATTGGCTGAAATTATATACCAGAAATTAGAGAAAAGTTAAATTCTATGATTTTTCTTGTAGTTCATTTGTGCTTGCGTAATATTTTAATTTTTTCTTTCTCTTCAAACTCTGGAATTTGGGCCTTCCCTGGTGGCACAGGTGGTTGAGCACAGCGCTGTGAAGCTGTCCGCAGCCTACAACGCCAGTTGCATCCCGGCCGGCTGGCGAGGCTCCCACATGGCACGCAGACCTCTCCTGTCTCGCCCACTGCTCCCCTCAGCAGTGTATTTCATCAGTCTGCCTGTTCTGTTCCCCGCTTTGTCTCTGGTGAATCCTCTCACGCTACCATGCATTTCGCCTGTACCCCGATTCTTGTATAAATAAATAAATCTTAAAAAAGAAAAAAACTCTGGAATTTGGGAATTCCAATTTCCTGGTTTGCTTGCAGGGATTTTTTTTAAAGCCATTTTTTCTACCTCTTGCCACTTACATAATTTAAGTCCAATACTGGAAACAATAAACTTACCTGAGCAACTGCAAAATGTTGAAAAGCAAAGAATAAGTTAGGTCACTTATTCTTTGAAAAGCAAAGAATAAGTTAGGTATCATATGATACCTACATATGATAGCACTTCATCTCTTGCCTAAAAATACCTTTAGTACCTGTTGCAATAGAGACTATATGGGTGCTGATAGGTATGTTATATAACCATAAAAAGCAAATGTTTTTCTCAATTAGAAAAAATATATGGAAATAACAAATGGTATTTTCTTTGGTGTAGCAGTGATTATATTTCACTTCCCACCCTCAACTTTAATGAGAACACCCCATTTTGAAGACTGTCAGAATACATTTTAATGAAGGTAGCATAAAATTTTTGGACCTATTAGGGCTTTTACTATCAACTAACAGCTAAAGTTATTCTTTAAAGGCATAAGCAGCTAAGAGGAATAACTTTTCAATTGGCACAGCTACTTGCTGAGGACTTACTAAATGTCAGCCACTCTCTTTGTCCCCAGAGATATGAAAATGATCAAATCAAGTGTTTGGCTTTAAAGGAGCTCAAAGTTTAATAGTGGAAACAATAAATAAAAGTAGAGTTATGGTGCAGTGTATTGTTGCTTTGATGTAAACACTATGCAGGAGCAAAAAGAACATAAGGGGAGATAGAAGTGTTTGAGTGTTTTTTGAAGAATAAGGAGCTGTTCCACATAGAATTAGGAGAAGGCACGCCTAGACAGAGAGATTCGATTTTATTTTCACCAAAATCCTGTAAGGTAATAGGCTTAAAGAGCAATTATTAGCTGGAAGAGCTGGTATTCACATTCATATGTTCTTGATCCTCTACATGCTGCCTTGAAATACACATAAAGAAAACTAACTGGAAAGCTGTATATACAAGCCTCATTTTAACAGCAGAAACTAGAATTTTCCAAAATGTATTAAATAGAATACTAGTCTCTGAAATATTTAGCAGCTAAAAGTTTCATGCTTAGGGCCTCCCTGGTGTCCTAGGGGTTAAGTCTCAGCACTATCACTGCTACTCCCTGAGTTCCACCCCAGCCAGGGAGCTAACCCACATATGAGGCAGCAGACTTCTCTTGTCTCGCCCACTGTTCCCCTTAGGTGTGTATTTCAGTAAATAATCCATCTGTTCTGATCCTCACTGCCTCTGGTAAATCCTCTCACTTCACTGCCCCCCCCCCCAATACCTCTGGCCTACACCCAGTTCTTCTACATAAATAATAATAATAAAGATTTCATGGTTAAATAAGCTAATACTAAAGGTTGAATACCGTTTCCCTGTTATATATTACAATATATATCAACTGAAATCAAGATACTCCAAGTTCTTATATATAATACAATTTTTTTAATTCTAGTCATGTCTTAAATGCTAATACAATATTTCTATAAGAATTATGGAGTATTTTAACTTAACATGCTCTCTATTTCTTTCGTTCTTATAAAAACAGATGGGCTGAGTTTTCCAACACCAAAGATACTATGGTACTTCACTATAAAAGAAATGCTAGCACCTCATTTTCTTGCTCTGTACATCAGGAGCCTTTGGTGTTGCAAGTGACAGAAACATAATTCAAGTAAGCTTAAGCCATACAGGCTACTTACCATCTGCTCCAATATCAACAGAGTGGGTGGTGACAGTTCCAAGATCATTCTTAAATCTGCAAATCCAAGATGCATTTTCCTTGACAGTTCCCACCATAGGGTAATTGTCCTGGATCAATCACTTTGCCAGCATGGAATTATCCAGTCAGGCTTGGGTTGTATGCAAATCACTGGGGCATCCCTGCTTTGTGAAGGTTGGTACAGATTGGATGAGCTCCATGACCTCTGCTTATTTATTAAAGAATCTAGGAAAAATTTCGTACAAATAGAATGCAGAGACAGGTTGAAAATGCATGCTTCTTATCATTTACCACATACCTAATCTGAAACCAAAACAGGTTGTGGTTACATGGGCTAAGCAAGACTTGCTCTGACTTCTTTTTAATAGATTTAGAATGGGACTAAAATGTATTTAAATTTTTGAGAGAAATAGATTTTTGAGTACATCTTTAAAAAAATAAATTTTAAATAATATAGCAGATGGTTAACAAAGATTGTCCTTTGTTTTTCTCCGTGAAAACCTAACTTAAAAACAAGTCTATTTTATTACATAAGTCCATGACAGAGATGAAAATCTTTGAAAACATTGAAGCCCTGACAATGAATGAAAAGCCAAATTCAACTTGAAAGCCACAAAGCTATAATTTACTAAAGTTGGACCTTACTCTTCTTTCATAAGTCCTTTTTCTTTATGCATATAGACTGACTGCAAATATCCTTATATTTAACAGAGATACAATATTGAGTATGACAGAAATGGGCAATACCTACAATGGTGTGTCCACTCAGAGTTCATGGCTGGTACTTGTTCATCTGAGCAGTTTTTCCCCCTACAACCTGTACCTCCTTTTGCTATGATGTGTGTCTGCTCTATAGGGACACAACTAAGCCATTTAAAAATCAGAGAAGATATGCCTCCCTGGTGGCGCAAGGGATTAAGATGCAACCTATGAAGCTACCCACAACCACTGCAGCACAAGTTCGATCCCCGGCCAGGGAGAAACCCACATGGTGCAGCAGACCTCTCCTGACTCACCCGCTGCTCCCCTCAGCAGTGTGTTTCAGTTAGTCTGCCTGTTCTGTTCCTCACTCTGTCTCTGGTGAATCCTCTCACCCCTACACACACCTCTGGCCTGTACCCCAGTTCTTGTATGTATAAATAGATAGACCACACAACTGTAGAGAAAAGCAAAATAATTTGATCCCTGCTCATTCACAAAGAAGTAAATCTGCAGGAATGTAAGAAATTGGGTCAATTTGTACATGAGAATAAATCACAAGCAAAAGAAAGTGGTTTTAGTGTTTGTTTGTTTGTATGAACTGGGGTATAGGCCAAAGGTGTGGGTGGGTGAGAAGATTCACCAGAGACAGGTAAGGAACAGAACAGGTGGAGTTTATTGAAATACACTGCTGAGGGGAAGCAGTGAGCAGCAGAGGTCTGCTGTGCAATGTGGGTCACCTCCCTGACCAGGGATTGAACTCAGGAGGTAGCAGTGGTAGTGCTGAGACTTAATTAACCCCTAGGCCACGAGGGAGGCCCCTTAGTATTTTTAGTAAGGGAAGAATATTATTATTTCTGTAAGTTCTTGATTAAAATCTAGCTTCCCTCTGGGAGGCTATATATTTTATTGTAGACTTGTGGTGGGGGTGGGGATTGTTTTAATCAGAAGGACTTTGTTTTGGTAAAGCCATTTTAGGGAAAGAAGACACTTTAATTTATATTGTATTTTGTTTGCTCCATATTGTAGTATGAGGTAGTCAAACAATGACTGAGGACTGTGTGAAAAGTGGTGCTTGGAGAATTATAAAGGCTTTTTCAAAGAACATTATAAAAGTATAAGGTTTAGATTTAAATATTGAAAATTAAAAACCCTTAGAAATTTGTAGCCCATGATATCATTTCTACTTATGATTGTATATCCACGAACACCATATCAATATAGTGTTTTGGGGTTTTATTTATAAATCTATTTACTTTTGTATGACTTAGGGGAGATACATGTTCACCAGCAGAAATACAAACTCACTCAATGCCTGTTTTCCTACCTCTAAAATAAGAGGGAGTGATTTAAAACTTCTAAGTTTCTTGTTTCTAAAATTTTGATAAATATAGACTGTGAAGTATCAATAAATACAACATATTAATTCTCTCCTGTGTAATATATAATATGTTCAGGTATATTTAGGAAGAAGATTGTATGAATGTATACATGTATATGTGTGTGGTAGTAACATGTTGCAACCAAAGTCGGTCTTTCAAATGTCCATTTCGTTTATCAACTACTACTGTTCTTTCCATACCTTCTGTAGTCTTTAAGTGTAAGATTAGAAAAACAATATGAGGGCCTCCCCGGTGGCGCAGCGGTTGAGCGCTGGGTTGCGAAGCTGCCCGCGGCCTCTGCGGCGCCGGTTCGATCCCCGGCTGCTCCCCGGCCACCGGAGGAGGGTCCCACATGGCGTGCAGACCTCTCCTGCCGCCCGCTGCTCCCCTCAGCAGTGTACTTCGGTCCTTCTGCCTGCTCTGCTCCCCGCTCTGGCTCTGGTGAATTCTCTCACCCTCCCGCGCTTCTGACTGTACCCAGTGCATGTATAAAAACAAACAAACCAGCAAACAAATAAATAAAGCATGCCTCTATAAAAAAAAAAAAAAAAAAAAAAAAAAGGCTTTAAAAAGAAAAACAATATGAAATGCAAAGTCACAAGAAAACACTGATACGACCACAAATCCTCTTGTTCCATTGAGGGAAAGAAAAAGAATTTGCTTGGCATGCTTTCTTTTCTTGTGATCAACATTTCTGTGTCTACCCTGTGATAAGTATGTCAAGGATCAAGGTCCATAGTGACACGGGATCTCACGCCCACATCAAACTCATGCACACAACTCTACTACAAGGCCAACGCTACTCCCAGGACTTTGTTCTGTCTGCTGGGCTACAGTCTGTTTTCCCTCTGCTGATAGTGCTGAGTTGGTGGGAGAAAATGGGCTTGGGTTGCTCTGGGTAAGAGTGTCTGTGATGAATATATACGTTTTAGAGTTGTAGCATTGGATAGTGGAGGGGTAAATATTTCATAAAACTAGCAGGTGGGCCAGATGTTTTCCTTGCCTCTGAAAGGCAAAATACCTGAAGGCTGTTACTCATAGATTGTACTTGGAAAAATCTTATGAACCAGGTATACTGCAAGGAACTCATTTATGGATGTTTTCATGATCAGCTTTGTCTTGAGTCACCTAATCATGTGATCCCAGATAAGAAATATTGGACTTCATTTTCCTCATCTCTACAATGTAGATGAAGTCATTTATTCAAGGTGTATTTTTTAGGTACCTGTATTTTGATTCAGTATTTTAGCTGGACAGAGAGAAGTGCATTCAATATACCCTCAGTAACTGGTAACTGATGTTAAGCACAGATTATCTAGCAGGTGGTGTTCCTTTCTCCCCCATAACTGTTGTTAATCAATAGTAGTTTGTACTTTTTTGAGAATCTGTTCTGTGATTATCTATTGAAGGAAAATAATATTTATTATGTTTATTATTATCCATTGAGCGCTCTTCCCTCTTTGTTCCCAACCCCTCAGACCCCTTCAGGTAGCCTCAGTTCTAGGGTTTGTTGTAGTTTGGTTTTTATCTGTTCCTTTTGTTTGTTTCTCTGTATTTTTCATGAGTGATATCATCAGTATTTTTCTATTTCCTTCTGATTTAGTTCACTTAGTATAATTCCATCCCTGCTTTTTAAATAATACCAGTGCTTAATTTCGATAAAGACCTATTAAATCAGGATCTCAGAGTAAGGCCTGGACACCAATTTATTTTATTTTATTTTTTTTAAAGATTTATTTATGCATACAGGAGCTGGGGTGCAGGCTAGCGGTGCGGGGGGTGAGAGGATTCACCAGTGACAGAGTGGGGAACAGAACAGGCAGACTGAGTGAAATACACTGCTGAGGGGAGCAGCGGGAGAGTCAGGAGAGGTCTGGTGCGCCATGTGGGTCACCTCCCTGACCAGGGATCTAACGCATGCTGCAGTGGCTGCAGATTGCTTCGTAGAGCTGACACTTCACCCCTTACACCACCAGGGAGACCCAGGTTTATTTTAAAATTCTCCTACTGACCCTAATTTGCAGACAGTTGAGAACCACTGGCCCAAAGTTTGCAAGCCCTAAAACTGGCCACAATGTGCCTCAGTGTAAACACTGCCGAATTATAGCAAACTGTGATATTCCAGTAAAGAATGCAGAACTTAGCATCATCAAATAAGGCTTTATTTCCACTTAGGATTAATGCTTCTTTAAAAATTATATCCAATTACATCATGATACCATTAAACTTTTGCGAAAGTAGATAAATACTACTTGTTCAATTGTATACAATTTTAAAATCTTTAGAAAATATATGTTCACAAAAGCAATACTTCTGCTTAACATTTCACTTTTGTCTCTTTTGATCCTCTCCCCCACCCTAAAATCCAGATGTATTAAACTGCCAGCTGTTCCCCAGGCTTGCCATTCTTTCTAACCCTTTGCCTGTGTTGTTGCTGGTGTTTGAACTACTTATCTCTCCAGCTCCCCGTCATGTAATTTCTCTCCATTTTCCAGGGACCCAGCATAAATAACAGTTGCTCTGCTAAATCTTTTCTTGACCCATTATAGTGTTATGGAGTCTTCCTCTGACTCCCATTCCCACTACACCTTATGTGTCCCCTGTCATGGTTTATCCCATGGGCTCCCCTATCATTTCTCTCTAGTCCTTCCTGAACTAGAAGTCTCATGAGGTTAGAAACATACTTGTATTAGTCACCATTTTATCCCTGTTTTCTCGCCTAGTGCCAAGTACATAGGGGATCCTCAGTATTTACTGTTGAGTTGAAATTATGAGTCCAGATTTTTATTTATGCACATACACAATAAGTGAACCACAGAAGTAATAATATAGCTCTTGCAAGTCCAAATACATTTCACTTAAAATTTCCAAGTAATTGGTATTTTCTTTTGATAACACCCTTTCATGCCAAACTTCATGCATTTGAGAACTAATAGGGTATCCCTTCTCGCCCACTTACCTTTGACCTTCTTCAGTCTTAATTCATTATCTATAATTTAAAACCCTCTCAGGAAACTTGGATGTGGATAACACCGATTCTTTCAAGTTCTATGAACTATAATTTGTCAGTTCCATCCTTGAGGATACCTGCCATAAGTTCACACAAGAGATTCATGCTATAAAATTAGATGTCTGCAGGGATGGGGGGAGGGAGAGGGAACAAAATAGGGGTGGAATGAGCTCAAGGGACTATGGGGACGGTACACAGGCGAATTGGTGGTAGGAATTTCCTGGGGACTATACTTGAGAGGAGAAAGCATATGTTGTACAAAAAATGAACAATGATGTAAAATATGCATTAATTAATTTTTAAAAAAATTAGTTGTCTGCCATGGCCAGTGGCAAAGAGCTTTCAGGGTTACATTTGCCCTTTTTGGTAGATGATGACAGAACCACTCCTGGTGTATCTCTGGGAAATAATGTGCTCAGTGGTGAGCACGAGAAGTCCCAAAACCATGCTCTGTACCTTTTGGCCCCCAAATTCCCCACAGTGGATACTGCCTTCTATGCATGAGGTGTGAGCAATGTGCTTTGTGTTGAAGTGGAAATAATGTTGTTCAAATAATAGCCTAATAAACTAGTCATTACTTCTAATTGCTGGTATTAGTTTAAAATTCCATTATCCAAGATTATTGTTGTTTTCATTATCAAGCAGCTCTAAAACTTGTAGCACTTACTTTGTCACAAGTCAAGTTGCTATAGGAATGTATTGGGGCTGTCTTTTACAGAATTCACTTTATTTCTGATGTGCTACAAAGAACTGTGTGCTTCTTTGGTGAATTAAAATTTAAATCTGGAACACTGACTGGGCCCAGTTCACCCACTGCTGATTCAAACTTAGCATATCAAAGTGTAAGAGTGCAGAGAACACAGTGCAAAAGACATACCAAACCATATAATGAGAAATAGGACACATGGAATTTGAGGCTATAACTACAGCACCCAGGGCAATTGCGATTTTGAATATTCTGTGCTTATTTTTATTGTTAAGTACAAGATGTTCTAACACTTTACTGTGCAAATTTGTGTCCAGATTCTCTTGCATATTCTTAGACAGATTATGTATCCTGTTTTTATTTAATTTGGTTTCTATGAAAAATCTTTGTTCTGGTCAAGTTGTGTTACAACTTGCAGTGATGCAGTTATTTGGAAAGAGGAAGGATATTATAGAATAAAAGTGTGTGCTTTGGAATTTGAAGGACTATGGTTAGAATCCAGCTATAACACTCAGCGATTTCTGAAATCTCATCTAACCTACATTTCAAGAGGATAACACCAATTTATTGTGAAGATTGAATGAAATCATAATTGGAGTTTAATTGAGATTTTAGGATATAATCAACTTGAGGCAGATTTTTTAATATTTTGTTGATTGCTCTATCACCAGTGCCTAGAATTGTGCCTGGTACGTAGTATTCACATAATAAATACATTTCAGATAAATCAGCTTTCCCCTCAACCAATGGAAGAGTCTCTCCACCTCTAAACAATTTTTCTCAGAGAAGTCAAGACACACAAGCTTTCTTACTCTTCCCTGATTCTTCTCTCTTGGTTGGATCAGGATAGATAAAATAGGTCTTTCCTCGTCCTCTACACTTAGAACTACCACGTCATGTGTTATATCCTGTGTTTTCTGTGCACTTAGAAAATGAAACCAAACCAAAGAGAAAACACCTGTATGAGACTATACTCTTGATCTGAAGAAAGGGAATCTTTGAGATTTAGAAACTCCTGCTGTCACTCCACAAACCTAACTTTCCTTTCTGTCACTTTCACAAAAGATCTGTTTGAGACCTAAAGTTTATCTTTGATGTGTAAAGCAGTGCAAATCTGTCTTTCTGTGGGGCAATAATCTCCTTACTCAACTGGACCCTAACATCATTTGGGTATGAGTGGGGAAAATAGGTCCACTTAAAATTTTTAAGTGTTATCCATGTTAAAATTACATCAAAAACTACCACTGCCTGCCCTAGTGTTCTATCTTGAGCACTATGATGGGAGATGTATGGACTTGATTTAATCCCTGAGTTTATTTAATCCTTTATTTTCATTTTGCAAATGTTACATTGAGGTTTGAAAGTAACTTTCCCTAGGTTTCACAGAGAGGACGGTCTTTCAACTCCTCTGTGAACAATATTTAACCAACACGTATCACTGTTTAAGTTCCTCCACATTTGGATATTTCTATTATCTCAGGTCATTTTAAGGGCATATTTACAACTCCTAGTACTGTATGGGAACTTAGAATTGAATTTACTTCAGACCAAATGGGGGTGGAAGGGTACTTACAGGATGTAAGAAAACTCAAATTAGATCAACAGCCAATTACAATTACAATTACAATTGCAGTGACATTAATTAAATCATGACTCAAACACAATGTAAAAAAAAAAAATCAGTTGGGGAAATAGGAACATTGACTAAATGGATATTTGATGATAATAAGGAATTACTTATTGTATAGGTATCATTAACTACTAAAGAGTTCTTAGAAGTATACACTGAGTTATTACAGAAACATTGTACCAAAATGAACAGTGTAAAAAACATATACATAAATTAAAAAATTAAATTATGCCAGGATTATTTCAAGCTAACAAGGGACTAAATGATTAGGTAGAAGTGGAAAGAGTAGATGGAACAAAGTTGGTCAAATCCAATCATCGCGGTGCTGGGTTATGGGTACATGGGGCTCATGGGGTTATTTTCGCTCTCTGGTATATATTTGAGATGTTCCATAATTTTTTTTTTTTAAAGAGGTAACAAATATCACAGCATTCTCTATGTTTTTGAGTTTTGAGCAAGGAAATATTTTCTGATATATATAAGCACGTGCATTTGCATGATTTTGGTTCCAGGTTCCATCCCCTTGAACCCTTAACCCTCAACCATATTCATTGTCTATTTAATACATCAGTTGACAAACTCCTTTGGGTGAATGTTGTCAGATGAAAATTCTTCCTCAGTGTGGAGTAAAGAGAGGGTGTCAGTGCTCTTGAGTGGGTGTGGGTGTGTGTGTGAGAGAGAGAGAGAGAGAGAGAGTTGAGGCCACAGTAGTTCTCTGAAATAGGCCTCACCAGAACCTCGTTATCCCTCTTCATACTGCAATTTTATCATATGTCTGAGGAAGTGTTTCCCCTGCCAGACAGAAAGGAAATTTGAAAATAGGTGCCAGTTTCAAATGCCCAGGAGGTACACACTGACATCTTCTGCTTGTCTAGTTGGTAAAGTCAGGCTGTCCTGCAGAGTGTCTCATTAACACCAGGAGCTTAGCAAGCAGGGTGTCCCAATTTGAACATGCTTGCTATCTGGGCTTTTTTTTTTTTTTTTTTTTTGATCCAAAAAATGTACTAAAGTCGAATTGCATTAGACTTCCAAAGTGTACTTGTTTTCTGTAGAAATACACGATTTGCTCTCTGCCTTCCTCACCCATGCTACTACTGTACCAGGTACCTGGCAATTCAAGCTCTACTGATATAAGAGGAGGCAATCTTTATTGTTTTAAAGATTTATTTATTTATTTATACAAAAACTGGGGTATAGGCCAAAAGTATGGGAGGGTGAGATAATTCACCAGAGACAGAGTAGGGAGCAGAACAGGCAGACTGACTGAAATACACTGCTGAGGGGAGCAATGGGTGAGTCAGGAGAGGTCTGCTGTGCCATGTGGCTATCTCCCTGGCCAGCCAGGAATCAAACCCATGTTGCAGAGGCTGCGGACAGCTTCACAGCACTGTGCTCAACCCGCTGCACCACCAGGGAGGCCCAAGAGGAGGCAATCTTGTATGCATTACTTCTCCCCTCTCAGTGTAGTGAGGATTGTCATTCATGTAATTATTAACATTGTTTTAAAGAAGCAGCAAAGATAACATCCATGGGGTAAAAGGAGAAGCAAAGATAAGATATGGTTTATTGCACAATATGAATAAAGCAAGCATAGTATCATCTTGAGATTCTAGTGGGATTCTGAAATGGAGACAAAACACTGAAAAATAGATTAAAGATGTGAATTTTTCCATAAGGTACACGATTAAATTCAATGTGCAGGAAGAAGTTCCCCTGGATTTTATAGCTTCCCCTCATATAGTGTACAAACTAATGCCAGGATTCAGGACAAAAGATGGTGGCCTTCGGTTGTGTTTCTTTCTCTGCTCCTAGATTCTCGACAAAATGTGAAGAAGCCAGGAACATGCCATTAAAAATATTCTCACAGCAGTCTCAGACATATCTCATCATCAAGCTCTCAGTGTATACCAGTGACTTTTTCATATCTTTTTCTCCCCAAACCCTATCGTTGACTTTACAATTTGACAATTCAATATAGAACAGATTGATTTCTGCAGAGCAGTGCAAAAGGGGAAGTTGTAGGTGATGATTATGGTGGAGATGAACAGGTATTGATTAAGGGGTGAATTTTCTCCTCGACTTCTTTCAAGAATAGCTTTTGTCAGAAAATGTTGCGGTTTTACACTGAAAATAAATGGAAGAAAAGTATAAAACATGCAGATCCTGACTCATTTTGTGTCCTCCATTTTTAACAGCTTTAAAGAGAAACTATTATTGGTGCAAAGCTGGGTGCTTCACACACTTTATTCAATAAAATACTTAAGAGGCATATAGAGAGATAAATTTCATTCTTCCCATTTTACAAATGAAAAAACTGAAATTTTAGAGAATTTGGGTTACTAACTCTTTCCTATCACTAGGAAATTAGGAGAGCTAACCTTCTAAACCAGTTCTGATGAATCTAACATCTTTTGTCTTTTTCTTGTAAATCATTGACTCTGTTGCTACAACGAAAATGGTTCTAAAACAATTCATGGGTTTTGGGGAAAAAAAAATCTTTTTATTTGTGGTTGACACCTATGTCTAAACTCCTTACTCCAGGATTAGGCAGTTCAGGATTTCCCAATTACAATAATTATAACTGTAAATTTAGATGTTAAAAACTAAGATGTCAAGGGAAATGAATATCTATAGAATTCTATAATATCTATAATAATAATAATATCTATTATTATATTATATATTATATATAATATAATATAATATTATTATATCTATATTATTAATAATAATATCTATAGAATCTATTATATAAATCCTCAGGGCTCAAATCATCTGTACTAAATACAAATTATTTGATTAGATCCTGTTTAAATGATGGTTTTCTTCTTTCTTCTCTTTCCCTAGTTGATGGTTTTTAAGCCCTAGTAAATCAGAACTGAGATATCAAAAAAAAACTGAATGACTGTTGGATTTTCAAAAATTGCTCATCTTAAATTGACCTTCCATTTTAATCCATTTCTCTTTCTCTCCCTCTCCCCACATATGCACCACATGTGTGTATATACACAGAAATCAGCACCCCCTACACAATTATTATTTTTACTCAAGGAAGGGACAATTCAGAGTAGTTTTCATGCAGGACACACAGATAAAGAATGGCTCCAGGCAGTTTTTCAGCACAGTGTGAACATTAAGAATACAACCCGCTGCCCATCACAGTCTTCCACTACCCCTTATGAACTCACAGAGGGTTGTTGATCTGACCCAAGTCCAGAATTCTAGCTTTGGTATGAGCCAGTACTGGCCTTCCTACCTCCAAACTCAAAAAACAATAAGTTTCAGTAAAACACAGCAGATGTTCGATTCAGGCCATAGGTCTCTTTTGAGAGGACATTTTTCAGCTGTCCATAATAGTAACTTTTTGGTTTTCACTGTTTAGAAAGTGAGTTCTATGGAGGAAATGCTCCCAATAGTGCTGTAGCATGATTACACCTAGTAAGAGAATGAGATACTGTGCTTGATCAATTCTTCCTGCTATAGATACTGTCAGTGTCTGACTGTCTTTCTCATCAAGTTGATAACTTCTCCAGGACAGAATATTATAGACATCCATTTATTGTTACAGCACCCAGCTCAGTGCTTGATATGTTATTAATAGTGCAAGAAAGAAGCAGAATACATTTTTTAAAGGAATAAACACACATTTTGGAGTCTGACATCCCTGCGTTCCAACTTTTGGCTCTGCTAATTAATCTGTGCATCTGGGGAGAAAGCCAGCTAAATTCTCTGAGTCTTCTCGGGGAATGATGAAACTTCCTTATAATGTTTAAGGTTTGGAGTCAATGTAGGCAAGGCAGCTATTGAACAGTAAGGACTAATGTGTTGTAGCAAAAGCAGCAGTATTTAAGGTAGGCAGCACAAAATAAATGTTGGAATAATGTAATTATTATAAAGCACTGATTATATACTATATCATAATAGAGACTGTCATGAACCTATCAAGAAGAACTTTCTCATTCAAAAATATAAAGAAAAGTATTTAACAATTAAGAATAATTGAGTATCTATCTTGTGAGGTAGTGAAATCCCTACCACCCGTGGGGAAAGAAAAAAAAAAAAAAGACTTCAAGCATCTTTGAACAATCACTAGAAAGTTATATTAGATCACTGTAGGAACTTTCTGATTCAGCAATTTTTGAAATCCAGGTTCATTTTTGGTAGTGAAGGTTTCGCAAATACCAAGTCACATTGTGCAAGATGAATTATTAGTAATGTGTCTTTACTGCAACTGCATAAATTCTTGGAGAGGGGCTTGAAGAGAACACAACTAACTTTTAATGACTCATTCTGTTTTGCTAACTCAACAAAAAAATAATAAGAAAGAAGGCAAAATGTTGTTTGTAGGGAAGGAAATGATAATCATTCAACATATGATTTACACTCTAGTGAAGTAGCAAAATGTTTTCGAAAAATCTCCCAGGACCAAAATAAAATAGCTCACCTGATCTCATGCTGACTAGCCCATGGGCTCAGACTTGGCATATGTTTTCATAAAGTTTTCAGAGAATGGCAAATGTGTGAAAGAGAGCAAATTCAGCCCATCTGTGGTCCCATGCAATACTCACAGCAGAGAAAGGCACTCTCTCAGAGGGTGATTCAAGAAATGGACCTTCTGCAGAGCCCCTACATCAGATATGTGTGCGCTGGCATTTGTGACTGTTGGGTTCAAAAAATGAGGCTAAGTTGTTGCTGTGGTCAAATCATGTCAGTAGTGAAGACTTGCCATGACTGAGTTAGCGCGCCTCCCCTCAAAGCATCTATTCCATAGAGTCACAAATATTCTTGTCCCTTTCTCTTCTGTGGTGAACAAGCAGGTCAGTCAGACATGAAACTCTTTTTACTTGGGGATCTACAGACTTTTATGATCTCATTGAGTACATGTGAGTTGCCACTTTTGCTCTACTCATTCTTTTACACACACAAGCACCCACACAGTCCTCCTATGTATCAGGAGAAGCTCGATAGCATTTATCTTGGTAGCTTTCTTTACTTTCCAACCTCCCCACCACCCAAATTGTGCTTGTTTTATAAGTTAACAATGTGTATTTAGTTTCCTTGTGTTTTACCCAAATGAAAATCTCAATTACCTTTGCACTTAAATTTCCTATAAAGAACTTTAAAAGCATTTTAAATTATGTATTCAAAGCCACTGTTATTTTCCTCAGCCTAACTTCTTGAAATTAAAGTTACAACCTTATTTCTTAGAAAAACTTTCATAGAAAATTATGCTTCCTTAATGTGCCGTTGTGAAGCCCTGCAGGCAGCTTATACCTATGTTTTGTTTTGTTTTAATTCTGTGAAGTGGAGGAATGGTGGTTACTATAAGGAGGTCCTCTTCCCCTGTCTGATAAAGGGATGCTGATTTTTTTTAAAAGATTTATTTATTTATGCATACAAGAGCTGGGGTACAGGCCAGAGATGGGGGGTGGGTGGTGAGAGGACTCACCAGAGACAGAATGGGGAACAGAACAGGCAGACTGACTGAAATGCACTGCTGAGGGGAGCAGCGGGTGAGGCAGGAGAGGTCTGCTGCACCATATGTGTAGCCCCATGGCTGGCCAGGATAGAACTCATGATGCAGAGGCTGCAGATTTGCTTCATTGTGCAGTGCTTAATCCCTTGTGCCACCAGGGAGGCCCCCACGGAATCCTGATATTGTCCTAAACTTCTTTCTCTGCCCCTGCCCTCTGAGGATGATCTTTTTATGCCACACTCTTCTTAGGGATTTCATGGTACAAAATCAAGAATAGTAGCCAGGAGCAGGAAATTCAGAGGTTTCATTAAGTAGAGACTTAATGAAAAATGCTAGAAAGCGAAAACCATGGTATCTAAGAGAAGTAAATATAGTAAACAAGTAGGAATTTTGATTTATCATAGCAGGTTGTGAATAGCCTTCATAGTGTTTGAAAAAATACAAGTGAAAATCCTGTGTTTTTTTTTTTAAATACATTTTACTTGTTGGAATATTTTTCTGTGATTTCAACACTTGTTTGGGTCTACTACTTGTATTATAATTTTATAAGATTTTTTTTTAATTTAGTAATATAAACATGGCAATTCTCTATAATGTTCTATAATATATATTTCTAAAACCTCAGATTCTTGGTTTTCAAAGTCCTTTCTTTATCTCATTAGAGATTCCTTTGGGATTGATAGTGGTTTCCTTTCCTCCAGCCACTTAATGAACACTTACTTAAATGAACCATGATAAATGTCTGTTCTGGCCTGGTCTCAAATTCATTATAAATGTTGGGTTACTTAGACTAAACTACCTCTTATCATCCTAGAAAATGAAATTACAGGCTAATTTTTCAGAAGTAGCTAAGAAGAGCCTACACTTAGAAATCCTCTCATTGTTTAAGGTAGTGCAGCTTGATGGTTAAAACTCAGCTCTGAAACTCACAACTATGGTCCAATCCCAGTTCAGCTCCTATTGTTTGTGTAATCCAGGAAAAGTTATTTGACCTTGCCATGCCTCAGTTTCCTGACATAGAAGGAAAGTATTAATAATGCTAACTACATGGGGCTGTAGGGACACTGTAGATGCAGCAGTTCATGAAAGGCACTCAGGGTGGCTGGTCCAAATGGGAGACTTTAAAGAGATGGTCCTACAGATATTACATGAGAGGTTAGTACAACTAAAGGGGACCCTATTTGGTGATCATGTTTAAATTTCTGGATTGAGATTTATCCATTCACTTGGTCAGTGGTGATTCATTGTGCTCCTGCTGTGACAGGTGAATTTTTGGTTCCAATTTTTGTTTCCATTATGCCAGCAATCATGGCACAAAGATGAACAAGACACAGTTGTGTCCTCCAAAGAGTTCATAGGCTACAGAGGGACTAGGATATGACAAATTAAAATGCAATGGCATAGTATGAGAATTTATAAACTCTATAAGGTACAAAGGAAGGAGTAATTAAGACTGCCCTGGGACTCTGGGAAGATGTCCTAAAGGAGGTGAAAGATTAGCTGAATTGTCAGAGGGTGAACAGGTACCCAGCAGGCAAACAAACAGAAGAAATCAATTCCAGACAAGTAAATAGTGTATAAAATTATGAAATCACAAGCAATTTAGTCTTACTAGAGTATAAAATTTGAGTCAAGGAATGGCAACAGGTGGTGCTAGAACAGTGGATGGAGCCACGGAGAACTTGTGGGATCTGCTAAAAATTTGTGATGCTTTGAGTAAGTCAGAAACGGCTGTTGTTGTTGCATATCTAGTATTTATTTAGCCAGGGGTCCAGCTAGGAGTTTAGCTAGGGGTCCAGCTAGATTTAGAGTGCCTCTAAATCTTGGGAGGACACTGATTTTGGTCAGTATTTGGTTCTACCTATACTCATGTTTTCCCATATTAGCACCATTTGAATGGAGTGCTTGAGTTGGAATCTTGGAAACAAAAATTCATCCAGAATAAGCAATAAGTATGCAGCAGCATGGCTGAATTACACAGAGATATATCAAGATGTATGCAGAGACCCTGATATAATTAATTGCAATGAGCATCACCCCCTTTTCATTTGAACACCAATCGCTCATTTGCAGAGATGGCAGGGAGATTCATCTATCAATCAAGGTTTTCAGGTCCCCTTATCCAGTCAAAGCTAAGCATTATTTCCAATGTCTATAAATATTCTGGCTTTGCATTCTTCTAAATTATCTTTAAGTAGCTAAGGAGTCTTTTCCCCTAACTACTCTTTCATCTTTCACACATCTATTTGCATTTTTCCATTCATGGTATTTCAGTACACTGCTTAAAGGGAACCATATTCCTCCATATATTAATAAATATGTATTTAGAAGGTATTTTCATTTAGGTTGGATTGCACCAGTCTTTGGGATAAAATATTTTTCTTTCAGTGATCTGCAGCTCTCCAAAGCAGCACTTTTTCTTTGCACAGTTTTCCAATGGAAAACCTTTTTTTTTTTTCACAAAAATATTATTGCCTCTATTAATTTAAAAACTGCCCTCTAGAAGGAGTAATGCCCTCATCCATAGGTGGACCAGAACTAGATTGATCTCCTCAGCCTCACTGGTATTCCTGACAACCATGACTTGACTAACCAGAAGCCCCTATAAAGAACCTGGCTATCGAGCTAAAGCTAGTCTGCCCTAGATGTTGGCAGGTCTCTAGTCTAATCTGGTCTGTGAGCCCGCTCCTTTACCATCACCTGGGGCACTCATGTATCTGTTTGCTTGTGTTAAGAAGGAATAACTGAATAGTCAATGTCTGGGAAAAAGATTGCATAAAAGCAACAGGTCACTTCAGCAAGGTCTTTGTTGATTTCCTTTCCAAAACCTTCCCCCCTCATTTTTTTTCTTTTTGCTACAAATAGTAAGCTCAAAACTAACCAACCTTGCTTAATTTGTGATGCTTTGGCTTCTATTATAATTGTTGCCTTACCAACAGAAAATTCCTTTGAGGCTCATTTACATTCTTTAACTCTTTCCTCACTGATGGTCTGCGAAATGGTTTCATAAGTCTCAAGGCACTTTAATAGCTCAATAAACGATATTCCTATCTTTGCACTGTTGCAACAAAAGTCAGTTTTCCACATTGAAAGATGGGCATTGAATGATCACATCAAATCAACTACCTGAATGATTCAGTATTGTTATTACCATATATTTGTGTGCTACTTAGCTTCTGCTGTTCCATTTCTTTCTTCTTTAGGTAATAAAGAATTAAAAGCAAGAGGATATACAAAAGAGAATACTAAGTTTTTACATTCATATGGATCACAACTAATAATAAAAATACATTTTTAATATACACAGCCCTATAGTCTTGTCAGCTCTGTGTATTTGAAAGATTGATTTCACTTCAATTTTAATGCCCTAAGAAAGCCTTAGAATTTTAATAATGTTGTCCCTGAAATATATGTAACTTTCAAAGGGAAAGTTAACAATATACCTAAAATGTTTCCACTGAAAACAGACCTGCATGACATTTATTAATTATTGAATGAGTAATGGATAATAATATGTGTAGCTAATTATCAAATTATGTTGAAATTTATAGAAATTCCACTATTCCAGTCATAGTTACTAACACTGGATTCTAATATATATACATGTGTGTGTGTGTGTGTGTGTGTGTCTATAGAATACCAGAAACAGTAATATAATTGTCTGAATTCGTCATATTAACTGTGAAAGTCCTTCATAAATGAGACACTGCCCTTGAAATTATTTATTGAATTGTTTTGAAAAAGGCATTGGTAGCCATCGTGAGAACACAAGTTCTGAATTCAAAGTAATGTTATTTAAAATATGCAGTAGAAGAAAATTTATGGCTTTATCCATTTTGCCTATACAAATTCCTCTGGAGCATATATCATAAAATAGAGAAAGAACAGAGTAGCAGTGTGCTGCTAAGAACTAAGAAAATAAAAGCAAGTTGTACCAGAAGACCCTGAGGGCTCAGTTTTCTAGGATGCAGATGCTGCAAGCTAATATATAATTTTGCTTTTTTTGAAAATATGTGACTATCAAAACAGGCACATTAGTGAAGAAATTGCATCAGTTTTGTTAATGGAGCTGGGGGACTCCAGCGATAAGTGTACTTCATCTGTCCCATACTCATAGTTAGCCATAGTTACCTTGTTTGCTCAAAATCTGCAAGTAATGCCTTATTAGCTAGTGCTCCATGATATACAAGAAATAGTCACTTAGTTCTACAGACTGGAGCCAAACAAGAGGAAAGAAAAGGGTCTCTAAAGAAGAGAAGATAATTATTAGCTTAAATATTTTTCTTGAATTCATACATGAAAAATGACAAGTCACTAACTGTCATCCCTGAGAAATTGTTCAATAGGAATAAATCCTAGGTCTCCAAGCTAGATTGATATGAATTCTCATGGATAGTTCTACAGTCAAGAAGTATTATCATTGTTTTCTAGGCTGATTTACAAATCCCTATCCTTGAACTGTCATGCAGAAGGATACTTGATTCCTTGTGAGTTGCTAAAATTCTAGGCTTCTGGGACATAAAGAAAAGCCTGCTGAGCTTTCCTAGCTAGGATATATGTAAAGCTTCCAACTAACTGCTTGGAATACATACATTTTGGAAAATTGACAGAAAATGCTCCCTAGCAAGAAAGCTAAATGGAATAGGCTTCTGGGGAAACATTCTAAGTAGGCACAGGATCCCAAAGCAGAATTTCCAAAGGAAAGAAAATGAATAATCAGCTTTCTTCTGCCCTTCACAGCTGCCCCTCTCCCTATTCAACAACCGGCAAAGGAGCTGTGTTGGTACAACAGGCACACTGGGGAGCAGGGCAGCAGCTGGTGTGCAGGCAGCAGAATGCCCTGGCAAGTCCTGGCCTCAGGAATCAAATACACCTCGCAGGTTTAAGGTAGAACACAAGCAGGAAACAAAGATAACTCATTTAGGGGGAGCTTGCAAGGCCTTGGGAGGGGCTGAACCCCTCCAGAGCAAATAAAGCTTTGCTAAAGCAGCTCTGAGAAGGAAGGTCTGCAGAAGCTCATAAAAATGAACTTCCCCTTCTTAGGGAAAGTAATATTTCAAGTTGTATCTACAAGAGTAGAACTCACAAAGGCCCCGAGGAAAGTGATGGACTGGGACAGGGGTGAAATTACCTGCCAAACAAATTTCTCTCAAGGAGTCTAAGCATAAGACTTAGGCCAAATTCATGCCAAGCTCTAATAAACTGAATTCAGGAAATCTCTGCTCTTTTCCCAATAAATTTAGCAGGTGATACTGTGAAAATGCTCAAAAATGTTTCTCTATAAACTAATGCTAGTAGATGTCCCAGATCCCCCAAATAATCTACCAAATCATACCAAATAGGAACATTCTACTTTCATATAGCCAGAGAAACCTGTTAAAGAGTTCAGTGACCATTGGCTAAAAGAATTTATGAACACCTATTTACTGTAACATACAATACTGGGCCCAGTGGACTTGTGCAAAGGGAGCGGAAGACACATCGATCCTCACCTACACAGCTGACACGATATTAATAACTGAAGGGATTATGGGAGCAAGTGCAGAAAGGTACAGGCTTGATATTATTCATTGCACTGTACTGGCATCTGTTTATGGCATGTTTTCTAGTTTTCCGGCACAATGTTCATCTCAGTTGAGAGCAGCAGGAATATCCTGTAGCTCCATAATCAGAGAAAGGAGGAAGTTAACAAGGGTGCTCTCTTCCTAAAATTTTCACTTAAGTCTCTTTCCCGAACAGAGAGTAAAGGCTGGTAGAAGACCCCACTCTAAAATTGTACCCTTTTTGCTGTCCACTCTTCCCTGAGGTCACGGACACCACTAAAAGGATCTGTCAAACCAAAGGTGGAACTCAGCAAAGCCAAAGTAGAGCATTTGGGAGGCACAACTTCGTTGTCAGATGCTGAAACCTGTCTGCACCAGACTCTCCCTCTGCCGCTGTATGTTCAGCGGTGCACTGCCGGCTCTCAGTCTGGGATTCCAGGTCTGTCACCAACTAGTTCTGTGACCTTGGGCAGGCTGCTTCACCAAGCTAGGTCTCAATGTTTTCCTCTCTACACAGGCCTAAGAAAGTCCTTTCTGCTTGCCTTAGAAAGCTAGGACAATGACTGAATGTGTCCAGAGCTCTGAGAGATGGAAGATATTCCAGTTACCGGACTCTAGTTATAACCAAATGCACAGAGTGGAATGGCTGGAACCAGGAGACATGAGCTGTTCGTTATGTGAATCCTATTGAATTGTTGACAAGGGCAGCATCTCCCTCTGCTTCCCTGGAGGGAGATTTTCTGTGGAATCAGCATTCCTGATTTCCTGGAGGCTGAAGGGGGGCTGGGGGGTGGGGGCGCTGGTAGTGAGAGGTCAGTGTGTGCACTTTCGTAATATAAATAGAGCCACAAGCCTCCTCAAGCAGACTACTAAAAGAAAGCAGCCTGCACGCGGCCCTGGGTTTTATCATGTTGTTTTGTTGTTGTTTTTTTCCCCAAAGAACCGGATTAGGCCCTGTGTGGAATTGTGAATGCCCACACACCTACTTCATGACAGGACAGCAGAGCAATCTGTTTTCAAAGGCCAAAGCTGTTTCTCTCCTCCCCTAGCTCTGTGGTTTTTCTCTCCTCTCTTCATCCCAGTGAGACAGGGTTTTTTTCCTTCATCATTTTGAGTCAGCAGCCCACTGGTAACAAAGGTACCCAGCTGTTCTCTGAGTTCTAATCTCCAAACAACTTTTAATAGGTACTGCCTGCCTACCACACAGTTGGCTGCCACAAGAAAACACCAGATTGCAGGTATTTTAAGGAGGATTCCTAGGATTAGGGTGAAGAGTGGTTTTGTCCAACAGCTTAAAAATAGAATCGCTAATATCTCCCAGTAATGATTTGTTTTCCTTTGATAGAGGAGTGTGTGTTCTAGACAGCGTGTTGCAGTGCAGTGCTGCAAAGATCTGGCAGAGTTCTCCCAGAGAGACCCAGTCAGCCCTGGGCAAAGATAATCACAGCCATGCTGACAGAGAATGTCATAATTATCTCAACTAACCGCACCCAAAAGTAATGCCCTCTGGCATATATTTCACCATCATTTTAGAGAGGAGGAAACTGAGTTTGTGAGAGAGGCTAAGTTACTAAGGCCACAAAGCAAGTGTGTGGCAGACCTCTTGGTTCCAAGGAAAGCAATTCGAGTCCATCAAAATCCATCCACTTCTAGGGCCTCCCTGGTGGTGCAAGGGGCTAAGCACAGCACTGTGAAGCTATCCACAGCCTCTGCAGCATGAGTTCGATCCCCCAGCCAGGGAGCTGACTCACATGGTGCAGTAGACCTCTCCTGTCTGGCCCACTGCTCGCTTCAGCAGTGCATTTCAATCAGTCTGCCTGTTCTGCTCCCCGCTCTGTCTCTGGTGAATCCTCTCACTCCCCACACCTCTGGCCTGTACCCCAGTTCTTGCATGCATAAATCTTAAAAAAAAAAATCCATCCACTTGTACTGATGTAGGTAGGAGCATAGACACACATCCCACCCACAAAGCAAAACATGTAGGGAAGTGTTTCCAAGACTAACACAAATCCACCGCTGATGTTTTGAATACAACAGAGAAATCGCATCCTCTATGTGGTCTCTGTCTCCAGAAAGAGTTACTGCTTCTTCCTTTCTATTTAGTTAGTTAACCTATTTTATTTCAGTTTTTTGTTTACTGTCTTCTTCCAATTTAAAGACACATTTATAGTCAAAAATAAGCTTGGGTATGGGGAGAACTTGACATAGCATTATAAAGCCTCATTAAACTAGACTCCTTTAACTATTATTATAGAATCAAAGATCAAAATTTTAAAAGTATAGAATTAAATGTATGGATTATATCCTTGTTCTCAGGAATCCCCTCTCTCCCTCCCTCTCCCTCAGGAGAGTTCAGTAGCTTGTCAGAGACAAACTAGTAAATACAGGATTCAGACTTACTGCTAATCAGAAGAGTGGGCTGAAGTTGAGCTTTATGCTAAGAAGGTAATGTTTGCTAAGCAATTTAATAGGGTAAACACACTTGCCATGGAATGTTTAAGCTACTTAAGAGAATAAATTGCTTTCAAGCATCTATTCACATGCAAATAGTTTATATACTAATTATAAGTCATTCTTATCTTTTCATTGAAGTCTGCTCTCTGAAGACCTCTATTAGGTTCAATGTTCTTAAGCCTCTATTCCCGAATATATAGAACAGCATCTCTGTCTTAGGAAACAAAACTATTTTGTTACAGATTTTTAATTGATTCAGACAAGTATCTGGCCCTACTTCCCCCAAACTCAAAGTATGTTTCACGAAGAAACGTATATTGACTATATCATACACGCCAGACACTGTGTCAGGAACTGGTTACCCAAGGCGGGTAAGATATGATTCTTCTTTAGAAAAGGCCCTTGAAAGTTCAGTTCTGTTCTTTCCTTTCAAGAGATCTCACATTTTTCATTCATGAATGTTTAAGATCATATGTATAGCACTGGGTGGTAGAGAAGATTAAAGAATCAGCAGATGATATCTAATGTCCTCTGAATTACAGGATTCCAGGCTAATCTGCACTTTGTTGGCCAAATAGGGTCATAAACTGCCATGTAAAGGTTATTATCACACATTAAGAAACTGAATTGTAATTTCCATGATTGGTATTGCAATTCAATTGAAGTATCAAGTAGCTTTTAAAGGAAAAGGAAGGACCTGATTTTGAAGGACAGCAGTGTCTCTTCTGATCGTTATCTTTGAGGACCAAAGGGATCTTATGAGAGTTTTCCAGTTAACTGAATCCAGAGCCTTTTAAATATCAAAATTAGTTTTACAATTTTACAAAATCCATTCTGAATCAAAATCTTTTCTGATGAATAAATCACACCCACATGGATTGTTGATCAGTATCAACTCTTCATTATTCAATCCAAGAGCCTGGGCTTCAAGCCTTAATCCTTTCTTACTCTCAAACTATCACAGGTCTTTTTATATATACATGCATACATACATACATGCACATATATATGAATCTATATATTGTTCACTGCAGTGTCCAGTCCTTAGGAGAGCACCTAGCACTTATAAGCACTTATTAAAAACCTGTATAATAATCACTCTACAAATTGAGGCGTATCATCACTAAACCTTAGTTGAGGCACTACCAGCATCCCAAGATATGCATAACAGAGTCTCCGAGTACAAAGGAAGCATGTAGAGTTGGCAAAGAGTAGTGCTCTGCCCATTGTTGATCTGTTTCCACATGTGGTGGTTGATTGGAGCCTTTTTTACCTACAAGGAGTACTTTGCTGGTTTCAGCTTCTGGGCAGGGCCTCAGGGGCTGTACAATTGGGGAAGTCATCAGTTCTTCCCCTGTAGAAGGTGTGAATTTATAATCTCTCAGAAATAAGAACTAAATGACTTCACAGTGCCACTTTGAATCCATGTCTGCCTTTTATGGATTTTCTATTTCTCTATCACTAATGACCTAGTCCCCATCATTTTTGCTCTTACCTAGCCCACATTCTCATACTGTATTCTGGTTTGCTGTTCAGAATACTTTGGAGGGTCAGAAAATGTTAGAATTTTGCCTCAAATAATATTAATTAGGTTCAGAGAAAAGGTGTGAGTGGCACTCCCTCAGACTGAAGCGGTGGCTCATTACGGCAGGGTCAGTGCGATGCCAGGACCCCGCAAACACTTCACATTCACCATCAGATACTTAATGCATGTTGACTGCTCAGTGCTTTCTGCCTCCCATTTCCAAGCCATTTTTATGTATCTGTGATTGCCAGATATTTAGCTCATGAATAAAGGAAGTGTCTCTGCGTCTTTTTGTTTCATTTTGGATGCAATAGTAAACTTTCTCACTTTTCTCAGAATTCTGTAAGACTTTTAAAAGTAATTTCTCAAAGATCAGGGAGTCTACTAATTTTGAGTCTTCTGTTTATCATGCAATATACAAAATATCAAATGTGTTGACTAATTAAAATTCAACATAATGTGCGAAAAGTGAATTGACTTTATACTATTCTATCTCAGGATCTCAGAAATGACCTCATACAGGAGCGTGTTTTCTTGTGTGTCAGGTTGTGTTGTGTTGAACTTAAGTTATTCTTGCCCAAGTTCACAGAGGCAACTATTACTCATTTCCCATACAACTTCAGTGACAACCACTTACAGCCTGAAATATAAAGAGGATCTCAAGGGTCTGATTACCTTCTCCAGAGATAAGCGGTAACCTAGCATCCTCTTTGATTTCTGGTATTCAGGTTTATTTTCTTGTACTCATCATTTGTGACTTGCACTCTACTTCAGTAAACTTGCTATTTCTCTAGGAACTATGGGACTACTGTACCTTAAGCTGTGCTCTCTGACCCATAGCCTTGATCCAACCAACAGGAAATGCTCTTAAATTTATATAATTGCACATTAATAATTAATAATAATAAATTGCTGAACCATATCTATCTTCCTGGAATTGTTTTAAGAGCTTCCCATGCATCATTGCCTTTAATCTTCATGATACCCTGTGAAATGTATTCTTAGCTGCTAAAACAGCTAATAATTCCCATTAGCCAGTGATGAAATTGATGAGAAATCTATGTAAACATGCATATGTGGGTATAAGTATGCATGAAAAGCAAAGGGTTTATTTAGATCACAGGAAAAATTTGTTTGTACTTACAAGAGGAAAATAGCCATTCAAGAAAAATGTTTTTAAAAGAAAAATCTAAATAATAGCCTAGTACCTATTAACCAATTATTATAAACTTTGTATATCTCAATATATGACTTTTAAATTTAATCTTTTGTTACTGTCTCATCACTTTTCATGATGTCTCCCTGATATCATCTCCTTCATCTTTTTTTTTTTGACTGTTCTTTGTCTTATAAATATGATTCCTTTTCCTATCTCCTCCTGCTGCTGGCCCTCTGAGTGATAGATTTTCCCACCTGCCTCTCAGTTCCGATGTGCCTTAACCATTTCTTCTTCCAGAAAGATCAACAGCCTTGCATCCTCTTTCTCCTTTCTCTCTTCTGAATAGCTCTCAGGAGTACCCTGCCTGTTTTTAATTTACACCTTAGTGATTCTCCTTGTGTTGGCTACAGATCAAAGACAGCAGAACAGTTGGGATGCTTGTTAAAATTCAGATTCCTGGTTTCCATTCTCAAGAAATGATGATTTTGTGGGTCTGACCTTGCATTTGTATAATAGTGTCTTGTGATAGTAATATGTGCTAAAATTTGAAAATCATTTTTCTAGAGAAAATATTGTCTTATCAGTTGATTTTTAAAAAGACTGTTACTTGGACATTTTAAAAATATCAAGCAAAATAAGAATTTGATGTTTCTTCATAGGTAGTAAGACAAAATGCTGGAAATTTCTCTCTATAATTCTGGAAACTTCTCTCTATTTTATACTATAAATTTCTCCTTTTATGGCCTAGAGTCCGTCTAGGACAGTCAGTCCTATTTGTGAAAGTTTCTGTGAACTATCTTTGTAAGCATCTAATAAATACCAATCTGTGCAGTGTTTTTGATTATTGCCTTGGTACCTGCTACACCAACATTTACTAGGTCCCATAGGCCTTGAAGAGGTAAATCTCCTATTCAAAATTGTGCCAAGTATGTATGTATATATGCCTATACAGATATGTGTGTATAAGTACTTTATAGGTATGCATGTGTATGGCTGTCACTTTCTATCATCATTGTATGTATATTGATATAGTCCTCTGTGATATTATGTGTGTATATTGGTATATCAGCAAATACAGTAGACATAGAAGTCCAAATCTTACTTCTGTATCTTTTAATTTTAACATCCATAATATCCTCTTATCATGATATCTCTGTTGCCAGCAAAGTAGTTTGCAAAATTGAGAAAGTAGATGAGAATGGAAGAAATATAGATTTTATATGGTTACATTTCATTTATCTAATTGTTGAAAAGCTCCATTAAGAACTTACACACCAAAGCCTTCTAGTTCTGTTCAAATATAAGTTCTTTGATATGTTTTCCACGTGAGCCTAAATTTAGCCTCAGAATCATGCTTAACACAGTGTCTAATGGGGTAAATATCAGACGATCAAATATACCATAGGTGATATATAGGTATTTTTGAGAGGAAAAAAAGTGCTATATATTTTTTAAGATTATTTATGCATACAAGCACTGGGGTACAGACCAGAGGTGTTGGGGGTGGGTGTGAGAGGATTCACCAGAGACAGAGTGGGGAACAGAATAGGCAGACTGACTGAAATACACTGCTAAGGGAAGCAGCAGGCAATACAGGAGAGGTCTGCTGTGCCATGTGGGGAGCCCCCTGATGGAGGATCAAACTCGTGCTGCAGTGGCTGCAGATTGCTTCATAGGTTGCTTCTTAACCCCTTGCGCCAACAGGGAGGCCCTATTTTCTTCTTTTCCTAACTCTTGGTTCTTCGCACAGTGTCTAACACATTGAGTTTCAGTAAATAAGTGAATATAATTTTTTTAATTGGGAATGATTTTGTGAATTTTAGTTTGATTTGCTCTTTAGTTGTATGTTACCCATTCCTCCTACATAGCTTTTGGGGCCTTCCTAGACATAAATGTTCCATCTTGAATATGTCAAGGCTACTATTTATTGTAGTCAAATCTTCTAAGAGGATCACTACCACTTCCTTTCTCCTGAATTTAAGGAAAATTTCTCAAGGGCAAGGGTAAGATGATAGCTCCCATCTACTAAAAAGGCATGATTTGTTTGTTTACCCTGTATATTAATCCTGGCAGAAACTTTGTGAAATAAAATTTATTTCCCCCATTTTAAATATGTGGGACAGAACAGAGAAAGATTAACTTCTCAAGGTCACATAGCTCTGGAAGTGGGGAGCATGAGTGTCTGCCTTCATCTAGAGTTCTACACTGCCTCTGTGCCTGCTTCCCATCCCATCCTTGCCTGCTCCCCTGGGATTTCTTAGCTCCATACACATAACAGGGCTCAATAAAATTATCTGCAGTTATGTGTAGTCCAGTAGACTAGCGCAGACCAATTCTTGTTCACTGGGTAATTTTAGACATCATTTGGTCCACTGCTATTTCAGAATAGAATGGTAGGTAAGATTGTAAACATACAAAGTCCTAGCTTGCATCCTTGAATCATCATTTGTGAGACTGTGTACATTTACTTAACTTCTCTGTGCCTCAATTTTCTTATCTATAAAATGGAATGCTTTTATATGGATTAAGTACATTGATGTGTGTGAACTGATGAAAAGAATGCTGACAGAGTGACATCAGCTAAGTGCCTTCTAGGATTATTATTATTATCATTTTTGGGTAGAAGGAAATCTATTGTCCAGTGATTTCCATATGTCAGTAATTATTTATGATGCAACAATTTCAAGTTAGATTTATGTTAGGTGTATAAGAAGGCTATGGTGCTTGAACCTTTGCACCTGATGGTCTGTCAGAAAAGCTGGGCAATTAGATAAAAACAATAACTCATGAAGAGTCTTATGTTAAGTTGGGGCATTGGATTGAGTCTCAGATTGACTATTCTATGTGGGCATATACATAGAAGCAGGTCCAAGGTTGAGAACGGCCTCAAATGCTGACAACTCCGGCAAGATTTTAGATAAGGGCAGGGCATGGTCTTAATGGCTTCTGAGACACTTAAAGCTGGCAATAAAGTAAATGAGGGATTCAGAGAGAGAGAAGGGGGTCAAGAAAACCATCAGTACGTGGTTACACTGCTGCAAATGTAAGGTTGTAATGTCCCTATCTAGAAATATGATGGAGGGGAGGAACAGAGATGTACAGGGGATACTGCAAAGGAAGAAGCTAAAGAATTTAGAAACTATCGATAAAATATAAGGGATTTCTCAAAGACTTGAACTGGTTGATTGCAGAGATGGATCCAGAATGCAGGTCATCTGACATGGGTTCCTCATAGTGAGAAGATAGCCATGAAGGATTTCCCAGTATTGTATGATTCTCAAGATGTAGTTTCAGTACCATCAGGGACCATATCAGAAATGCAAATTCTTGTGTTCTGCTCCTATAAATCAGAGTTGCTAGGAGCCCAGCAATCTGTGCTTTAACCTGTCATTAGGTGATTGATGTCCAAATGTTTGAGAACCTCCATATCAATTTGTTCACTCGTATGGCAACTATTTATGAGTACATATTATACCCCAGGAGTTTTCCCATTGCTCTCAAGGAACTTGCAGTCTGGTAGAAGACCACAAATAAAAAGCTATTTGATTCAAATAATCAAAAAATTACAGAAGCAACAAGTACAAGGGCACATTTAAGAGGAGGACTTGAATAACTAGGAAAAGTTCCAGGAAAAGTGGTGCTTAAGATGGAAGTTTGCAGTAAGAGCAAGAGTTTCTCCATGAAAGCACACAGTTGTGAAGTGTAGTTAGTGGACTTTAGTACCTGGAGTACAATAAAGACAGGCAACTGGAGTCTTGACCATGTTGGCTTCTTAACCTTCATTCCCTGTGAAATAGAAAAACTATTGAAGGATTTTGAGGAGAGGAGCAGCTTGATACAATATGCACTTTTAAAATATCACTTTGGCTCTACTTGTATAGATTATTCTTAATACCATGTAATCTATAGGGGTATAAATTCAGCTGTTCTTAACAGGACCCTCGAAACCCAGAGAAGTCTCTAGTTGTCTGACCTTCTGTCTTCTAGATGGGGAACTCAGACCTAGACCTGATACTTCCCTTCAAATCTGTGTGCTTTCTGACCCTAAAATTCTCTGGGCTCGTTCAAAAGTAGTTATTAAGTTTGAGTTTTAAACTGGCCTCCAACCATGAAACCACCAAGAGTTTCAATTTAATTTCCCTTTCATGCCCATTCACACCTTGACTCCTTTTGAGAAAAACCAACTATTGATACTGATAATAAGCTCATTTTATGCTTTAGAAGGAAAAAAAAAAATGCTCAGCTGAATTCACCATTAAATACACTCCTCTCATGATGGAGTCTACATTTAAGTCAGGCTCCTATTAGCTGAAAAAAGAGTGTCCACTGAGGTATGAAATGTTTATTGTAGCTAGTTCCTGCAAGCGCTGCCAAAAGAGAGAGAGTATTTTCAATGGCTAAAAGCCGCAATGCACAAGACATGAATTATGTATGTCTGTCTCTTTAAAACAAATCAGCATAAATTATCCCACAGGGCAGACTGCAAGAATTTGGGGGACCCTGAAAGAAATATTTTGTTTTGGACTTCTCAGCATAGGAAACTTTGGGATGTGAAATAAGTGCCTGAATGAGTTTCCAAATCACAACCTTCGATGTTTGGGAGTGAGGCTAGGACAGGAAGGAGCGATGACCTGCATTTCTGAGCATCATCTGTCAAGGTACCGGTAATCAACATGTGATTATTATTCTCATCAGCCCAAAGCATGAAAGTAATTGAGTGAAAAAAATCCTCACATTATGTGAAATGATTACTGCCTTTGAGCCATAATAAACAATGATCCTGCCCTGGTGCTGTGCAGCAAAACAAATGAGGGCTGCTTGCTGCTGGTGCCATGCCAGAATCATTACCAGATTCTATAGCCATCATCGCTTCCCCTCCAGTAAGGGCTTGATTTAATTATCAGAGCTGGGGAAATACTGCTCAAATCCTCCTCTTTGGATCCACATTGGGGAAGTTGGCTTCTTGGCACAAGCCTCCTCCTGCACTCAGGATCATAGTCACCACTTGATTCCCCCAAATAATGCCATTGTCCATTAAGGGACAGTGATTGTGGACCACACTTGTTGCTTAAAAATGTTAGTTGTCAACCAGAATCCAGGCAGGCAAGAGGCTCTAGGCAAGAAAGAGGTGGCAGGAGACATAATAATCAGGAAGGAATTGCCAAGGGAGATTCTGGCCTTCCCAGAAAACTGTGCTGGAGATTAATGAGGGATCTGAATGGACTCTTTGCTCATTTCATTCATATCTAGGGGTAGATATGATATGAATGTATCTCCACCAACTCGGCTGGGATCAGCCAGTGAATGTCCTTCCAGGATGACTGTGATTGACATACTGATGTTTAGATTTCCCTCACCCAGGCCCACAATGCAGGGTCAGCTGTTAGCCCATAGAATACATTTGTGTAAATTACATACATGACATCTCTTCTTGTCTTGTAGGCAGAGTGCCCTTGTGTAGAACACAATCTTCACAAATGTAGGCAGCAGCCCTGAAAACACATACTTGTTTAAAATCATGGAGTTTTATTCTAAGATATCACCAGAAACACATAATTATAAAAAGAAGGTGTTGCTTCTGGTTTCAGTTCCTACTTTTAAAGAACTTGGATGTGACTGTTCCTGTTTTTACAAGTAACAAAATTTAGATAAACTGAAAATAAATGACTTTTCTTAGACCCATCAGAAAATTGAGGATGCAAGGCAAACTGCTGTCAAGAAATTTGAAGCGACAAGGTGTCTCAGTCAGTTCAGACTGCTATAACAAAATTCCTTAGACTAGGTGGTTTAAACAATGTACTGTTAATTCTCACATTTATAGAGACTAGAATATGTAAGACCAGGATGCTGGCGGATTTGATAAACTACTTCTTGGTTTGCAGATGGCTGCCATCTTGCTATATCCTCAGATGGTGTAGAAAGAAAACTCTAGTCACTAACTCTTCTTATAAGGATATTAATACCAGCAAAGGAACTTACCAGGCCTCCCTGTTGGGCTAAGAGTTAAGTCTCAGTGCTATCACCTCAATGGCCTGAGTTTAATCCCCAGCCAGGGAGTAAACCTACATATGGCAGAGCAGACCTCTCCTGTCTCCCTTGCTGCTCCCCTCAGCATTGTATTTCAGTCAGTCTGCCTGTTCTTCTCTCTACTCTGTCTCTGGTGAATTATCTCTCTACTCTGTCTCTGGTAAATTATCCCCCCAACCCCTGCACCTCTGGCCTACACCCCAGTTCCTCCGTTAAAAATATTTTTAAAAAGGATCTTTACCTTTATGACCACATCTACACCTAAATACCTCCCAAAGTCCTCTGTCCTGTACTATCACACTGAGAGTTAGAATTTTAATATGAATTTTAGGGGAACACAAACATTCAACCCATAACACAAGTGCATCAAAAGAATCATAGCTGAGATTTAATCTCCTGGACAGAAACTTGTGGAGTTTGTGGTAAAAACAAAAAAATAAAATTACTTAGTAACTTCAGGGATAATAATGATTACTGGAAAGTGAGTATGGAGAACCTCCAGGATTGTTGTCATAGAGGGACCTCCATAGTTTTTTAGGTTGTACCTCCACAAGCCTTCACAGCAAATGGACAAAATAATCTCTTCTTAACCCTGGCAGAGGAGAGAAAGAGTAGCCACTGTGAAACATGCTGAAACTATTCCACAAAATGTCTACTATCCCCCCCAAAAAAAAAGACTTTACCAGAAACTTATGCCATCAAATGAAAAGACATTTCTCTGACTTTAACATTCTCTAACTCTGTTGTTTCACCTGAGGGGTAGAGAAACTAAGAAATATATGTGCAATCAAAGCCAAATAAACACAGGCCTCCTAAAAGACCAAAATTTATTGATAACATTATAGGACATTTACCTTCCCCACAACTTACTTCCACACTAACAGGGTTCCAGTATAATTATAGTGAATCACAGCTAAAAGAACTGCAAGGCATAGATTGTATTTAAGGAGGAAGCAAAAAGAGGATCCCAGGGCCTCCCTGGTGGCACAAGTGGTTAAACACAGCACTGTGAAGCTACCTGCAACCTCTGCAGCATGAGTTAGTTTCCTGGCCAGAGAGATGGCCCACATGGCACAGTAGACCTCTATTGTCTTGCCCACTGCTCCCCTCAGCAGTGTATTTTAGTACATATGCCTGTTCTGCTCCCCACTCACCCCACCCCATGGAACTCTGGCATGTACCCTCATTCTTGTATGCATAAATAAATCTTTTATAAAAAACAACAAGATACCAGAGGCATCTGGTAACTATAGATACAGTAAGCATAAACAACACAATCCAACTTCTAGCCAGATTAAAATTAAATTTACCAGTAAAAGTTCATTTACTTTAGTTCCTATTACCTGATAAATCATACCCAGTTTTCAACAAGACATTACAAGGCATGCTAAAACAATCTGAAGAAACAAGCAAGCATCAGAATCAGACTGATATGATATGGATTTGGGGATCAGGTAATTTTAAATAACTATAATTTTCATGTTAAAAACTGCAATGGAAAATGTAGAAAACATGCAAAGCCAAGTAATGTCAGAAAATGGAAATTCTGAGAAAGAATCAAAAGGAAATGTGTAAATTAAAAAACAAAAATGAAGAATGCACATGATGGACTTATTTGTGGAATAGACATAGCCAAGGAATGTATCAATGAAATTCAGGCCTGAAGATAGGTCAACAGAAACTTTCTAGGGTGAAAAAGCAAAGAGGAAAAAAGAAAAATCAGAACAGAATGTTAAAGAACTGTAAGTCAGTTTCAAAAAGTATAGCCTGAGATACTGAAGGAGAAAACAAAACAAGAAATATTACAAGTAATAATAACCAAGATTTTCCAAAATTAGTAATAGACATCAAACCACAGATCCAGGAAGTTTAGAGAACACCAAGCAAAAATAAATACCAACTAATCTACACATATGTATAACATATTAAAACTGCATAAAACAGAACAAAATGAAAATCTTGAATCAGAGGGTAGATGTTGGGGAAACAACTTAGAAAGGCACAGGAGTAAGAACTACATCAAACTTCTTATCAGAAATTATGCAAACAAGAAGAGTAAGATGTTGGGGAGAGAACCTGCAAACCTAGAGTATCTAGTGAAATTATCCTTTAAAATTTATTAATTTATTTTTCACCTCCCCCCCCCACCCCAATAATCTGAGGGAGTTAGTTGCTGGTAGATCTGCCCTTCAAGAAATGTTAAAATAGGGCCTCCCCTGATGGCACAGGTGGTTGAGCACAGCACTGTGAAGCTGACCACAGCCTCTGCAGCACCAGTTCAATCCCGGCCGGCCAGCCGGTGACCATCCCACAGGGCGCGGCAGACCTCTCCTGTCACGCCCGCTGCTCCCCTCAGCAGTGTATTTCATCAGTCTGCCTGTTCTGTTCCCTACTTTGTCTCTGGTGAATCCTCTCACCCTCCCATGCATCTGGCCTGTACCTTGGTTCTTGAATAAATAAATAAATAATCTAAAAAATTTTTTTAAAAAAATGTTAAAATAAATTCCCTTGGGAGAAGGAAAATGATAGGTCACAATCTTGGAACTACATCAGGAAAGGAAGAACCTCAGAGAAGAATAAATGAAGACAAAATATTTATTCTTTTAATTAAAAGAAAATTGGGGTGATAATAATATATTGGGTTATATAACAGATGGATAAATTGAATGATAGCAATTCCATAAAGAACAAAAGGGAGGAGTTGGGGATACTTTTATAAAATACCAGTACTCCAAGTTAAGTAATATAGCATAATTTTAAAGTGGATTTAGATTAGTTTAAAATGTATATTGTAAACTTTAATTTTTCATAAAGGCTTTTAAAAAGAAATATATTTAATATTGTAAGAAAAGAGAAAATGTGAATTCATATAAAATGTTGGAATCAGCATGACTGAGAAAGGGTTTGGTAGTGGTTGACAGTTGGTTGATTACTCTGTGAATGCCTGCTCTATATTTCCTCAGTTTTGCTGTATCCTTTATGGACATAAAAGTCTTCCACATGTTAAAAAAAATCAAATCAAAGAAAACAGATAAAGCATCAAGAGCAAAAACAGCTAATAAAAAACAGTTTTAATTGTGGTAGTTATTAATCCAACTACATAAATTATTTTAAATGTAGCTAAACAAATTATAGAACAGAGATTGGCAAAGTGGATTTTAAAAAATAAATACAACAACTCTGTTTTCTACAAGAACCCCACTTTGAACTTAAGGACTCAGATTTAAAATATGTATGGGAGATGTACTGTACTGGCATCAATCAAAAGAAAACTGAAGTACTTATGTAATTTTAGACCAAGTGAACATCAGGCAAGGAAAATTATCAAGGATAAGGAGACCCATTGCATATGAATCAGTTCTCCATCAATACATAATACTACAATAAACATACACCATAAATACAGAAACAGTAGTACATAGTAAGCCAAAATGAATATACACCTAACCATAGAGCATCAAAATATAATATATGAGGCAAAATCTGATAGAACTATTAGAAAAGACAAACCTGCCATGCCATGGAAACTTGATCAGTCTCTTTCAGTAACTAATAGATCAAGTGAAGTATAAGAAAGGATATAGTTCACCTAAGCAACACTACTGATCAATGTGATCTAATTGACAGAATTATCTATCCAACAAGAGTAGAATACATTTTTTCTGAAACTCACATGCAATACCAAGAAACACTGCATTCTGAGCCATAATACATGTTAATTAAAATAAAACGCAGTAGGTTGTCTTGTTATAATAAAAGTGGAAGCCAGTAACAGAAAGATAGTTGGAAATTCTCAAAATTGGGAAATTAAACAATAAAATGCTAAATAACACAGGTCAAAGAAGAATGCTTAAGATTAAAACTATTTTAGAAATAAAAATGCAGCTTTTCAAAATTTTTGAATAATGTGAAACCAGTGCTAGAAGTGCAACTTACTGCATGAAATGCATTAGAAAATGTCTAAAATCAATCATCTAAGCTTCCAACATAAGCAACTACATCATAAACACCTTAAGTCTAAAGCAACAAAAGAAAAGAAATAAAATCAAAATTAGAACAAAAATCAATGAAATTGGAAAACAAAAAGACAATATCAAAAGCACATTATATATATATATATATATATATATATTACATCATTGTTCATTTTTAAACAATATTTGCTTCCCCCCACCCCCTCAGGTGTAGTCCCCATAGAGTTTCCTTCCCCAATACACCCGTGCACCATCACCTCAGTCCCCTGTGCTCCTCCCTCCCTCCCTCTGATCCCTCTCCCTCCTCCTCCCCTGCAGGATGTCTCTGGTTTATAATTGTCTGTTTTGCTTTGTTGTATTTTGTACTATTGTTATTTTTTACACTGAAGTCTTATTTGGTTCCCCTGTTTTCCTGCTATGAGGGAAATCATCCGATATTTTTCTTTTTCCTTCTGGTACAGCAGAGCTTTTAATGATTGTTGATCTATTGCTAAATAATGGGGGGGGAAATTTTCCAAAGTCCCATATATTTTAATGTGGTGGTTCTCAAAAAAGTAAATCCTGCCTCTGATTAGAAATGTCTGTCAGATACAGATCACATTCTCCTTTATATTCCCTGCTAACACATCAAATAATTAAATGCAACTAGGAAGTGCAAGTCATTGGTAATTACATTAAGATCAAATGCTACTTCACCAAGGAGTCCTTCTTTGAACTTCAGAATAGAAACATTCTCTTAATATATTCTGATACATCTTTTGGGGGGACCCTTTTAATTTCCCTACAAGATGGTTAGCATAATTTCCAATAAAATGTTAGTCTGATGATTTGATCTCTTTTTGTCAAGTCAGAGTCCAAGTCTCTTTCACTCACGATTGAATCCCAAGCATTTAGCACAGTTCATACTGTGGGGCTGTATTCAATACATATTTGTTAAATGAACATATCAGTGAATGAATGCCCAAGAGCTCAGTATTTCTTTGCATCTCATCTCCATTATGCCAGAAGCATATGGTAAGCAGAGATCACTTGATCGGTCCACACTTCTTACATGCATTATATGTGCACAGCCAACAGGTTAATGCACGTAACAAAATCCTTGATTGTTAGAACCACCATCATAGAATTATCTCACGCAGACTCTTTGAAGCCATCACTTGAGTGATGACTCCTCTTAAAGTAAAGAAGGGGACAAACATAACTCCAGTTTTTTGATTACTGTTACTCTCAAAATCTGTATTCTGACTTACTCCATTTATCAAAATCAGAACTATGCTGTTTGGTATCCCTGCCCTTACATGGAAGACATTTGATTCTTGCTAAGACCTGTTATCTTCAAATGAAGATGACTTCCAAAAATGCCAATATCACAATATCACAAGTAATTGTTATTGATAAAAATTCTCCAGATAATCTTAAATATCTAAATTTTAGAGAGGAAGGTAAGAGAAACGGCCCACACTTGTTACATGCATTATATGTGCACAGCCAACAGGTTAATACACGTAACAAAATCCTTGATTATTAGAACCACCGCCACAGAATTATCTCGCGCAGACTCTTTGAAGCCAGACCCTCGCCATACGTATTGTTACCATGTGATCCAATTTCTAGGAACTCTAAAGAAATAAAAACTTAGATTCACATTAAAAAACTAGCATGAGTGTTTGTAGCAGCATTATTCATAATCATCAGGAACTTATAAAATGAAACACTATCATAAACTAAATGTTATGTTCTTATTTTCTATTTCTTTTCTATCTCAGAATAAAACTATTAGTTAGTGTATCAGTTGGAAGCTTCTTATCATTTCTCATACTCTCGGCTCACTAATAGTAGGATGGTTAAGAGTGTCATTAAATTGATCTAATTCATGGCACTTGAGTGCAGTTATATAATTTCTGCTATTCTTCTGTGCTCTACCGTAGGTGCCTGCACATGTATGAAGGACCTAATGGATCAGTGGCAGGAATTATCCAATACTAAGAAGCACTTGCTTCAAGAGACTATTATGCAATTATAATTAAAAACCATTAGTCATTAGAATTTTTGTCACTTTTTTTCACATTGGCAAATGCCCTTTATTTTCTTCTAGCTCAGTAGGCTAATTCTAAAGAATAATTTAATTTTCCAGATGCTTAAGAACACCAACTGTGTTCATGTGTTTCTAAGAATGAGCTAATAAAGACTGTAGATTAACTTGTTATAATTGCTGGATGTTAACCACATTCTCCACAGTGGCAGTAAAAAGGCTGTCCATGCTAGAAATGATTACTAACATGTAGTCTTGCAAGATGAAAAAACAATTTCACTGTAGAAATATTGTAGCAGGCTACCAGGATAAGTATCTCTTCACCTTAGCAGTGTAGCTAGTTTCAGTTCTCTCTGTGATTCAAAAGAAAATAAAAGCAATGAATTCCCCATTATTTTCCTAGAAATATCTTTCATCTAACAATCAGAAGACTGGAACTCTCTTGTCTCCCAATTTCCAATGCAACAAGGATGAAAGTAATAAATGATACTGAACTTAGTGATTTCTGACTCCAAGTAAAAATCTGGTTACAGAAATAGCAGGATCATAGATTCCTTCTTTGTGGGAAGCCATTATTTCCTACTAGCATGCGAGGACTCCACCATAAAGCAAGGCAGAGGCTTCATCATGGAATGCCAATGTTAAGAAACTAATGGTAGACATGTCAGCCTCTGCTCACCTTCTATCCATCGTTTCTTCATTCGTCTGGATAGGTGTGTTTGATTGTTGTTCAAAATGCTGATAAGAGGGCCATATGTTTGCAGGTGTCTGGGTGATAGTTGATTGATTGGTTGTTTGATTCTGAATGATGAGGTTAAAGGAAGAGTTACCACAGTAGTTTACCAACAGTGAAGCTTCCTTGAGTAGAACAGACGAGCAGATTAGCTTTACCCCTGTGCTTCTTTCTCATACCTTTCTTCCTATATTTTCTGATCATGGGGAATGTGGCTCAGGCTCTAGGCAGGAGGAGAGGGAGTAAAAAAAAATGAGTTAGAATAAGGAGGGTAAGGACTAGAAAGCAGAAATAGGAAAAACCCTATGTCCCGTGTCTTATCTGTCATCATCCTATATTGTGATTGTGACTGGAGACCCAATGCCCCAAAAGGACCGCTGAAGTATCCTGTGCTACAGTTGCCACATCTTACAGGTTTTTGTTTTGTTTTGTTCATTTTTGAAGATTTATTTATTTATGCATCAAGAGCTGGGATGTAGGCCAGAAGGGTGGGGGAGGGGGTTGAGAGGATTCACCAGAGACAGAGTGGGGAGCAGACAGGCAAACTGAGTAAAATACACTGCTGAGGGGAGCAGTGGGTGAGACAGGAGAGTTCTGCTAAGCCATGTGGCTAGCTCCCTGACCGGGGATCAAACTTGTGCTGCAGTGGCTGTGGATAACTTTGTGGTGCTGAGAGTTAACACCTTGTGCCACAAGGGAGGCCCCAGTTTTAAAATATAAAGTAGTTCTCACTGTGCTAACAACAGTAATATCAATATTATCAGAAAAACAAATTCTCAGGCAGCTCCCACCACATACCTACCCAATTATAACTAGGGGGAGCCCAGAAATCTGTATGTTAACAAGCCCTACCAGGGATTCTAATGTTTTCCAAGGCCCAAGAATCTCAGGAAAAACAACAGAAATTTAGAGAAAAATGTTTTTGATTTAATGGGCAATTTTAGATGGAAAATTTTTGATGGAGATTTCATTAATGTCAAGAAAGTAAGTTCCTTGAGGATATTCCTGGGTGGAAGTGGAAGTAGGAATCCACTTAAGCTAAAGTAAATCTGGACTAGTTGTTAAAGAATGACTTGTAGGATAAAGTGACTTAGACGAGCAACATAGAGAAGTTGGCAAGAGAGGAGCTGGGGGGCAATAAGGAGAGGCTGTTGCCTTGGAGGGTTTGTTGTGTGAACATGAGATCAGGCATGAATCAGTCACGTGGCATTGCATGATCAATATCACTATCCCTCGCTGTCCTTGAGTGAACCTTAATAAAGGCAGTATGGAAGGTTAGACACTGAACGACCCTGACTTTGACTAACATTTGCTCCTTTTATTTCCCCTTTGGGTGGTAAATGATGAGAAACCTATACCCTTCTGGTTCTACCAAAAAGCAAGCTAAGGTAACTTTTTTAAAAACTCCATCTTCTCAGAGTAGGGAGGGTGTGCACATGAGACAAGCTCCTTTCCATCTTGGCACCCTCCTCATGAATGAATTCACAGACACATAAACACACACATGCGTGTCAAGTGACCCTTTTCTTCACACTTTCCCTCCTCATAACCCAAAAGACAAAGAAGGAATTTGTTTTATTCTGCAGTGTGATAAGAGGATTCCAATTCCCTTTAGTGATTCTCTGACTCAGTTGCCATGGGAGATGGAGTTGTATTGACATAGGCTGGTTTAAAAGAAATGATAACCACATTCCACTGGATCTGGAAGAGGAAATACATTTTATAATCATCTGGTCTTAAAAGTGATCCACACCATGTGACTTCTTAGGAAACGTGGGGCTGCCACGTGAGACCTATGTCCCCCTGCACATGCAGGGGAACATGAGCTGCCCATGAGCTGCCTCAGATCTGTGCCCATGCCCTGTGGTGTTTTGATTCTCCTCCACAGGAGGCATCTCCTCATCAGACCACTTCTCTTTATGGGAATAATATCAAATTTGCTTGGTCTGAGTCTTCCTCAAATTTTGCAGCTGTAGGAGTATTTAAGCTCTCCAGTTGAGATGACAATGCACAGACATCAGCAATGTCTGTGGTCACGAAACTTCTAACCAACCCATATGGGAAATTAAGTTCCAGCACTTCTGAAAAAGAATGGAAAGAAATGACCTCTAGAACCTTATCCATTCACCTGAACTTCTACTGTTAAATTATGAGGCATGCACATATGCAAAAAATTTAAGTCAAGATTTGGGAGACTATAGAGGAATTTACATTCTAGAAATGCAACTTCTTCCTGTTCTTGACGTTTTCCAGCTCTCCTTCCATGTTCCATGTCAGGGATTCTTACTCTTTTCCTGTCCTGTGTTCCTGCTGTTTTCCAAATGCAGGACAATTTATACCAGATCTTCTTTTTTTTTTTTTTTTTCTTTCCAAATATTCATGCCTACAGGGCCTCATCTTCTGCTTCCAAGAGACCTATAAAGAAATTTTCCCAAACAGATATACTTCCTACCATCAAAAGAATTCTGGTACCAGCAATTGATTTATTTTGTTCCTGCAGAAAAATCCAGCTTTTGTCCACCCTGATGATCTAAAAATCAGTTCAACCTGGCTCATTACTTTTGATTTTATTCTTTCTTCTCTTGCATTCCCTCTCCACACACACACCACCACAGCTGACTGATTTAATACCCCTGATCTTTACCCAGCTCGTAACAGAAGCATCCATCATACCTGCTTGAGTGGTATAGAACAGGGTGAACATTGTATGTTAAGACTTGGAAGGCATCTTGAACCCATTTATATTGCCTTTAAACCATGTTCTAGGGCTTCCCCGGTGGCGCAGCAGTTGAGCGCTGGGTTGAGAAGCTGCCCGCAGCCTCTGCAGCACCAGTTCGATCCCCGGCTGCTCCCCGGCCTCCAGAGGAGGGTCCCACATGGCGCGCAGACCTCTCCTGCCACGCCTGCTGCTCCCCTCAGCCGTGTACTTCATCAGCCTGCCTGTTCTGCTCCCCACTCTGGCTCTGGTGAATTCTCTCACCCTCCGTGCTTCTGACTGTACCCAGTGCTTGTATAAATAAATAAAAATAAATCTTTAAAGAAAAAAAAAAAACATGTTCTAACAAACACCATGGAAGCAACAGTGTTTCTGATTCCTTGAGAATGTCATAGAGACCAATTTAGAAATGAACTTTCTTGAGTGAGATTTAGACCCTCCACCCCCATTTGAACCAGAATAACCTGGCTTTCTCTACTTCCTACATTGAACTTCCATATATGATTTTATTTGGGAAAAGAGAGATTATAATGCTTGAAAAAACAATCATCTGTTATGATACTGGTGAGGAAACAGACCTGGAAGAGTGAGGTCTCTTTGGGTCTGTCTTGTTGTCTTAATGTACTCTTTTTTTTTTTTAAGATTTATGCATACAAGAATTAGGGTACAGGCCAGAGGTGCAGGGGGTGAGAGGATTCACCAGAGACAGAGTAGGGAACAGAACAGACAGAGTGACTGAAATACACTGCTGAGGGGAGCAGCAAGCGAGACAGGAGATGTCTGCCGTGCTATGTGGGTAGCTCCCTGGCTGGGGATTGAACTCATTCTGCAGTAGCCACAGATAGCTTCACAGGTTGTGTCTTAACCCCTTGTGCCACCAGGGAGGCCGTTTAAACATCTTCACCCCCTCTAAAAGAAACCTGGTACAGTTCCTAGACACCCCCTCCACCTGGGTCATGCCTCAGGCCTTAGCAGCCACAGTCCATTTGCTGCTGCTGTGAACATTTCACAGAAATGGAATCACACAATATGTGGTATTTTGTGTCTGATTTCTTTCACTTGGCATCATGCTTATAAGGTTCCTCCATTTTATAACATGTGTCATTATTTTCATTGCTCAAAATCACCCTTTTTTATAGATGTATCTCATTTTATTCATCAGCTCATGAACACTTGGGTATTTTCCCCTTTGGGGCTATTAAAAATAATGGTATTATTTTATTCACATTTAGATTTTGTATGGTTATATCTGGTCATTTCTCTTGGGTATATACCTAGGAATGGAATTTTTTGGTCACATGGTAAACTTATGTTACCATAGTAACTTTCTGAGGAGCTGCCAAAATGTTTTCCAAAAGGACTGAATTGTTTTGGAGTCCAACCAATGATATATGAGAGTTTCCATGTGAACATATCATTGCCAACACTTTTGCTGTCTTTTTTATTATTCCCATCCTAGTGGATATGAAGTGGAATTTCATTCCCTTTTCTGATGATTAATGATGCTGAGCATCTATTCACATATTTAGTGATTTCTTTTAAATAATATTTATTGAGGCAACATTGGTTTATGATGTTATATAATGAGGTCTTTTTTTAATATCTTTGCCCACTTTTAATTGGGCTATTTTTCTTTTTGTTGAATTTTAGGTGTTCTTTATATCATCCCTTATTAGGTACATGGGATTACAAGTATATTCTCTCATTCCTTGTGTTGATTATTCACTTCTCTGTGGCTTATTTTTAGCCTGAAAGTTTTCATTTTTATGCAGTTCAGTTTTTTTACTTCACTCACACTTTTGGTATTGTGGCTAAAAAGACTTTACCCAAGATCATGATAATTTGCTCCTATTTTCTAAGACTTGTATAGTTTTTGCAATTGATAAGTTCTGTGAGTCATTTTGAATTAACGTGTGTATATTGTGAAGTTGGGTTCAAACTTCATTTGTTTGCAAATAGATTTCCAGTTGACCTATGCCCAATTGTTGGAAAACTTATTTTCCCTTTGAATTGTCTTGAAATCCAACTGAAAACTAATAATTATAAATGTAAGGATTTTCTTTTGGGCTCTCAATTATGTTCCATTATTCTATTTGTCCATCCTAACATTAGTACCATACTGTTTTAACTACTGTTACTTTATATAAGTTTTAAACTTTGGAAGTGTAAGTCTTCTAACTTATTCTTTGTCAAGATTGGTTTGGCTACTTGAGTCCCTAGTTACATATGAATTTTAATATCAGTATTTTCATTTCTGCAAATTAGGCAATTGGGATTTTGCTAGGGATTGCATTATAAATAATTTTGGAGATCACTGCCATTTTAACAATATTCAATATTTTTTTAGGTTGTCTTTAATTTCTTTCAATGTTTAAAGTTTTGCATTTCTTTTATGAAATGCATTCCTAAGTATTATTATTGATGCTATTGTAAATGGAATTGTTTTTATAAGTTCATAACCAGAGTGCTCACTGCTAATGCATATAAATGCAACTGATGGTCGTTATCCTAAAAGCTGGCTAAACTCATTTTTTATTTCTAATAGCTTTTTAGTGGATTCCTTTGGATTTTCTGTATATAGACAAGATAGTTTACAATCTATCTGCCTTTCATTTCTCTTTGTAGTATATTGTCATAGGTAGACTCTACCCATGCCAAAGGTTAACTCCAAATAGTGAGAGTAAAACGATGCTTAAATTTAATATATTCAGTGTGATTTGGGAGGGGTAGGACTTTGCCTTCTTGCTTACATTTGTATAGTATAGTATAATGCATATTATATATTGCATTATATGTATAAGATATATAATTTATAAACACAGACATTTATGGTTACAGGTTGGATAAATATCAGAATCCTGAGAAACATCATAAGGGAATAAGGTAGTTTTTAGTATTTTCTATCAGTTTGCAATTCAAAATAATCTGAGTTGCTCCCAACTCAACTTTTGTGAGTTTTTGTAACTTTTCACATAAAGCCTGCTGACTTTTGCAGCCTCTGCTCAGAGCAGGGTGGGCATGTGTTACAAGCTGAGACTAGTGTCAGACCATGTAATAAAAACCCCTAATGTCCACAAAAATGGTCATTCAGGAAACATGCTCTGAGTATCTGCACTGTTAAGCCTCTGTCACTGCTACAGCCTGAGTGTTTTTATAAGCAGAGAACGAGCCCACCTGTCGAACTTTCTGAACATTAGGCTATTCGTGAGTGGCACCATGAAACAGTGGAAGGAAGATAAATTCAGTAGGCTGAAAACCTTGTCTCGATAATCTTCATTTCTTTTGACATTGACCAAGTCACTTAAGTGACTTGCAGAATAGAAACTGATGTGGTTGTCCATCAAACTGTCAGAAGGTTGTTATGAAAATAAAAAGTGATTATCAGAAGCCATACATGCTCTGCAGTTCTGTTGCAACTCTTTCAGCTGTTAACAAATATTTATTGAGGCAACACTGGTTTATGATGTTACATAATGAGGTCTTTTTTTTTAATATCTTTGCCCACTTTTAATTGGGCTGTTAACAAATATGAGTTAAATGTGACAAATTAACTCTAAAAATTATAGAAATCATTTCCTTTCTATTTTTGCAACATTTTATTCAATTAATAAGGGCATCTCGTGACTGAGAAAGCATGCCCCTGTCTTACTTCCTTTCCTATCTCCCTCTACCAATGTGGTTATTTTCATTTCTTCTATAAAACATTCTCTTAGATCTCAGTTATTATTTAGACTTCATTGTAATGCAGGCTTTGAGGCCCTGTGCAAGTGACTCTATATTTTACTTTTTTAATTAAGGATTTGGGCTAGATGGCCTGCCTCTGAGCTTTTTTTTTTTTTTTCTATCTACCTTAATTCCTATTTATAAGTGTCTATTATTCTAAGCTTCATAAGTGATTTAATTTGAGAAAGGACCTCTTGACTGTAAAAAGAAGTAAAATACAGAGTAGAAGAGTAGGGAAATACAAGCTTGCTATGTTACAATTCACCAATGGTGAGTCTCTTGTCTCTTCACTTCGTATCCCAGCACTTAGTGCCAAGCTATGTTAAGCATTCAACAAATAAATAAGGTGAATGATGAATAAGTGAATGAAATAAGTGAATATGATGAATAAGTGAATGAAATGAATAAGTTCAGTTTACGTGGATTAACTGCTTTCTAAATTCTTTCAATCATAAATATATATTGGGCGTCGATGTTCAATTTTAGTGAAAGATATTTCTGAGACATGAGACCACAGAGGGTAATTGTGATCAATCATTTAAGCATTCCTTGATCTGCTAGTTAGCTCCTGAACTGACTGATTCCTTGAAATTTCCATTGCAGACAGGATGCCCTTAAGAAAAAACACAGGAAAGTGTTTCCTAATTAGAGTTTTCATCTTTCTTTGAGAAATCATAGTAGATCTACTGGGGCAAAAGATAAAGTGGTTAAGTTTGCTGGAATTATCATGTATCATTGTCAAGTTCAAAACTGCATTCCATGGACCACTTGGATCTTCTAATTTAAAACAACCAAAATCTTCCTTTGTCCCCAGAGTTGAGCTTGTTCTATATTTTATAATTCTGATCTAATACAAGGATTTTAAACAATCGTATAAATTTTGCCCTCAATGGCAGAATACAAACTCTATAAATTATAAATTATTTCTCTTAAAAATCATTATTAAAAGCAACCTCTTCAATATTCCTCCCTCTTATAGCTCCTTCTTTCTTGATCCCTGGTAAGGATTTTTTTTTTTTTTTTTAATCTTGGGTAAGGATTTCTTTTAATTCATAGAAGACATATGTTTTGTGTGATGTCTCTCTCCCCCATATTGAAAACTGACTTTATGAATGTGTTTCAATTCTACATTCAGAGTTTCTTGTTTTGATTGATAAATGTTTGCAAGAAATATAATCTCCCCCTTATGCTTTTCTCTCCCTTTTTTTTTTTTTAATCCTTGAAGGAGCTTTGCATGGGTAGCAAAGCTCTCCTGATAACACTGGAAATAAATCTTGTCTTTGCCCTGTGATAGGCCTAGACCTTATCAATCTTCCTTTTACCCCAGTGATAATTGCTTATCAGGACATACAGGCCTATTCATGATTCTGATGCCACTGGGGTTTACATCCTAGGAAGACAGACAGGAAGTGCAGTCCACTGAATCCATTCTTAATAGCTTTAATAGAAACCAGACAAAGAAGGAATACTGGGCCAGGTTGACTATCTCAAAAATGATAAGGCCATCTATGCATTTTTGGATGCCTTCTCAGAGAGCTTTTTTCCCCCTCTGTTCTGACTTGGCTGCCCTGGAGAGGTAAGGATTTACAAAATGCATTTCTGTCAAAACTACAATCAAAATCTAAATAAAAAAATATAAATTAAAAATATATCCAACTCTCTGCAATCTTTACTACCTCAGCAGCTGAAAGAAATGTTAGACAGAAACTACCCAAACAAAATGCATTTAACATACACAGGCCTGCAACCCAACAGGATGACTGGGCACAGCAAGTGTTTGAATAAAGTTTTGGTAAAAAATATTGACCTTTCTACATTCGAAATAAGTATACCAATGTTGTACATTGGTACATTGTACATCACATGTCCTGCAATGTGTAGAGATATAAACTATGGGGGAGAGAGGAACACAACTGGCCAAGGTAACAGAGAGAGAAGGAAGGGATTCCATAACAATTTTGGAATCCTATCCCACTTGATCTCACATCTGGGAGCGGTTAGACCACAAATATCATTCCCTCACCAGATCAGGCTAAGAAACATGGTAATCAAATCACCTTAGGTTACAATGGCTACATATGTTCTACATTTCCAAAATGTCCACGGTCAACACAACATTGTAGAATAATGGTAATGTTCAGACACAACCATTTGAAAATCACTGGATTTGTGTGACCTCAACTGATCACACTTGGGTGAAAAGTTGACCTAGGTGAGAGCCATGTGCTGCTGGGAAAACTCATTAGATTTCCCCCTTTTCCTGGGTAGGGAAATAGCAGTCACCTGCTACTCATAAACACTCTCTATTTATATGAATCATGGAAATTTCCTTCTCTTGCAAAACAGGCAGCCTAGGTGCGTGTGACTTAAAGAACATCTTCCATATCCATGACTATTCAGTAATTCTAGGTTTCTTGATGATTTCAGAAATCATGTCAGGTAAAAATAAAAATCTATTTTTGGAAGGAGCTCTGGTTGTATCTACATATCTGCTACCAAGACATAGAGGTTCTGACAATGTTGTGTGATTCCTGAGGACGCTTCCCCAGCATTCAGCCTCCACCTCCATCCCCATTTCAAGCCATCACCCTATTTGGTGTCCTTTTCTCATCCTGCTAGATGAACTTTGAAGACATGTCAGAGAACTTATCTCAAATTCGTCTTTCTCCTGAATTTGTTCAATTCATTTGCTCAATTCTCTTTTTTGAATATCCACAATAGACCTGGAGATAAAAAACAGAAAGAGACCTAGCCCCTGCTCTCAGGGTCATTACAGATTCTGAGGGAGACACATTAATCAGATAGCCATGCAATTATATCATTATAGACTGGGGTTGGTGTTATCGGGGACCAGTTTTCTGAGAGAAGATAGCAAGGGGACCTGATCTAATCTGTGACTGATCAACCTTTTCTGATTTGGATATCACCTACACTCACTACTCTAAATGAATGTGTACAAACTCAAACTGAATTTAGACAAAGTGACAGAATATAAAAGGCCACATGGTCTAAACCATCCTGGAGTCAGAAATTAGTTTGATTTAATCCACAGCTGAAATGGAAAAATTGCTCAAGGTAATGTTTTCAGATTCAGTATGTATATTCCATCAACACAACTGAATGATAAATTCTTTAAACGATGCACCTAATTAGTCTCAAAACTTAGGTTACAAACTAGCTTAGATTTATCAGGAAGACATGTAATAGATTATTTTGAGGCTACAACTCAATTCAGTGACATTTAATTGAATATATATTATTTGTACAACACTGTGCTGCAGGTTATGAGGGAAATAAAAATGAATCAGATGAAAACCCCTACTTTTAAATAAATCAGTCGGCTCTCTATTGACAAATACATTAAATTCAAGTAGTACACTTTAATGTATTCATCTAGCATTTTAAGTTAAAGTATACAAGAAAAACACAAAGATATCCCATAGCAGGAAGTGATTCATTCCTGTTAGGGAAGAGGAATAGGTAAATACTTAACTTTTTGAAAGACAATGCAGTGCATCAGAAATCTGAAGTAACAAAAAGCTAATGATTCCAATGTCCTAAAACAGATAACACACAAGTTGTATTTCTCATACTGAAGGCCAGTTCAATTATTTCATTATCTTTAAAAAGAAAAATGTTACTTTTGGGCTACATTCTACATTCATTGGATTCAAATTCACTCTGTTTTCAGATCATTTTTAATAACCCTTCAAACCAGCAATATTTGCGTGTCTTCAGTGTTTAAATCGTATTCAAAAGGGATATTTGGTTCCAGACAGAATGACTAGTTTTCCTGTATTCCATTTAAATTGCCTTTGTTTACCCTTACAAAGAGACTAGTTGACAATAGGAGCAAATGCTTGTAATATGGAAAGCGATCAAAATAGAAAGCAAAATTACATGCACCCTGTGATTTCAACTATTTTAAAAATATGTAAAATTATAAACACAGATTGAAAGAGAACATGAACAAATAGAAACAGTTAAAATACGAAGATGAGAATATTTTCCTTTTGAAAAATGTCCTTTAATACTATTATAGGATTTTCAAGTAGAAAAATTAATGAATTGGTGCAATTAGAATGTCTTCTGCTTCCTCAGTTATAATGTTTTCTGATTTAGACCCACTTGCTAATGGATGAATTTGATAGGAATGCCTATGTGAGTAGCATTTCAATCCAAATCGCTGGTAAAGATTAGGAAAAAATAATTTCTGTCTAGTGAGTGATTCTAAGTACACATCTATAGATATATCTGCAAGTTGAAATATAAATGAGAAGGAAGAAGGAAAAAAGAAGGGAAGAGGGAATTTGTGTCTAATGAGCGCTGGCTGCATGACTCACCTGCACGGGCACAGCACTGCTTCACAAAGCTGCCTTCCCCATGTGCCCCCAGGACATACTTAGTGTTTATAGGTTTACATGGTGATGCCCGCATTGTAATATTCGGTCTGGTTCATGGTGCTCACTGTATCCCAGCTCAGCTCTCTGTCTTGTGAAGCAGTTAAGTGTCCCCTCCAAAGTCTATAAAAATTTTGCTATAAGTGTTACCGATCACTGGCCTCAGTTTCCCTCAGCTGATAAAAGGAAACAAAGTTGGAGGAAAAGGAAGTGGTTTAATTTGTTGACAAATGAGGAGGGCAGCAGACTCATGTCTGAATGACTACTGGCCTGCTCTTTGGCAGAGTGCGGGTTATTTATACAAAGGGGAAAAAAAGGGAAGACGGGCTAGGATCTGCAAAGGTGGGGCGGGGGTGGGGGGCATAGGGTCAGCAAGGAGACAGGTGGGTGCCAGCTTGCTTTTCTTCAATAGCTGATGTCTAACTCCCGCTTCCTTGAAATGCAGGAGGACTTGTTAATGCTCATCTGAGAGGCCAGCCATAAAGGCAAACCTGTCAAACAGGGGAAATTGCAGGAAGTAGGGGAAAGACAAACTTATTAATGCCTTTTAAGAGACCAGCCATTTGTAACTGCATCATGAGGAAACAATCAAGTTGGATACCCTGGTCAGATTTTGGCCTAAATTAATTTTTAATCTACTGTGATTATGGGGCTGAAGTTTTCCTCCTACATCTGTGCAACTTTTAATTTATCATCAAGATTGGGTGGTCACTTCTCACTACTTGGAGTTGGTCTTTGGACATCACAAAAGTGATAATATTCCTTTGTATCTCACTTTTTCTTTATTCCTAACTGGATGGTAAGCCTCTTGTGGATAGTGTTTCAGTTTCTGCTTCTTTGGAACTTAAGAACTAGTAATAGAGAACATCCACATCTCTTCCCATCCCACATTTTCTCTTCTGTGATAGGCATTTCATATGCATTTAATCTTTTTCAAAAGGTTCTGCCATTTTCCCTGTGTAGAATACCTCCAAGGGAATGGCAGCAAGACAGAAAAAGCATTTCAGAGGAGCAAAGGAGTCCTGATTTTTATTCAGGTGCCTGTCACAAAGACACATGAGGGTGACACTGGTCCAGGTCATGCAGGGCGAGGCGAGAGGGAGGGCATATTTTGCAACCTTTCTGGACCTCAGTTTTCTTGTCTATAAATTGAGAGAGAGAAGGTGGTTGAACTTTAAGGTTCTTTCTGCTCTGCTGTTTGGTAATTTGTCATCATCTCTAAAATACCTCTGACTTAGAAATTCTATGAGTCTGATTTTGTTAGATCTGTAGCTGTTCCAGTCTGCTCTGTGAAGCCCTGGGGATTGTGTGGAGGTGCCTTGGGGGTTACTGTGGTGTGGGGGAGATGAGGAAGGGGAACCAAGCAGACTGCTTCAATCAGAACAGCTCGCTTTGATCTATTTTAGATATTGGTCTTCCTGAAAAAGATTCCGTTTGAAGAAAGGATTCTATTTTTTTTTTTTTTGAAGAAATTTTTAAAACTTCTGTATTAAGAAACTTCCTTTAAAATTGTACAAAAAGGGCCTCCCCAGTGGCGCAGCGGTTGAGCGCTGGGTTGTGAAGCTGCCCGCGGCCTCTGCAGTGCCAGTTCGATCCCCGGCTGCTCCCCGGCCACCGGAGGAGGGTCCCACATGGCGCGCAGACCTCTCCTGCCGCCCGCTGCTCCCCTCAGCAGTGTGCTTCGGTCCTTCTGCCTGCTCTGCTCCCCGCTCTGGCTCTGGTGAATTCTCTCACCCTCCTGCGCTTCTGACTGTACCCAGTGCATGTATAAACAAAAACAAAACAAACAAACAAATAAAAATAAAACATGCCTCTATAAAAAAATAAAATTGTACAAAAAAAAAAATATGTTGATGGTGATTATGGATCCTGAACAAATAATCTAGAATTGAGAAAAACAGAATTGCTTTGTATGATGAGTTAATTTAAAACACTTTATGAAGTTATTTGCAATTGTCTTGAAAGAATTATCAGCTTTTGTCACTGTTTCACTAAGAAGGCAACTGATATGTCGGGAAGGAGACCAGGCTGGTGGAAGGTGTTTTATAGGAATTTTAGGGTCTGTACAGGGCAGTGACTCTACTGAGAGTCTAGGTAAAGTTTCTGTCAGGTTACAATGACAAATAATTATGAGACAGTTTTCTTTTATGTGTGTTTCTTGCAAATAAAAAAGGCTTAATGTTAAGCTACTTTCCCTACCTTTTAAAATTTTCCAAGTCTATAAAGTCCAAATATGTCTGCACTATTTCTGAACAGCACTTGGCAAAGTTAGACATTCTCGTGGTACTCAATAAATGCGTGTCTGATTGAACAGGATGGCAAGAATGCAGAGGTTGTATTCTAGTATATAAAATTAGCCATTTGGTAAGCAGCGAGCTATCTAAAGGTCCTGTGTCTAAAGAAAGAATTTCCACATGTCTATTAAAGAATTCAATCAAGGTCCATTGACTCAGATTTTAAAAATTTATAATGAAGAAGCCTGAAGGAAAATAATTTTCTTTTTTTTTTTCTTCCTTTTTTCTTCTTCCTGCTTTTATTAGGCCTATTAATACCCCTGGTTAGCTCCATGACATGAGTCTGTGTTCTGAAGTCTACCCAGCAGAGTTAACCATTCTTTGTCATGTTGCTTCAGTTAAAATTATATTGGGGGGCCTCCCCGGTGGCGCAGCGGTTCAGCGCTGGGTTGCGAAGCTGCCCGCAGCCTGTGTGGAGCCGGTTCGATCCCCGGCTGCTCCCCGGCCACCTGAGGAGGGTCCCACATGGCGCGCAGACCTCTCCTGCCGCCCGCTGCTCCCCTCAGCAGTGTACTTCGGTCCTTCTGCCTGCTCTGCTCCCCGCTCTGGCTCTGGTGAATTCTCTCACCCTCCCACGCTTCTGACTGTACCCAGTGCATGTATAAACAAAAAACAAACAAACAAATAAATAAATAAGTAAAAAACATGCCTCTATAAAAAAATAAAATAAAATTATATTGGGGCCTCCCTGGTTGGCACAAGGGGTTAAGACGCAACCTATGAAGCTGTCCCCGGCCTCTGCAGCACAAGTTCGATCCCTGGCCAGGGAGATACCCATATGGCACGGCAGACCTCTCCTGACTCACCCACTGTTCCCCTCAGCAGTATATTTTGCCTGTTCTGTTCCCCACTCGGTCTCTGGTGAATGCTCTCACCCCCACACCTGTGACCTATACTCCAGTTCTTGTATGATGAATAAATCTTTAAAAATATATATTATATCTCCCTCATATAAGCACAAAACAATTCAAGCATTGTTCCTTCCTCTCATATTTTACTATGATCACTTCTGTAGCACCTCTTCAGGGAATGTGAGGGTTCTGGGGTTCTCTTTCACTTCTGGTATTTGCATTGAGCTTATCCTATTAAGTATCAAAAATCAATATCACATCATTGTATATCTGAAAAAGAGGCTCTAGAAAAAAAATCCAATCCCCTCAAAAGCTCATTTCAAGCACTGCAAGAATTATTTGGCATCATATAGGTATTTGAGAGTCCTCAAGTCCTAGAAGTCAGCACCTACACACACCAGCCCCAGCTCTCATTCTCTCTCCCTCACCCCTTTTTCTTTCTTTTTCCCTCTATATCTCTCTTTTGATCTAAAATACTTGTTTCTACAGTCTGTCTTTTATTAGACTTAAAGATAGCCATTATCTCTAATTTCTTTCACATCTCAAAAGAAGGCATTTGGCAAGGGATGCCTGTAGCCTAGAGGGCAGGGAGCTCTCCTAAGAAACAAGTCACCCACCTTAAATGTACTGCCTCAAGGGCAGAAACCTGTGAGTTACCTTCATATAAGACCTACCCAACCCCACCCAGGCATCCCTGCCCCCGAGTGTGATGCATACATAGAAACACTCATGCACTCGTGAGTAAACACCATAATTAGGGTGAAGGGGTTTGTGAAGCCAAATGTGAATTCAGTTTGTCTGTAAGCTGGCAGGTGACGCCTGCATGCAAGGTATAATTGCTTTCTCTTTTCCACCAGCCTCTCTCATCCAGGCAATCCCCCACTACAGTTTGTGTTTGATGCTTTCTAACACCTCGCTGAACTGTTTTGTTTTCTCTGTTGTGGCTTTTGGTTTTGTCTGCTTCATTTTCAGTGATGTGCACTTACCTCAAACCTGAGGTCAGAACCAAAGGTGTCTTTCATCTGGATACATTTGACTTTGGGCTCTATGAACTTTTTGTTTCTTGTTCTGCATTCCTAAGTGTGCCTTAATTCTCTATTCTGCACAAAAAGCAAGAGTGAACCCCGAGCTCCCTCTCTAATCTGCACCCTCTAATGGAATCTGCGGTAGTTTGAGCACATAGGAATAAGCTTATATTTACCGTGGTCTTCTCCACTTAGTGTATTTTCTGTTTATCTAGTGAGGCATAACAAAACATCCCAAAAAATACTGGCTTAAAATAATGATTTATTCTGATCTCTTGTGCACCGGTCATTATGTTACAGGGCAACCCTGCTATCATTCTTTCCCCCTAACAATTATAGGCCCCAAGTGGCTGTGCGGATTTGTGTCTTTGCACATCTATAGTCTGATGGGAGCTGAGGGAGGGTGGAGTCACCCAATGGCTCCATTGTTTGTGCCTCAGTGGAATGACTAGAACAGCTGAAGGCTAGTCAGGTCCACCTGCATGAAGCCACTTTCTTCATAGGAAGTAAAATTTGTGCTTCCCCACAGGTAGGTGGTTTAGGAGCAGTTGAACTTGTTCCAGGCAGCTGGCCTCCCCACTGTGTGCTTTCTAAAAGACTCAGAAACTAAAGGACTTCATCTGACCTAGCCTCAGAAGTCAAGTGGCACCGATTTCTCTGCTCCATTACAGTCTAAGTAGTCATAGGTCAGCGCTGATTCAGTGGGAAGAGGAATAGACCTTAGTTTTTAAGGGCAGAATGGCCAGTGTATACAGAAAAAAAAAAGAAAAAGAATTGATGGCTGTCTCTTGAAAACAAGTTACCACAGTGGGTATTAAGTGAAGTTTATTATAGAAAACTGACATAAAAATTTTAAGTAGTGACTAAATAATAGACTGATGGCCACTTCAGAAAAAAATGCTTACATAAACTCATGTCCCGAAACCCATTTAGAGTAAATGCCTTGGAAGTCTACACATTGAAAGAGGTGTCAGCTACTTCACTGAACACAATTTGGGACTGAATGCCTTGTTTGGTGGTTAGAAAATGACTGCAGTAAAGCGGCACCCAGCTTGCTTTAGAACCATCAGATCTTAGAGAAAAAGCAAACTATTTATCAGTTTTCAGGCAAGGCAAAAATATTTTAGCAAACATGTCTTTTTGTGGTTAAGCCCCAGATGACTTGATTTCAGTGCAGGACATGATATAAACTCATGCATATCCTGCCATATAGTATGTGCACAATAAAAATTAGCTCTAAATATTCAATCAAATAAGAAAGAATCATAGTCTGAGCAAAAATCATGCTAGGGGCTACATTAGTAAAAGCACTTAAGTCTGAGGCTCCAGCCAGGGGAAGAAATATGCCCATGGTCACAAGGAGCCAGATTAGAGTTCATCTGGACACAAAGCCTCTCACTTACTACAGAATCACATTTCAGGGCCTTGCTGGTGGTGCAAGAGGTTGGAATGCAACCTGTGAAGCTGTCCACAGCCACTGCAGCATCAGTTCGATCCCCAGCAAGGGGGCAACTCACATGGCACAGCAGACCTCTCCTGACTGGCCTTCTGCTCCCCTCAGCAGTGTATTTCACTCAGTCTTCCTGTTCTGCTCCCCGCTCTGTCTCTGGTGAATCCTCTCACTGCCCCCCATCCGCCCTGCCCCCCATCCACCCCGCAGCCTCTGGCCTGTACCCCAGTTCTTGTATGAATAGTGAATAGATCTTGAAAACAAAAAATCACATTTCAAAGTGCTTAATGTCCTAGGAATTTTACTCAAAACGTATGTCATTATATTTCAACTGGAGTTTTGCTAAATTCTGCAGAGAACAGCTTGACTCTCAATTAATGAGCATATGCATCTCTTAAGCCTTTTTCACCTGCCAAGTGGGTGCAAATGTGGATAATTGGCCCTGACCTTGAGTAGCCTTTGCAGTTCACCCAGTTACAGATGTTGCAGAAAGTTGTCCTGGACTTTAATTAAATTTGGTATAAAACCAGCAAGAACCATTCTGTGTCAGTAGTAATGGATGGGTCTGTAAGAAATAATATTACTGAATGTATGTGAGTTAAATTTTTCTTTGGGTGACTAAAAATTCAGTTTGGCATATTCCTACACAAGAGGTTCTTTGAAACCTATGTCAACCAAAAGCTAAAAATTAGATGTTTCTTTGTTGTGAAAGAATAAATCAGTCCTTTTAAAAAGTAAGCATTTATTGATGTTATTACATTTTTAGCCCCAAGCTAGATACTATGGTAAGAAGTAAAAGACAAAATTAAGGCATTCCTGGGCCTCCCTGGTGACACCAGGGGTTAGACACAACTTATGAAGCTAGCCACAGCCACTGCAGCATGAGTTCGATCCTCAGGCAAGGAGCTACCCACATGGCGCAGCAGACTTCTCCTGACTCACCAGCTGTTCCCCTCAGCAGCGTATTTCAGTCACTCTGCCTGTTCTACATCCCACTCTGTCTCTGGTGAATCCTCTTACCCCCCACACCTCTGGCCTGTATCCCCCCAGTTCTTATATGCATAAATAAATAAATCTCAAAAAAATAAGGAATTCACAATTAATGAAATTGAAGACTAGCATACACACATATTTAGACACTAAGAAATGGTGAAGTTATTGGCCTATCCTTAAAGAGGCAGGAGTTGAAAAAAGGGAGGGAAATCACCCATGAAGGGTTTGTTGTTGACAGGAAAGATTTCATAGGAGGGCAGTTTGGTGTGTATTTTTAATGATAAATAGGATTTGAATTGGAACAAGTTGGAATTAATAGTGATATATTTTTTCATGAGGAACCAAGGGAAATATTGAGATTTATCCATGATCCAGTCTCAAAATGATACTGTAATGTCAGGTTTTCAGGCCTAGTCTCCCAGGCAGGAATGGGCCCCAGGCTGCAGTGGCAGCACTGAGACCCAGCCACCAGACAACACGGGTTGGTATCTCAGGAAGCTGCAGCAGGAACTTCGCTGACTCTCAGGCAAGCAAAAAAAGAGGCAAATGTGTTTTAAGAGACAGATACAAGAACAAGTTCATTAAGGGGAAAAGGAACAGAAACAAAGTTCAGGCCCACGGATCAGGCCAGGGAGGGGCAAGGAAGCTGTGGAGGGGTGCCGCAGGGGATATATAATACACCTTCTTTCCCTAATTAGTCTAAAGCTCCTCCAGTCTCTGTGTGATTGGTTAGTTCTCTGTGGTCTTACTCACTGCCTAAATGCCTCTGTGTCCAGAACTAAGTCTCTGTGTCCCAGCCCTTATCATTTTTCTTTATCATCCTTGTCCAGAAATGTCCTGTTGCCCCTAGTCCTGGGGTATTTGATGAGTCCCCTTTGGAATTTGTTGCCCTTATCTCTGGAGCCTTCCTGATTCCTCTGAGGCTTTTCCTATTCTATTCTGACCCTAAGGGCTCTCTGCTAGCTCTATGCCTCAAAAATACTAGTGTTGCCAAAAATAAAAGCCATACCTTACCTTAAATAACATGAAATAGCAGCGTTAAAGAGGAAAGATCACCAAATATATGGTATGAAAGGGACCCTAACTTAAGCTGTAATTCAAACATTAACCCGACCTCCAAAAAACTGGACAAACATTAACATCTTTCATGAACTTAGCATAGCAGTCAGTACAACTTTTGCATTAACCATGGTCAAGTGATTAAGGCCTTCTATCCAGAGAATTATTGATTGTACACTTGCCTTCCTAATAACAAACCATTCCAGTAAATAATAAGGAAAAATAGTTCCCACTTGCGGCGTTGGCAGTGGCATTGAGATTGAGCCACATGTCAACTTCATGGACCCAAAAGGAGGTCTCTAAGTTTGTTTTTGTTCTTCCTATTATTTAGGCATGGTCCATTTTAGAAACCGGTAACTTTGCATTAGACTCTGTTCACTTTATTTATGTTCCCTCACCAAATTTCCCTTCCTAAAAAAAAAAAATCCAAGAGAAAGCACAATATAAAAACCAACTGAGAATTCACCACTTCAACCAATCAACTTCATCTCCCTTCACTGCCTCTTCATTCTCGTCCATATGCACATGTCTAATTTTATTTTTTCATTTATGTTATGTTTTATCATTTCTAGTTGCTACACAAACTTCTATAATTATTTGTTTTCTGGCTGCTTTGATCAATCCTTCCTCTATTCTCTGCAACATGCAGTTCTCAATTACTTTGGAACATTTACCAGGTGGTCGAACTCCCTCCCTCTTTATTATTTATTTTTGCACCTTAACTCTTATCTACTAGACTCTCCCAACAATAGACAATTTCCTCTGGTGCTAGTCTAACAATTTGTATGATTAAGTTAATAATAGGCTCAATAAATAATTGTTGAATAAATTGATGAAAGTGTATGCAATACTTGGAGATGATCTATCGTAATTTATGTAGCCACTGTTTCTACTACTGATAAGTAAATGCTTTCCTATTTTTTTCACCTTCCCCTCACCCCACTTGGGATTAGTATTCAAATGTCAGGAAATATAAGGACTGAGAAAACAAAGTGAAAGCATTGTCAATAATAGGTCAGGGGTAAAGGGCTGTTTTCAGTCACAATTCATCAAACTGATGGTGAGTTATTTGAGGCACCAGTCAACTGCATTATGATTATCACCTTTGCCAGTAACTTGACAGATGCAGAAAAGTATTAGAAATCAATCTGAATACCCAGGGTGGGAGTTTCCACAGTCAGGGTGAGGGTTTAGCTGGAGATAGCAGTGAAAATAAGGGTGTAGTTTGCTTAGGAAATTGAGAGGAAGTTGGAAAAGATGGGGAATAAAGACAGCTTTAAAATGGAAGATAGCTCATCTGAATAGTGACAGGCAATGATGCTATTTTAATATGCGTGCATTCTCCACAAAATAATGCCAATACCTATTGGCACTTCCTTTGACATAATGAAAATGTGTTTATCAACTTTTGCCTTCAGAAATGCTCGAGGAGTCCTATAATATGGCAATCTCTGCCAAATGTGAAGTTCTATAGTCTCTAAGCCTGCAGAACCAATATTTCAATTGTGTTCCTACACCTCGAAATTGCCCTTCATGCTGTCTGCTTCTCCTTTTCTGTCCTTACTCTCTCCATGGGCACCCAATGCCAGTGCTCTAAAAATAAGGCAGTTTAGGCACCTGGCTTCTGCCTGGCCTTGAGAGACCTGCACTAATTAGGATTGTGGGTGAAGAAAAGCATGAGTAATCTTCTGAACTTTGTTTTGATTTTTCATCTGGGCACAGATCTTGAGGGCTTATGGGGTAACCTTAGAGGTCACCTAGTTCAGTCCTTGCTCTGAGGTCAAAAGACCCAAGTCACAGGTGAGTTATCCTGAAGGAAAAAAAAAAAAGTCCCTGTCTCTCTAAGCTCTTCAGAGAAAGTTGTGAGCACTTGAATAACTCTCTCAATACAGAGAAATCTTTCTATTTGTTGTGTTTAACCAAAGTCATTATATAGTGCCATGAATATCTGAATATAAGAACTTGAAGGGGGGGCCTCCCTGGTGGTGCAGCGGTTGAGCACTGGGTTGCAAAACTGCCGGCAGCCTCTGCAGCGCCGGATTGATCCCTGGCCGCTGGCGCCAGTGAGGGTCCCACATGGCACGTAGACCTCTCCTGCCGCGCCCGCTGCTCCCCTCAGCAGTGTATTTCCTCAGTCTGCCTGTTCTGCTCCCCTCTCTGGCTCTGGTGAATCCTCTCACCCCCCACCCCACACTTCTGACTGTACCCAGTGCTTGTATAAATAAAATATATCTTAAAAAAAAAAGAACTTGGATGGAAAAAAACAAGTTTAGAATAATCATAAAGTTTTACATTATTCTTCCTTGATCTTTGATGCTTTGCTGGCTGCTCAGGGTGGTATATGAGGTTTTCCTGTGGTGACCTTGACCTGCTCTGTTGTGTTAATATTTTTATTATAGTTTTTAATTATTAATTTACATATCTTTTTACATCGTTGCTCATTTTTAAACAATGTTTGCTTCCCCCACCCCTCAGGTGTTGTCCCCATAGAATTCCCTTCACCAATTCACCTGTGTACCATCACCTCAGTCTGATGGTTTCAGTTAAAGGAGAGCTATAGGGGAGCCAAATAAGACATGGAGGGGGAATAATAACAATACAAAATAAAACAAAAACAAACAGACAATTATAAACCAGAGACATCTTGCAGGGGAGGAGGAGGGAGAGGGAATAGAGGGAGGGAGGGAGGAGCACAGGGGGCTGCTCTGTTGTGTTTAGGAAGAAGTAGGCTGAGACAGGCTGCCTAAGGCTCCTTACACAGCTGTCCTAAACTCCTTGGCTTCTTCAGCAGAGCAAAATCAGCTTTTTGCTTTTAGGCAGTGGGGAAAATAGCAATAGAAAAGACAAAGTCCCCTTCTACAGAGAGCTTATGTTCTACTTGGAAACTGGACAATCAAAAATAAGCCAGGGAACATAGGATACAATCCCAGGGCTGCCATATTCCCACTGTGCCTAAAAGCAGAGAGCAGGTCTTTCTGACTCTGAGTTGAGAAGATGACCTACAAGAGGCCCTTTTTCATGTGCTTTCTTGTCTTGGTTGGTGTGAGAACATTCCAAAGCTTGTGCCCCACGTTTTCTTCCTTTGTACCTATCTCACTGGTCTCTACCTCTCTCATCATAGTCTTCAAAATCATCATGTCGGGCCTCCCCTGGTGGCACAGGCGGTTGAGCGCCGCACTGTGAAACTCTGCGCAGCCTCTGCAGCGCCAGTTGGATCCCGGCTGGCCAGCGAGGGTCCCACATGGCGCAGCAGACGTCTCCTGCTTCGCCCGCGGCTCCCCTCAGGAGTGTATTTTGTCAGTCTGCCTGTTCTGTTCCCCACTGTCTCTGGTGAGTCCTCTCACCCCCCATCTCTGGCCTGTACCTGGTTCTTGTATGCATAAATAAATCTTTAAAAAAATGCTCATTTTGGAATATATGATTCTATAGCATTGGGCTAATCTTTTTAGAGCCTTTTGGAAGGAAATGCTGCAACCCTTCTCTTTTCTGTCCATCTTGTCTAAGCTTCTCTGGCCCATAATAGACCCTGGGTAAATATTTCTGAATGAAAGAGTGCCTCCAGGAAACCATCCCTCCTACGCACTGATTAAATTATACACAGACACCCACTGTATAGCCTAAGGGTATTAAACTCACTCAATAATGTCTGTGAAGGGCCTACTGCCTTCCTCATGCTTCTGCCTGCCCTTCCACCTGTTTCCAGGGGTCATGGATACTGATATTTCAAAAGTACTCAGTCCCTTGGCCCCAGTCATATCTTAGTTCTTACTAGGATTTTTTTTCTCCTTGTCTTTCTTCCCTTCCCTCAACTCCCCTCCATTTCTCTCCCTCTCTCCCCTGCTCTCCACTCCTCTCCCCACCTTCTCTGATCTCTAGTCCCTCCCTCTTATGCTGAAGTTAGGAGGGGGAGGGGAGGGGATCACTAGGAAATATCACACTTGACAGTGGACTAGCTTCTATTTTGACCCAATGTCTTCTATTTCTTGCATTCCTCTCCTTCAGATGCCAGTTCTACTGTTGCAGAAATAAATTCTAGCCTTCTACCCAGGCAAGGGAAGAACAAGGGTACTTCAGGAATGGTGAGGTCAGGAGAAGCTTTATAACTCATGCATGAGGTCCCAGACCCAGGTAGCCCCATAAGGTCTGAGCACCCATCTAGAGACAAAGGGTCTCTTTTATACATAACCATTTTATATTGATAACATCTGTCAGTGAGCACAAAAGTTCTTGACAAAAGAGGGAAAATGCAGATATCCCAGGATGACCTGGGAGATCAATCAGACTGGCCAGTGTCACCTCCTTTAGATATGCTTATTAAGGAAGCAAACTTGTTATTGACACTTACTTTGCATTATTTACTGCACCAGGCCTATGTACTTTAGCAGGAAACAGGAAAGATTTGTTTTTTTAAATATTTATTTTGCCTATTTATACAAGAACTGGGGTACAGGCCAGATTCGTGGGAGGATGAGAGGATTCACCAGAGACAGAGTGGGGAACAGAACAAGCAGACTGACAAAATACACTGTTGAGGGGAGCAGCGGGTGCGACAGGAGAGGTCTGCTGCGCCATGTGGGACCCTCGCAGGCCAGTGGGGATGGAACCAGAGCTGCAGAGGTTGTGGAACAGCTTCACAGCACTGTGCTCAACTGCCTGCGCCACCAGGGGAGGCCCAGGAAACAGGAAAAATTTTACTTAGCAGTTTCCTTTCACTACCCCAAGGTTTGTAATAATAATTCTTCCAAAACCAGTTTCCTCTGTGTCACACCATCTACCACCCAGCAATGTACTTTGCCCCAAAATGCAACCCCCTTTCTGAGAGGAACTCCTAGGAATAACATTGTCTCTCCTCTGTTATAAGTATGGCTGTGAATGTTTCCCAGTGCTGAGAAGTTTCTCAAGTTAGGGAATTTAAAATCCTCAGTTCCAGTCAGAATGACCAAATAATGTGTTCAGTATGATTTTTACAATCAGCCTTTAACCATTACAATCTGTACTTGAAATATTTTCTACCTTCCATTCTGCTTACTGGACTATTCAGGGAGGTGTTGGTAGATTATAAATTTAAAGATAAAGAAAAAAAGACTAAGGAAGTAGGTAATAATGTGCAAAAAGATGCATAGCTAACTCTTCAGGCCAGGATTCAAATCAAGGGCTTTCATAATCCCAGTGCAGTGTTTTGTCTGTGTATGGAAATAAGAGGAAAATTGGTACTATTCTAACTCTTTATGGTGGATACACATGTGAACTGTGTGCCCTTACACCTTGTCTTGGAGCTGCTGTTTTTTTCTAATGAGTGAAACTGGATCTTAGTTATTTCAGATTTATTGACAAATAATTGGTCTACAAAAAGAGCACATAACTACCATATACAATTTCATAGGTTTGGAAATATGTATACACCCATGTGTCCATTACACAATCCAGATAATTAACATTTTTATCACCTCTAAATGTTTTCTTATATCATTTTGTTTGTTTTGTGGTATGTTCAGTTAGCATGGAACCTACCACCCTCCTAACAAATTTTTACATAACATCTTATTAACTATCTTGCACATCCCATTTCTGGAATTTATTCATCTAGTATAACTGTAAATTTTGAAATACTATTTTGACTGACTAAAATTATCATACTTTCACATCAAAGCAGATTCAGAACCAAAATGAAGTAGGAGAAAAAAATAAATACGTGTTGTATATACGTGATGCGCGTAGCTGATGTGTTATGACATTCATCCTGAGGAGCGGGACTCTGCTGGTGGACACACCCTCTCCCCTTATTCAGAACAGACACCAGTTCTGTTGTCACACTTCCATATATTTAATCACACCTCAACTGTTAAACTACATTAAGAGGCATATGCTTAAATTTACTAAAAAAAAACCATAAATCTGACTTCAGCTTAATCGCTCCCACCCAAATGCTATTATAGCTTAGTTTTTAATCTTCCATCCCAAGTCCTCTCCTCGCCAGCATGTACTGTAATCATTCCCACTTGAGCAAGTCATTTAATTTATCTTTCCCTGTTTGTAAAATGGGAATGATACCAATACCACAACATAGGGTGTTAGAAGATTGAAAAAAAAAATAAGCAAGGGTGAATATCAAATGTTTGGCATATAGTAGATATCAGTGAATTTCAATCTCCACCCTGCACTGCTTCTAGAATGTAAAATTTTAAAGGGCAAGAGCTATGAGCTCTATTTCAGTTGCACAAAAAAAGAGGATTAAATATTACACTGACTCTGTCAGTGCCCTAGAATAGAATTCCACCTCTCTACCCAGAAAAGTACAGTGCTCTTTCCATATTCCTTCCAGGCCTTAATCTAGACAGAGGCCAGAGTGCAGGGTTACTGACTGCTGGTTTCTGCCACCAGGTGGTGGGATTATAAAATGATAGACAGGAGGTGTGTTCTTTTTTTTTTTAAAGATTTTATTTATGCATACCAAAACTGGAGTGTAGGCCAGAGGTGCAGGGGGTGAGAGGATTCACCAGAGACAGAGTAGGGAGCAGAATAGGCGGATTAACTGAAATATATTGCTGAGGGGTGCAGTGGGTGAGAGGGAGACAGGAGAGGTCTGCTGCCGTGTGGGTCACCTTCCTGGCTGGGGATCAAACCCAGATAGCGTCATAGTGCTGATGCTTAACCCCTTGTGCCACCAGGGAGGCCCCAGAGCTTTGAAGGCAGTTTTGAAGTATATAGGTTTTTGTACTTACCAAATACTCAGAATTCCATTTGCTGCTACCCTCTCCCCTGGTAGACTTCAGCCAGCTGTGCTACAGCTCATTGCTCACCTATGAAGTCTGGTTGGTTCTCACTTTCTAGATGCATCGGGATGGCCCACCATGCAGCATTCCATTGCTAATAAGATGAAATCACTGGTGGCTTTAAGGCTTATAGATACCTTGACACTCACAGATCAATTTCAGAGCAATAGTGTGCTTAAATGAACATGGTCCCCACAACCAAGAATAATTTCAAAACAACTTAAGCTAGCATTACTCAATATTATGAAGGGGACCGGAAATCCCCCAGCAATAAATTTTAAAATCCCTTTTTGGTTTCTTCCCAATCCATAGGCCCACACAATACAGTTCCTCTTCTCAAGTGCATGAAAATTCCTCCACCCTTGTTTGTGCCCCCTCCTTTTTTGCGCTCTGCTCTGTGCCCTTTTCTGTCATTACTCCACTGGTCATCCCAGGAACTGTCAAAGAGGAAAGCCATTTTGGAGGGAAAGAGTGTAACACTCTGATGTAGACCTTGCCAGAAATCTCTAGTGGGTAAGCAGTGAAAAAAAAACTGTAAAAAAAAAAAAGTATATTAATCAGGTAAGTTATTAATCTCGTAGTTCTTTATAAATTGGATGAATGCTCTTTGTCAGCTTTTTTGTAAAGATGTAGATAGCCAGGCTGTGGCTTACCTTTTTTAATGATATTGGTCAAAGAACAATAATTTTTAATTTTAGAAAAATGTCAGTAAACCCTGGCAGAATGTAAAATAAATCACATATATGTTAGTATATTGTAGCAATCATTAACTAAATACCACAAACTGTGGTGCAATTTAAAAGGAATGATGAAATGCAATTGCAGTAAGCACTGAATTGTAAGTCTGAGGATTCATTCCAATCTTGTTGTGCCACCAATTCACTGTAGGAGCTTCAAAGGGTGACATTGAGACAAATACTGGCTCTTCACTTCTCCCATTTATTGATAGGTAAATCAAAACTTTTCTTAGTAAGATGCAGAACTGATTAATGTCACATAGCCAGTGGGTCAACAAGTGAGCTCTTTTAAAACAAGAAACATGTCCTCATGTGCCTTTTTTTAAAAGATTTATGTATGCATACAAGAACTGGGGTACAGACCAGAGATGTGGGGTGTGAGAGGATTCACCAGAGACAGAGTGGGGAGCGGAACAGGCAGATTGACTGAAATACACTGCTACAGGAAGCAGCTGGTGAGACAGGAGAGGTCTGCTGCACCATGTGGGTAGGTCCCTGGCTGGTCAGGGATCGAACTTGTGCTGCAGAGGCTGCAGACAGCTTCATAGGTTGTGTCTTAACTCCTTGCACCACCCGGGAAGGCCCCCTTATGTGCCTTTGTAACTCTGGTACATGACAGGGCGTGGTACATAGTGACTTCAGATGACTTTTAGACAGTGAATTCCAAACATCCAACAAGACTTGTACCTGGGCCCTGGCCTTTGCTAACTACTCCAAAGGACTGACGTGTGCTTCTGGTCTATGTACTTTATGATACTGAATTCCAGTCTTCAATTTCACTCTTTTGATGACAATAACTCAACTGTGTATTAATACTTTTTGAGGTAGCATTTATTTATAGAACATCTAAGTTACATGCAATTTCTTTACCTAGATGGCAAAATTTCCACCCATTGCTCTGAAATAATTTCCCCATTTTCTGAGTCATGAAAAACAGTGATATGCTTACTAATGCATGATTAATATATATCAATATCTGCTTAAATGTATTTAATTCAAAATTGTTTTTTAATATCATGTGTCAGATCATTGTGGGTTAGATTTATTATTTATTTTTTTGTGTGTGTGGGGGGTAGATTTAGGCCAAAGAGGAGACCAAGTAGGAAAGACAGTGCATGTATTGCATGCTGCATCCAAATTAATTGATGATATGCGTATGGGCCTTTACAGATTATCAAACAGCTTTCCATACAGCTTTTCATTAACTCCTCAAAACTATCATGTGGGATCAGCATTTGTGCTCCAGATAGGAAGATGAGTCTGAGCATCATTAAGCGATTTGTCTAAAACCACAGAGCGGGGACCCAGACTCTTGTCCAAGTTCTCTGCTCAGAAATAACCTTGGGCCGGAATAGCAGAGCAGTTAAGGGAACATCCATTTCACTTGGATTGCTCAGTATTAACATTCCAATTTTGCTACTTTTTAGCAGTGTGAGCTAAATAAGGCAAATTACTTAACTTTTTTGTACTTTAGTTTCCTAGTCTCAAAATGGAAGAAAAATAGAACCTACAACATAAGGTCATTAGGGGAATTGAGTTAATGTTCTTAGAACAGAACTCAGCATGTAGGAAACACTTGGGTGTGTGTGTGTGTGTGTGTGTGTGTGTTGATTTGCATGCTTATCTACGTCTTAACTGAACTGTTTCTCACATGTCTGCAAGTCTCTCACACATGAACTCCTGATACATTTCATTTCCTTTATACAAAAGAGCTGATTCCTGGCAGCAGCCTGATTATAAATTATGTGTAGTGTATTTATGAGGAGACTGAATATGCATCAGCCCCTCCATTCTAGAAAGGGTCCCAGTGCGTAGAAGAGGAACAGAGACAAAGCTCTGACCTCTAATATAAGCTTCATTAAAAAGCTTCTCAGATAAAATCCCTGTGCTTTAGATGCTGATTGCCACAGTAACCCTGCAGCCCAGAGAACATAATGCAAGCTATAATTTAAAATTTCATGCAGGAAGGAAAAGTTACAGTTTTCACAGAGAGTCTGTAGATCAAACATAAGATGAGAACTAAGTGTCTGCCCAGCATATCCAGCGTGGAAGCAGACAGTGTGGCTTTTGAGTTCTTTCCTAATCAATTTTATTGATTAAACCTCAAACTATCTAACATGCTGCATGTTGCTTGGATGTCTAAAACCTGTCTTTGAACAAAGTGATGAGACGCAATCCAAACAGTCAGGGAGTAGAAATACTATTCAGAACACTGTTGTATTTGCTTTATAGCTGCTAAAAACCAAGGGACCAAACTGAGTTTCAAAAGGTTCTAAGGTCACATGTGCTAAATTCTATCACTGGACTTGGAGGTGCCACTTTTGACTTGCTGGGCTTTTGCTAATCTAGATGGGCATGAAGCTCCACTCTCTGAGCAGGGCAGGTGCTGCAGCCCCCACACCCTGGGGGTTGGGGGTGGGGGTAAGACAGCTCCTGAGTTTGCTTACTGCTCAGGATTGCTTCCTGCTTTCCCTTGCCAGCCTTAGCATATATCCTTCTCTCGTCTTCATTCAAACAAAGGTATGTTGCAAAACAAATCTTATTCTCCCTCTGGGAGACAGTATGGAGTTGCTGCTGTAACATGAATGTCGGATTCAGAGAAAACCAAGCATATATTTTTTTAAAGATTTATTTATTTATGCATACAAGAGCTGGGGTACAGGCCAGAGACGTGGGGTGGGGTGAGGAGATTCACCAGAGACAGAGTGGGGAACAGCACAGGCAGACTGACTGAAACACACTGCTGAGGGGAGCAGCGGGCAAGACAGGAGAGGTCTGCTGCACCATGTGGGTTGCTCCCTGGCCAGCTGGGGACGGCACTCTAACTTGTGCTTCAGAGGCTATGTATGGTTTGCTTCATAGTTCAGTGCTTAACCCCTTGCGCCACCAGGAAGGCCCCAAAACCAGGCCTATTCAAGTCCAGGTTTTGCTTATTACCTGTGTAAAAATGAGCAACGTGCCTCTTTCTGCCTCAACTTTATCTATAAATGGACATAACAATAGTACCTACAACGTTGTTAGGACCAGTTATTTAAGTGGAAGTTCTTAGAGAAGAAGAAGGTGAGGGAGAGGGAGAGAAGGCAGGAGTATTAAGTGGCTTTTAGAGAGAACTTCTGGAAAAATACAGATGGCTGTCTGACTTGTTAATAAAATTTTAATTTGAGATCAATGAGAAGCCCTATGTGTTGACTACAAATACATACTCATCAGCAATCCCAGGGAAAATCTATCAGGGTTATTTCCTTTCATTAGAGAGCAATATAAATATTGATCAACTCTCCTAATAGATCTGTGGTTTGCTTTCATACATTAAACTTCTGTTCTGCACAGAGGGCACAAATCTTCCAATTACCTTTAGTTCATAATTCATTATGTCACATTAGAAGCTAAACATGAACACAGGGTCCTCATCAAGGAAAAGTACCACTTAAGGAGCACTTCTGTTGCCTCCGTATGCCTCCAGGCTGCCGGTGCCACCTCACAGATGACCTGTACAAGGGCTGAGGGAATATCTTCACCCATCCCATATAGCCCAACCTCTTCCATCTGAAATCAAAGCCACTGTGTGGCGGGACCAAGAAGCAGCCCCCCCACTGAGGGCCAGAAATGAACAGCACACCAACTAATGAAAAAGGAATATTATATTAGGCTTGCTGACACAGGAGAGCTGGAAAATTGCCAAGACAAACATCTGTTGTTTCCTAAAGATGGGTAGACGCATGCTAATCATCTTATTAGTGGTGGTCAAAACATGAGCTTTAATGTCATTGCTATATCAGTGAATGACTCTTAGACTTAGGTGCTAATAATACTGAATAATTATACCAGGAGCCCAGAATCCTGGGTGGAGTGCCTCTGAAAGTTGTATTTGGATATGTCTTTCTGGAAAAGCAGTTCCCAGATTGAACCTGCAAAGTAAATTATTAAGAAAAGATTTTCTTGCCAGTTCATTGCCAGGGAATAAATGAAAGACATGGAAGACTCTTGGAGTCCTGTGAGTTGGAGGGGTTATAGCTAGTGTGGTATCTTTCTCCCTCGGTCAGACTGGCTTCATTACTACCCACTATTTTGTTTCGTGACTAAACAGGAATCCTTTACTTGTACTTTTGACTCTCAATATCAAGACAAAATTCTTGCCACCAAGTGAATTATATGCTAAAGTGCTCTGAATACTTGATGTTAAAAATAGGCACTATGGGGCCTCCCTGGTGGCGCAGGGGGTTGAGCACCACACTATGGGGCAGTCCACAGCCTCTGCTGCATGAGTCCGATCCCCGACCGGCCAGGGAGCAACCCACATGGCGCAGGAGACCTCTCCTGACTCACCTGCTGCTTCCCTCAGCAGTGTGTTTCGGTCAGTCTGCCTGTTCTGTTCACTACTCGGTCTCTGGTGGATCCTCTCATCCCCTCGCATCTCTGGCCTGTACCCCAACTCTTGTAAGCATAAATAAATAAATCTTAAAAAAAATAGGCTCTATGTACCTCTGTTCCCTTTACATGTCAACACCAGTGGGGTCTGGGATCCAGGCTCCTTAGTTAATGAGCCATCATGACCACACACGTGAGCGTTTCCTCCTTTTAAGAACCATAGTTTGTGGACATAAAATAACACTGATTTTTCATTTACATGAAAGGTGTAAATTCGGTTTGCTGAGTTCTGAGAAAAGGCTGGTTTTAGGTTTCTCCTTTGGAAACACTTGCCCTTAATATGTGAAAATAGAAATTTCCTGTTTATTATAACAGGAAGTCTTTCATTTATTTTTTGGTTTATAATATCATATTTATTGAGGTCATATTATTTTACAGCATTGTATATTATTCAGAAATGTTGAGTCAACCTCTCTTTGACATATTTACCACATCACACCCACCCCAAAGGTACCCACAATCCTTCACCAGCATCTACTAGGTCCTCTCTACCCTCTGCTCCCCAACCTCTGGTTGCCTCCTACAGATTTCTGGATGTGTGTGTGTGTGTATTTTTAATTTTACAATGTAATACTTTTTTCTTGCATTTATTTTTGAACAATATATGCTTTCTCTGGCCTATAGATGCTTGGGTGATGGGAGAACTACAGCAGTCTGTATACCATTATTGAGGTCTTTCTATGTCCCATATACTATGCTCAGTACTTTATATGTCATCTAAAAGCCCTATGCAGAAAATAGCTTATAATTATAATTTGTTATAATTAATATCAAAGAATCACAATAGGATCTTCCAAATTTTGGTGATGTTGCAGAGCAGACCCAAATGCAGGATTCTGCTTTATACAAACATTATGTAGTTTATTACACCTCTATTTTTTATTTTTCATTTAGGTAGATTATTAGCAAGAGACCATAAAGCAGTATGACACAAAATTCACAAGATAATTTGAAAACGACCTAATTAGTACAATAATTTTAAAATATTTTTATACATACAGCCCTCTGTCCCAGAGACTATCGAATTTAATTCCTTTAGGTTGTATATGAAAATCGAAGCGATTACGTGACTATCCCCAAAATCACCATGTGAAATAGTGATCAGGAGTACATACTGACCCTCAGTTTTCCTGCATTTCCTTCTCACATCTAAGAAACCAAAGTATGAGGTAGACATGAGTGACTAAGAGACAGTCAAATGAAAGCAAAAAACAGCAAATCCCTGCCTAGGAAGTTGCAGCCAGGCTTGCATTGCTAATTTTTCAAATCCCCCTTCACAATGAGCACACACACTCAGCCTCTGAAGTCACCTCTAGCCAGCTGTTGGGACAGGCGTCCCCACAGGCTAGCAATGATGTAAAATGTGAAGATATTTCTTATTTCTGGTATAGTTAAGGGCACAAAGTTTAGAATAGTATTAAGGAACTGTAGTTCCACTGCTTACTAGTTGTGTGACCTTGGGCCAGTGACTTACCTTCTCTGAGCCTTGCATTCTTCTAGAGCAATGCTATTTTCGACTTAGGGTTTTTAGATGACATAAAGTACTTAGCACAGTATATGGGATGTAGTAAGCCCTCAATCAATGGTATCAATCATCAATCTGAAAGAATCAGCCAATTTTTTGTATTTCAATTTTCAACTCGGTAGCATTTAGTAAAATACATGTGGAAGAGTTTATGGAACTACCGGATGGCCTTGGTGCTAGGTTCTGTATTTTTAAAAAAATTATAAATCAGTCCAGGAGAGATTGCATTTAGAAATAAAATTTAGCTGTTAGGCCAGTTTGGTCCATTTTAGCACTGTGCTCAGCGTCCCTCCAAGCTGTCTATTGTATTGAATTGCAGTTCAGCTAAAGATGGCTCCTTCAGACTCAAAAGAAACCTGAAAGTTTTTTGAATTCAAGATAGAATCAATGTCAAAGCTGAATTTGGAGATGAAGTGCTCTTACAAGCCTTTCCAGGAGCCAAGGGTGCAGGGACAAAAACGTACAGTGTAGCCGGGTTAGAGAGGCTCTTTTATTAGCTGCCCTTTCCAACTACACTGTCCAGGAAGAGGGAGCTAAAAGCAGTCAAGCACACACTCTACCGAGCCAAAAATGATGTTTTCATCAAAGCCTACTGGGGCTTGTTTGCAGAGCCCGAATCTGGGGCAAACAGCTTGCCGCATCTCTTAAAGCCTGGTCTCAGCACTTACTTAATTTGAGATCTATTTCTTTCCTATTAAAAATAAAAAGAGTTGCAGTCACTCTGACATGAATTGTTTACTGGAAAGCATTGTGCCCTTGTGAGTCTGTCAGACAGTAGGACTGGATAGTGACATATTCAGGCTCCCATGTGATAGGGAGCAGTTCAGATAATCACTTTAAATATTTTACTAACAGAGTAAAAATTATTTAAATAGTTAGAGTAAAAGTGCTGTTGTTTATCATACTCACGTTCCTTTTTATTGCCAATAAAACTTGTCTTCTGGTTAAAAACAGGAAATATACTAACGATTTCTCACAAAAAAAAAAAAATCTGTGAGGATGTGTAGTCAAGAATTCCCCCTAGAATATTGTCATTTTTTAAGATTTATTTTTTATTTTTATGCATACAAGAGCTGGGGCACAGGCCTGAGGTGCGAGGGGTGAGAGGATTCCCCAGAGACAGAGTGAGGAACAGAACAGGCAGACTGACCAAAATACACTGCTGAGGGGAGCAGCAGGCGAGACAGGAGAGGTCTGCTGTACCATGTGGGTAGCTCCCTGGCCAGGGATCGAACTCGTGCTGCAGAGGCTGCAGACAGCTTCATAGGTTGCATCTTAACCCCTTTTGCCACCAGGGAGGCCCTAGAATATTGTCATGTGTAATAAACGCTCCTGACTGGTTTATTTATATTAGTAGCCAGGGAGTCATGGCAATCTGGGGAAGTGCAAAAGCAAAAAAAAAAAATAATAATTTTCTATTGAGGCAATATGGGGAAGCCACAGAAAATAATTCTTGGGTACCCTTTGAGTTCTCTGCCTCCTAAAGAAATGAATTAGTCATTCAGGAGGGTGTGAATGTTCCCAGAATTGAAGTTTCCCTGGTGGCCTGGAAGTTTAATTCTCAGATACCTGATATCAGGGGTGACTGCGAAATGCCTCCTCCTGTCTTTGTCTCTGCAGTGTGACTATGAACATCTTTTCTCCCTTTCTAGTCTTTCATTTTTTAAAAAAGAAAAAATGTACACTAAGTCCAAATTTTAGCATGCTATCTAGTCTATTTCCATGAATATTGCATAATTGAGAGATTGCCTCTTAAGAATTTTCAGGTGTTTGCCTCTGATTTATTTTTCATTTTCATTTACATAAAAAGTCGATTATACCAGAAGTCTTTGTTGCTGCCTTAGTTGAATCTTCTCACAGGGCTTCTCACAGAGATTTATGTGCTTGGAACCACACTTAGATCAAAAAACATACAGAAATTTCTGCAAAATATCACGGGAGTGGCCCAGCTCATTATATATTCCCATCACACAAAAAATTCTTTTCCAGCTAGGCTGACTCCTAGCTGAGCTTCCACTCACCTGGGAACAGCATAAAGGACATAACATTTATATTTGCAACTTCCTACAACTTAATCCCTTTACAAAATTATTCAAAACTTTTACTTTCAACTTCCTTGTAGAAAGAGGGCAGGGGTTCCAGGCCTATTTGAACTGAGAATCAGTTGTCTCATCTGTCAACAGGGGTAACAGCACCTCCTTCAGAGACATGTGAGGAGTAAATGAGATGATATACAGAAAGAACCCAGCAGTGTGCCTGGTATAGAGATTACAGCAAGGGATTATCTTTAAGAAAATTTATTGAAGTAACACTGGTTTATAGCATGACACAGGTTTCCAAGGTATAGCATTAAAAAAACCAGCATCTGTATATATACTACATTATGTTCACCACCAAAAGTCTAGTTTCCATCTTTCCTCATACAATTGACCCCTTTCGCCCGATCGACTCTCCTTACATCCCTCCAGTTTTGTTCTAAGCGTCTAAAATCTCGTTCTTGTTTGGTGTTGGCTTGTTGATTTGTTTTACTCCCCACATATGAGTAAAATCATAGTGTTTGTCTCTCTGCATCTATTTTGTCTCTCTGCATTTATTTTCACTTAGCATAATACTCTCTAAGTCTGTTCATTTTGTTGCAAATGGTAGGATTTCATCTCTTTTTTTTATAGCTGAGTAGTATTCCAATGTGTATATACCACATCTTTATCCACTCATCTGCCTATGGGCACAGAGGTTGTTTCCAATGTTTAGCTGTTGTGAATAATGCTGTGAGCAACATGGGATGCGTGTAGCTCTGTAATGAGGGTTTTTATATTCTTTGGGTAAATAGGGGGACTTTCTTACTTGAGGCCATTTGATCTTAAAACTGTTCTATAGAAAAACAAATTCCAGATGTACCTAAGTAGAAAGGAGTGTTTTAAATTTGTCATGATGCAACAGTTCTGTTGAACAGAGAAGGGACTCTTCTTCTGGAGAGCAATTTAAATGTCTTGTGAGAATGAGCCCAGGATTCTTCCCAGAAGGCTGACTTTGAGGCAGAGGTGTTGAAGACAGTGTCCTATATGGGGAGAAACTCTTCCCCAAGAAACTCTCTGTGTAAAATTTAAGCTCAGAGGCCAATATCATCTGCTGTAACAGAACTATAGAGAGGTAGGCAGTATTCCAGGAAGGAAAAGCACCTTCCCTGTATTGTTTTGTTTCATTGATCAAATTATCACTTTATTTCCTTCTTTCTTATGTTTGGGCAGTTTCACATATGGCATTTCAATACCCTGTGGGAAGCTAATTAATAATAATTCAGATTAAGTGAATGCTTTTCTTTTGGCAAGGGCATTGTAGATCAATTTAAGTCAAATGTGCCTGATTCTGTTGGAGCAATAAACTCTCTTACAGTGTTAGAGATACTATAAAATCCACATACTTTGTACAACCTGAATGGAATTAAAGACAGGCAATTAATCTCTTCTCCATTTTTTTTATTGGGGAGAATTGATTTTTAGATATAGGTTTGTATAATTTTGAAATTATTTAGAAAGTCAGTTCAAATCGTATGAGATTTCTGTGCCAGCTAAATTCAAAATGGTATTTAAATGTCAAATATGTAATCAATGTATCAAAGCTGAATTTAATTACCATTTACATTAACTTCTCACTTTAGAAATGGTGTCAGATCTAATCCCATTTGACCTAGACATGGAAGTAGACTAGTGATTAATATCCCCATTTGAGAGATAAGGAAAGTGAGGGATAGAAAAGTTATGGAAAGTGAAGGACAGAAAAGTTAAGGGTCTTACCCAGTTACCCAGATAGCAGGGCCAGATTTAAAACCCAGTCTCCTCCTTCATAGCCCCAGTAATATTGCACTAGACTTAAAAGGCTTGGATTCTAATTTGACAGTCTATTCTGGGCTCAGATTTAGTAGGTATGGATAAAACCCCCAGATCTGTGTATTTAATTTATAACATATAATGTATATAATATTTATAATATATATTTAAATACCTAAAAATCTATGATTCAAAGCAAAAAAAGGATAAAGGTAAATATAATACAATTTTTCTCCTTCCTCTGCCTCTCATCTATTGATACTTAGTTCCTTGCCCTGAGTCATCTGGGTTCTCATTGTATTACTTCAGAATTATTTCATTTTATTCACACATAGGCAAAGACATTTTTCTTTCTCATAGATTTTTTTCAAGATTTATTTATGCATACAAGAACTGGGGTAAAGGCCAGAGTTTTGGGGGGGTGAGAGGACTCACCAGAGACAGAGTAGGGAACAGAACAGGCAGATCAACCAAAATACACTGCTGAGTGGAGCAGCGGGCGAGTCAGGAGAGAGGTCTGCTGTGCCATGTGGGTCATCTCCCTGGCTGGGGCTCGAACTTGTGCTGTAATGGCTGCGGTGAGCTTCATAGGTTGCGTCTTAACCCCTTGCACCATCTAGGGAGGCCCCTAGATCTTTGTTTTTTAACATGTTCTATAGGTAATTCTGGTACAGATAATCTTCAAATGATCAGTCTGGAAAAAAATATTGCCTCTAAGGCACAGGAATTGCTCATTGTCATCTCAAACAAAGGTTCTCAAATTTTAGCATGTGTCAGATTTCCCCACAGTGTTTTTTTTTACCACGCTGATAGCTACACCCTTATTTTGAGGACTCTGGCATTATTTATTAAATTCTATGTTCATAGCTTAATTGACTCCCCAAAATACATCATCAGTGGCCATAAAAACAGCAATATGAGGTCTTTACTAGGTTACAGGCATTGTTCCAAGGATTTTACATACATGAACTTGCTTGTCTGCAACAATTCTATAAGGTAGATACTGTTCTTATCCAACTTTGCAGAGGGAAAATTGAGGGAGACAAGATAAGTCCCCAACTTCATTCATTCAGGCATGTGGCAACACCAGCCTGATGCCCAAACCTATAGTTTACAATCTGTGCTGCCCTCCCAGACCCCAAATGAGAGCTGATAGACTTGCTTTCAAATCAGCAGCACCAAGTATGATTAAAAGCCTCTCACTTTATTACAGTAGCTCTCAAATGGGAAAAGGTAGTAACAAGATTAAGTATGTACATTTTGAACAATAGAAATTTTCATTTTAAGTTGTGCAATTTTTTTTTTAGTTTCTCCTGTAATAAATTTGAGATATTTTCAATTCACCTGCAGTTCTTCAGAGAAAATTATCATATAATGAGGCATAGCAGTCCTTTAAACCCAGTAACATTTTTTTTTAATATTCTGCATTTGCTACATTTGATCACATAAAATTTATATACAAAATTATATATAGTATATGAAATAATGCCCAAGTCCATACATGTGTGAGTTGAATCTAACATACCAGCTTTGTGAGTCGAATGTCATTAATTTTTCACAATTTTTATAAATATGCTATCACAGTAGTAGCTAGAAATTGTCATGGTAGTATTTATACCATGAAAATGAACAACAGCTAGAAAAGAGGGTTTTTTGTTTCCCCCTTGGAGAATTTATAGGAAAACATTTATCGGCATACCACCATTCCAGTAAGGAAGATACTATAAACAGTGTATTACTAAGATGGCACATTAAACAAAATGTTAATCACAGTATTGACTTCTTAACTTTAATCATCGAACTCTTGCCAGTAACCAAAAATGTGCATTAGACACACAGAATTTATCTTTCATTTCTTTGCTATTAAGGATCTAAATCATTATTTCTATACTCAAATTCCTGAAAGCTAAACGCAAGATGAGGAAAAAGTGCCCCCAGGTCCTCTCTGCATGCAAATCAGAAGTCTAGATTTTTAATAACTCCTCTGGCAACAAAATAAACAATGTGGAATGTATCTGGGGCAGGTTTGATAAGTTAGCACAGTGCTTCTAAATCTCCTGTCTTTGATTCCTGCAGCACAGCACGCATTTCCTAAAATCAAGTAGCATTTTGGAATGTTCTAGCATTAGATAGACTTGAAATTCCCCAAACAATTAGGTTGAGTTTATTCATACATTTACCCTATTGACCCTTTCTTTCTCTAAAGTGATTTCTCTTTACTCACCTTAGCAATGGCTACAGTTTTAGGTTCTGAATAAATTAAATGCCTGAAGTGGTATTTTAATTACCTACTCACTGTTTGTTAAATTCAGCAGTGGAGTCAGTAATTAGAATAGTGCTTTCACCCTGGGAACTTTTGGTGTTCTAAGTAAAAGCAGGCACTATCGTGTGGTAATGAACACAGTCATGGTGACGAGCACTGCAGGTTTCTCAAGGACTTTGATGTTATCCCAGTGGTATCTGGAGGTCTTTGTGACTCAAAAAGAAGTGGATTGCTCTATTTTCATGCATTCCTATTTTTCTGCAAAACCTTACCCCTCAGCACTTAAAAACCACCAGAAAGCTTTCTATATGTACTGGTTATGATTCCTAATAAGAGTGCAGACAAATTAAAAATACTAGAGCAATTTTCCTCAGTCCCAGGAAGGGTATAGAGGGCAACATTGAAGACTGCAGCTCAGAGCAGCTTCTCCCTTGACCCCACCATGGCAGCCTGGGACAGCACACTTCTGGGCGACAGAGTTGACTTTGCATTTGTGCACACCTAACTTCCAAACTGTGTTCATAAAGCAAATAGGTGTGGCAAGTCATTTTCCACCAATAGCAGCTAAAATGTGGAAGTCTGTAAATGACCCATCATACTAACAAGCAGAACAAATCAATGACTCTCCAGTTAGCAACATAGATTTTACTTACTCCTAGGTCCATTTGCACTCAAGTAGAAATGATAAGGTTGAAGTTACTTCAATATATTTTGTCTATGCCACAGGACTGTGTCATGTATGTTAATATTATAGGTAACACATACAGAGCCAGAGTGTTATTCTGGCTCTTGATAACAGGTTAAAAAGATGCAGAAAACTGATCATCCCTAAGGGAACATTCCTTCTCATAAACAGCAACACTAGGATCTGCCTTCCAGACAGCTGGTGTCCTTTTCTAGTACGCCAGAACTGCAGAAGCTACTTCTGAAAACCTAAAGGCTAAGCCACAGTGAAGGTTCCCATCCCATCCAGTGAGTGTTTCTCTGGGCAAAACAAATGTTTTGGAATGTCAATCTCAGAGGTATACCCATAAATCAGGGAGACAATTCTGCCTGCTCCTGTGAAACACACATTTCTTAGAATGTCGTTTTTATGCTATACTCTTTAAAAAAAAAAAGATTATTTATGCATACAACAGCTGGGGTACAAGCCAGAGATGCAGAGGGTGAGAGGATTCACCAGAGACAGAGTCGGGGGCAGAACAGGCAGACAGACTGAAGTACACTGCTGAGGGGAGCAGCGGGTGAGACAGGAGAGGTCTGCTGTGTCATGTAGGTTGCTCCCTGGCTGGCCGGAGATCAAAATCATGCTGCAGAGGCTGCGGACAGCTCAACCCCTTGTGCCACCAGGGAGGCCCTATGCAATACTCTTCTATGGGACAGTAGTCCATTTATCACCTTAACCAGAATAACCTGAAAGTACTTATTAAAAATGAAGATTTAGGTCCTCCCCAGTGGTGCAGAGGTTAAAGTCTCAGTGCTATCAAGCTATCCAGCCACTGCAGCTTGAGTTCAAACCCTGGCTAGGGAGCTACCCACATGGCATGGCAGACCTCTCCTGTCTTGCCTGCTGCTTCCCTCAGCAGTGTATTTCAGTAGACCCACCTGTTCTGCTCCCCCACTCTATCTCTGGTGAATCCTCTCACCCCCCCACACCTCTGGCCTAGACCCCAGTTCTTATATGCATAAATAAAAATAAATCTTTAAAAAGAAGAAGATTCATGTCCATTTCCTAGACCTAATGAGTCAGAACACCCAGCCTCCCTCTACCCAGAATTACTACTTGGTATACAAATTTGAGAACCCAGGGCTGCAAGCGAGTACTCACACTTCTGTAGGTGTTCTTCATAACAGTGTTGATGGAAATGTAGGAATAACCTGGATGGATAGAGAAAGAGCATTGCAGGTGCAAGATCCTGTTTTGACCCCCTACCCAATACCACCCTCTGTGGCATACCCAGAAATTTCTTCTTGTATGAAAAGCAACATAACCTTTTATTCTTTTAAATTGGCCTCACTGGTGAAAAGACTTTGTAATGGTGGTGGTGGTGAGCCAAGCTCAAATTGCAATGTTTCCATCACTGTGCAGCTCAGTGTTATCCTAGACCTTGTGCTAAGAATAGTGACTTGTTCATAACAGAAGAGGTGGTTAGCTTTTTAGGAGGATTCTGAGAGGAGGATTGGCACAGGGAGGGATACTTGCCCGCGTTAAACAAACTTGCAGAAAGTCTGCCTTTCTTGTGTGCCAGGTTTCTCAAACGCTGCTGTTCTCTTCAGACAATTTTATCTAATTAACATCTATTTTTCACTTCTTTACACAGTAATCAGCAGTCAATTACTGGAACCCAGCTGCTGATGCTAAAAAGTACTGGAAAATCAAATTCATACAATAAATCCTTAGACGCCCTCAGCATCTCCTAAACCAAGACAAACGAGTTTGATTCCTCAACTTCCCCTCTTTCTTCAATGTACCTATCTTTCATTCACCTATCTTTCATTCTTACACATCTTTGTGATTTTGGTTCTATGCCAGGACCTATTATGGAAAGCCATAAAGAGAGGAGCAAAAGAAAAAATACAAGCACACATGAACACCCACAGTACCATTCTTATGTCTCAGGATAGTAATTGCCTTAAATGTTGACATGTGCCATTTTTTTTAAGAAATTCTGATAATCAATGTACAAGATATTGTGCATTATTTAACTGTTAACTTAATAGATGTGGTCATTGAAATCCTTCCCCAAAGACCTTATAAACAGACTTATGCTTAATCAAAAAGCTAATTATTTTGAAAATAACTTTTTAAAAGGTCAAGTTTCTGATTTCATCAAATTATTTTTTTGTGTGTAGTATGTACATTTTCTAACACTTTAGCTACCTTAACTCTTAAGAGAAAAAGATGTGGGCCTCCCCGGTGGCGCAGCGGTGGAGCGCTGGGTTGCGAAGCTGCCCGCAGCCTCTGCAGCGCTGGTTCAATCCCCGGCTGCTCCCCGGCCACCGGAGGAGGGTCCCACATGGCGCGCAGACCTCTCCTGCCGCCCGCTGCTCCCCTCAGCAGTGTACTTCGGTCCTTCTGCCTGCTCTGCTCCCCGCTCTGGCTCTGGTGAATTCTCTCACCCTCCCGCGCTTCTGACTGTACCCAGTGCTTGTATAAACAAACAAACAAATAAATAAAACATGCCTCTATAAAAAAAAAGAGGAAGGAGAAATAAGAAAGATGGACAGGGAAAGAAAATGTAGCGTGGGTAGGAAGAGGAAATCTTTTCTAAACGGATGTGACAAATCGTTTTACAATGCAGTTATTATAAAACTTGGTATGACTGCTATTTTCATCAGGAAAACCAATATTGTCCAAGACCTTCCTGTATGCTATCTACTTTATATATCATACTTGAACTAATTTAAAAATCTCAAATACTTCAAAGATGTAACTATTATTTCTATAACAGGAAACAGACTTTCTGAGTTTACATGCCAAGATTAAATAGTTATCACCAGTTGCACGATCAGGTATGGGACTCGGCTATGGATACCCAAAACCACCTCTTCTCTGTCCTTGCTGATTTTTTTTTATGATTGTAGCTGTCTTCATGTCATACATTATACCTGTGACTTCTCAATAATTGATTGCCAATTCAAGTCAGTGAGCATGAACTTAGCCCCCAATTATAATATTGTGTGTATGAAAATGGTACCGTCGGCTACAAAAAGTGTTCACCTTGGTTCAGAACAAGGATTAAGAGTCAAAGGCAACATATTTCCTTGGGGATTAATAGAATTCATAAGCATTACTCTTCCCACAGCAACAATGGAATACAAAGACCAATGTTGTTTACTTAGGCTGAAAATGCAGACTCCTTGCTGTTACAGTCCTTTGGCTATAAAGATAGAATTGCCCCCCACCCCAACCCTCACCTCCCCTGGAAGGCAGGAGAATTTACTTAATTCTAGGCCCAGACCTCTTGATGTTAGCCAATTTTTTTCCCTAAAACTGGATTAATTACTTAAGATCAAAGAAACATTTCCCTTCAGATTTATATTGCAAGTATTCCTTTAGCCTTGAAAACAGCATCTAGTAAGATAGCAACAGAAATCCTGAACCCAAAGAAAATAGCAGCCTGTGACTCTCAGGAAGGAAAGCAACCTGCTCCAGAACCCATATACTCTCTTTCACCTAGGACAGTGTTTTTCACCTGTTGCCCAGCATTATTATGAATAGTTCCACCACTTCATGGAGGTACCCCAGTTTCGATGGTATATTCTATGACCACCCTACCTCCCCTATCATCGTGGGCATTGCCATGCTGAGAACATGCAATATCAAAACATTATAAGATGCTGGTAAAGCTAAACCAATCATGTGTGTGTGTGTACAGAGATGGTAGTTCGTAGTTTCATTGCTATGGCAGATCTATTTTTTTTTTGCAAAAATAGAGGAACCTCAGCTAGGCTAAGAACTCAATGACAGTCCTGGGTTAGAATTTCTAACACTACCACTCCTGATCTACTGGCTCACATTCCCTACCACCCAGGGTAGTTTTTATCAGAATTACTGGGGCTTTACAGTCAGAAGTACCTTAGTTCAAAACAACTTCTACCACTTTTTTTGTACCAGTATATTTAACCTCAGTTTTCCCCATCATTTTTTTTTTAAATGGCTATAAAGATTCCCAGCTCAGAGGAGATTTTGAGTACTATTACAATCCAAATGAAGTAAGCATGTTATGAATATTTTAGCATCTTGAAATATAACACAGGAAGATGCCATTATTTATAGACCTTAATAAGTAACAGAATTGTTAGTTAATACCTTTTTTTTCTTTAGGCCACACTGATACTAATAGACCTCATTTAAAATCAGCTTTTCAATTTTGTTAAGAAATAATGAACAATGTATAACTGTATAGGCTTAATATGGAAAATATATAGAATGATGGTTTGATTACACATTTTACAATTAATATCCATCATATCATCTGGGTACAATAAATAGAAAAGTAAAGTTTCTCCTTGTGATGGTAACTCTCTGGATTTTACTTTTAACTTTCCTGCATATCATACAGCAGAGTTAAGCTATAGTCATATACAACATTTCTATTACTTATGTATCTTATAACTGGAAGTCTGTACCTTTCTCTGTATAAGATTTTTGATTTGATATAGTCCCCCTGAATTATTTTTCACTTTGTTTCTGTACTTAGGTGTCTAACAACAACAAAAAAAATCAGTACCAAGACCCTCTTTTAGGAGCTAAATGATATCAGGTCTTACCTGTAAGTCTTTAATCCACTCAAGATAATTTTTGTGAGTGGTGTAAGATGTAGGTCTTATTTCATTATTTTACATATGACTTTCCAATTATTCCAGCACCATTTAGTAAAGAGACTCATTACTTAGTATTCTTGACTCCATTGACAATTATTAGTTGACCGTAAAAATTTGCTTTCTTTTCTGAAAAACAAACAAAATTTCACTTTTTTTAATAAGCCCAGGTTTCACATAAATATGACCCTTAAAAGTGGATGAGTTAAAACCTCAATGAAATTATTTTCCATAAAAAGTTGGAATTGCTAGAATTCATATTTCTTTGTGTAAACTCTTTATTCTTTGAACTCCTTCATACTTTATCTTTTTTTCACCTTCATTTTTAGTCATGAATCTTAATTTGCTGAGCCATTTATTGGCTTTCTTTCAAGACAATTTACCCAGATGAAGATAAACATAATATGAGATAATGACTCTCTATGATCCCAGAAATGTTTACCAAATACAAGTAAACTGGCTAGTGTGTGTTATATGTATGTATATATATATTTATGTATATATGTGTGTATGTATATATTATGTGTATATATGTATATATATTTTACCTCCGTTTAACAAAATTGAAAAGCTGATTTTAAATGAGGTCTATTAGTATCAGTGTGGCCTAAAGAATAAAAGGAATTAACTAACAATTGCTACTTATTAAGGTCTATAAATAATCTGGTGTGTGTGTATACTTATGTGCATATACCCATACGTATAATCTCCACGATACATAGGTACACATTTGCTGTAACAATTTCAAATGCATTTGATATTTTATGTTCTTTTGTTTCTTTAAAATTAGTGCAATATAAATGCACATTGCAAATATTTTTGAACAGAAACAAAACAGAACTGTTTACCATTGTTCATAACACAAGCTGACATTTTATATTTTTGGTATTTCTTTATAGCCTTGCTTACTGCATAGGATAGCTTTCCTTATTTTTATATGTAGATGAGTTTATATCCTACTTTTTCACATAACATTTTCTCATGTAAAATTTTTCCAAGTTATTAAATATGTCCTACAACCATAATTCTAATTCCTGCATAATAGTCAACTAACTTCAGGAAATAATTGAAGATCATTATTTCCCCATGACTGGATATTGTAAAAAATGTAAATAAACTGCATCTTTGATGCTTAAAGTTATATTTTGTTTCCAATTTGGGAAAATTATATTAATATCATTAGCTTGTTTACTAGAGCTTCCCTACTAGAGGACAAAGTATTTGAGAGTAAGAATTGTACTTACTCATCTGTATATCCTTTGTTCTGCCTTGCACATAGAAATTATCTAGTATTTTTTTTTTAATATACTCTCTTTAGGAGTTTCTACTTTATTTGGAAGAATACAAGCAATTAGTTGACAACCAGCAGTTACTAAAATAAGGGAAACTCCCAAGATAGCTACTAAAGTTAGAGGCAGAAATCTGTTATATAAAGAATTGCATGTTTTTGGCTTAGTTTGTTTTCAGTTGTTTTGTGTGTGTGTGGGGGGGGGACCCTCGCCTGTGGCCGAACCGGCGCTGCAGAGGCAGCCTCGCAGCCCAGCGCTCAACCACTGCGCCACCAGGGGAGGCCCTTCAGTTGTTTTTTTTTTTTTTTTTTTTTTTTTTAAGCTGTATTTTACCTGTACTCTCATCTCGAAAGAAGCTAGAACAGTAAATTACTATCACATAGGTATCTAACAATGACTTAGTATGAATTAAGATTAGGCACATAAATGGGAATTTTAGATGCAATTCTCTATAGCAAAGATAAGTATATCAATAGTTGCCAAAGCTGAACCTTTTTGTGATAAGATATAACTATTTGTTTTCTAATGTGTTAAAAAATTTTAAAAAAAAGCAATGATGTAATTTTGTATTCAGCTATTTTAGATAAGCTTATGATACTTTCTCAAATGTTTAAATCCATTCAGGAAATATTTATTAAGTAACAGAACTAATGTATATCCATATACCCTATATTGATACTTAATTTCTATTGGCAGAGAATGGCTAACTAAGTACTTAACAAACCTATGTTTCCTTCCTCATAGATACGTAGCTAAAATACACTCCCAGACTTTGTTGTAGTCAGTGTGTCCAGCTAATGAAACAGAAACCCAATTCATGAGTGCTATTGTCAGGTCTAGGTCAGGGAAACCTCATACACAAAATATCCTTTGTCTTTCTCTAAGTGGAACAGAAAGAACTTCAAAGATTGAGTAAAGGGTGGGACCACAGAGTACATAGGCATTAAGTCCCTCGTGTCTTCATAGTGCAGAACTAATAAACTGCTGGTTTAAGTTACTGAGATTTCAGGATTTATTTGTTACAAAAGCTGGCAGAAATTCGTATTTGATAATTTCCAGGGTGTTCCAGATGGGATTTAAGATGGCTATCTTGTCTGACAGCTTTAACCAAGAAATAAGCCAAAATGGTTAGGTGCCTTCAGCACCAAGTAATTAAAACCAGGTAATCTCCTGAGAGATTCTCCTTCATTTTAAGGAGTCCAGTTTTTCACAGAACAATAGATAAAATTCAGGAATCTAAAAGGGAAAACTACCTTACAGAATGCTCTTCCATTTCATCTTATTTTTGCCGAGTAAAATGTAATAGCCTTATGAAGGTTATATAAAGTTAGTGATTCTCTGTGGTCATATGATTCATAGAGACTGACCTAGGCAAATCTTGAAGATGGAATAATTGCCACTGAATGGCAGCCAACATTTTCTTGATCCCAGTCAAAGTAAGACATATTTCATAGCTTTTCCTATCTTTGGAGAGACTTAAGTATATTATTAGCAGGATTTTTGCCGAGTTGTGATTACGTATTTTCTCATTTGTAATATGAGATATGTGACAGTACGTATCCAGTACCTCCAGAAGGTCAGGCCCTTGAAGTTAATATTTATATCAGGAAAGGGTTTTACTACAGCCTTCAGTTGAATGATTTTATATACCTAATAGACCTTATTTGCAATATTTCTGTTTCTCAAAATGATAATTAACATATATGAAACTATGACTTTATATACACCACCACATTTAATTCTCAAGATAAGCCTTTAAGATGCTTACTATTCCCATTTTAGATGTAAGAAAACTAGAATAACAGCTAATATGTAAAAATGTTTTTCCAGTTACATCTCTATGCTCTTAGCCTTTATTATATACTACCACTTTACAGATTTGGAGTATTACGTATTTGTGAGGCCACCTGCATGTTAAGTCAATTACCCTTTAATTAATATTAATTTTAAAGATAGGCAAAAAATGCTTTCACCTTTAAAAGGCTTACATAGAATAGTCATTTTCTATTAGTCCAAGTATTTCTATGTAGGCCAAAAGGAGATTCGGAGCAGTTGGCGAAGAACAAATAATTTGCATTTCAAAGGGATCAAAACAAACACAAGAACAGAGGGCTCTCCAGTTTCAGGAAAGATTAAACAGAAACTATTAATTAATGGCTTAGGACAAGCTTTGCTAATTGTTTACTAGTCATTTGAATACAAAATGAACTTATGTTTTGAAATATACAGTCCAGTGGAAATCTGATTCAGAACACAAAAAAGATAGCAAAGCATAGCCCAGAAGGAAGATGAAGAAATTTCGTTATTTTCTCTATTTTAGAGAAACAATACTATAATTTTTTTTTCAAGTAGTCACTATTTGAGATGCATTGTATTCAGTGAGGGCATATGAAAACAAAGAAGTGCAGGGTAAACATTGAGTTCTGCCTTTGAAGTAAAAAGAAAAACAAAATTCCTGCACAGAATATTAGCTCCATTACTGACTAGGGTCATATAACCTTAGGCAAATGACTCAACAAGCAAGAAGGGGGCTTCTCCATTTACCTGAAGTCAAGAAATAAGTGGCAGGATTTGTGGAATCTTTCCAGAGTCTTCCAAAGTAGTTAAGGGCATCTCATGACTTCTGATCTCTTCCGGGGAAACCTGGAAGACAAATGTTAGCCTGCATAGCCTCTTTTGTGTCAGACTAGAGGAAGTTGCTGTTATATTTGGATTTTTCTGCATTAATAGGGTTTTCTGGGCAAATGAGTTTTTCCCATGCCCCATGAGCACTTCTAGTACAAGGGTTGTGTTAGGTCCTTTTCAAGAAGGCATTAGTGGAAGAGTATTGGGCTGAAGGGAATATCGGTAGGCACTCTGGAATGTATTCAACAAGCCAGAATGGAAACTTGCTCTTCCAGATCGAGGAAACTACATAAGAGATATTACTTAATTGAGGGTCCCAAACAGCCCCAGAAATTGCCATGTAAAAGGAGCTTAAAATCCTCCAGTAACAGAGCACACTGTTATATCTGATCATTTCAGTAAAACAAAATCTTTCCTGATGTTTTCCCCTCTGTATATAAATTATACAGGGACAATAGAATATAAAATGAAGACTCTCTGACTATATCCATGAGTCCTGCTTGTTCAATTTGCAAATTATATGACTATTTATTATCAATTTCATTACATTGTCATATTAGTAGCTAGTTTGTGGAATCTCACAGCTAGGAAGATTTCAGATTATAAGTATCTAACAATCTCTACACAAGCCAACTTGACTTCAAAGTGCTATTTTCAGTTATTTACAGAATTAGTAATCTGGGAATGGCAAATTGGGAGGTTACAAAGGTGGGTAACTAGTGACCTATCAACCTGTAAGAGTCTGAGTAATTTTGCCATTTTTTAAAGATTTGTATTTATTCATGCATACAAGAACTGGGGTGTAGACCAGAGGTGTGGGGGATGAGAGGATTCCCCAGAGACAGTGGGGAGCAGAACAGGCAGATCTGCTGAAATACACTGCTGACAGGGACAGCAGGTGAGATAGAAGAGGTGTGCTGTGCCATGTGGGTCTGGTCCCTGACTGGGGAATCAAACTCTTGCTGCAGTGGCTGATGATAACTTGATAGTGCTAAGACTTGAACCGTTGCATCAACAGGAAGGCCCAATGTTACCATTTGTATTTTCAATTTTTGCTTAAAAGATTTTTTGCGCTATGAAACTTATTGTTTCCATCGCCCCTTCAATAGTCAAGAGGAGCCTCAAATTCCAAAGTTTCCTTTTCCTATTAACCAAAAATGAATATAGAGAGAAAAGGTAAAAATAAAATTCTTTGGAGGGTAATTGGAGATCATGTGGAAGGATAAATTTTATCCTGTAGAAAGACAGTTCAAATCCAATATTTCCTGACAGCTTGGGGACCTTTGGGTTCAATGTGAAGTTTGTCAAGGTCACTTGGGTCATTCAAAGAATGTATGTAACCCTGTTTTGAAACCCGAGTTTCAAGCTTCCTCACACAGTAATTGATTTTTCCTAGTTTTCAAATGTTTTAAACAACTTTCACAGCACTTGCAGTATCTGCTTTTGGCACAGACCAGTATTTCTGAATTTATAGTTTTAGACATCCAGAAGTTTTAACTTCAGGTATTTTGGACACCTTCATTAAATCCTTTACTTTCTTTGTTTCTCCACCTATCTCCATTTGGGAAATAGCTTTACTGGGGGGAAAAAAATCCCTACCATTAGCTAGTGTGAAGTTTTAAAGAGATTTCTGTGCTACTCATTTATTGTTTTGTGCCCTTGTTCAGTTACCAGTCAGAACTAAATTAATCATAGAATGCCCAGACTAAGCAATTTATCATTACCTTATCATCCATCAAAGCAGCTGTTTTTCTTCTAAAACTTTCTTTTTAAGCAATATGGAACCATCAACTCGCCCCCTTCTTACTGTGTTTTCTTAGATTAGGAATGTTTGTCCAACTCACTTTCTCCATTTCTCCATTTCTTCTTATGTATCATTCATTTGAGAAGCTCCTTCTCCAGTAGCCTCCAAATCTGGCCTCAGAGGAAATCTGTCCTTTTTTGGCAGGCTTTCTGTCTTGATGGTTACTGTTTCAACAAACCAAGCCATTAGCTCATAAAAATTTACAAAATGACAGCTATTATTTATGTGCTAGTTACCTTCTACACATATTTAATCCTCACATTTATTCTGCTTTATTAGCACTAACAAACAGAGATGAGGAGGATCCAGAATGTGAGCCAGGAATTCCTTAGCTCAAATTTTTGCTATTTCTCTTCAGTCACAGACTTATTTAAGTCCACTCCCTGATGTTTTTGTTTGTTCTTACATTAATAGAATGAGCTATAAATTAAATTGCCAGGACACAAAGATACGTTTGAAAATATTCAGCTTCACAACACTAGGTTTAAAAGGTACTAATCATTGTGTCTGCCAGTTCCTTTGATCAGAATTAATGGAAAGGCCCTAGTCAGTTCCCTACAGATTTTAGCTCCTTCTTAATGAAATGAAGTTCATCTTGTCAAACCTTGGTCGCAGTTGGATTTTACAAGAAAGCTTTGATTATAAGACTTCTGCTGACAGTGAAAGCTAAACGGGAGTCAGCAGTTTGCCCTTCTGGACTAAAACTGAGAAATATTTGTGATGAGAATAATAAAGCACCACCTTCCTATAGTTTCCAAGCTACACAAAAGCACTAGGATGAGATATGGTTCCAAATTACCTACTTCTGCATAGCAGAAAGGAAGCAGTCGAATCAGAGAGGCGTTCCAGAGCTGATGGGAGATTGCCTACTGCCTGCTTGCTGATTACTAGCCATCCTTCTCGTGATGTTCCTTTGGTTCAACTGGAACCAATATAACCTGATTTTAAGAGAAAGTGCAATATGCCATCTACCTTATTTAAACTCTTTTATGATCAAGATGCAGTCACAATTAAATTAGATACTCTCATTTCCATATTATATATACTCAAGTTTAGATGAAGTGATCCAAGTACTAAACATTTCCCTAAATCATTCCTAAAATCATTCAGAAATAGGATGCCATTTTAACACCTTATCTGACTGGTAATATACAGACAGGGCAAACATCTTAGTCCAGTGATGAACACATTGGAATGAGGAATTTCTCATCCTTTTATTGCTCTTAATCTTGCCATAGTCAGTCAATGATACCAAGTCATATCTAGTTGACAGAAGACTAGAAAACGTTGTCCCTTCCTCTCCCCAAAGCCTACTCAGTCAATCTATAAAATGTTTCTGTTGTGGTGCAGAACACCTCTAGAATCCAAACCTAAGCCTATTCCTATGACTCTAATTGAGACTTTTATTCTTGGTTTGAATTAATGCAACAGCTTCCTCGAGTTTCCAGTTAAGTCCTTCTCTCCTGAAAGTCAGATTAATCCTCCCAAAATATAAATCTGATCATTTAGTTGCATAAAGCATTATCATGACTTAGCATTGCCCTCAGGAGACAGTGCAAATAGCCTATCAAGGTTGTATGCCCCTTGCAAATTATTCCCCTAACTACCTTTTAGTCTTTTTCTCCACTTCTCTCGCTACTAATTTAATTTTTGCCCTAACTACTTTAATTTCCAAATTATAGTGTTCCCCATTATTTTCATGCCTTTGCAGAAAATGTTCCCTTTGCCTAGAACTCACTATGCCTCTCCCACCAAGAATGGTGGGGAGGTTAGAAATGGAAATATATTGTTGCAAAGCTACTATATAATTTATCTGCACCCATTTCATAATAATTCTAAGTAGATTATAAATTTAAAATGTATATTGTAATCCCTAGGGCAACAAACAAAACAATGAAAATAAATACGGATAGGTCAAAAGAGGTTTGGACACCAAAACCAAAGGTAACAAAAAATAAAACAAATGGCACTACATCAAATCAAATCGTTTATGTAGAGCAAAGACCATTACCAACATCAAAAGGCTATTCACTGAATGGGAATATCTGCAAATCAGATCTGATAAGTTTAATGTCTAAAATACATAAAGAATTGATGCAGCTCAATAGTAGAAAGAAAAGATCGAATTCTAAAATGGCCAGAGGATCTGAATAGACATCTTTCATATACCAATAGGTACATGAAAATGTGCTCAACATCATTTATCATCAGGGAAATAAGCGTAAATCAAAACCAAAATGAGATATCACCACATACCTGATAGAATGACTATTCATAAAGACAAGAAATAACAAGTGCTGATGAGGAGGTAGAAAAAAGTGCACTGATGCTGGGAATGTAAATTGTTGGATATAATAGAAACAAGTGTGGAAGATCTTTAAAAAATCTAAAAAAATAGAAATATCCTATGACCTAGCAATTCAACCTTTGGGTATTTATCTAAAGGAAACAAAAAAACTTGAAAGAAAATCTGTACCCCATGTCCATTGCAACAATATTTACAGTTGTAAAAAAAAAATAGTAGTACCCTAATTGTCCATTGATAGGTGAATGAAGAAAATGAGAAACATACACACAAAGAATGGAATATTATTCAGCCATAGAAAAGAATATTTGCAACAATATGAATGGACCTTCAGGGCATTATGCCAGGAGAAATAAGTGAAAAAAAAAAGGAAGGAAATACCATATGACTTTACTTATATGTGGAATCTTTTTTAAAAAATCTGAACTCATAGATACAGAGAATATGTTAGTGTTTGCCAGAGGCAAGGATTAAGGGCAAAAAAGGTAAAAGGTATAAACTTCCAGTTAAAAAAAAGTAAGGCATCTGGACTATAGTTAATAGTAATATATAGTATATTTGAAAGTTACTGAGAGATCTTAAAAGTTCTCATCAAGAAAAAAATGTATAACTATGCATGGTGATAGATGTTAACTAGACTTAGTTAATGCCACAATATGTACACATATTAAATCATTGCTATACAACTAAAACTAATATAACTAGTATATATGTTGATTATACCTCAATCTTTTAGAAACAAAAGAATTAAAATGCAAAATTAATTGTTTCAATCAGAGTAAGGCAAAAAAGGAGAAAGGAACAAAAAAATTCGAGACAAATAGACAACAAATAGCAAAATGGCATCCCTAATTACAAACATGTTAGTAAATATTTTTTTTTGAAAATCTGAACTATACAATCCACTTATTAACCATTGTACCCAAACATATATTTCAAGTGCACATGGGATAATGACCAGGATTGCTCATATCCTGGTCCCTAAAACAATCTCAGTAGAATTCAAGATGAAATTTTCAAAGTATGTTCTCTGAACACAACATACAAAAAATTGACTAACTCAAAACTAAAGCACTCGCAGGTAAAAAGTATAAATTGAGGGGGGAAATTGAATAAATAATTTTTTGAAAATATAAAATTTCTCTTTTGGCAAAAGGAATGAATGGAGAACAAGTGTTTACAGTTTTAAAAACTTACACTGGAGAAAAATAATCAATGATCTAAGTTTCTATGATAGGAAATTAAATATTAAAAGATTGACCTGAACCTAAAGTGAATAGGGGTTTAGGAATAATAAGCATAAAACAAGTTAATGAGAATAACGGTACCCAATGGGAAAAAAAAATAAATCAATCCAAGCAAAAGTTGATTTGAAAAGTACAGTAAAATTGACAAAATCTTAGCTAAACTTATAAAGAAGAAAGGCACCACTTACCAGCATCAGGAATAAAAATGATGACTTTGAGACCTACATTAAAATAATAAGGGAATTTTATGACAATTTCTGGGTAAAAAATTTTGATAGCTAGATAAAATAGACAAATTCCTTGAAACAAATTACCAAATTGACACAAAAGTAAATTGAAAATCTAAACATCCATTATCTACAAGGAAATTGGTTTGCACTTCCAAACATTCTCAATTTCCAGTCTTTCTTGGTTTTACTGATAATTTCTGTTATATTTTAGAAATAACAATGTTATACAAGCCCTTCAATATTGGAGGGCAAGAGATACTTTCCAACTTTTTTTTTAACACTACACAAACATAACATCTAAAAACTAAAAAAAAAAAATGAAATAGAAAATTTACCCACTATTAGCGATAACAAATCTAGCAAATTATGACACAATAAAGTTTACTCTAAGAGTTCAAGTTTCAAAGTTAATATTTGCCATGTTAAAATAGAGAACCAGCAATGTCATCTCAATGGATGCAGAAAAGCATTTTGCAAAAATTGATACTTAAAAATACTAAGATTTAAATCTTTTTCGCTAACAAAGTTTTCAATAAAAATCACCGTGTAACTATCTGATGGGCAAAAATGATATATCCCCGTGGTTTCATTTTTCTTTGCTTAATAATGAAGTTGGTCAAATATTTTCAAATTCTTTTCATTTAGGTTTAATCACATTTATAGCTTAATTTTCCATTGATCCTTCTTTCCTTATTATCTATTGATTTATTTGTTTTTAATCCTTTATCATTATGTGAAGGGAACTTTGCATTTTACTTCCCTCAAGGTTAATGTGAATGAAACTTCTAATAGCACCATTTTGAACACAGAATATGCTAAGCATTAGATGCAGGCACTGATTCAAGCTGAGTAGGTTTCCTCTTAGCCATTGATCTGTTCCTGTCATGTGAGTTCAAACGAGAGCCATCTGTGGAATGGATGCTGATATCCCTGAACATCTGTGTGGGACAATTAGTAGTTGCCAAATCCTAAAAGGAAGACCACTAGGAAGACAACAGTTATTACCCCCATCATTCCCATTTTACTGCCAGGAAAACTCAGGTGCAGGGAGGTAAAGTGACTTATCCAACATGATGTAGCCAATAACAGGTTGAAGCCCAAATCCAAAGTCCTTTCCACTGTACTCGTGCTGCCTTATTTATGTCCCCTAAACAACCATCTCTGTCCTAACTCAATATTCCTTCCTCCCTTTTGCCCCTTCTCCTGCAGGCTCCTGACCAAGGTGTGGACTAAGAGGTGGAGTCATGCTTCACACGGCCGCATCATGTTGGCAGCCATTCCTGGGTCTGGCTGTGGTGTTAGTCTTCATGGGATCCACCATTGGCTGCCCTGCTCGCTGCGAGTGCTCTGCCCAAAACAAATCTGTTAGCTGCCACAGAAGGCGTTTGATCGCCATCCCAGAGGGCATTCCCATCGAGACCAAAATCTTGGACCTCAGTAAGAACAGACTAAAAAGCGTCAACCCTGAAGAATTCATATCCTACCCTCTGCTGGAGGAGATAGACTTGAGTGACAACATCATCGCCAATGTGGAGCCAGGAGCATTTAACAATCTCTTTAACCTGCGTTCCCTCCGCCTAAAAGGCAATCGCCTGAAGTTGGTCCCTTTGGGGGTGTTCACGGGGCTCTCCAACCTCACCAAGCTTGACATTAGTGAGAATAAGATTGTCATTTTGCTGGACTACATGTTCCAGGATCTGCATAACCTGAAGTCTCTGGAAGTGGGGGACAACGATCTGGTTTATATATCGCACAGGGCCTTCAGTGGGCTGTTGAGCTTGGAGCAGCTCACCCTGGAGAAATGCAATCTCACAGCAGTACCAACAGAAGCCCTCTCCCACCTCCGCAGCCTCATCAGTCTGCATCTGAAGCATCTCAATATCAACAATATGCCCGTGTATGCCTTTAAAAGACTGTTCCACCTGAAACACCTAGAGATTGACTATTGGCCTTTGCTGGACATGATGCCCGCCAATAGCCTCTATGGTCTTAACCTCACCTCTCTGTCGATCACCAACACCAACCTGTCCACTGTACCCTTCCTTGCCTTTAAGCACCTGGTATATCTGACCCACCTTAACCTCTCCTACAATCCCATCAGCACTATTGAAGCAGGCATGTTCTCTGACTTGATCCGCCTTCAGGAGCTTCACATAGTGGGGGCCCAGCTCCGCACCATTGAGCCTCACTCCTTCCAAGGGCTCCGTTTTCTTCGCGTGCTCAACGTGTCTCAGAACCTACTGGAAACTTTGGAAGAGAATGTCTTCTCCTCCCCTAGGGCTTTGGAGGTCCTGAGCATTAACAACAACCCACTGGCCTGTGACTGCCGTCTCCTTTGGATCCTGCAGCGGCACCCCACCCTGCAGTTTGGGGGCCAGCAGCCCATGTGTGCTGGCCCGGACACCATTCGCGAGCGATCATTCAAGGATTTCCACAGCACCGCCCTTTCTTTTTACTTCACCTGCAAAAAGCCCCGGATCCGTGAAAAGAAGTTGCAGCATCTGCTGGTGGATGAAGGGCAGACGGTCCAGCTTGAATGCAGCGCCGATGGAGACCCACAGCCGGTCATCTCCTGGGTGACACCTCGAAGGCGTTTTATCACCACCAAGTCCAATGGACGAGCCACTGTGCTGGGCGATGGCACGTTGGAAATCCGCTTCGTCCAAGATCAAGACAGTGGGATGTACGTCTGCATCGCTAGCAATGCTGCTGGCAACGACACCTTCACGGCCTCCTTAACTGTGAAAGGATTCACTTCAGACCGCTTCCTTTACGCCAACAGGACCCCTATGTACATGACCGACTCCAACGACACCATTTCTAATGGCACCAACGCCAATACTTTTTCCCTGGACCTTAAAACAATACTGGTGTCTACAGCTATGGGCTGTTTCACATTCCTGGGGGTGGTTTTATTTTGCTTTCTCCTCCTCTTCGTGTGGAGCCGAGGGAAAGGCAAGCACAAAAACAGCATTGACCTTGAGTATGTACCCCGAAAAAACAATGGTGCTGTTGTGGAAGGGGAGGTGGCTGGACCCAGGAGGTTCAACATGAAAATGATTTGAGGGTCGACCGCTCACACTCTCGTCTCTGTCATTGTTGGTAACCAGGAAGGCGGCCTGGCACAGTCGATGACTAGGTTACAAGGCAGCTCCGTGCGGCTGCCCCTGTGTCAAAGCAGGGTCCTTGGAAATAGGAGGACTTCTTGTGGAGACTCCCCACCTAGAGGCAGGCAGGCATGTGTCAGAGCCCTTCACAAGTGGGATACTAATTGTTTGCATTGCAAATATTGGCATTCTGGGGATCTCAGTAATGAACCTGAACCTTTGGCTCATGCTCATGGACAATTATTCAGCATTTTCTACCACTGCAAAAACAACAGGAAAAAAATAAAATAAAAAGGAACCACCTACAATGTAGGATTCACATATTAAAAAGACACATTTGTCTAAAACATACTCTACAGAAAAATTTGTATCTATGATTACCATTTGTTAAAGCCTTGCATCATACCATACTGTTGGTTCAGTACCATAAAGAAATCAATATATTCTTTATTCTTTTTTTAAACATATATGCTGTATATGTTTTAAAGCAATATGAATGAGAGGTTGTGCTTTTAGTTACTCACCACTATAGATCCCAGTGTGATTTCACCTTCCTTTACATACGGATAACCCCAAGACTAGATCCCTGGAGTTATGGGCAGAGATATGTTGAAGATGCATTTGTCTGATGTAGGTGCCAAGAAACAGGACCCGAGGCAAAACTGCTCAGCTCTGTTAACTTCTGTTACTATAATAAAGGCATGTGCCTAGTTTTGATACAGAATGGAATATTTTTTATACTTGTGATATCACACTGGACCAGTTTACTGTAATAAAGCCCTTGGTTTCTCCAGAAGGTGGTGTGCCACTAGTAGTACCTGTGAGATGCAAGGTAGGTGTTAAAAGTGAAATGATCCATTGGACAACTTGACTTGACTTTCATCAATTGCTGCTAATGGGCTAACGGTCTAATACTCACCTCATAGCCGAGATCACGAAGTCAGATGTTCTAAATGTCTCTGAATCAGGAGCTTTTCCTCAGATGCCAGCACAAAGCCAGGGTGACCCCTGTTGATTCATGCACAACATGATGTTAATGCAGCTAAGGATCTGTTGCCAATGGGATAGCTGTTTGAAGGCCGGATTGCTGCCAGACAAAGGAAACATCCAGTTACTGCCATTCCGGTGTTATCTCTCTTCAAATACTATACATGGAGTCTTATTTGGAATGGGCAACTTCAGAGTCCCTCCCTATTTTCTTACCAGTTAGGTATGAGTTTGTATTTGGAAAATTATGTTGTGTGGACAAGAGGAATCCATCTTGTTTTTAGTGAGGTGAGAAGAAACAAGGTGGACTAAAAAAACAATTTTTTCTCTCTACTGAGGGAAAAAAGTAGATCCCTACACATACCTTAAATTGTTCAGACACCTTTAATCCCCTCCCCCAAGTTTCGGTGCCCAATTCAGTTTGTATTAATGGATGTTACTTCAAATATTTCATAGTTTTAACATAAACGACATCATGTCATTACCGCCAGTGATCTGGTTCAAACAGACACAATTCCATTTAGCTAAATGTTGGGTGAATGGTTTTCAAATTATGTAAAGCATTGAATATAGAGTATATTCATTCTAAATGTGATCTATTTAATCTGCATAGAACAGATTGGAAATTTCTACACTGCACATCTTGAAAGGGATCTAAAATGAGCCCCCCCTTTGAAAAGCATGTAAACTGGAGTAGGATTCTGAGGGTTTTTGATGACTCAACAGCTGGCATTTTTTTAATTGAAATTTTGAGGAACTTCGATAAAATCAAATTGATCCCAATGAAAAAGTGACAGACCCAGAGATTGTTTTACCAATTGAATAGCAGCATGGCTAAACCCATTTCTCTTTTAGTAAAAGGTAGAAAATGAAATAGAAAGGTTGAAGAATTGCCTGTTTGAGTCATTTTTCATTTGACTGTCCTCATGATTCTCATAGATCTTTTAGAAATTCATTTCCCCCCGTGGCAATTACCTTACTTATATCTAACCATGTAAATCAAGATATGCAATAAATTCTATCAATTCCAACCTCTGTGAACATGCAATGGGAGGGTTTTTAAAATCTAAAATATTTTAAAGAACAAAGCTAAAATGCAGTCTTCCAAAATTTATTAGAATATACTTTATCTTCATTTTGTAACACTGTATGGAGGTAATAATTGTCCAGTGAAAAAATCAGAACAGTACATCAAGCAACTAATAAAAGCTTGTGATTCTGTTACCTTCTGTCAAAATGAAAATTGACCAAACACAGTTAGTAAAATAAAATTGGATTAAATTTAACCCATTCAACAAAAGACAGTTAAATTTTTTAGTTGTCATTCCACTTGAAAAGTAAAGATTGCACTCTTGGGGGTTTCCATATACTGATCCATGGAACAATGTTATTTAAGATCTTAGTGAGCATTCTTCCAGAAAAAGTCACAAAGACTAAAAATTGGAAAAAAATGCTACATTGGTCACCACTTAAAGGTTCAAAGTCTGTGAGCCTAGTTTATCCTCTGAAAAATCCTGTAAACAAAAATTTTCCTTCATATTGGGGTTTCTCTAACATTTGAGAATGAAGCACTTTTCATGATGTCAACTATTAAGATCTTGAAATAGTTACTATGTTTTGTAACTCGAGCTCCATAGAATCCAGGTTGGTCAATATTGGATTAAAGGAGTTGTCTTCTAAAACTTAGTGTACTTTTCTGAAACGCAATGGTTTTAATAGAATTATTTGAAATGGATTCCTATAGATTACTAATATCAACCACCTATATAAGAGATCAGATCATAAAAATGCATTGGCCAAATATTTTTTAAGAGAAACAGCTACTCCTTGCCTAGAGCATTATAATAATGGATTTATATGTAATTGGATGGTGGTTGCTTAATTTTCCACATTCTCACTGTGGGTACAGATCTTGGATTTCTCTGGAGCTCTAGTTTTGAGGTTCATAAGGAAATTTTCCCTTCAAATTACTAATTTTTTTAGATCAACTTAGACCACAGTAGAGAGTAATAGCTCAAGCCAGGATATAGGCCCAATCTTTCCCCTTAGCAGTTATGTCCAAGTCATCTTCCCAGATGATTCCTATCAAAGCATCTTTAAAAAGTAATATTATTGTTTGGCACAGCATTTAGTTCTAGGTTAGCCAATTCTCTGCACATGAAGTATTTTTCCCTCTCTAGTCATTAAACCTCAAAAAAAGAGTAATTCCAGATTAGAGCTCTGATAATCTGAGGGAACTGAACCATGTCCCCAAATGTCTGAAATACCTGTGAATAGAGTATGAAAACTCACCAACAATTGGCCTGCTGTGCTCAGCAAGAGATTTCTACTTTCCCAGATTCACATCTTGCTCATTTTTAACCTTCATTTTCATTGCCTTTATTATGAGCCTTTTTGCTTATCACCAACCACTCCCCAGAAGTACAAAATCATTCAGGATTTGTTCTATTTAATACTCTGCTTTCCTCAGTTCTCAGAGGAGCCTAAAAGTTACAATCTTCAGACTTTTTTAAAGGATTATTTAAATCTCACCTTCACTGACTTTTGTCATTTTTCCATGACTCAAGTGGGAATAGATTTGGGTGTCATAATATACAAAAAAGAGGATGTGCTCTTGGAAAAGAAACAGTGAATACAGCCCCATGCAGATTAATTCACCTTCCCAGGGTCACCCTTCAGCTCTACGTCAAGACCTTTGTTTTCACTTTAGGGATTGTGCTCAGAAGCTGTTTAACAACATGAAATACATCTTGAGGCTTTCTAGGACAGGAAAAAAAACCACAATTTTCAACTTTTGAGATTAAGAACTGTCAAGACCTATCCAGAGTTTAATGTAAGGTTGGAGGAAGAAACTTGGGTCTATTTTAATCCTATTTCCTTTATCACCAATTTTTATAGTCATTGCTGAAGATGAATCAGAGTTGTGCTCTTCTCTACCATCAATGGTGTCTTTTTCATCCTGTTCCCTACGTCCCTATCCTTTATATAGCCCACATGACCTATTCCAAATGGAATTTGTGGCATGTGAACCAAGTAACAAAATCTTTGGGGTCAAAGCCATTCTTTTCAGTGCTTAGGGAAAGATTTATGTTTTTACTAGGCGGAAGAGCCTGGAATCATTCCCTATCACGCCAGTATATCATGTAGCACAGCAGGGCCTAGTTTTTCCCATTGACTTTCCACCACTGGCTTTAGGAGCTCCCCCTTTCTGCTGAAATCCTTGTTATTTTCTGATTGAGCAGACTTGGAGTTACTCTGTGTATGTGTGTGGGGGAAGTCTGAAGGACTCGGTCACGCACCAGAGGGAGTTTCCAGGTATTTGGCAAACACCTGACACAAATCAAAAAAATCCCCAAGAGAGCTGCCTCATTCTCACTCCAGAAAAACATGACTACAGGGAAGGGACAGATTCCCTTCCCTGTATATAAGATCAAAATGATACGTAACATAGCTAAACACGATGGCAAATCACTAACAAAAACTGGGTCTAGGGGCCATAAAGTCTGAACTGGTACAGTTGAGTCACATAAACTAGGATTTGAATGAATAATAAATGACAGGTTTTCAAATCTGCAATTGGTTTATTTGTTTTAGATGCAGTAAAATGCAACTGCCTATTTTCTTAAAAAAAAAAAAAATGTTAAGAGAATGCAAATTCTTATCTGTGAGTTTTATTATCCTAAACAGATAGTTTAGGATAAAATGTTCATGGAGGTAAAAGTCGAGTAAGAACATTGTAAAGGTTTATTTTTCTAAAACAGGCCTGGATCTGATGGTCCTCTTGATCAGATTCCCATATTTCAGAATATTTCAGAATAGAGGAAACGTTGCCTGTGTTCCAGATTGCCCTCCAGTTTGCGGTCTTTAATACTTCTACTTTTCTGCCTCTGCCTCCCTGGGACTCCTAACTCCCCTGAGACAGTCACAGAAAGAGGAAAGCTTTGGCGTCCCCTCACATTCCGGCCTGCTTTCTGGATTCCACAATTGACATGATCCCTCCTCCAGCTCTGCTTTCCTTCCCTGCAGTCCCCCCGGGGCCCCTGTCATACCTCATCAATGAATGCTCTCTCCAGGGATGAGTCTTCTTTCATTGGTACTCAAAAATTCTTGGGTAACTGTTAAACTAGAAATTGCTTTAAAAAAAAAAAAAAACCCTCCAGCCTATCTCACATAACACTTTAAAAGTTAAGACTTACCATTCACATAATCACAAGCTGACAGCAATCTGCAGGTTGAGTGATTCTGATTTTTTTTTCTCCCTTCTAGAAGCAGGTGGGTTGATATAATGCCAACCTGAAATAGAAGCTTTATTTATAGCCTTAGCAGAATGAGCAAAGAGCTGGCATAATCAAGAGAGTACTGCATATTTTAAGAAGGCTTTACCTTTAATATGCAAAATAGCCATTAGAAGACAACAAAAAATGCAAATTTATATTCTACTAAATTGGTTAACTATATTAACTACAATAAAGTTTGAAAAATAACTTCCATACTGATAATGGGTCAGAGATTTTGTGCCTATTCATCAGGACAAAAAAAAAATGGCAGAAATTTGGTTACCATCTTAATTTCATTTTGTTGCACACCTCCTATTCTGAATTGCTTTAATAACTTTAATTTCCACTACAATATAATACAATCTACAATACCATCAAAAAGTAATGATTAAACATGAGATTCAGAATTGTAAAATAAATTTCTCCCTATCTTTACAACAATGTATGTCCTGCAACTTGTTCATATACATATTTATGGGATGAGAATTGAGTAATGACCAAACTTTGTCTAGAGGCTACTTGGAAGAAAACATGTTCTTTTCCTTCCCAGTTATAAAATCAGGTGTACCACACACAGATTGATACACATGTCAGTTGTCTTATTTTTTCCCCATTTCGTATGGAATGCCCCAAAACATAATTAAAACACTATTGTTTATATATACATATATAAATATGTGGGGGAGGGTGGTTTGATTTTTTTAATTGTTTAAATGTAACTTTCAAAAGTTGATAAGCTTGAGCAGGAAGGGGGAAAAGAATGTGTCTGTGTTTTTCTTTAATGTCTAATCAAAATCTTATTCTGGGACTATCCCATGATTGGAAACTACTAACCAACAATCTACAAAACTTTTTTTTAATGCCTGATCATTTATGTTCTCAAAAAAAAAAAAAAAAAACCCACATAGTGTTTATGACAAAAGTGTCATGGTTTAGGTGTCTCATGACTTATGATTTATTGTTGTGGGCATGGCTTTTATAACATGTATAAACAAGTTAACTTATTTTATAAGATGTAAAATAAGTTAAGAAAACATGTTTTCTTTACTGATGTAAAGGGCTTAAGCATCTGACATCTCAGTTCAATCCACTGGGGTATTATTAAGAAATGAAATTAATAAACATAAGTGGAGAGACATATCAGAAAATATGTCCTTATTGAGAGAGGTAGGTTACTTGAACCTTACAGGAAATTGAGGTTGGTTAAGTAGCTTCAGCACTGTTATTAGCTCAAATAATCCACAAGTAACTCCAATCAGAGAAGAAGGTCCACCTAACTCTAATGTCAAGGTAGATGGAGATTACTCAGAGTCCGGGCTATCCAGTTCTTCATACACAAAATTTACAAGGAGCTTGACTTGTGGGATATCCAAATCTAGGTAATATCAACCACATTATAAAGATAGTCTACTTTAGTAAATTGCTTATCACTTAAATCATCTCAAATTCATTTAACATAAGCAAACGATGGGCATGATTTCAGGATGAAATAGATTTGAGCAAAAACTGAAGGGTTCAACAATCCATACACATAACATACCTCACCATCTAGATATTCTCTGGGATAACTATCACTCAGTCAGCTATCAATGATTCAAGACATCATGTGAGATAAGACACAAAAAAGTAAAAAGGAAAACATTTCTTTCATCTATAGGCAATTTTGTTAACGAGCGAAGAAAGTTGTCTTGTGTTAAAAAGAACAGACTGAAACACCTGCACTTGTTTATTCTTTCTGCTGAGAGTGAAGATGCTTGTTCTCTCCTTACCCTTGGTCCTTAAGGGGCTGGACTTTAGGGAGATGTGCTCAGGGGGCTGTCAGCTTCTATGGCATCATCTTCATCCCTTATAGGTTGTTAGATGCCTTTCATTAAGGAGGGAGTCAGTGAAAGAAGCAGCAGAAAGCTGACAGAAGTGGTACCTGGAAACCATGTTGACAGATAACAAGAAAGCCCTGGATTCACCTGCAGGCAGCAGCAAATACTCAAATTGTGAGGCTGTGAGCAAGAAATTCACAAAAGGCCCCTTGGCTTTTCTTTAATTAAAAAATGAAGAGCCTGTTGCCAGAGAGGGATTTCCTTTTCCTTGTAGATTCTCTGCTTATGCCAGTGCTTCTTGAGTAAGAGTCACATCTTTGACAGTGGGCTTTCATTTCCAGTACTAAACAAGCATGACTAAAACAGATTTCCCATTCACAGTTTTGAATATGTTAGGTGCACATTTCTCCCAGCTATCACTAGTTAGTTTGGCCAATAAACTCACTGATCAGGGACAAGATAGTGCTAATACTTAAGGATTTGTTCTTAAACAATAAGAAGATGGTCCAATAAGGGTAAATTTTTAAATGAAAGCTGAACATACTTTTAGCTTGGTGGCTTGACTTCTGTGCTCTTCATTAATGTAGAAGCCCATCATCATTTATGTCGGTTTTCCCTCTCGTTTCCCTCAAGCACACTGCTCCAGCTAGCAGGCTGTCAACGTTTCTGTGCCATTTGGTATAGTCAAAAAACAAAAATTAGGAGTTCCTACTCCCTTTCAGGTAGATAAGTTTATTATAGAACCCAATACTCTGTTCCTAATTACCTCATTGTCAGACCTAAAATGCAGTATGTAAAGATTAATTTGGAATGAGGCCAAGTTAAAAAGGAAATTGAGAAACCTTAATGGGATCATCTAGGAGTTCATCTGTAGAAAATCTGAAAACACTGACTTGTCACTCTAGTGCCTTTCCTCAACTCTTAGAAATAATTAAATGCAAAAATTATGAACCTCCCTCAAAAAGTTTGGATGGAGAAAGAAGTCCCTTGTTAGAGCTTTGCAGGCAGTGTTTCATTTTGTAATACTATGAACTATGATAAGTCAGAATGTTGGGACATATCAATTAATTGCAATGCCAGGTACATAAACACACACACACACACACACACACACACACACACGTTGTTAAGAACCATTGGAGAATGATAGGGGGGAAAGGCAGGTGAAAAAAGGTGAAAAATATCTGAGGATTTTTACTATTTTGTTTGGTCTCTGATAAGGAAAACTAAGAACAGAACTCTATCACTAGGAGTCTGAGAGATGAAAACCAAAGGAGGAGTCCCACAGAAAAAACAACATACGACTAGTTTATCCCTTTGCTTGAAAGACCTCAATCTTACACGTGATTGCAAAAGTTAGGTCTATATTGATCTGTTGTTTTGTTGATTTTCACAATGGGAGATAAATCTATTTACCAGATGCCCCTCTAAGATAGAGGAGGATTTATGTGAACTCTAACTGCAGGATCATTGGTTGTATTATTATTGCTAAGCACAAGCCATCGAGCAAGGTAGTACCACAGCACAGAGGCAAGTCACTACATTTAATCTATCCTTTTAGCCATTGGTAATTAGCTAGATGTATAAAAGACTAGTAGGTTACCTCTATTATACACATTCAGGACTTTCGTGGAAGTCAAATGCTTCCTTAAACATGCACACACATCCCCACCACGGCTTCCAGAGTTTCTTTAGGTCTTATTATATATCAGTTCAAACAGCCTACTGGGAATTAATTCACTAAGCACAAAACAAATCTGCAACACAAAGACATTAGCAAGTCTGTTCCAATATCTTGATTTATATAAGCTCTACTATTTTAGCAACACCTGGAGAATCTGGTTGCCTTGATTTCAGTGGTACGAAGAGACTTCCATGGCACTGCTGTAAGAAATTTGCTGATATTATTTTATGAGTGATTTCTACACATGGTGGCTGTTTTTATCCTGAGTCTTCTGGAGTGAAAACACGGATCCACAGAAATGAAAAATAACTGAAAAGTGTACCTGGCTGGTGATTCAAGAGAAGAGTATGTCACTGTGTTGGTACAATGTATTTTCAAAGCAGCATTTGATAGCAAACGAGATAATGGGCATGTATAAGAGAATTTCATTTTTGAAGGAAAATGGATAGTGTTTGTGTGGTACTGCCTCTAATATTGATGTTAATTGGAGTTTTGAACCAATAAGCGCACCATTTCTAAATTAACAATTATTTTAAATCTCTGTTTATGTCATTGAAAAGCTGTCAGTATTAACTCAAATACATGCCCACAGAAAATCCAAAAATCTAGTTAAAGTTTTCCTTTTTGATTAGAAATTGGGTATCAGACTTCTCCATCTTTTGTTTTATGTAATATACAAAATTTTATTTTCCACTTGCCCAAGCACAAACTCATTCATTTACTTAGCCATGCAACATCTACTGAGTATCCACTACCGTAGCAACTTAGCATTATCAATAAAACTATCAAACTGTGGTCCAAACTTTAATCCTGCTTTCTCCACATTACCTTCTATGACTTCCATGTCGATCACAACCTATTTCTAATTCTATCATCCAAATCATATGGTTTAGAAATGGGCCTTGGTGTCCCATAGGCCAGGCGCTAATCTGGCTTTAAGGATCTACCTGCTTTAATGATCCACTCTCAGGGAGTCAGAATAGTTAAGTACTAAAAAGACAAGGATCTGGAATAAGAGCCCCAAGGACTCTATCATTGGATTCATGATTCTTTCTGGACAAGCTACTTAACATCTCTGCATGCCCATCTCTCAAAATGACCATAACACTACCTACCTCACAAGGGTGCTGTGAGGCTTACCGTGAAAGCATGAGGGAATGGTATGGAGAACTGGGAACCTATGACAAAGGTGCTACAGGATCTAAAAAATCTGGAAAAAGTCTCTGAGAAAGGCCCCCCAGCCCCCTGAGAGTCCCAGGCCTGCCAGGATATGTCAACTCCCTTTACAACTAGAAATTAAAATGGCATCTATTATCCATTAGCTTGGTTAATCTTCAGTATGACCTCTATATGACCTCTACAGGATTCTCAACAAGCCCCCCACTTGCTGACTTGGAAAGATTGTTAAATTAATTTTAATGCAGGATTAAAAACAGGATTCACTTCCAGGTGCTGGGGTTGGGGGGACAATTATTTCAATATGAAACAAGAGTTTGTACGGATATCTTCAAGGAGATGCATTTTATTGGAGAAATTTATTGCCTAGGGCTTTCTGTTGTTTTCAGTCTGACTCCCCAGCTCTCTGTACCATTGTTTTAACATACATCCCCTTTTCCCTTTTATTGGAAGGGAAACATAATCCTCATTTCATGATGAATCTTTTCATGCAGTCTGTTTTGCTCAAAGGACAAATTCTTTTCAACAACTATTGAAATTATTTTCTTAGAGGACCATTTTTAATTGCCATATTGTTTAGCTAAGCCCTATTGTCTTAGTGTCCTTCAAAACTGTCAGTTGCTTTAAAATACAGGGGTGGGAGGGGGGAGCTGATAAGCACATCGTTGTAATTGATTTGTATGTTTGAATTGTCTTATCAGAAAACAAGGTTATGGATTTCATCTGTTGAAACACAAAAATAAAATACTTTCCTAAAAAAAAAAAAAACTGTATTTGCTTTTTGAATGTTCTAAAACAGCATTTTTCTCATCACCTCTTTAATGTCTCATTGTTAGTGTTGCATTATTAATCATGTATTGTAATAAAAGCTTAGCCTTGTCCTGCATTCATGGTTATAACTAAGTTCTTTATTATGTACTCTTGGGAAACAGTAAGATACAATTGTTCAAGACTGAGATTTTCTTGATTTTTTTGAATTCTTTCTGAGGGGTCTTCATCCAAAGCAGACCATGGAATTATGTAAAGCAGGTGGGTGTAGAGAAATAGACCTTCCACAGTGTATTTATCACCAGCATAAAATGTCCACAGCAAGAGATAGGAAATGATCAGGACATATTGTCTCTATCAGGACATTTTAAGAAAGGAGTTTAAAAAGAAAAACTAAACACTATGGGCCAAGACTCTGCCACAGTAATTTAAGGAAACTTTACCCCTCCCCCAAATCACTGGTGTCTTATCCTTGGCTGCCATGACACAATACATAGACTGGGTGGCTTACAGAGAAGAAGTTTCTATCTCACAGCCCTGGAGGTTGAGAAGTCCAATCAAAATGGCAGCAGGACCAATATCTGCTGAGAGCTCTCTCCCAGGTGGTGCAGGCACTTTCTCACTATGGCAGCTCTCGGTGCGTGCATGTAGAGAAAGGGAAATCTCTCACTCCTGCCCTCTTTGATTCCCACCAATCCTATCAGTTTAGATTCCGCCCTTATGGCCTTGTGAAACCTTAATTTCCTCCTAAAAACCCTCCAAATGTAATCAAATAAAATGAGACTTAGGACTTCAACATATGAATTGGGAAGGACACAAGTCTGTCCATAGCTATTACTACCCATTAATCAAAGTGCTAAACCATCCTTATTTACCAGGAACATGATTAATATCGGGCAGTCAATATAAACAAAGATGAAGTGAAAAGGATTTCAGTGACTAGCAAAGATTCTTCTCCTTGCTTCACTTCACTTCTTCTTGAGTCTTCAAGACTCTGGCAAAGTTTTCACTTTCTACAATTGCATATAAATTTTCATTCTAGATCACCAAAGTCTTTAAGGAATTGTATCTTCTGTTTCCTCACAACATATCCCCAGAGCTATGTTATTTCTCAAAAATCTTAATTTCTGAAATGTCTCATGTAATATCACTAGTCAACTTACTTCTTTTTAATATCCTTAGCGGACAGATATCTCCCCTCATCTGATGCTGCTGTGGCCATTTCACTTTTGACTATGCCGCCCTCTGCCAACTGATGAAAGGAAGCATTATATAAAGGATAATGACAGGGCCTCCCCTGGTGGTGCAGGCGGTTGAGTGCCACGCTGTGAAGCTGTCCGCAGCCTCTGCAGCACGGGTTCGATCCCGGCCAGCCAACAAGAATCCCACATGGTGCGGCAGACCTCTCCTGTCTCGCCCGCTGCTCCCCTCAGCGGTGTTATTTCAGTCAGTCTTCCTGTTTTGTTTTCCACTCTGTCTGTAGCGAATCCTCTCACCCTCCCACACACCTGGCCTGTACCCCGGTTCTTGTATAATCTTTAAAAAATAAATAAAGGAGATGACAGTATTCTTCCCATGACCCAAGTTTGCTCTCTTCCCAGGCCAGTGGAACTATTTTCAGTGTGTAAGTGGGCTCACCCACAAGAGCCAAGTGATGGGCTTAGTGCTTGCTCTCCAGTTATTTTGGTGTGGAAACATTAATCAAGGTGTTCTTGTTTTAATAAGCACTACAGCATTTGCACAGACCATTTGCTTGACCTAAAAAGTCATGGTGAATAAAATGTGGAGACGCAAACTGTCTGCTTGCTGCAGATAACTACCTAAATTAAAACTTGCTCAAGACACCCACGAGCTGCTCCTACTGGATTCGCAGATAGTGCCAAAGCAGAGTGCCCGGTTGGAAGTGATAAGCCAGCGTTTGTCCAATATAGTCATGCTCATCGAGGCTCCCAGAGAACCAAAATGCTGTATTAGAAGCTGGGCCACAAGAATGTTGTCCCAACTGGAATAAAAAGTTCCAGAAATCAAGGTGAGGTCATGAAGAGTCAGAATTCTCATGTAAAACAATGATCCCCTTTCAAAGATTAGAACTTTGTTTAGTTAGATCTGCACATGGAACACCCTGCCCTCTGCCTTCGGTGAACACTAAAGAGGTCAAGTGCACTGGCCTACTCTGCTGATGGTAATTTGTGAGGCTACCACTTGAATTTCTAAACTCATCATATTATTTGCATACATCCATACATAGATTATTTGTATACATCCTTACTCTAAAAAGTAGTATATGCTTGCTCACTATAAAAATTTTGGTATAGATATCAGAGAAAAAAAATATTTTATACGCCCTTATTTCAAAGATGATCAGTTATTAGTACAGTATAGTTCCTTTTGGTCTTTTCAAAATAAACTAGGTTTTAAATTAGAGATTTAAAATGTTTCACTTTCAATGCCACACTCCTTTCTGCCCTCGCTCTTTCTTTCCCTCCTATCTACTTTTCCTCCTCCTCTTGCAAACAATACTCCAGAGCCTCCCATAAATGCCATCCAAACAGCTCCCAAAATAAAAGTGATCTGCCCACTCTTATCAGGACCGCAGGAAAGGGTTCTGAGAAAATTGTCTGTAGCGATCACAATGGGAATTGTACCCTAAAAAGTTCATTCTTAAGGGCCTCCCCGGTGGCACAGCGGTTGAGCACTGGGTTGCAAAGCTGCCCACAGCCTCTGCAGCGCTGGTTCGATCCCCGGCTGCTCCCCGGCCACTGGAGGAGGGTCCCACATGGTGCGCAGACCTCTCCTGCCGCCCACTGCTCCCTTCAGCAGTGCATTTTGTCAGTCTGTCTGTTCTGCTCCCTGCTCTGGCTCTGGTGAATTCTCTCACCCTCCCACGCTTCTGACTGTACCTAGTGCTTGTATAAATAAATAAATAAATTCTTTTTAAAAAAAGAAAGTTCATTCTTAAAAATGAACAATGATGTAAAATATATATAAATAAAAAAAAAAAAGAAAAAGAAACTCATTCAGGTCCATCTGTATTGTCCTCTTGGAAATCCACAGACCCAAATTAGAGGTAATAGCAGCTACCAATTACAGGGCACCAATCATGTACCTGGAACTTCACACAAGTAGCTCATTAATATTTCCAGTAGCCCTAGAGGGTGACACTATCTTTTTCATTTGATAAAACTTTCCCCTGGTGCTAATTTCAAAAGCCATCCTTTTTTTCCCCTCTACCTGCCGCCCCTCAACTCTGAAAATTTTCTAAGAGTAAAACCTTATAGTCATTTCTTAAGGAGGTCTTTATCTTGTATATTCAGCCACCAGAACTCCCTTTGCTATGCTCCCTTCTTCCCTTCCCCCAACACACACACACACACACACACACACACACACACTCATTCCCCTGGTGTTCTGTGCAACAGCATGCAGCCAGTGAACTCTCTCACTGCTAACGTGGATCTAAAGAAGGTTGCTCTGGAGATTCAATTGTAATTTGATATTAATTAAAAACTAAATGATAGTACAGGTTCACTCTAAGGTTGCCAACTCGTAAAAGCTCACTGACCATCTTAAAGGGCAAAGGGGCATTTTTCTTCCTCTAAAGTGACCAGCTCATGGTTGCCACCATAGCCACCACAGGGAGTCATGAAGAGGTGACTCCTCACCACCTTGAAAGATCCCCTCCCCTCCTGTTAATAAAGTCTTCTATTCCTAGCTAGCTTGGGAAGTCATGGTGTGACCTGAATACAATTGAGTAGGATGTTGTTAACATATTTTTCTTGGTAAGAGTAGGATTATTCTAGAATTGAAGCAGAATAGAAGATAAAACGAGAACGTGCTACTCAGAGGTAGAGGAACCACCACCTGCTTTTTACAACTAATTGTCTCTGTCTGTTCTGCAGAATGTTAGTTTTTTACAGAAGGAAGGTGAATGAAACACAGAAGCATACTGATCTATGTTGGGAACATTGTATGGCGTAAGGATGGAAAGTTCTGCAAACTGGGAAAGGAGAGGAGAAACTGTTCTCTCTCCCTAGGGTTTGTGATGCCGATGGACCCCTGTGATAACTGGCTCTAGTATCACAACCACTTCCAGAAGGAGAAAGACTCCATTCCAACTACCAGAAGAGGAAAGATCATTAATGATGGTTGTCTGCTGGTGTTGAACAAAGCAATCTAAGCATGCCACTGGAAACTCATCTCATTAAGGGACAGATAAGCAGAATGACAGAGAGTGATTCCAACACAGAAAGCTTAATGTATTATTTAGGCTTCCAATTAAATGCCTGCATGTTAAGCAGGGACAAAGCCAATTGTTGGTGTGCATTTGTGCCAGCTTTACAATGCAACAGGATTATCAATGTGCCTTTTCAGCTCTGTTATTTGGCACAGCATGCTTTCATTTGTCAAATTTATTTTAAAGATAGTACTATATCACACCTCCTTTATATTTTTACATTTCCTGGGTGCCTATGAAAAATCTGGAAAAGAGTCCACTCTAGGATATTTCAGTGAGTCTAGAAACAGTGAGCTGGTACCTACCTGGCTTCTGTTAAGATATTCACCCAAATATTATTGAGGGCCTACTCTGCTTCAACAAATACAATAGGCTCTGGGAATCCTGTATGAAACAGGAAAAGGAGATACTAAGTCACTGCCTTGTATTTAGCTACTTCTCTGCCTGAAAGTCATTTAGCAAGTGGCTTTTCATTCCCACCTCTCACTGGATGAGCTGACTAATCAAACCATGCGTACATATGGGGTAAGAGCTTGTCAGAAAAAAGGAAGAGCTTGCCCAAAGGTCCTGAAAAGAAGGTGAGTTTGACATATTCAGATAACATCTAGAATGCCAGAATGGCTAGAAAAAAGTAGAAAAGATGGACAGTGGTAAGAACTTAAAGAAGGGAGGGCCTATGAAGCTGTCTGCACCCTCCAACGCCGGTTCAATTCCCAGCCAGCCAGGGTGATACCCACATGGCGTGGCAGACCTCTCCTGTCTTGCCTGCTGCTCCCCTCAGCAGTGTTTTCAGTCCATCTGCCTCTTCTGCTCCCTGCTCTGTTTCTGGTGAATTCTTTCACCCTCTCACACCTCTGGCCTCTACCCAAGTGCTTGTATAAATAAATTAATTAATTTTTAAAAAAATGAAAGGGGCCAAATCAAGTAAATTGAAAAGCTCTGGTAATAGTGTAGGCAACTAGATATTTCAAGCTCTTGAATCCTATTTTAAAAGGAGACAAGAAATTCAAAAGTGATGAACACTCATGGTTGAAAGCTGAATCCAAACATTACATTATCTGGCTCAGTAACTAAAGGTTATGTGGCTGTTTCCATATCATCATCCTATCTACTGTCTGCCAGCTTGGTTTCCATGTGAAGGTGTCTATAGAGTAAATTACGAGGGTTGCTAAGGCACAACTATGTCAGCACAGACAATGCACGATCCAGCATCGTTAAGCCCAACCTGTCACAAGAAAACCTAAATCAAATATCCTCCCAAGAGAGCAGTACAATGACTTAGGGAATTAACTATCACCTTTACCCTCATTAAAATTTTAAAGTATTTTATAAAGACAACACATAGTATTTTTCTGTTAAAATCACATACAAAAATTAAAGGACCTTTTGAATCCATAAGGCATGTACTCAGAAAGAGTCTTTGAAAAAACAGGTCTGGGTCTCTTTATGTATGACTTTTTATTTTTAAGCTGCTTCTTTTTATTCCCTCTGACACGAATGTGTAATGCTGAGAATCTATGTTAATGAAGAATGTGTCCACAAGATGTATAATGCATGCCTTTTAATTAGTTCTGCTGCTATAATTGATTAACATTTTGCCTGTGCAGTGCTATTACAAAGAATGAGCAGTGAAACACTGTATGCATCTAGTCCCTGTAGGAAAAAAAAAAAAGCACCGAACATTGCCATTGTATAACATCTGTACCGCCAAAGTGATCCTCGAATTCCTATTGAAAGTCTGTTGGGAGGCACTTTAAGCAGCCTGGAAAAAAAGCAGAAATAAAAGACAAAATGAAAGGGCAAAAGGCCCAGAGGAGTGAATATGGGAAATGTTATAAGGGGAAAGAGATCAAGATGAATCTGAAGAATGTGGAAACAATCATAACTCCATAAGGAATCTGGGACAGATGGAGTCCATAAAAATAAACTCTGAGAAAAGAGTGCAAATTGTGTGCACATGTGTGGATAGACATATGTATGTGTTCAGAAATGCATGTGTGTCTTTGTGCATACGTGCAATTTGTATAGAATAATAACAGAAAGTAACCATAGAAACATAAGTCTCCCAGCCTCCCTGTGGCACAGGGGTTATGTCTCAGCATTATCAAGCTAGTCTCAGCTTTATCAAGCCACTGCTGCATGAGTTCGATCCCAGTGCAGGGAACTAACCCACATGGCACAGCAGACCTCTCCTGTCTTGCCCACTGCTTCCCTCAGCAGTGTACTTCAGTAGATCTGCCTGGTCTGGTTCCCACTCTGTCTCTGGTGAACCCTCTCACCCCGCACCTCTGGCTGACACCCCAGTTCTTTTAGGCAGAAATAGAAAATCACTAGCCAAGATAAATCCATTTAAACAGCTCTCAGTTTTCCATAACCTACCCCTCAGTCTACCAGTGCACATACTATAAATCCTTCATCCCATCACTGCCCAAGTGTCCTGCTGCTTCTTTTATCTTTCATGATCATTTGACTCTTCCATTCTCCCTAGTAGCAATTTCAAAACCCCTCTCAAATTTCCACATTTTCCCCATTACTCTTCACTCTCAACAAAAACTTATACTTCACAGAAATCAGAAGCCATCAAATGCAACTCCAGTTTCCTGCTACCAAACTCATACCCACAGAACCCCTTCTCTTTTCTCATAATAGAGGAACCCTTGAAGGCTTGCCTTCCAATCCTACCCCTCTATTATTTCAGTAAATTTACACTACAAAGCATCATTTCTCATAAAGGCCTCCTATTAAAACAACACTATCTGTCAACCCACATTACTCCACAGTAACTAACCTCTCTTCACAGAAATCCTCAAATAATCTGTTACTATTCCCTTTGTCTCTTTCCTCACTTCCTACTCTCTTCCACCTGCACACACCCACCAACACAGCTCTTGCTTGCTCTGGATCACCAAAGCCTCTCTGATGCCAAAGCCAAGGGCAGAATTGTACACTGTTGACCATACCCATCACTTAAAATACTTCCAAACCTTGGCTTCCATGATAAAAGTCTCTCTTGGTTTCCTCCTATCTTGATATCATCTTATTAACCTCCCATATAGGATTATCAACCTCCTTTCTGTTATTAAATGCAGAGTTCCTTGAAGTTCAAACTTAGCCCTTTGGTCCTCACTCTATACTCCCTCCTCAAGTAATTGCAAGCATGTAATTTTCAATTATATTCTGAAAATCTCCTGAATTCCATACATGCAGCCCAGCCTTCACTGCCTCCAATTGACCACTACTTTTTCTCATACTATTGTTGTGCTTCCCAACTAGTCTCCCTACATCCTTTCTAGGACACTGAGGATGTGTTCTTCATGCCATTACTACATGAATATTTTGCAGAACAAATGTGATTATGTCAAACTTTTCCCCTTCTGCATGCATATGAGAACATGTGCACTCATGCTTACACACACACACACACACACACACACACACACACACTTAGAACATTTTTATAGCTTCCAGTCATTCTTAGAATACAAAAATATTTAACATCATCTATAAGGTACTATATGTGCTGGCCTCTACCTATAACTCCACCCTCATTACAAACTCTTTCATTCTCTGTGCTGCACTACACCATTATTCACTTTTAGGTTTCTTAAATTCACCATCCTTTCTCCTAACACTTGCTCTTTGCATATGCTATATCCTCTGCTTGAATTACTCTAGTTCCTTCCTACCTCGTCCATCAATGTGTTATGACTTAACTCTTGGCTCAATCACCATTGTTTTTAGAGAAACCTCCTGTGACAACCACATACTCCATTCTAAACCTTAATTAAAGTCAGCGGTCTTATTATGTACCTTACCTTTCAAAAGTAACTGATACTGGAAAATATTAAAATAAGTCATTGAAAATGATATCAGTCCCAGCTGGCAGAAACTATCTTCCAGAGATGGAGTGCTGCCTCATTACATATGTGTACACTGGAACAAGTACACAATATGTCATGTCTTTCAACCACAACCAAATAACACATCTGGGATCCAAACACTGAAACTGTGGATGGTGCATTTAATGGTCCTCACTCAAAATACTTGCTTCTTAGTCCCATCCTTGGCATACTGCAGGTCCAAAGGTTAAATACGTATGGGAGGAAAATTACTAGGCCACAGGAAATATTCCCAATAAATATAAGCTGAGTTTTAGCACAACCACTTGGTGACCATTTATTTGAGAACCATTTGCTTTTATTTAAAGCAAAAAGGAAGGTCTCCCTGGTGATACAAGGGGTTTAGATGCAGCACTATGATGCTATCTGCAGTCACTGCAGCATGATCGATTCCCTGCCAGGGAGGGGACCCACATGGGGCAGCACACCTCGCCTGACTTGCCCGCTGCTCCCCTAAGCAGTGTATTTCAGTCAATCTGCCTGTTCTGTTCCCCACTCTGTCTGGTGAATCCTCTCACACCCCACACCTCTGACCTGTACCCCAGTTCTTGTATGCATCAATAAATAAATCTTTAAAAAAATAAAGCAAAAAGGAGTGTCATGGGGTTGGCTGGGGTGGTTGACACTGACAATAGAACAGGGAATAATGTTGCTACACAGTGAAGGCTACAACTAATGAGAAACCAGATTCCCAAAGCCACATCTGTATCATTCTGGAATGTTAAGAACAAACTCCTTCAAGCTACACATAGGAAGGGCTACCACAAACTGTTTTCTCAGAAATAAATATTCAGGTTACCATACTAGGTAACCATCATAACCAGAAAACTATACTATACCATAAATATCAGATACTGGCAGACAAAAGAGGAGAGTGCACAGATTAATAATGAGAAAAGAACATTAGAAATAGCAGTTGCAGCCTTGTGACTTCCTGAGACACAATCTGGTTCATCTATATGTATGACTTTGCTGGATTCTCTACCTTTTCCTCACTACTTAGATCAGGAAATTTGGAGGTGTTGATCGTTCCTATTTAGTCCATAAACTGTAGAATATTGAGGTGGATTCATGAGAGAAAAAAAGAGAAAAGGGGTATTAACTAGAGATCCGAGATGTACAGAACAGAGATACCAAATTCCCTCTGCCTGGCTTGTAGAGATGAACACTTCTGGCACTTCCTCCTGTATTCACTGATTCAACAGCACACCCCTAAAAATACAAACTTACACGTAGCAGTTCACGGAGTGCTACATCTGAGAAGGTAGTCTTTGAACTCAATGCTTGAGATCTCTCCAACAACTTAGAACAACACTTTGCACTGTTGAGCGTATGGCAACTTTTATTTACTGTGCCCTTGCATAACAAGGACAAGAACTTTAGCAGCACATAATTACATTTCCTGTCTCTTAAATCACAACCATCTTTATATGAGTGTCACACGCTCTGTTTCAATCCTTGCCTGTTTTATAGTTTGTGATTATTCCTATAAAGGAAGGTAAGCTGGTAAGCCCTTGATAAATTCCAACAAAATGTCCTGCATTTTTAATAGGCAGCATCTGAACTGAAAATGAAGACATGAGAGGCACCAATACCTAGTTTCCTGGACACGCTGCTATGGTGGCCCCGTGTCTAGAGATGAGGCAATTTGAGTTACAGGATTTTCTGCATGAAAGTTTTATCTCTGTGAGTCACATGTGGGTGGTTTTGTTGCTGTTGCATGTGGTTTCCTGAAGTTCCAAAAGGAAAAGCATCCAGCCTGGCAGGCTTTCATTCCTGGGCTTCCACATTTTCCAAAGAAGTTAAGACATTGAAGCTGAGGAGAAAATTCCTTCATAAGCATAAGTATTCTTTGTAGGCCTTGTTAACCAAAGGAAAATGAGGTGCTTTTACAGTGACTCAGCCCATGAAGTGACTGAAATGTGTGGGGACAAAAGCAATGCCTTCATTTCTTGAGCAATTATCATGAATCAGACACCACCCTGGGAATTCATCTTCAAAATATAAAAACACCAAAAAGTTACATATTTGAAAATACTGATACACATTTTGGAAAGAAACTAGAAATGATCTTTATGCTCAATTAGTGAGGGTTTGGCACTGTCAACATATGGTCAACCAACCGGCTAGAAAATGATACAAAAGTATCATTTTCTAAAATTGATCAACAAAAGTGATCAATTTTAAATTAAATTAAAATTGATCAACAAAATTATCAACAAAAGTGATAATTTCGAAGATTCTCCAGATGCAGGGACTTAGGAAATGGTAAAGGAACAAAGCAGAATTCAGCATATCACATGCATCGTAGATCTGTAAGATCTATACCAAAAGATGAAACAATATGGGAAAAAATATTTTTTGGTAAGGACTAGTGAAATCAGATTTTTTTTTATTTTTCAAGTATTCATTGATGCAATTAATAACCTGTTCAATTATAAAATTATGAATTGCACAATAATCATTGAGTGCTTTTAAAGCTACAGAGCACTCTGGGAGGCAAAGAAGTACAAATAAAATCCTGCCCCCATGGCATTTCCGATCTATTAAATTAAAGCAAATACATTAGAATCATCAGTGAATAATACAAAATCCTTTGTTATGAAGTTATATGCCTGCAGGAGAAAAGCAAAAATAAACAATAATGGCTTCAGGAGGAGGTAAGACATCATCGGGACCTTGAAGAATACCAGAGGGAAGGAAGGTGAGTGGAGGACCTCTAAGGTGGGGCAAATGCATACACGGAGAAAAGGTGTTGTCTTACTGAGATTTGTTCTGATAAGGCTTATAGACACAGATGATGGGAGAAGGATACTCTGATCAGAGAAGCAGATGAGTGATGTTGGAAATTAGGGTCTATTTCTAACTCCACCTCAGACACGAAGAACTGAATGAATGAGGGTTTCTCATGTATGCTCATTTATAATCTGCTTAGCAACAGAGACTGTTGTATTCTTAATCAACAGCCCCTTCAGGATCACTAATACTCAACAGGTGTTCCATTGATGTTGTCAAAGGTTTATTGCAAAGATGATTCTTCTCATGTCCCACCAGATCACTGCAGGACTGTGGGTGTAGGGGGATATGTGCCTGCTGAGGCTGGCACATTTGCTGAGGCCACTGTCATCCTGGTGCTCTTTCCGTACATGCTTACAAAAGGCTGTTGTCACCCATACAAAAATAACCATTACCCCGCAGACTAATGATGCCCCAAGCTGGTCTATCTTGCTAAAGTCAAATACCAAGGTCACAATACCAGTAAGTCTTAAAACTTATGAATTCTCATAGCAACAGTTACAAACAGGACAGAGCTCTAGAAAAATAGCCCACTGCCTAAGGTCACATCAAACTACCAAGGCAAAAACCTTCCTGGTTCCTTTTGCATGTGAAACACCATTCTTTTTCCATTTCTCAAGATTTGCCCTTTTGTCCCACTCTAGTTCTCAATCAAATGACAGAAAAGGAAGAGTAGGATATATAGGGGCCAAAACACAATTTTTATCACCATAAAGCTGATACTGCAGAATGTGGTTTAAAACTGTCCACAACAGAGCTTGCTATTATGTAACCCAGATTTATTAACCCTCCACCCCCCCTACACACACACCCCAAATGAGACTGTGTTCCCTGCAAGCAGGCAGCTTCCTAAAGGAAAGAGAATGAGGCAGAATTGCACGTGGCTCTTTTGCCTTCCAAGCTCACAAATTAGATGTCACCCCACCTCCCCTTTGGAATGAGGGAGCAAAGAAAGGCCAGAGCTGTATGTTGGTGGAAGTCCCTCCAAGGTAGAAGTGCCAGGAGTATCCTTCTCACTCTCTCCCAAGAGATTTATCTTGACAAAATTTTTTGTAAGCATAGGGAAGGGAGCACGCTGGACTATGGTGGAGGACTCGGGGTGCTTGGGTCATGGGTGTGGTGCAGTAACAACACCTGAAGGAGGAGATCTGATACCTCTAATACATAAACAACATTGTCACCCAATGTTTCCAGCAAAAGTAGTCCTTGGGCATTTTTCATCTTCATAGAAATTACTAGATTTCCCTCCAGAAAGGTTGTACCCATTTTTCTCCCAGCAACAAAGTATGAAGGAACTTCCTATTACCCATACTCTCATCACAAGCTCTGGATACAATTACATTATTTTATATTTTCCCATCTCAAGGAAGGAGGTGGAATGGTATCTCACGGGTACTTTTGGTTTGCATATTCGTAAGTATGAATAAAGTTGAGTTTCATTTCATATTTTGATTTTTTGTTTTTTTTTTTTTACTATTTGTACTTACATTTTCTAAAAATTGCCTTTTATGAGCTCTGTCTTTTTTTAAGGTTGCTCATCTTTTTGTTGCAGATTTGTATGAGCACTTAGTGAACTAAGGGAGTTAGTCATTTGTCTTACATGTTGAAAATCTGTTTTTCCAGATTGTTATTCTCTTGTAACTATTTTTTTTTGCCATTTCATAATATTAACATTTTATGTAGGTAAATTTATCAATCTTTTCCTGGTATGTTTCTAGGAATATAATACTTCTTTTATAGTGGCTCGTTCAGCTAAATGAACATAGCAGTTTAGATATGACTGAATTTCTTTCCCAAATGTTACAATAAACAGTATTTATATTTTTAGACTATGTTCAAGGCTTCCACAGAGAGTAAGGAGTAGACGCCTAAGCCACTTTACAAAGCAGTTCAGATCTTATCTGTTCTATTAATGGTGTTCTGAATAAAAGTTCCCTTAAAAATACTACTAAATTAGGTCTCTCTGGTGGCACAAGGGGTTAAGCACCTCACTACAAAGCACTCCACAGCCTCTGCAGCACGAGTTCGATCCCCGGTCAGCCAGGGAGAAACCCACTTGGCGCAGCAGACCTCTCTGTTTCGCCTGCTGCTCCCCTCAGCAGTGTACTTAAGTCAATCTGCCTATTCTGTTTCCGACTCTGTCTTTGGTGGATCCTCTTACCTCCCACATCTCTGGCCTGTACCCCAGCTCTTGTATCCATAAATAAATAAATCTTAAAAAAGATGCTACTAAATTAGAAAAAAGTTGGAACTCAATTTGGTTGTATTGTGACTTAGAAAAGCAAACACTGACACTCCCAATACTCCCTAAAGCCAAGCTGATTTACAAAAGGTGCTCACCAAAGCTTGTTTCCCAATTACTTTCTCCTTGTCCCATCTCCAGTCTCCTGCTTCCAGGTCTAGCTAACGGTCATGCTCCTGATGGAGGACACACATGTCAATCTGGTGCTTCACTCATCCATAGACACAGTTTGTTTTGCCATTTGTTTGTTGAAATGATAGTGGGGAGAGTGAGCCAAATGGTTATCTTTGAGCACCTGCCATTGCAGACTCTCCTCTGGCAACAAAAATGACTGCAGTCACCTAGAGAAGCCAGACGCCTGAACTGGAAACTTCCGTGGCAGGAATGTCCAACTTTGCAGGCCACAACTCTTAACCTGATGGTGACCATTGATGGAAGAGAAGAAACCTGAAATGACTATGGTCCAAGGACCCCGAAAAAGAATTACAGGTTATTTTCATTTAAGTGCTGCTTGAGCGAAAATTTAGTACTCCCATATGCAGAATTTCACCACACGATAGGATTCTATCACTACACTTATACTCACAAAATGTGGCTTCTGCTCAAATCCATGTGTCCCCCTGGGAGACAGGTAAATGTTTCTTTAACGGGGCACAGGAAACAATAACCAAAAAGTAAAAAATTGGTATCCTGACTTTATTATCAGAAACTTGCAATGAAAAATGACTTTTCTCTCTTACTTTCTTTAAAATACATGTTAAAATTAAAAAATAACATAGCATCACAGAGTGTGCCCCCTGGTGGAGTTCGTATAGTTGTGTTTTTTTTCTATCTAGATTGACAATCTGCCTTTTAATTGTATTTTGAGTACATAGCATTAATATAATTATGATTATATCAAGCCATAAGGACTAAATTTACTATCTTGTTATTTGGGTGGGGTTTTTGTTTGTTTTTGGTATTTTATCTTTCTGGTTTTTGGTTCCTACTTCTGTTATTTTAATACCTTTTAGGGGCTGAAACTTCCCTACTCATCCATAGGCACAGTTTTTTGGGTTTTTTTTCCTTCAATGTTGGTTAACTGGGGGTAACACTTTTTCATTTCAAATGTTATGCTATGCTTTACAGATATAATTTAACTCTATTTCAATCTTACTTCAATATATCATAAAATATATGCCCTCTACAAGAGCAAAATTCGATCTATACTCGACCTAAACTCCATCTAAACTGGATCTAAACTCAGTAACTGTTGTTGTCATATACTTTATTTCTAAATGTATCTTAAATCTTAGGACACATTGTTTCACTTAAACATTCAATTATTTTAAAGGCATTTTTAAAATGAGCAAAAAAATTACGTTTATGGACACAACAATCCTCCATAAAATATTTTCAAGCCGACTCTAGCAATAAATAAAAATGACATTGCATCATTGCGTTGGAAAATTTATCCCAGAAGCATTAAGGAGATTTAACATTCAAAAATCAGTCATTTTAAATAACCATATTAATAGAATAAGAGTGAAAGTTCATGTAATCATCTCAAAAGATAGAGGGAAAGCATTTAACAAAATGTAATTTTGCCAGTCATGGAATATTCCTAGAGGCAACTCTGTCTTCGTGAGGATTTTTTGTTGTCCATCACCTCTTTGTTGGGTGATGGCAATGTTCTGTATCTTAATTATCATTTGTGTTACATAGGTGTATTACCTGTCAAGAGTGGAAGAACAGTAGACTTAAGATTTGTACATTTCATTGTATATATGCATTTTGTCTAAAGAAAAGCATTGTAGGGTTTTCCTGGTGGTGGCAAGGGGTTAAGTCTCAGCACTACGAAGTTATCTGCAGCATGAGTTTGATCCCCAGCCAGCGAGCTCAATGACAGAATTCGAGTGGTGCGTACACAGTATTACTGAAAATTGTTTCCAATTTTTTATGTTTGAAAATTCTCAGAATAAAATGTTCGAAAGAAAAAACAATCCATCTGAGAACTTTCTATTAATTCCAAAGTGTTAAAGAAGTAAAACATGCTTTTACTATCATTACTTAGTTCTCGACATCTTCTAACTCAGAATTTAGGTGGTTAATGCCAACAACAACAACAAAAAATTCTGGGTCTCTCTAGTGACTTAGGATTAAATCTCAGCACTATCACCACTATGGCCTGAGTTCTATTCCTGGCCAGGGAGCTACCCACATGGCACAGCAGACCTCTCCTGTCTAGCCTTCTGCTCCTTTCAGCAGTGTATTTCAGTCAATCCGCCTGTTCTGCTCCCCACTCTGTCTCTGGTGAATCCTCTCACACACCACACACACTTCTGGCCTATACCCCAGTTCTTCTATGCAATTTTTTTTTAAAAAAATCTGGTTAATCAAGTAATGACATGGTAATTCACTGGATTCTTCAAGGAAACTTTTTTTTTAACAGGATGATGAAAGTTAATACCAAAAAGAATAGCAGAAATTTTAAGAGAATAGCAGGAATTATAGAGGGATGAAATATTCTGTGTCACTTACACTCTTTCTACAATATCTGTAATAGGTGATACTAACAATTACAGCTTATTAAGTTTCTACTACATGTCACTATAAGGATCTTTATTTACTATGTTTTATGCAATAGCCACAATTCCTTTTTTAATACCCTACTTTATAAATGTCAGTGTTGAGTGTCCATAGGGGAACAGCTTGCCCAAGTCATATAGCTGTCATGGTTTGGAGCCAGGGTCTTCCTGCCTCCAAAACCCATGTTGTGAACAACTAAGCTTCACTTATTCTACTTGAATTTCCAGCAACAGGACAAATACACAATCAACTAGAATATCTTGTACCATTGTAGAGCAACTCTGCTTAATCTATTCCTTTTCCTTGGGCTATGATTGGACTCTGAAACATCTACAAAATATATCAGCTAATTTTTGGCAAAGGTGTCATCATACTCAAGTGGACTTTGTTCTACTGAAGTCTTTGTTCTCTGTGGACATCCCAGGAGAAAACTTGCAAGAAAAAGAGAAGGCAGGAGAGATGGAGGAAAAGATGGGGGATAGGAGTGAAGGAGAGGAGGGAGGCAGAGAAGAGAAATAGTGGAAGAGGGAAGAAGAGGGAGCGGGAAGAGAGAAAGGGAGAGAGAGGTGTGATGCTTTTGTCGGGATAAAGCACATGTGTCTAACTGTTGGCCAAAATGTTAAATTACTAGAGCAATTCAGTTTCCCCATTTACCATGATGCCAGTTACCCAGAATTAACAAAGACCTGCATATATCAGCAAACAGCTGAAGATAATTTTCAGCAACACTGTACCCAAAGCAAAGCAAGGCATTCTAAAGATCTCATTAAACCTTTTGAGCCTGAATGTTCAACTGATTTCATTATAAGTCACAGACTTTGCCTCCTGCACTCTCCAAAGTATCTCCTGAATCAACACTTTTCTGGGAATATGATGTGTCACAGGGAGCAAGGCTACTTTCAGTTTTACAAAATCGATCTGTACTATTATTCTCCCAGCCTCACAAAACATTTCCTTGTGTTTATCCTATTTGAGTTAGTTGTGTGTTTTTCTCCTGGGTGTCCCATTATAAAAGATAGTTCTTGGATATTATTTGTTGTATCTCATCTTGGATATGTGTGAAGCTTCTGATAGTGCTTGTCCATCAAAGCAATCAGGGACAAAGAAGTTCCCCATCTTCTCTGTATATTGGTATCCATCACCTCTTTAGATATATCGCTATCTTTCCAGAGTGTTTTAAGTTTTAGAGAACCAGTATAAACTTCCTAGATATAAAAGAAATATATTGTTCATAAGTGTTCAGGCTGGCTGGATACCATTTGGAATATGGTACTTTAAGAAAGTTTAATTTGGTGTGCTATCTCTTGAAATTCCTTCACTGAATAATATACAGCACACACACAAACAAACACACATACACACCACTTCAATTTTTTTTAAAGATTTATTTATTTATTTATACAAGCACTGGGTACAGTCAGAAGCGCGGGAGGGTGAGAGAATTCACCAGAGCCAGGGCGGGGAACAAAACAGGCAAACTGACGAAGTACACTGCTGAAGGGAGCAGCGGGCGGCAGGAGAGGTCTGCGCGCCATGTGGATCCTCGCCAGTAGCCAGGGATCGAACCAGTGCTGCAGAGGCTGTGGGTAGCTTCACAGCCCAGCGCTCAACCACTGTGCCACTGGGGAGGCCCCACTTACTTCAATTCTTAATCCATCAAATACAAGTAATTGGGTACAATGACATGAAATATTTCTCCTAAGTTCACCCTTTCCTACTCAGTGAGCTCAGAGAAAGTGCCAGGGCACTTCTTTCCATGTCTCACCAGACTAAGATTGAATGAACCTTCTTCATGAAAATATGGCTGCCTTTCCCCCTTCATTCTGAAAAGTCCAAATGGAACCTTGGTCAATCTCAAAACTACTACTGTCCTCAGAAGATGGTTGGAATGTACAAACAAATGTCAGGACACTTCATTTGAGAATTTGGTTCATTCTGTAAACTCAAAGCACACATTGGATTTCCTGAACCATAGTCCTCAGTCCAATCTGCCTACAATGTAGCCAGGTCTGCATATGCCCAGCTAATGACTGCAACTCTGGACAATCTGAATGACACATTAACTCCTCCTTCCCCAGTTAACTATTATCAGCCAGCTCCCAGCTCTCTAGTGGCACATCCAATTTGTAAGACAGATTTTTATACATTAAACCATGTAGTTTTTTTAACTATTACTATATAAAGTAAGTTCTATCAGAATAAAGTAGTTTTATCTCTGCTTAAAAAACAGTTACTAGTGAGCTAGCATCAATCTCAAAATGAATTTCAATAGCATTAGAAATAAACAGAAGCTTTACTCATAGATGTATAAAGACAATTCTTTTAATACAAGTCATTTCTTGCCTTCCATCAATTTACATGGGATGGGAAATAAAAGTTGTAAATTAAAACCAGAATATTTAAACAAGACACAAAAATCACAACACTGGAAGGGAAAAAGACTCCTGAATTTGACCATATTGAAACAACTAAGAACCACAAACCAGACTTTAAATCCCTTGAAGGTTATTTGTCTAGTTTCTGGCTCTATTCTCTGAATTAGAATCTGGCATAGCATTTACTCATTAAATATTTAGTGAATGCCAACTAGTTAATGTAGTCAGCATTTATGCACATGATATATCCTTGTATGTGGTAATCTAGCTGTTATCCACTCAAAGGATAAAAATCTTTTAAGTTATATGGCACAGGAACTAGGGCATGGGCTGTGCTCATTTTCCCTTAATTTCTATCTGTTTGTGCCTAGATTAGCAAGAGTTTGTAAAAGGATCCATGGAAGGGGGAAAGAAAGTGAGGGAAGAAATAGGAGGGTCAAGAATAAAGTTCTGTACTGATTCTGCCAAATACTGAACTGTCTACACATATTTGAGGTTCAAGTGGGTGAATATGTGCTAATGACCCCTTGCAAGAATCTCTTTTCTGGGATGCTATTTGTCTCTCCCTAGCAGTTGCTGTTTCTACTAAGTCATTTTTCAATGTCTTCAGTGGTCATAATAGCAATCTATCTGCCCCCAGAACCTTTACCAAGCATGCAGAATAATAGGCTGGGGAAATTCATTGAGTCAACCATAGAAGTTAACTCACAGCAGTTAAAACACAGTCTGACCCTATGCAGTCTTATACTAACATTGTTTTGACAGAGGAAACTATATATGCATTCCTTTAAATATATGTGTGTGTATCTATAAACATTCAAAAAAATGTGATAGAAATATAAGTATTCTTTAATGCAGTAAGTTTCTCCTCATGGCTATTCAAGATGATTATTTTTTTTCCAAAGAATTACAAATATTTTTGACCTTGCTCTAGCTCTCAATGTTATCTATAAAAAAGACAATTCCATATATGAAACTGTGAAACATGCAATGTGTTTTAACTTATGTTTATGATCACGTTATTAAACCACATTAATGCTTATAATGAAATTCAAGAACTAATTACATAGATAATGATCCCTGTTCCTACTTGTCTTTTTGCTACTTGAGAGCTTTCTATTTTCTTTATTTGGTACTTGGAATAATCTCAGAATAATAGGCCACAAAATAAATGCATTAATAACAGCTGTAATTATATATAGTATCTGCATAACACATTTTATAAATAATAATTATTTATATATTCTCATTTTTACAATACTTTAAAAAAACCTAGGAAGTTTTACTCCCATTATAGAGATAATAAAACTGAGATTAAGATTGCTGAGGGATTTCCTAGTTGGTATAATCAGTAAGTGACAAATGTTAGGCCTTAAACATATGTTTCCAAATTCCCATCAGTGTTCTTCCCCTCCCTAGGAAAATCCAGTGGTATTTTTATGGCTCTAAGATTTACCTTCTCTAAGGTATCGTGTGATGGGTTGGATTGTGTCCCCCAGCATATTCAAATCCTAACTCCCAGAACCTATGAATATGATTCTATCTGATTCTATCTGGAAAAAGTGTATTTACAGAGGAGATGATTAAGTTGAGATCATTAGAATGAACACTAATGCATTATGACTGGTGTCCTAATAAAAAGGGGGACATTTGGTCACAGAGAGACACAGAAAAAAAGGGGATGGGAAGACACAGGGAGAATGCCATCTATAAGCCAAGGAATGCCCAAGGCAATCAGATCCCAGGAGCAGGTTCTGGGAATAGACTCTCCCTCACAGACTTTGGAAGGAACCAATCCTGCCAATTCATGTTGGAGTTCTGTCTCCAAAACTAAGAAATCAGTTATTTAAACATTCCAGTTTTGGGATACTCTATTAAGGCAGGCCTAAGAAACTAACATAATAATAGTCTTTGATCAGCTTATTCTACATGTGCATCCTTGCATTGAGAGGTACTAGGGATTTTTAAAAGGTATTCAAAACAGGCCATGCTTCCCACCTAAGGAATCCAGAACATAATTAAGGAAGCTCTTTTCTCTCACTGGACTTCATCCTTTACCAGTATGGAAGTCAATCCTGGGCATGACAAAGAATTCATTAGGAAGTTGATCTCCTAACAGAATTCATTTTATTGTTACAAGCCTGGCATGACAAAAAGTCTGAATGTTAATTTACCCCATCCACTTAGATGTTTATCTTTAATAAACCCATATTTCAAAACCTTTGTCCACATTCCAAAAATTCTCTACCAAAATACAGGAGATTGCATCAAAGATGATATTAATATGTCTTCCATCTTCTATGCTCTGTGTGATATGTTTACACATGCATACATATGTGTAGGGAAAGGATGAAGCCTGACTTTGCACATCTAATGACAGCCATCCCTAACCATCTATGTTTCTATGTTGGTCACATCTGTAAAACTGAGTTTCTGGCTCAGTTTCTCCCCTGTATTCCATCCCCGCTGGAAATTAGGGTTTTCTCTTAACCTTAACCTTCTTTCGAGATTCCTAACACCAAGTCTAGCTTTTGCCAATCTTCTTCTCAAAGATTGAATGTTACCACTCTATGAAACTATTTCAAAATGTGATATATACCAAAATCTTGAAGTGCAGCCTATTTTCTATTTAGTCATCATTCTTGAAAATTCCAATGCTGTTCCTTTCATGCCCTTAAATAAGGTTACCTTCCTACAATAAACCTAAGGTTATTATGTAATACCTACCATTTATTGAGAGGCTCTTGTCACTACTATAAAAGATGCCTAATTCATTTATATCATGAATGATCATAAGAGATAGGTACACAATTACCCACCTTTTATAATAAAGGAAACTTAAACTCAAAAAAGTCAGTAAACTCATCTTTCACCCGTGTCTAATTTTACCATGTTTCCTGGCCCCAGTTCTCCCAAATGTCAACAAATGGATGACATATATTAGTATTAGTATTGAGAAAATGAATGGCTAATGACTGGATTTTTAAAGAATTCCTTTTACAAGTCAAGAAATTTCCAATTCTTTGGTTTCAACTAGATTGACTGAAGAACTTATCAGTTGACAGCTGTTCATAAAATGCACTTTTGATAATTATTCATTATATGATTTTGTCATATATCTCAAAAGGATTTTAAAATGAGTGACAGTGCTATAACAAAACTCCTATCCCCACCTACTTTTCAGTAAATATTTCCCAGACATTAGGAATAGAATTGATCTTGATCATTATATCATTTAGCAATAACATGAATAGTAAACTAATTGGAAATTTAAAAGTATGGTTCCATCTATCCCATTGAAAGAAGCATCTACACAAAAACAAAAAAATACCTAGTAATGGCCCTATACAGATGCTGATTAAGACATCAAAAAGCTAAACTAATTCCAATTTGCTGATTGTCATTTTGGTTGATTCAATTGCCAGATTTTGATATCAACACAAAAGTCCAAACTGGAATATTTGAGGCAACTCTACAGAGAATAGTCATCTTAACCAATAAGAGAAACTTTTGATCAAATTTGATTAGACAAATCTGATTAATTCCTTCTACTTAAAGAAAGTCTAAATAGATCAACAGTGATCATTATTTCTCTTCCACTAAAGTTCAGTAGACATGGATGATAAATAATTAGTTGAGGGCCATATTTAAAGGCTTTCATGATCTGAATTAAATCTATTTATTCAGATGTACCACTTTTGAGATACAACATAATTTTCTAGTCTAGTAACCATATCAAGAATGAAGCTTGGGACAAGTAATTGAGAGTTTTTTCAACATCTCATAAGAGGGGAAATTACAAGGGGCTTTGAGAATTAAATTACATAAGACATAGTAAGTAATCCACATTTTTAATGTAGAATGAAAGTATAAATCTATAAAGCATGAGTATGAATAAAGACAACCTGAAAAGGAACTAAGCTTTAATAGTAGATAAAATAGGACCTTCATTTGCTTTCTCTCACTATAATTCTTCTGTCTCCAGTGAGACAGTATTGATACTAGAACAATCTCTACTTACAGAATCTTGTAATCTTAGAGAAAGAGTATTTAAAGTTTCCCTCTGGACTTAAGCCTTAGAGATTCCCATTAAATAGCCCTATATAAAAGAACATGTTTGTAATTCCACTTTTTCATTAATATTTATTAAAAACTAGATTATGTATCAGGAACTAAGTCTATAAAAGCTAAAGAGAAAACTAACTTTACTTAAATAAGTACATGATGTGAAATATGCTTTAATAAATGTATATATGATGGCAAAAGGGGTTAGTAATCGAAATGAGTAGGATCACAAAGGAGGTGATATTAGAGGTAGTATTTATAGGATGTGGGGCCTCCCTGGTGGTGCAAGAGTTAAAGTCTCAGCACTATCAAGCTATCACCAGCCACTAAGGCATGAGCGCTGGATCCCTGGCCAGGGAACTACCCACATGGCACAGCATACCTCTCCTCTCTCACCCACTGCTCCACTCAGCACTATATTTCAGTAGAGCCTCCTGTTCTGCTTCCATTCTGCCTCTGGTGAACCCTCTCACCCCCACCCCTGCACCTCTGGTCTACACCCCAGTTTTTTTATGCATAAATAAAAATAAAATCTTTTTTTAAAAAGATATTTCTAGGATGCTGTAGATCCTGTCCAAGGGCAAGAAAAGGGACCATAGCTGTTACATTCACGTCTGAGCTGGCACATCATTGTCACTTGATAATTATATGCTGTCAACGAGTTAAATAGTTTCTTTTTGGCCATGAATTAATGAATGGGTGTATGAAAAATAAAAGTCTAATGTTTAGATATTAATTTGGATGTTGGCTGACTTCAGATAAGCTACAAAAATATTCAGGTTCCTTTTGTACAGTGCTCTCTAAAATGGCTTAAATTTTAACCGTGAAGACAAAGATAAAGAACATATCCTCTGGACTCACACAAACTCCAATGTCAGTGGAAAATCTCATAATATTTGCATAATGTATCCCAGTCTTCATTTCTCTAACTTAAATACTTTTAATACTGTTAAACATTTTTGTCTGATATTAATTCTAGCCCCTTCACTATAGTTGTCTTTCTCCTCTAGATATGCACCGATATTTTTAATATTCAGTGAATATTTTAATATTCACACTGAAATACATTGTTACAAATACAGAAGACAATAGGACAGATGACAGTAGCTTCATTTATACATTACTTTCTAGTAGAGGTACCCCCTTGGGAAGAAACAAGGATGTCAACATAGTCTTTCTGGGCAAAATCATTGCTTATCTTGTTTGCCACATTTTTGTCCCTTTTCTTCTACTCTGTTTTTCTGTTGATAAGAAGGAAAAAAATCACCATTTTCTAGTGAGGAAAAACATTTTTAGCATTGAGATAAGTCATTCATTGCTAGCATGTAACTTTAAAAGTCAGAGCATTCCTTTAAAAGTAAGAGTTCACTCAGAGCCCAACAATCCTCTCAACCTTCTCACCCAGATAAGACTCAGAAGGAAGAAAACACTACACCTCCAATAACAGTGTCTTTATTTTCCAGACTACTGATCTCCATACTCTCCTAAAGCTGGTGTTAAAGAAGTTCACAGCCCTATACAGAGATGCTCCTAGACCCTTTATATCCTAAGCCATAGCCTCTCATCCCCAACTTTGGATCATTCTAGAATCCTAAACATTATTCTCCCTATAGACTTCTTCTCTTTTTGGCACTGAGCTAATTACTGAGACTTATGTAAACATCATAGGCAACACAGTACAACTTCTTTTCCCATTAATAATCAAGAGCATATCCAAGGAACACAGGGAAATGCCACAGGATCCTGAAACTTAATGACTTTTGTGTTAATTCACATGAATTATGGGTTACTGTGTTTTTATATACACAGACATAGTCACCCTGGGATACAAATATTGGTCATCAATTCTTGGGAGAAGGTGAGAGCTTTTTCCCTCTATTCCCCCAATCCTAGCTTCTAAAGTTCAGGTGATCTGAATTTTAAGATCACAGAAGCTACTCATTTCTCATAAACCATGATTGCATGTTATTCTGCATTTACTTCTCTTTTGTTGTTTCCCAACTTTCAGTTAAGTCTTACATAAATAATGTAAATATCTCAACTTTGGATTAACTCTTAGAAGAATGGAATCTTTCCTAGACAAGAAAATTTAAAGGGAAACAACCAAACACTGATATCATCATCTTCAATAGAGTGGCAAAAGTAACAGAAACTCGAGGTCTTGTGGTGCAAGGGGTTAAGCACAGCACTATGAACTATCCGCAGCCTCTGCAGCACAAGTTCAATCCCCGGCCGGCCAGGGAGAAACCCACATGGCGAAGCAGACCTCTCCTGTCTCGCCCACTGCTCCCCTCAGCAGTGTATTTCAGTCAGTCTGCCTGTTCTGTTCCCCACTCTGTCTCTGATGAATCCTCTCACCCCGCCCCTACACTTCTGGCCTGTACCCCAGTTCTTGTATGTATAAATAAATCTTAAAAAAAAAAAAGCAACAGAAACTCACAAGAAAAACCTTGAGCAAGAAAAGTTAACTCAAGCCATCCAAGTGAATCTGGGATGCAGACCTGGGCACAGACTGGTCACTAAAGGCGTTTCAGCATTTATTTTAAAAACTAGGCTTTTGCACACCAACAACTGAAAAACACATTAAAAAAAAAAAACTAAAATCAATCTCATTGTACTTAATGCTCAACCTGGCACTATTTTACTTTCCAATTTACAGTCAAATTAGTACAAATTTCAAGCCACTTGAGTTATAATAATCTGCTCAAAAAATATATTAAAAGTATTAAGATGTTGATCCTGCAAAAGACTTAGTGATGATTTTCTAGATACCTCATCATAAAGAAGATGGAGAAGAGCTCTCTTTCTCCCCCCATGGTGACAACATTCAGACTTGAACAATGCAGCTTTAAAAGGAGTTATCTCACCATTTTTCAATACAAAGCACAGCTCTTGAGTTAGAGCAAATTTTTAAAAACACACAACTCCTCCATATATTTGAGACCCTTTTGTATGTGCATCACTGCTTCTGAAGCTGTGATAAACCAACAACTGATAAGTATTTATTCTTTAGTAATGCACTTTGACATTAAAGGACACATCAATTATTCAAAAATAATTTCAGTACTGCTAAAATGTGTATTTAAGATAACTGCTTCTAAGTAATTGCCAGGTATGTCTTAGCTTAAAATGAGAGCTGGGAGATAAGAGGAAGACAAAAGGTGAACAAAGGAGAACATGGTATGACTCACATGTTAATGCAAGGAAAACTTTCAAGCAAGTTTTTTGTTGTTAAAACAGCCTGGCTAGGTCCTCCCCTGGTGGCACAGCAGTTGAGCGCTGGGTTGAGAAGCTGCCCTCAGTCTCTGCAGCACAAGTTCCATCCCCGGCCACAGGGCAAGAGTCCCACATGGTGCACAGACCTCTCCTGCCACCCACTGCTCCCCTCAGCAGTGTACTTCTTCGGTCTGCCTGTTCTGTTCCCCGCTCTGGCTCTGGTGAATTCTCTCACCTTCCCACTCTTCTGACTGTACCCAGTGCTTGTATGAATAAATAAATAAATCTTAAAAAAAAAACAAAAAAAAAAAAACAGCCTGGCTAGCTGATGGTTGAAAGATGAATGTAAGACTAATAAGGAGAACACCAGGATGTACTATGGAAAGGCACCCAGAGCCACAGTGATGTAGTAAAGCTTTAAACTCTCCTGATAGAAAAAAGAAAAGTAAAAATTCTAAGAACACAAATTAAAAGCAAAGGGAAAAAATAATCAACAAAGCCAAAAATTGATTATTTGGGAATAAAACTTCTAAAATACATAAATCTGAAGCCTATAAATACCAATTTTGTAATAATTAACTAAGGAGTCAATTTCAATCAAAATCCTTATAAGGAAATTCAGTCTTTTTAAAAAATTATATGAAACAGTAAATTGTGAAGAATTACTAAAAGCCTGACTCTTGAAGGAGACTGTGGCATGGAACTTGCCTCACTATAAAATGAGCAGTAAGGGGAAGAGAACTAAGAACAGCTTAGAGTATGGTACCTCACACATGCATATATACAAGTGTTTCCTAGGCATTAAAAAGTACATTTTCCAGAGTTGTAATAAGTAAAATTGAAAACCTCCACTCAAGAGAAATTGAAATTTGTGATAAAATATGTTCAAGAATACCCACAGCAGTACTTCTAGAAAAACAACAAAATCACTGTACACAACTTAATATCGCCAATAAGAAATGGACACAATAGTTTTATAAAGAGGAATGTTATTCAGCAGAACAAAAGAATGAGTTATAGTTACATTTATCAACATAGATGGATCTCATAAATATGTCAAAATTGAAAAAAAAAAAATGTTGACTCAGGGGACATGGGATCAGAGGAACTTCCAAGGTTTAGCTCTGGGGAGAATAAACTAAGAGAACTCCAGATCAGCACTGGACTCGGGATCCTGTGATGTGGGGTGAAATAGAGCACCTCGTAGGACTACCAAGAACAAACACTGGCCGAGCAGGACAGAAGAGATGCTGAGGAAATTCAACTCTGGGTAACAAAAGGGTGAGTGGAGTGATGGGGCAGGAGGCCAGTGAGGTGGAAGCTGTGGTTCAATACTATGGGCAAAACTATGTGCAGTGGTGCTAACCCCTCTTTGCAGGGGAGGTGGAAAAAAATAGAGACACTACCACATTGTTGGTGGGATGTAAATTGTAAATCAATCTGAATTTACCTTAAAAAACTAAATATGGAAATACCATCCAACACAGCAACCCTGCTCTTAGGCACATATCCACGGAATATGTGCAACAAAAAACCCTGTGTGTTCCACAATGTTCATTGCAGCAGTATTTACAAAATTAAGACATGGAAGCAGTCTAAATGTTCATCAATTGACAACTGGATTAAGAAAATGTGGCATTCACACACCATGGTGTATCATATAGCTATTAGAAAGAATTAAGTATAATCACTTGTAAAAAAAAAAAAATGGAGGGAATTTGAGAGAATTGCATGCAGCGAAGTAAGAACAATACAAATACTGGGCATTAATATAGCCAATAATTTGATAACGTAAAAGAACATTTTCAAAATCTAGCGGACATTAATAAACATCCTGAGGGTTCTGAGGTTAAGAGGCGATGTAGAGGAAGTGGAAGCGGGAACACTAGGGATCATGGTGGTGAAAAATATATAAACTGCAAAATAAAGGGAACTGAACGTAGAGGGAGACTATGAATTAGCCACACTTTAAAAAAGAACAACAAAATTAAATAATTGATCACTTAGAGGCCAATTCTTGTAGTAAAACTAACTAAAATTTACTAACCCTATGGGAAGGAAAGAGAGGGTTAAAATGAAAATACAAGGGGAAAGTTACTCAAAAAAAGGGCTTCAGAAAGAGCATTAGTCGGGGCCTCCCTGGTGGCACAGGGGTTAAGCACAGCACTATGAAGCTGTCCACAGCCTCTGCAGCACGAGTTCGATCTCTGGCCTGACAGGGAGCAACCCACATGGCACATCAGACCTCTCCTGATTTGCCTGCTGCTCCCCTCAGCAGTGTGTTTCAGTCCATCTGCCTGTTCTGTTCCCCACTCTGTCTCTGGTGAATCCTCTTACCCAACCCCCCGCACCTCTGGCCTGCACCCCAGTTCATGTATGCATAAATAAATATTTAAAAAGAAAGAAAGAACAGTAGTGATCCATTGATAAACCAGGTGGTAGAAGTAAGCATGGTTAAAACTCAAAATATATAGTGATCTGGAAAATTTGACTACCAACAAATCTAAAAAGACAACCGCTAAAGTAATTTATCAGAGTCCAACTAGTGCCTGCTTCCCAGGCAGTATGTCTCCAGGATCTTGGAAAGGTTGCAGTCCAAGCAGCTGGAGCAATGGGAAGAGGGTAGAACTTGGAGGTTCAGTCAGCAGGCACCTGCCAACTAGCATGGATGCATTTCAACAATCAGTACAGACACATCAGAGTCTATCATCTGAATAATAAATAACCCTGGATAGATGAGTGCTCTTTTATTATAACATCCACTATACACTATATTTTTTATTATAATAGTATTTCCCAATAGTAATATAATGCAAATGAAAAATGTGAGCCAGATAATTTTGAATTTTATGTTATATTTAAATGAAATACATGAAACTATTTTTAATGTGATTTTGTTTAACTCAGTATATTCAAAATATTTCAATAGGTAGTCAATATGTATAAACTTTTAAAGGAATATTTATATATTTGTATTCTTCAAAGTCTGGTGTGTATTTTACACATACAGCACATCTCAAGCTAAGCTAGTCACATTTCAATTACTTAGGTGGTTTGTGGCTAACATTACCACAAGCAGAGAATATTTCATAAATTTAAATAGAAAAACAGGAATTTTAATGTCAATATGCAAAAATCATGTATTACTTAATACAAAAATATGTAAAAGTATACACATACTGGTATCATAATCCAATGTGTATATATGTGTGAATTGTTTTCTCAAAAAATTAAAAATTTAACAATGGTGTTTCTTAAACAGCTCTAGAAATTGAGAACCCAATGATAATTTTTCTCTATTTTAATATCACCAAGAATTTTGTCAACTTTTTATAGCATGTGTATGTATTTTAAGAATACAAAGTTAATAAAAGAGGCATATTAACAGGGAGAAAACAGGCTAAAATGCAAAAAGCTAAGCAAGGGAAACACTCATATCTGAGCAAGATACTGAAAGTATTTTGTAATTATGTCTGTTTTAACACATAGGCAACCTGGATAGGTTGCAGTGATCATCTGCCTTGTCAACATTCACTTTCCTCGGCGTTACAACTTCTGATCTAACTGAAGATGGATGTAGAAAAGGAATTAAATTAAACCAAGAAGGAAAGATGTCTGAAACCTTTATGACCTGTGATTTGAAGACTTTAATTTAAATGCACTGATACATATGCGATGCCCTAGATCTATTATCCTCTGGAATCGCTAATAGTTCTGTAAGAAGAGGTGAACTGAGATCTGACTTAATTTGTTCCTGACACACTCATGTTTATGATCATCAAGTTTATGACCACTTTTTAAGTGGATCTAAAAATAACTTATATGAAGAATCTTAAGGTTTTTTTCGAGCATCCCCATTATCATTACTGTATCATATTCCAGACTCTTCTATATTTCTTTTTTGGAAAATCAGGATTACAAACTCCAATCTTTACTGCTGCTTGCTCTCATTTTTCATTTATTTTCAGAATCAACAGCATTTTCAGTAATCTCTTCTAAAAGCTCTATCACTGTTCTTAACATTATTTAATAATTGATCAAAAAAATTGAGCCCATTTTGGGTGCTGGTATCTCACTCTACTTCTTTAATAATCTGTAATGCATTTTAAATGGGAACAGAAATATTTAGGATTTGAGTGACAAGGTCTTATTTTTATCATCTGTTAATATTATACCAACAGCCCCATATAGTAAGCCTGCTAGAAATGAAAGATTAATCTCAGCTTTATCACCTTACATCGATTACTCAAATTTCCTATAGGCTAGCCTGATTTGCAGCTTCTAGCCAGGTGCTGGACTTGGCCATGGGAGGGCAGTGAAGGCCTGGAGCCAGGTGGCTAGGTGGTCTAAGGTGGCTGTGACCATGGAAAGATGAGCTAGAACCTCCTGGTTTTACTGGCCACATTAGTGCACCATACAAGGCCTAAGCAACAGGTATCAGTGGTTTATTAATTCATTCAAAATTTGGTGTTCAAATTGAAAAATCAATTTCACTTTTTAACCTGGTATGTCTGTTTCATCATGTTTTGCTGTATTCTGATGTCTTATATATAGACCACCATCATCAATAACAATTGCGATAGTTTACTCATCACAATAGTTTGCTCACAAATTTATATTTGATCAAATACTGCAGTTGACACTAAAGTTTGAGAACTATGTCTAATCTCTTAATGAATTACATATAGTTTATTTAATCTCATTTTATCTTTTATGCTGTATTATTATGGTTCTTCATATTTGCTAGCATTGTTAACTTTCATCTTCCATTACCATATTATTTTTTCCCCCTTAGGGCTCTCAGCGTCTTATTTTCTCTCATTTTCAAAGCTAGTTATTCAGTTACAAATTATCTTGGAGGCAACAGAAAAAAACATAATGGGCTTTGGAATCAGAAAAACCTCCCTAAGGCTCAGGATTTATCATTAATAGTATAAAGATATTACCTAATATAGTTGACATGAGGGTTAATCAGATGATAAATGTCAATCACTTAAAGTAGTAACTAATAAATGTAGACTCAATAAATATTAACTTTACTCTTTTTTATTCATCATGGTAAATAAACACAGATACGTAATCCACATCCCTCTGGAGTGCCCAACTCCAATAGTCTACACTAAAGAACAAAGTCACAGACCAACTAGTTTAGTGCAATGTTACAGGTAGAGGAAGAAGATCACTAGCCCCACCTGAGGGGACTTTAGGTATAAAAGGAAAGGACAGGGAAAGAGAGAAAGCAGTGGCAGGTCCCCCTGTGGAAAGACCTGAGCTTTAGTGAAAGAAAGTATACAGGGGAGTGGTAGACTTACAACTGCATTAAGAAGTAAACATCAAATGATGTAACATTTTAACTTAAAAAGTTATTGTACATAAAATTTGTGCCTAAATCAATTAGGGTTTATATAAAATGCTTATTGAAATAACCATGGGTTTACTAGCTATACACAAAATCCAAAGAATAAAATCAAGATAACCAACTTATTTTTGACACTTATTAACTGGCAACCATCAGTATTTGTCATGGAGGCAACCATTAATCCAAGCAACCATAAGTTGGTATCAACACTGCATGTGAAAAAAATAGGCCAAATAAATTATAAGGACATGAAGAAATGGTAAGCACAAATCAGAAACCAGTATCTATGTTTTAGTTTGTGTGGTTTAGGGGAGGATTTCAAAATAGTTAAAAGGAATGATTGATTTAACTCAAGGGCTTAAAGCTATAGATAACTTTACTGAATCAATCAGTTATTCTCTTCACTCATCAAATCTCTGATTGCAGTGACCAGAAGAATGAATAAAAGCCCCAGGTAACTGTGGGAGGTTTTGTGAAGCCCAAGAGAGATTCAGTTTGTTCTTAGATTCCTAAATCTTCTATAAAGGTTAAATACATACAATAAAGGAATTTTTTTTCCCCCTAGAGAATTGGCGGATAGGCTTCCTGGGAGCCAGACATATCAGTTTGAAAGAGAGAAAATGATGTGGACTTGCTGCATGGCTACCTTCCACTGGCACATAGTTCTTTTCTTTCCCTAGAACTTAAGAGACCATAAAAGATCTTAAGTGATATCACAGGCCCTATTGGATAAATATGCATTAGAAATATTTGTTTTTCTCTTTTCTTACTAGCATTAGAATTCTCTTTCCCAGAAAAGAAGAATGAACTAAAAAAGACAGACAGGAAAAAACCCAATCAGTATGCTCAAGAAGACACTGATAATTTGGGATAATGTGATAAAAATAAAGAGGAGAAAATTACCAACTTTTTTCATTGAGAATCTAATTTTGATCTAGAAGGGTTGGCCATGATTTGTGCTTGAAGGCAAAAACCTCCAATGAACTTATTACCTCAAATATACTACTCTTTGGAGATTTTTAAGCAGTCTATCATGAGCCTACAAATCTCTTTTTTTGTTAATGTTAATTTTTTATGAAAAAATCTGCTTCTTTTATCATCTTTTGACCCCCTTTTTCCTAATTTACTCAACCTTTTTTCCTTAAGAGCTGTCATCACAAGAAAATAACAGTATAACTATGTGCCACAGTAGAGGTAACCTAGACTTAGAGTGGTGATAATATCACAATAAATACATATACTGGATCATTATGCTGTATAACAGAAGTTAATAACACTATGTTGTGTATCAATCACATCTCAAAAATAATGATGATGATGAGTATTGATAACAAAGACATCAAAAAAGTGACAGTAGACTATCTGGAAAGAAGATTTATAAATTCCTTACTTTATTTGATCCTTTTGCATCCACTCTCAATCGTAACAGAGCCCAAGTTGCCAGCAGGGCATGGATTACTTATAGCAGAAGAAAGTACACTAAGGGCCTCCCCTGGTGGCACAGGCAGTGGAGCGCAGCACTGTGAAGCTGTCCGCAGCCTCTGTAGCATGGGTTCAATCCCTGCAAGCCGCAGAGATACCCACATGGTGTGGCAGACCTCTCCTGACTCAACTGCTGCTTCCTTCAGCAGTGTATTTAGTCAGTCTGCTGCCTGTTCTGTTCCCCGCTCTGTCTCTAGTGAATCCTCTCACCCTCCCACACATCTGGCCTATACTCTGGTTCTTGTGTAAATAAATAAATTAATTTAAAAAAAAAAGTACACTAAAGGCCTAGGCATTGGTGTGCCTCTATGACAATATCAGCTGTCAGAGGAAGGGCCTCTAGCTATACCTTGAAGAAAGATGATTTCATTAGCCTCTAGAAGGCCAAAAATGGGGGATAAAGAATCCTGGAAGACTAAGGGGCCCATGAATCTGTAATCTATTAAGATAAAAGGCAATGAAGCATTAAGATGCAAAGCAAATGGCAGAGAATAATGCCATTTTGTATAGGAATTAACATTCTCTTGTATCAATATTCTTTGGACATAGGAAAGAATACTGCAGAGCTGAGTGGATAAATTAACAAGTATACATGAATTGAAGCAACCTAAATGTGACCACCTGAGGGATCACTGGATGTATAGCGGAAAACGTGGTTCCTAGGCACTTGAGATGACTTAATTCCTTTAATGAGAACTAGTGCTCAAAAAAAAAAAAAAAAACACCACAAACTGATTACAATGCAGAAGGTATTCAGTCGGGAGATGAGAGTTTTCCAGCCTGTAGGCACTCTCTGTGAAGAAAAGCCCAGGGCTGACAAAAGCACCAGGGAGCCAGCCTCAAACATGTGTGTCAAGGTGACAGGGCCTGAATCTCACACTGTGAACTCTTTCAGAGAGACAGGCATGCATAAAATCATGTGTTCTTTTGCTTAGTGTAAAGACAGTCCTTCAATCCATCATCTTTTCAGCTAAAAAGAAAACTTAAACAGAATCACAGACTTAGAAGGGCCCTTAGAGATAATCTAGTCAAACTTTCATTTTACAGTTGAAGAAACTGAATGAAGCTGGAGGAGGTGGAGTGATATACCCAAGGTCATATACATGACTGGTTCATGATAGATCTGGAATTTAAGCCCTTCGGTCACCAATTCTAATGTTTTTACAATTCATTCTCATTTTGATCTATGCCTCAAATTCATCTAACAACTGTAAATGTAAAAATTTGTTAATCATGAGAGACAATGTACTATCATAGATGACCTTTACATAAATCTATCTTGTCTCTTCAGCATGTCAACATCTAAGAACTAATGAAATCAATTAGTCATAATGCATTTGATTAGAAAGACTATTCTGCCATATGCTATTATCCAGTTCATTTGCATATAACTTGTGCTACAAAATGAACAATTTAAAAATTGCCTCAACAAGAGACAACCTTAGAAAACTTATTAATGTATAGAGAATCTTAAACATTATTGGACTTATGATCATAAGGAAATCCCTTAACACAGAAATTTTCATCACTGGCATTAATCTATAAGAAAGAAAAGACAAATGCAATGAAAATATTTTGTTTTTTAAAAAAGACTAATTTTGGCTTTGTGTAGTTCTCAAAATTCAGAGTACTTCATAAAATATCATGAACAGTATACCAGAAATCACACATTTAAACTTTATTCTTAACAAGTGTTGTTAAAAATGATTAAAAGTGATTTTTAAGAGTAGATTTTTTAAGTCTTCATATATAACTTATAAATTTTCAAGCATTTTTCTCTATTAGGGTATAATATTTCTGGGAAGGAGAACTCTTGCTTTGGAGTTCACAAAGGACTTTGATTTAATAGAAGGGAAATCATTCTGTGAGATGAATCAGAAGCATACAAGGAGGGTAGCACCCACCCCATAGAAATCACATGTAACCAGACCACCACCAATACCACACATTGACACAGACCACAAAGTATTCAAATTTGACAAAATGGCATAAAGAATAAGAATACAACTAGCAGAGAGTCTGTGAAGACTAATATTCAGAATATGAAGAGCTAATATTAAGCAGAAAGTAGCAGCTTGGTGAAGACTCAGAATGAAAGAAACGACTGTTCCAGTATATGGTATGTTTTTTATATGGAGAAGTAAATGAAAGAGTCATGTAATTATGGATATATTAGCAAAGGGAAAATAAACACTATCACATACTCATTTTTACGAAACATGTACTAAGTTTTCAATTTGTTGCTCCTTCCACTCTCTCTCCCATACCTCTTATCTGACTACTGCAAGTATTAGGACAGGAAGGGCTAAAGAGCAAGAAGTTGGTATTCAGGTGATGCTGAATGGCAAAAGTAGATTACCAGAGAGCAACCTCACCTCCCACTCATTTATCATCCTGATGTCTGCTATCACAGCTTCATTGAAGCAGCTTTTCTGAGTGCCACTGGTGACAATCATACTATCATATTTGATAGGTACCTTTTAATAGGATCTTTGAGTCCTTTGATACCACTTGGCATTACTGACCTCCTACTTTCTCTTGTAACTCCCTTGGCTTGGGTGATGCTTAGGTGATTCCCCACCTTTGACCAATCACTCTCAATTCTTTTGCCAGTTCTTTGCCTTTTCCTGGTCCCTCTGTATAGACATTCCCTGTCTCCTGGCATTCACTCCCTTGTCACTCACTCTCCTCTTCCAAATCCACTGTTAGCACTCTCCATATATCTTACATCTATTTATAATTTTATAAAATATACATAGCCTTTCCTTTAATATTTTCAATGACCTAGTGTTGCAAGTCTCTGATGTCATCTATGCAGGGTCTCAAAAACAGGGTCTATAAACTGAACCATGGTACATAAGTTCGGTATCCTTTTCACTACACCATAAATTTTCCACACAGGTCCTAAAAATGTATCCTAATGTTCTATCTTCTTACCAAGTCCTGAAAAATAACACAGGGCCCTCACTGGTGGTGCTAGGGGTTAATACACAACCTATGAAGCTGTCTGCAGCCACTGCTGCACGAGTTCAATCCCCCAGCCAAGGAGCTAAACTATATGGCACAACAGACCACTCCAGTCTCCCCGCTGCTCCCCTCAGCAGTGTGTGTCAGTTGATCTGCCTGTTCTAGTCCCCATTCTATCTCTGGTGAATCTTCTCACTCCCTACACCTCTGGCCTGTACTCCAGTTCTTGTATACATAAATAAAATCTTGGAAAAAAAAAAAAAACACTTTACCTACTTTTAGGAAACTACATGAATACACCTATATTTCCTCAATGCTTCCTCCTTTGAGCTCTATTTTTTTATAATGTGATCAGTACTATTTATACGAACTTATAAGCTTAGAGTTATCCAGACCTCCCCAGTGGCGCAGTGGTTGAGCGCTGGGTTTGGAAGCTGCCCGCAGCCTCTGCAGCACCGGTTCAATCCCCAGCCACCAGGCGAGGGTCCTGCATGGTGCACAGACCTCTCCTGGCGCCCGCTGCTCCCCACAGCAGTGTACTTCATCAGTCTGCCTGTTCTGCTCTCCACTCTGGCTCTGGTGAATTTTCTCATCCTCCCGTGCTTCTGACTTATCCAGTGCTTGTATAAATAAATAAAATAAATCTTTAAAAAAAATAAACTTAGAGTTATCCTTAATGTCTCTACTTGCCACTAATCACCACATTCTGGAAATTGCATTTCAATGTCTCTTACATTTCCCATTCAACCCTTTCAATTTGCAATGCTTCTGTATTGTTCTGGTCCTTGGAGTCACTTCTCTAGAGGTCACACTACTGTACTAATACACTGTCAATGTCTATCTCCTGTCTCCTCTCTAATTTTCTCATGTTCTACAACTGAATCCATTTCTGTTATGCCCTGTTCACATTTTCTCAATAGCTCTGCATGGCCTTTAGAATAAATCTAGATCTTTAATATCTCCAATCATTAGATGCCATTCTACATGGAATCACATGCATTATTTAATACTCAAATAAGGGCATTTTCTGATGCCAGATGCCAAAAACAAAACAAAACAAAAAGCCAACTTGGCTAAATTCAATCAAGCCTATCAGAAAAATTAAGTTTTACCTTACTACTTGATAGTCAGTGGATTAAAGCCCCTTCCTTTTAGACTTCCATTAGTTAGCATCTCTTTAGCTAAGTGTCTGTAGTGTTTTTCTCTTAGATATCTGTATGTGCATTTATTTGCTTTCATGGTACAAATAACTAAAAAAAAATTGTAGACATCTGTTGTACTTCATCCAAGATATTATATTGTATGCCAACCAATATTATTAAAATGACACAAAATTGGTCAGGTATAAAAATTCATCAGGTATAAAAATTCATCAGGTATAAAAAAAGCTTGCCATAAATATTGAAAATGCATTGTAATAGCTTTCTCTTACCCGGTACATGATATAAATTATTCTTTTTTTGCATAATAGCTAAAGTGCAGTTCCATAAAAATTTTGATTTCAGGCATTTATAAGTAAGCAACAAAAATTTGTTAAATTTCCTCATATAATATGCATCCCAATAATTACAAAACAGAGGAAAGTTGTAAACACATATATTCTGAGTGAGTTGCTAAGTTTTCATGGTTTCTGGGACTGTGATTAGATGTGGTAAGAAATACCTAAAGAGTAACTAAAACTTTAGATTCTCAAAATAAAACCTCCATTTATTCTGTGTTATACCCCAAAACGTTGATATCAAAAAATAGCTGAATTATATTATGTTGGTTGTGGCTTATTTGACCTACAGGTAGGAAAATAAAAGTGAAGGCAAATATCTCATGTTAGATGTCCTTTCCTTTAGCTACAATAGTGGTCATTTCATTCTACTTAATTATGCGAAGGTAAAATTCATCTTACATAATCACAATACTGATAGTATTTAACAGAACAATTCACTTAAAGACACAATATAGTATTGGTAAACATCTCTCTCTCTCTCTCTCTCTCTCTCTCTCTCTCTCTCTCTCTCTCTCACACACACACACACTCTCCACCCCCCCCCACCCAACCCCAATACCCTGTCTTCTGAAAAATTCCCATAGAATTGCATCACCTCTGGTCTGCTGAGGGAGGCCCTCCCCACTGTCTCATTTAGGGAGCACTTTCTGGGGACTGATATCCTCTGCTGTATCTTCTGACCGCTTCCTTTGGGCCAAACTGACACCCCAAGCTACCCAAGGTCTTCCTGTCATGTAAACAAGTCAATCAACAACCTGGCTCTGTCCTCACTCCACTTTCTCCATTCTCTCCACTTGCTCTATTCTATTTCCTTATCCAAAAGCTCTTCAGAGAAAGATCATCACATAAAAATGTGAATTAGAGGTTAGGATCATAGCCCTTTGTCTCTAACTACCTGAGTGACATTAACCAATTCACCCTACTTATCTTTGTCTCCCGTTCCCCATGTGTAATAGTTGGAATCACATTCTCATGATTGTTCTGAGAATTCAAAGTGATAAGGTCCAGTAAAGCACTTTGAAAACAGCAGTGTGCTAAGGACAGGCACCCATGTCTTTCCCTCACAATCTTTTAGCCTTCAAACACCTACACAGATATTGTCCTGAAGTTTAACCAGAGTATAAACTCTTATGTGTTTATAAGATAAAGCAAAGAGAGCAACATTCCCAGCATAGTATAGGCAAAAAAAAAAAAAAAAAAAAAAAATCAATCATTACAATTACAATTTCCTCATTCCAGGTCTCAGTATTAAACATCAAGGGCCTCTTAATTCCTTTTCCATTGATTCCTTCCATAGAGAGAATTGGTTTGAGATTGGTAGTGATCAAATCTGTGACAAATTGGAAAGAAAGTGATTTAGGTGATTTGAAGGGCAAGGAACATACACCAGGTATAAATTCCCAAAGAAATAAAAGCAGATTCCTGAAAATTTTTTGGGAAAAATGATATAAAGAATGGTTGTTGAAAATTCATGAAGATTAAAGAGCTAATTCTGAAGCCATCATTGATCATTTGGGAAAATGATGAAATGTCCTACAAAGGTCACAATATGGCCCTTTTCTAACAGCATCTCTCATTGCATATACCCTCCTCTGCAGCCGCCTTACCTTCCAAAGATCCCTGGGCTGGCTGCTTTCTTTCTGTCTTTAATACGTTTTGCATGGCTCACATAATCTGCCTGGAATCCCTTTCTTTCCTTTGATTGTTGACCTGGTTGCTAGAAAAATTGTAAGTTCCTATTTATACAAAAGCAGTTCCTATTTATACAAAAGAAGTTCCTATTTATACAAAAGCAGTTGACCCCAGTTTGCTTGCCTTGAAATTATGACTGAGGATGATGAATAAGAAGTAGTCCTACATTATGATAAAGAGTTATCCTATGGAACTTACCAAAAGAAAGTGAAACCAGTTAGGGGACCTTTGTCCAAGATGCACATCCAAGCCAGCCAGAGAGTCATCAAGGACAATAAACTCAAGTGACTTAGTTATTGACCAGAGAGGGCAAACCTGAGGCATTTCCCATGCCCTATTCTTCTCTGCCTGGTAGGAAGTGGACAGGGCATCCTCAGCAACACTGCTCTACTGCATGGAGAGATGAGATGGGGTTAAGGGCAACCTTGCCAGACAACACACTGCTTTCTCACCACCCCAGGACAGACTTGATGAGCGGAGCATGAACGCACATTGGCCTGATTTTCAGAGCTGAGTGAAAATGAGTTCTTTAAAGAGTTTAGTAAGACAAGGATGCAAGTATTTCCTGTAACCAAGTGACATGGAAAGTCACCACGCTTGAGTCATCTTGCAATCCTATTGCTCTCCTCCGAAAGGGTAAATCTAGGTTTTGTGGATCCCAAAAAATACATCATTTGGGGAGGAGTTCTTTTATATATGCAAAATTCAGCACAAAAAGTTTTATTTAAAATAAGAAAATAAAATGGCAATTTTAGAAACCAGACAAATCCCAATACCAAAAATGCAGAAAACAATTTTTATTAATGGTCAAATACACATTTAAGTGTTTTCCTTACTATTTTTATGTACATATTTTTGAAACTTGCTCCATATGACAATTATAAAGAGAATTATAAGTTCATTTGGTCTTTTCTCAGGCATGGTTGAGTAACTTTTTTAAATTTTTCAATAGTTTAGAAAGTTTCTTTCTGCTTTAACTCTTACTTGGTGATGTCATATAATTTTTCAGAATTGTCAGACTTGGGAAGCTCTATGCCAGTTTCTTTCATACCTGCAATATCTGAAAGAATTCTTCAGACTAACTCTCAGCCTCACATGTTTTAAATCTTGTTTCCTCTCTGGACCAAGGACATTTCATGTCAATAAAACCTCTGTTCTTGACTTTCCAATCACAGAGACTGAGGAATATTTCTGGAAACTATATCACACTGGATGGCTAGCAAAATATTGTGACTTCGAACTACACAAATATATTCCACTAAATAGCAGTTAAAGAAATCTCAAATCAAATCCCCTTTCATCACTTCCCAAAAATTCCCACAAATGCTCCAAGTTTGCTAGACATAAGAGGAAGTATTTCAGAGGGAGTATCAGAATAGAAAGACTTTAGTGTTAATAGTGCTAAAATAGCCTACTCTTACAAATTTTACAAAAGCATATGATTATTTGAACGCTTTGGAGGGATCTTGATTGGGCCCTGATGGGAACATGTACTAGTGAGAGGCCCTGAATTGCCAGTATCATTAGCCTCTGGGTAATTCCCCACCCCATGAAACTGGTATAGGAAGTAATAAGGAGTACAAAAGATGTCAGCTAAAGAATGTATAACACACATCAGGAAATGGTCCATTTCTTTTTTTTTTAAAGATTTATTTATTTATACAAGAACCAGAGTACAAGCCAGATTCATGGTGGGGGTGAGAGGATTCACCAGAGACAGAGCGGGGAACAGAACAGGCAGACCGACGAAATACATTGCTGAGGGGAGTAGCGGGTGTGACAGGAGTGGTCTGCCGTGCCATGTGGGACCCTCGCCGGCCAGCCGGGATTGAACTGGCACTGCAGAGGCTGAGGGCAGCTTCACAGCGCTGTGCTCAACTGCCTGCACCACCAGGGGAGGCCAAGGAAATAGTCCATTTCTAAGGTCCAGGGGTCTTCAAAAGATCCACCAAGGCAATCCATGAAAGAACATGTGAATGTCTGCTATGACAAAGTGACTTATCAGGGAATAAAACCACACTGTGACAGCTAAGTGAAATGACATGTGTGGAGTCAGAAACAGCATAGTGACCAGGAGGGCAAGAAATGGAAGAATCAGTAAAATAACAGGTACGATGGATCCAGGACTAGGCTGAGGCAAGTGAGACACCCAGAGAGCAAAGTTTAAGGAGGATCCCTCTACTCCAGGCCATGAGATCACCCCCTTTCTGCTACTACATCAGGCTTTAGTTGTTGTAAGGAAAGATATCCTTAGTTGAATGAGAAATTGAAATTTTGATTCATACCACATTGGACTTTCTAATGAAGTTCTGATCATTTATTAGTGAAAGTAGCAAAAAAAGTTATGAAATCTTCCAATTTAGGCAGCAAACAGATCTAGAAGAAAATGGTGAAACTAAGCTATTTCCTGATTGTATCCTAATAAGCAGTTTCTGTTCAATCAACTGACTATAATTATAGAAGGAAGTGCTTGCTCTTACTGCACATAGGGCTAAGGCCAGATTCCCTAGGTTGGCATATAGAAGCATCCACTTTATCCTCCATCACCATGTCTGCTCAGAGCCTCTGCTACCCTTATACTGTGACTGAGCAGGCTCTTTCAACCCTTCTGCCTGGATTCCTGGTGCCTCCTCTGCCTTGACTCCCCTTTGCTTTACTACCTCAGACAGATTAGAAGGAGCAGTTCTACCCCATGATTTGTTTTTTTTGCATGTGTGTATAGATATAATAAAATATATAACTATATACATGAAATATGTAACCATGCATATATATATAGATATATAGAAACATAGATATATAAATATATAGATATATATTGTTTCCTAGTCCTAACTGTGCCCACCTCCCAAGCTGTAATATTCTTCCAAAGGGTATTCTTTGGGCTTTCAGTGGCAAGGCCTGGAGTAAGGAGCAGGTGGCTCCATGTCCAGCTGTGAAGGTAGTAAGAAGTTCCTAAATTACCCCAAGAGGCAAGCCGAGGATGTCTTTCAAGCAGAAAGACAGGCATAGAAGAAACTTGAGGAGCTAAATTAAGCAAAGATTGCAGGAAAAGAGCCGCTGGGCACAGATGGAATTAAGAAATCTAGCAAAAAATAAGATGTTCCTTGTGCCCAAGGCAATGGTGATCCTCCATCTCATTCTTGTTTTAACATCTGGATTCTCTGCCATAACATCTATTGCCACCAATAGCTAGAATGAAGTGTCTTGGCATGTGTTGTACCTTTAAGAATAAACTTTTGTTCAAGAAAAAAAAAATCATACACTAGCTCATCTTCACTTTAGTTCTTCTCACTCAGCCATTTCTGCCTTAGCTGTGAGGTCAGAATAAACCCAGTCCAGGATCCTGCCAAAGTGTGCTCATCTTCAGTCTTTGTTCTATCCTGAATTCTGTACTACCTGGAATTAAACCAAGTAATTTGAAATGGCTAAATAAATAGTAGACTTCCTCAATCTTATAATACTATAATGCTTTTAACATAGATTTTGGCACATATTGTTTGTTTCCAAAAAGTTGTAGTTACATGAATGAATGACTTTTTCCTTCCATGTAAAAGATTTGTACAGTATGACTGCTAGTCCTTTGTGAGAGGGCCCCTTGCTTAGTGAATGTTTTCACCAACTTATTATCATTGCTTAAAGATAGCTTGAGTCATCTATCCACAAAGATATCATCACCAAAGGTGAAACCTGAAATAAATGAACTTTCATTTGTGATTATTACATTAAGAAAGTCATTTTAGTTTAGATATTTTCCCAATTAGGCACAGCTAACAAGCAATCCTCTCAGGCAAAATGCTAAATGTTTAACTATCTTTACCAAGAGTTCTGGTAATTTCATGAGAGGGGAAAAATGCTCTTACATTCAAAGATCTCAGACTGTGGACAGGTAATAACTAAATTATTGACTGAACAACTTTCCCCAGGCAAATTTCTCTGAATGTGTTCTTCCTCTTCTACTTTCTGGAATGTAGCCAACTCCTATGAGTTACTAATAATCCAATTTACTTTTAATCAAAGTATCACAATTGGGCAACTGAGAAAGGATACTCTAAATCTTGTTTGTGGGGGAGATGCAGATCTTTCAAGATACTGATTGCTGTACTAATGCATTGATTTCAATCCTTTGACATAATCCCTACATAGCTCCTATTGCCATGGAATCCTAAAATTTAAACCTCACCCTGTTATAAAACCTCTGTCTTTTTTTTTTAATTAATAAATTTTATTTTTATATTCCTCATACATTTGCAATCCTCTGTCTTAACCAAGTTTCTCAATGAATTTGGCTGCAAGCTATATAGACATTTATTCCTTATATGAATCTGTCTTAAAAACAGGGCAGTCTTCATGGGAACTATGTTTTAAAAGCATACCAGGGCCTCCCCTGGTGGCACAGGCAGTTGAGAGCCATGCTGTAAAGCTGTCCACAGCCTCTGCAGTGCCGGTTTGATCCCGGCCAACCGGCGAGGGTCCCACATGGCGCGGCAGACCTCTCCTGTCTCGCCCGCTGCTCCCCTCAGCAGTGTACTACATCAGTCTGCCTGTTCCGCTCCCTGCTCTGTCTCTGGTGAATCTTCTCACCCTCCAGCGCATCTGATCTGTATCCCAGTTCTTGTATAAAATAAATAAATCTTTAAAAAAATAAAAATAAAAAAATAAAAGCATACCAGACCAGAAGAACACTGTAGAATCTCCTTTTCAGAATTTGAGTGTATTAACTGGAAGGCCTAAGAAAATTCCAGAACCTTGATTTTGACACATGGCAGTTGTCAGGTTTATAAAACACAATCTACATGGCAACACATGTGGCAAGGTTTCAATTAATCTTTAAGAAGTATAATGGGGAAAAATGTTTTCTGAGGTATGTTTTTACATACATTTTATACCACCCTTAATAAATGAAATTATATTTGAGTGAGATTTTTCTTAAGCCAATGGACTATTCTCTCACTGTACCTGGGACTTAGAAGAAGCCAGCTTTTTATCTCTGTCTAACACACTAGAGCAATACTGGGTGGGAAGGAGTTAAGGGTGAGGGGAGGAAGCAATGCTTGAGATGAAACATCAACTTCCTCTCAATACCCCTAATTCCTCAGGTTAAGGTGACTACTGAGGAGAGTAGGTTAAGGGTGGGTATGCCAGCAGGTGATGAAGATGACTTTTTTGTAGCATATAAGGCAATGTATCCTCCTTTTGAATATGTAAATAAAAATTATAATATTAATGTAGAGGCACTACAGAATTTTGTTTCACTGAGAGAACACCACCACCAACGACAGCACTCCCATGCACGCACAATCCAACACAACCAAAGTTGTGACACCATTATTTCTCTTCCTCATCCCATCCTCAGCACCATTTCTCACAATACCCATGTCACTGATTGGTGGTTTCACATCAAGATGCAGTCTCAGATGTATTCCCTGCTTTTTCAAATCTGAGTAGATATCCTTCTTTTGCTTCTGTAGCATTCTATGAACAACTTCATTGGTGCATATTACACCACACAATAAAACTTAGTTTTATTTTCTACTATTCTCTCTTGACTTAAGGTCAAGAACTGTAGCTATTTTATTCTGTGCCCCCAAGAACAAGCATAGTACCTGACATAGTAACTATTCAACAAATATTACAGTTATGAGTTAAATAAAAAATAAATGTGCTAAGTATCAATATAAGTATAGGCACATTCAAATCTGCTTTCCTCATTAGGGAGGTGATTCAACACACCCTCAAGTTTCCTTAAGGTCTATCACATTTCTCACAAATCTAGTTTATAATGCCCATGTAGAAGGATGCATTTACCCTTTACAGCTAACATGGAAAACCATGAAAAGTTACACCAGGAACTCATGTGAATTGAGCTTGCCACCTCTTCTACTGCTACCTAAGATGCAAATGAACCAGAATGAAACCAATGTTCATATCAACAATTATCTAAATGTCTTTTTTTAAATATTTATTTATTTATGCATACAAGAACTGGGGTATAGGCAGAGGTGCGAAGGGGTGAGAGGATTCACCAGAAACAGAGTGGGGAGCAGAACAGGCAGATCTATGGAAATACACTGCTGAGGGGGCACAGAGGGTGAGACAGGAGAGGTCTGCTGTGCCATGTGTGTCACCTCCTTGGCTGGGGATCGAACTAGTGCTACAGTGGCTGCAGATATTTTTATAGTGCTGTGTCTTAACCCCTTGTGCCACCAGGGAGGCCCCTCGAAATGTCTTTTAAGGTCATTGCATCTGGGGAATTTTCCATTAATAAAACACTGAAATTAGTGTGCTGAGAAACCTGGAGGTCTGAAGGAGAGAAATCTGAGGAAGAAATAGAGGTGTGAGTAGAAATTCAAGAGAATTGTGCATTCATGTCTATAAAACAGAGGCAAGATTAAGGGCTTACTAACTGATATCTTAGACCTCTGCAACTTGCTGAAATATGTAACACTTTATTGTCATATGTCTTACTGCCTTGATGAGAAAGTCAGTCACCAAAAGGAAATCTAAGACTCTGGAAGGAAGAGGCTCAGAAGATGTCACCCTCCTCAGTCAGGCCCTCATGCTTGGTGGGGACCCCTTACTCAATTGGCCTGCCTTCAGTTCTCCTGGGGATGGGCCCTCTACCCTCCCACTTAAATCAAGCACTATGCCCCAGTGTTCTATATTGGCTCACTTATTTTTCCCACAGTCCTCTGAACAGCATATCCCCAAGCAGTGCCACCATATCCATACACTCTACCTGAGATATCATCCAGCGAGGAGAGGGGATCACTCATTTTAACATGAGAACCATTCATTAGACCTTATAACTGAATGCACACGTGATTTCTCATCCATTTTGAAATACTTTTGAAAGTGAAAGGGGATTTTATGTATAATTATTCCCAACAACAGTAATAAACTATAGCTCTCCTAGGCAAACCTGGAAAAATGCTTACCCAATTTGTAACACCAAAAGAGAATAAAAAGCAAAGGCTGACAGAATGAATGGAAGTGTAATCAAAGGCAAATCAATTTTTCAACCAGGGTATCCAATTTTAAAAGTCAGAAACCTCTTTTTTTCTTATCCTAAGATCTGCTATTTCATTTTATAACCAATCTCTTCTAAGAAACCACCTACCAATGGGCCCCACATACATGGCAAGTTGATGATAAAATGGTTACAGCAATATCATCCATAGACATTTCTTCAACCTTAGGGACCTCCTAAAGCAATTCCAACCCAGGCAACCTCTCATATTCTTCTCTAACAGAGCTCTGGAGACAGGTGGTATGAGCTAGTCTCTCTTCTAGTCATATCTAACAATGTCTCAAAACTCCTCAACCAATGACCCAGGAACTTCTAAGATCTTTTCCTGGGGAAAGGATCCTGCCCGCCAAACTTCTTCTATGTTTACATCTGCAAATCATAGTACATAAAGTAAAACATGGAATTCTGTAAGACAAATTATGATATATCCACTTGCTCTTAAAAATAAATCCCCTAATTCTATAATCTGTCAGAGCTGGCCACAAAAATAACATTAAATCAGAAGCAGAGAAAGATTTTTGATATATATTTTAAATCTTATTTTATAGTCTGAGGGATTTACCCATTTTAGGATACAGTTTATACATACCCACTTTCAAAAAATGTTTGAGGTTGCTTACACTAAAATATGAGCATACACTCACAAGATAAATTAAAATGTAGTTAAGAGATATTAGAAAACAGTGACTGAATTTAAAAAATAAAATATATAAAAAGTGAAAAATCAGGAACAGTGCAAGAATATAAACACTATGTAAACAAGAAGAATTTACTCTTTAGTTTCTAATTAATAGACCTGAAAAGAGATGGTTTGTGGTAACTAAATTGTTCTATCAGAAAATACATTTTTACTTAGAAGCTACAGGAAGCTTTGCCTATGATTGGTTGTTATTAAAGTTATATTTTAAGGAAGCAGAAGACACTCCTTTCCCTCACCTCATTCCCCAAGTACAAAATTGTCCTCTCTCCTAATCTTTCACTCCTCTTCGTTTGGGTCATAGTATTGTATAGCACAGGAAGATATGATTTTCCAGAACACTCAGACAAGGCAATAGAAGATCATATTTTGGAAAATGAGAGGCCAGTCACACAGAAGCCTGTCTTATAGTCACTGTCTCAGGAGTAGGGTAATTATTAGGAACACCGAAATGGATCCTTCGAGAGGTAGTGTCTTGAGAGGCAGAAAATGAGAGGGCATAGGAAACATGAAATGTGTGCCTTTGAGTCGATACATTAGCAAATCTCTGACCACAGAGGTTCAGCTGCTGCCAAACTGGAGAGAGCAATGGGGGGGAAAGGAAGGGCAGCCCAGATTACTGATTGACAAAAGTTTCCAGGGTAGAGCAATAGAATTATTTAAAGGCACCTCAAGTGGGATTTGATTGCACATCCTCATGAAGTGCCAGTATAAATGATTCACATTTCCTGGCCACTAGAGTGGATGCAGAGCTGACCAGTAATCTGTTGTCTCAGAGGCTTTAACATTTTTGAATTCAAATCAGCACCGCCTAGTGAGTCTGAAGTCCTACATCTGATGAGTCCTGTAATTAAAGACCCACACCACCTTTGAGCAGCCACTTCAGGTCTGTCTGCATCTTGTGCTCAATTTACTTTTTCACTTGAGGTGAAAAATCTAATTATATGAACAACAAATAGTGTTATTTTTTCCCTCTTGGCAAAAGCCCCGTGTCAAGTGTCACCAATTATTTAGCTAATCATAACTCTAAGCATGCCACTGCTAATCCCTTAACAGCATCATCTAATCTGGGTCAAGAAGTTCACTCTCCCTTAGTTACTAATGAATTTCTTTTCTTGGATTCATCAGGTAAGACCTCAGCAGCACATCAAAGAGCTACATTAGCATTAAAATTATCACCTGGAGAGACTACACTCTGTGCCAGGGAACAGCAGCAAGAAAGCTCACAGTAGGCAGAACTGATTTCAAATCCAGTAGATTTACTCATTTAAAAATTAAAAACCTCCCCATGTAAGAGTCACAGTTCAACAGATATGAAGTTTCAGTTATACAAGATGATTAAGCCCTAAAAATCCACTCTACCACATGGTGCCTATAGTTTACAGTTCTGTGTTGTATACTCAAAATTTTGTTGAGGGTAGACCTCACATTAAGTGTTTTCACCACAATAAGAACAAACCTTAGCAAATATTTATTGAGAACCCATTATGTACCCAGTGCTACTACTTACTAATTATGTAATGTGAAAAAATATATAATCTCATAAGACTTGCCTCCTCTAAATGTAAAGCAGATATAATAGTACTTCAAGCACCTGGTTGTTTCATTGAGATAAAAGAAGATACTGTATGATAATTGTAGTTGCTACATTGTATTTCAGTGTTTAGTGTTACCTTATGCTAAACACTCTACTAAGCTTTCTACATATTAGCATAATATTCAGTTCACGGTAGTGATTCACAATATTGGTTTATTTCTTCATCTTCCCACATACTTTCCGAACAAATCGCTCACAAGGCATTGGCACAGTTTATCTCAACTTTTCAGAAAAGCTTATGCTACTCTGCTTCTTTGAGACAAAAATTCAATTCACTATTAACATGGGAGGTGAAAAGTCCATCAGGGAGATACAAATGTGTTATAATGCATGTGTACCAGAGGAGCTGGCTGACTTTGAAATAATATTTCTGACGCCTTTCTTTGCAGTCTATTTATGAAATACACAGGCAATGGAAGTTTCCATTGTGAAGCCTGAAATCCATCAAATAAAAAAAAGAATAAAGGAAAAAATGAGAAAAATATCTAACCCATCTTGCAGTTCATTTCCTTGCCGTTCCTTCGTTTTTTACTGGGAATGTCCTCAGGGTTAACATTTCTCAGCAGGCAATCCCTATTTTCACACAATCAGCTTATTTTGAAGCTTTTCCCCTTAAGATCCTCATTTCCCTATATTTTTCTACATGTCTCCCCTGTCAAAGAACAACTCAGAAATAATCAGTTGGAGTTCAGCTTGGCAAACTATAGCATAAGTCAGGCTTTGCTTGCTTTTGTATGGTCAGCAAGCTATGAATGTTTTGGTTTGGTTTTTGTTTGTTTTTTTTACATTTTAAATGTTAAAAATAAGTCAAAAGAGGGGCCTCCCTGGTGGCACAGGAGTTAAAGTTCCACACTATGAAGTAATCCGCAGCCTCTGCAGCACAAGTTCAAACCCAGGCTGGCCAGGGAGCTACCCACATGGCAAAGACCTCTCCTGACTTGCCCGCTGCTCCCCTCAGCAGTGTATTTCAGTCAGTCTGCCTGTTCTGTTCCCTGCTCTGTCTCTGGTGAATCCTCTCACCCCCTGCATCTCTGGCCTGCACCCCAGCTCTTGTATGCTTAAATAAATAAATCTTTTTTAAAAAAAGTCAAAAGAGGAATAATATTTTGTTACATAGAACACAATAATATGAATACCAAATGTTAATATCTTTAACACAAGTGACATTGCCAAGAGAGTAATGCACAGGTCATTTCTGACTTTGCTCCCCTTCACAAGAACAATGAAAAACTATTCATAGACAAGACAGCACAGAGAAAGTCCTAGAACACAGGGGGTGAGGGCGAAGCACCTCTCCTGCACCAGAGACCAAGACAGACCAGACAGCAAAAGAGGATGACAAGGGGCAACAACATGCCAAGTGCATCGGCCCTCCTCTAGCACAGCACAGTAGCATACTAAGAGATGTCCCCGAGCTTAATGTTCCTCCATGGGGAGGAGCATGCTTGGTGGATATCCAGAGCTCCTTCAGCATTGTGGTTGCTTTTTGGAAGTCTCTGATCTGATCTTGCCCCTCAGAGATCTCAAAGGAATGTACAGGATTTAACCCCTGGGAATCTGACTGTGACAGAGGGAGAAGGTAGGTTAACAGCCAGCACTTGGATCTTGGCAGACCAAGTTTCTACCTTTAAAATTCAAATAGTAATCTCAACCAGCAGGTTTGTTCATCTGCAGAGCCATGATGGTGATGGAGTCTGACCAGGGAATTTAGAGAGGTGCAGGTCTGCCTAATTAAAGTCCTCAAAGAAGAACCTTGTCAGCCCTGCAGCCTGGTCGGCTTCCACCCAAACAGGTGAGCTGTCCATCTCATCAAGTGTCCGGTCCTGCCTGACTAGAAATGCTGAATAGAAACTGTTTAGCCCAGCAAGACTCAAGCTGAGAATAGAGTAAGCAGAGCTGATCATCCAAAGAACAAAGATGGTGGCATTGTTTGGCCAAGAAACTGAGAAAGCAAGTTAGAATGAGTCAAGACCATAAATAAGAAAGAATCTTTTCAGGGTTGGAGGATTCTCCTACTTTGCCCAAATAGGTGAGTCAATTCATAGCCCTCCTTACTGCACAGTGTAGCTCCCAGTCTCTCCCAACTAGATAGCCTAAACAGAAACACCTGGAAAGCTGCAATGGCCCTTATGTTTCACCCAGGCAGGGAAGAAAATTCAACCTCCAAGAGAAACATTTTAAACTTAAAGAGCAAATTGGGCCCAAAGTTAGCAGAAGGCAATAAAAAAATTAGAGCAGCAATAAATGAAATAGAGAACAGGAAAATAAAAAGATTAACAAAACTAGACTTCAGTTGATTTCTTTGAAAAGAAAAAAAAAATGATATGCTTTTAGCTATACCCAAAGGAAAGAGGGCTCAAATGAACAAAAGTATAATTGAAAAGGAAACATTACAACAGGTAAAAGGATCATGATAGATTACTATTAACAACTCTATGACAACAAACTGACAACCTAAAAGAAATGGAAAAATTCCTAGAAACATAAACCAACCAAGACTGAATTAGAAAGAAATAGAAATATGCAGTCAAATGCTTTACCACTGAGCTATAACTTCAAGAAATAGAAAATATGAAATGAACAGATCAATCAAAACTCTACCAATGAAGGGCCTCCCCGGTGGTGCAGCAGTTGAATGCTGGGCTGTGAAGCTGCCTGCAGCCTCTGCAGCGCCAGTTCGATCCCCGGCTGCCGGGCGAGGGTCCCACATGGCATGCAGACCTCTCCTGCTGCCTGCTGCTCCCCTCAGCAGTGTACTTCGGTCCTTCTGCCTGCTCTGCTCCCTGCTCTGGCTCTGGTGAATTCTCTTACACTCCCGCACTTCTGACTGTACCCAGTGCTTGTATAAATAAATAAATATATGTTTAAAAAAAAAAAAAACTACCAATGAAGAAAAGTCCAGGACCAGGAAAAATATGCCAAATGTTATTTTTAAAGAATTAGTGACAATTCTCCTGAAACTATTTTTTAAAAATTGAAGAAGGCAAGAAAATAAAACCACACACTGATATTCCTGATGAATACATATAACAAATTCCCAATAAAATACTAGCAAATCAAATTTCAGCAGCTCATTAAAAGGATCATTCACCATGATTAAGCAGGATTTATTCCCTGGGGCACAAGAATAGTTTAATAAATGAAAATCCATAAATGTGATATATAACATTAGTAGAATGAAAGACAAAATTGTATGAGCATCTCAATAGACATAGAAAAAATTGGATAAAATTCAACATTCATTCATAATAAGAACAGATTATAGAAGGAACATATCTTAACATTATAAATAACAAGTTCATAGATAATCATTATCAATGGTAAAATGTTAAAAGCTTGTCTTCTAAGATCTACAGTAATACCAGAGTGCTTACTCTCACCACTCCTATTTGACATAGTGGTCAAACTGGAAATCCTAGCCAAAGCAATCGTACAAGAAGAAATAAAAGGGTTCAGAACAGGAAAGTAAAATTGTCTCTATTTGCAGATGGCCTGATTTTACACAGAGAGAAAATATTTAAAGACCTGTTAAAAATGGTTAAATCTAATCAATGGCTATAGTAATGTTGCATTATCAAAAGTCAGTAGTGCTTCTATACTTTAACAAGGAATTGTCTGAAAAAGAAATAAAGAAAAACATCCTATTTACAGTAGCATCAAAAGTAATAAAATACTTAGATTTAACCAAGGAGTTAAAGATCACTATACTGAAAACTGTCAGACACTGATACAGGAAATCAAAGAAGACACAAATGGATAGGAATCCATGTTCATGGATTAGAAGAATTAAGTTTTCTAACATTCCCATAATACTCAAAGCCATCTATGCAATCACTATAAAGATTCCAAAGGCATTTTTCACAGAAGTAGGGAAAGAATCAAAATGCTTGTGAAGCCACAAAAGACCCCCAAAAGAGAAAGCAAACCTGAGAAAGGAAACCAAAGTGGGAATCCATCCCCCTTCCTGATTTCAACCTATATTACATAGCTATAGTCATCAAAACAATATGGTACTGGCATAAAACACACACACAGACAATGGAATAGAATTGAGTCAAGAAATATACCCATATACACAGTCAACTAATATTTGACAAGGGATCCAAGAATACTCAGTGGAGGAAAAAGAAGTATTTTCAATAAATGGTGCTGGGAAAATTGGATATCCACATATAAAAGAATGCAAATAAACCACTATCTTAACAGCACTCACAAAAACTAAATCAAAATGGGCTAAACAGTTAAATGTAAATCTAGATGCCATAAACTCCTAGAAGAAAGTCAAAGATAAAATCTCCTTGGAATGAATATTGACAATGATTTTTTACATATGATACCAAAAGTATAGGCAACAAAACCAAAAATAAACAAGTGTGACTACTGCTTTCTTCACTTCCTGTCATTATGGAAAAAAAAAATTCTGCACAACAAAACAATCAACAAAATAAAAAGACTACCTATGAGACAGAAAACAGTATTTTCAATCCAAATATCTGATAATGGATTAAAATTTAAAACATATAAAGGACTCATACAACTCAAGACAAACAACAAAAAACCAAGTAACCCAATTTAATGGACAAAGGACCTGAGGTATAGATATTTTTTCCAAAGATTATATAGAAAAGGTACTCAACATTACCAACCATGATGAAAATACAAATCAAAATCACAATGAGATATCACAAATGGTATCACAAACTTAATAAAGTCTATACAGATACTGATTTATAATTATGCACACTTTATGTTAGAATTCAGTATCAAAGGATGACAAATTCTGGTGAAGAGGTGGAAGAAAAGAAAGGCTTGTACACTGTTCGTGCGAATATAAATTGGTATATTAATAAAGGAAACAGTATGATGTTTCCTGAAAATCTTAAAACTAGAACTACCATGTGATCCAGCAATTCCATATCTTGGAAAAGAGCTAATGGAAATGAAAACATTATGTCAAAAAGATATGTACCCCATGCTTGATGTAGCAATATTTATCATAGTCAAGAGCTGGGAAAAACTGTGTCCATCAATGGGTGAATGGGTGAAGAAGCTGTAAGATCTTTATGACAGAGTGTTATTCAGCGATAAAAAAATACAGAAATCCTGCTTTGTGCCATGTGGATAGATCTTGAGGGCATTATGCCAAGTGAAACAAGTGAGGCAAAGACAGTTACTATAACATGTCACTTAAATGTGCAATCTAACAGAAAAACTCATAGAAAAAAAAAGTCAGATTTATGTTTACCAGAGGTGAAAAGTAAGGCAGAGGGGGAATTGGATGAAGGTGATCAAAAACTATAAACTTCTAACTATAAGATAAATAAGGACTAGAGATATAGCATACAAGCCAACTGTAGTTAACACTGCTATATGGTATATTTGAAAGTTGTTGAGAGGAAATCTTAAAAATTACCAGGGCCTCCCTTGTGGCGCAAGGGGTTAAGACACAACCTATGAAGCTGTCCGCAGCCTCTGCAGTATGAGTTCAATCCCCAGCCAAACGGGTAGCTACCCACATGGCACAGCAGACCTCTCCTGACTCGCCCACTGCTCCCTTCAGCAAGATTTCTTAGTTGTCAAACTGCCTGTTCTGTTCCCCACTGTCTCTGGGTAAATCATCTCACCACCCCTCCCACACTTCTGGCCTGTACCCCAGCTCTAGTATGCATAAGTAGATATTTTTTAAAAAAAAAAAGAATTATCAAAAGAAAAACACACTCTCTTTATATCTACATGAGATGATGGATGTTAATATTGTGGTAGTCATTTCATCACTTATGTAATATATGGAAGTTAAATCATTATGCTACATACCTAAACGTGTACTGGACTACATGTCAATTCTATCAGGGAAAAAAAAAAAAAAAACTGGAAAAACATTTAAAATTTCATTTTATCTAGCACAAGGTATAAAGTAAGTACGCTTGAGTTCACACTGATCTTTAAAACTCTGTAAATAAAAATTTTATTAAAAACATCTATGCTTATTCATTTTCTATCTTCTGTGGCCACTTTTTACTAACAGGAAAGTTGAGTAGCTGCAACAGAAATCATATGACAAAAGAGTTTTAAATATTTACTATCTGACCATAAATAACAACTTTTCCCATACCTGAGATAGAGTATTACTAAAATTAACTCATATGTGAGCGAGACCAAGCATGAATGTATTGTCTTGTGGAACAAAGGCAAAGCTTTTAAAACAAACATTGTAGAAGGTCAGCAGAACATAGCACTCTGCCACAGCTCATTGGCTGAAACCTACCACAGAGGACAGCCTGCCCTTGAACAGCAGATAGAGTTGTCAAGAAAGACAATTTCCATCATTTGAGCAGCTTCTAAGACATACTATTTTAGAAGTATGAAATATCTATCTCTGAGTTATGGCTGCTGATGGCATCATTGGCAATTTAGTTAAGTTAGGTTTCTATTTCTTCAAGATTTCTTGGTTGTCCTTGAATTCCACCTCAGATGCATGAGGAACTAAATTGACCACATACATTTTACTCTTTTATTCTGTAGCAACTGAATATTCCTTTGGTATTATCAGCTGCGTACTAGCATGTAACATATAAGGAACTATCTGTCAGATGAAGGGGGAAGAACAAGTGTAAGGGTAATCAAAAATTCAGTTGAAAACTTGGATTCCAATTTGCGCATAGTTTTCCATTCAGTCTAAAACTAATCAAGGAAGTGGGCCCTATAAAAATGAGTAGTTGACTTTAAATTATCAAGTGGCCGTTTCTCTAAATTAATGATGGCTTGGAGATGGTGCAGTTAGGGAGTGTGAAGAATTTATTTGAAAGATCTGGGTAGAAAAAGATGCTAAAAGTATAATAAATGACCTCATGCCTTATATGAACAAAAATATTCATTTTTATTTGGAAATGAAATCACCAAGAAGACAATATTTCAATTAGATCTAATACTAAAATTCACTTAGTGTTTTGTTTTTCACAAGTTGGATATCACTAAAATCTACCACCATTCACTGATTTAACTCAGTTAAGTTTTTATTCTCCCCGAATTATAGCTTCAACAAAGATCTAGAGCTATAAAAGAAGCCAGGACACTTAAAATACAAGAGCTAAATTCCTCTGTTAACTAGAACATCTTGAGTTCTCTTATCCCAGTGTAGAGAACTACTAAATACTTTATAAGGCAATCTAAACAGGGACTACTTTAAGTTTAAGAACCTTGATAACATAATTTGTTAGTCTACAAAATAGGTGAATGTATTTCAGTCTCATTTTCTCAAAAAAAAAAAAATGTACACTGGCATAGTGAAAGAATCTTATCAATATGTTGGTCATCTGGGCAATTTGGAAGGTATATTCTCTGCAGCTCAAAGCCATTTTCCCTGGTGCTGATTTTTGAATTGGTGTTTTGGTGTAGGAACAGTTTCCTAACTCAAATATAAGGAGTTTATCACTAGAGTCCGTTTCTTCCTATTGCAAAGTAACTGTTTTCTCTAACCTTTGTCTAATTGGATTGGGATTATGACAGGAATTTACCTCTAAGATTTGTTCTAGTCACTCAAAGGTTTTCCTCATGTCTTGATTTAACTCATTTGTGAATTTTTATAAAATTATCCTACTACTTTCAAGAGAGGTAACAAGATGACAAAAAGCCATGCCTCCAGATTATTTAACATACAGTTATACTTTTTCATACAAGTATTGTAAGGGGGGGGGAAAAAGGAAATCAGTTTGCATTCAGATCTGCTCTTCAAGCCAAATAAAATCAAACTTGAGTGTTCATTTCTTCCCATCTTTCTAGGCATTTCTTTTTAAGTGATAGATGCATCTTAAGATGTCCCTGAAGTATACAAAGGACAGATTATTGTGACTGATTTCCAAAAGGTTTGGGGGAGTATATAAGGGAGGAACGAGACCCACAATAGATACTAAAAATGCCATAAATATGAAAAGACCATAGAATAAGGTTGTAGGGAGAATAAATATTTTTGGCTTTTTTTTTTCATTTATAGACATGTAGAGTCATAGGACACTAATAGCTTCAATTTCAAATTTGTTTCAAAATTATATAAAGATATCAAATGTATATTACTTTTTTTTGCTTTTTGAAAATTTCATACATTCATATATAATGAAAGTTTCCAGAGTTTATATAGGCATGACAGATAATGGATTACATCAAATTATTTCCATTATGGAAAAGTTAATGGTCAGTTGTATAGGAAGTGACAGTGACTTCTCAGCTCTGTGACTGAAAACCACTAGCCAATGTGCTGAAATAAAGTCAGTTTTGTGGCAAAGAATGGACATCTCAGGTCTGAGGAAATACTAGACTCATCAGTACAGAAAGAACAAATACTGAGAAGCAGATTTCCTGACATAAGATGAGACATAAGATTTACCCCAAAAAATATTTAAGGCATTATTTAAAATAGTGAAAAGTCAGAAGAATTCATCTATCAAGTCATACTTGAAAATGTGACACAGTGACCAAGTTGAATGGGACCTACAGACACAGCTGAGCTGATACATTAAACTGACTGCAGGAAGACCCCAGCTACAGCCCCCAGAGCTTCCCTAATGCCTATTGGGCCTTTCTGGATGACTCCCAGCTCTTTGTCTATGCCCCTCCCTCAGCAGTGGACCATTACCCCATCTTCCTTCACAGTGTTTAAGAAAGAAAAGTCAGATGTTTCTGGACAAAAATAAAAAAAAAATACAGAGAAAACATGAACCCCACTACACATGTGACTAAAAAAATAATTCTGAAAAGTTTAACACATCAGAATAATAACAGTGGTTATTGCTGGGTTATGGGAATAACTTTTATCTCTTTTCCAGTTTCCCTTTTCTCCAAAAATTTGATGAATACAAATCTTGCTTATGATAGAAAATGTGAAATATATACACAACAAAACAATGCTTATAACCTCTAAAAAGTCCTTTTCAGTTCTATTGAGAATCTCCAAAATGCATTCATATTTCTCTAATTTGTATTTCTTAATTCTGTAATTTTTTTGCACCAATGAGTAAGAACATCACTTGCGCACATCCTTGTTTCTATTCATGCTAAAGGACTCATGATTGTTTATCCATCTTGATTTCCTATTGCCCTGAATATTATATTCATTACAACTCCAGAATCGAACTTCTCACAGTGTAACACCCAAAGAAGCCTACAGTGTTACACGCAGCAGTCATCTCCTGATTTTTGACCTCACTGTACATAAAGAACAAGACCTGTATTTTAAAACAAATCCTTTAGTGTCTAAGGGAGAGTGTGTATTTTTTATGTGAGGGGGGCAGGGTTCAATATGATGAGCGAATATCAGAGAACTCAAGTGCACCATGAATCTCAGATAAAATCTGGACTCCTGGGTGGACTATATCCCTCCCTTAATGTTTTTCCTGCAGGTACTTTGAGCCCCTTGTTTTATAAGGGGAGATCTATTGCACTGAGAAGTGAAGAAAGGATTCATGGAAGATGAAAGTTTAAATAGAATTCTGTTGTCCTCTACTTCCAATTCCATCTCATTCACTTAAGCCAGACAGGCTGTTAGAGTCTGCAGGTGAGTTGGGGCTCTGTCAGAGGTGTGACAAGGCTGGTAAAGGACTTTCTATTAGGCTGAATGCAGGGCCTTAAGAGGGAAGTGTGTCTTCAGCCAATTTGAAGATGCCTGATATCCTGTTCCCCAAAGACCCAGGACAAAATAAACAGGGGCACTGAAACCTCCTTATCTCTGAGCCTGAGATGAGAATGTCAGGGGCTTCCTTTTGCCTTGACAAAGGACTGGAAAATCTCCCCGCACAGTCACACCAGAGGCAGCTGTTGCTGAGGAACTCAGGTAGGTGGGCATGAACTTATGGCAGAGGAAAATAGCACTGCATTTAATGAGTGTTCCTTCCAAATATTGAATAAGTATAAGACCAGAGTACCTCTAATCAAAATGGGTTACTTGAGAAATACAGTGGAGTAACACAAGAAAGGAAGAAAAAGTTCACAATCAAAAATATTTTCTAGAACTTAAAAAAAAAAATCAAACATTACAGGTGAAGATAGTGATTATCATAATCTTAATAGTCTGAGAAATCAAGTGAAAAACAGAGTCCTGAAGTATAGAACAAAAAATACACAAATTACATCACAAAGAAAATAACGGATCTAGAAGAGCTATGAATAGATCTAGAGCTAATGCACAGAAGACCTAGAAAGCCAATGAATAATACAAGTCTCAAAAGGGGGAAAATGGAATAAGAGGCCGTAATTATATAAATATAGAATAGAAATTCCTACAAAAATTTAAGTCTCCATATTTAAATGCTAACCAAGTTCCCAAAAGGCTTAATAAAATACTCTACATGATAAATTTATGCCCTTTAAGAATTAAAATTCTCTTAAAGCTTTCATAAAGACAAAACAATTTACTTATACAAGAAAAAGAATCAGGCTGAAATCAGACTTTGCATCTGTGATACCTGGATATGGAATAATATTTTCATAAGGGAAGCAAAACTCAAGACCCTATACCACATATTATTCCCCTATAATAGTATGAATTCCAGGATTATATCAAACAATTACTCACTCAAAGGAAAAGTTAACCAAAAACACAAACAAGTACTAGAACAGGAACCTTAAGATAAGAGAAGGTGAAAAAAATAGAGGGATATGTGGTAAGCCATGAGTGTAACAGAATACAGAAATAAAGCCAATGAATAATGATAGACTTCAGTAATATAATTGTATTAGAATTGTTAGACATGCTTATTTCATTCAATTTTATCTTGAAGGCTCTAGAAAATGCTGGAGAGTGAAGTGAATGAATTGGTTTACATATTGACTATATATCAGGAAAGCCAAGAAACTATAAAAAAAAAAAAAAGAAAAAGTCACTGTAAGTGACAAGTGTTCAGTGGGATGGCTAAATTTAAACTCAATATAAAATAAGTATTAAAATTATCTTCTCTTTATGTTATCAAGAAACCAACAGAAATGAAAAGTATTCCAGTTATGAAGTGTTGAGATTTTAAAAATTAATAAATGACTGTACACATACACACACATCAACTAATCACCATAGATGCAAAAACTGTCCTTATATCAAATACATTTGTCTTAAGGTGGTATGTTATGGGTTGTATATGAATTCTTCTTTGCACATATGTATTATTAAATGTTGTAATCAGCAGGTCTTTTTTAAATGGTGCACTCCAAAACAAACTGCAGTCAGCTGGGAGGAAGGCAGACTTGACAGGGATTTAGTGATAATTTTGTGGTGGTACAGGATGAAACAATTTGATACATCAAGGTGACAAAATATTCAAATGTTTATTTATGATATATTGTTTTAAGTTAGAGAAATGGGCATCACTTGTAGTGGAAGTTCCACTAGAAGGAGTGACAGTGAGTGATATCCTCACTCATTTGTTCATTTTTGACAGACTGGGTGGTTATATATTCATGTCTGCCTCATTAAGTGGCTGTGCCAATTATATCAATCTACAGAAAATAGAAATGTAATATTTTGTAATGAGATATGAATAATCATAACATTTTTTGTACCCCAGATATTCACTATTTTTTTAAAGATTTATTTATTTATTTACACAAGTGCTGGGTACAGTCAGAAGCACGGAAGGGTGAGAGAATCCACCAGAGCCAGAGCGGGGAACAGAACAGACAGATTGAGGAAATACACTGCTTAGGAGAGCAGCAGGCGCAGCAAGAGAGGTCTGTGTGCCATGTGGGCCCCTCACTGGCAGCAGGGGATCGAACCGGCGCTGCAGGGGCTGCGGGCAGCTTCACAGCCCAGCGCTCAACTGCTGCACCACAGGGGAGGCCCTATTCACTATTAATTAACTGGGAAAAATTTATTTTTAATGAAAGATCTCAAAGGTTAATTTTATATATATTAGATGCACGGTAGCCTAAATTGAATGAACTTTTCTGTAATGAAAAGTGGTCAGCAGTTTATTATCTAAGTTACTGAAAACAAACACCAACATCGTCTTCACTTTCAAGTTAAATGTGACATTATAATATTGAACAAGAAAGTAACCACCTTTAGAAAGAAATGTGTAAAATACTTGGCATTTGATTTGTATGTATGAATGTCACTGATAATGGGTTGCCATCAGAGAAGGGAAAACTATGAGCCAAATTTTAACAAAAAGCTTTGCATAATTGGTTAATGGAAGAAAATGTACTAGAATATGATGGAGTACTTCTTAATGTCTACCTGGCACAAAGGATTTTTAATTAATGTCTGTTAAACAGATGAATATGCAGGAACAGACAGTTTCAGTTTTTCTATATATCCTGTAATGTCTCAGTCTTGGCACTTTATCTATTTATTAGGTACTCAATAAATTGTTAGAGTAAGACAGTCAAAAATTGTCAGAGTTGGATGGATTACTGGATTTTTTTTTAATTTTTATTGAAATACATTGTTTTATACCATTATTAGTATTTTGCAAGTATATCTTCCAAAGGATCACTTGATCTCTCAGGCCATAAATTAAGATTGTGATAATCACTATATTCACCTTCCAAAGGATTCTCAGAGGTCGCAAAAGATCTAAGGATCTCACCCTTCAGGTGTTGTCACCATAACGCACCCACCACCCAAGCATCCACAGTCCTGCACTAGTCCATTGTGCTCTCTTCCTACCCTGTTCTCTTTTCTCTCCCTCCTCTTCCCACTCTGGCAGCCTCAGATCTATAAAATCAGCCCTTGAAAGCCGATCAAAGTGTTCCGTCTGACCTTTGTTTGGTTTCACTATATTTCACACATAATTGGATTTTTTTCCCAGAAAAATTAAGTGACTTCCCAAGAACATAACTCATCCAATTTCACAGCAGATCTGAAGAGTTTGGGTGTTACTTTCAAAATATACAATACTTTTTTTTTTTTATTCTCTGTTCTGCCTTGGAGACATAATTTGGTATTCTGAAAGCGCACAGGCTTGACATTCAATCCTGTACTAGGTTCCAATCTCTCCTATCAGTAACCTGACTATCACCTTTGACAGATCACTTACCTTCTGAGCTTCAGTTTCTTCCACTAAGAAATGGTGGAACTGTTATTGGTAACACACACACACACACACACACACAAAATTAATGCTCAAGTGATGACATCAATTTTGGTTTGGGTTATTGTTATTCCTCAATTGTCTCCTCCCTTCAGAAGTTCCCTAGATTGTACTGAGAAACTGGCAGCCTAAGTTAGGAAGGTACTAATTGGGTTCCCTATAGGGGAGCCTAGAATTGCCTGCAGCACTTCAGCGTTTTTCCCTTTGTTCCATTTATCTTTTAGCTGTGAGTGGATTTTCTTCTCTTAATATTGGTTTGGCTATTGTACTGTGGACAAATCCCCCTGGCTACATCTGTGTGTATAACCCAGTCTCAAAAGAGAAGGCAATGCCCTTCCCCGACTAGAGAAAATATGCTTTGAGAGTGACTCTAAACTATCGATGTTATCACCTCCTGTCTTGCTTGTACTATGGCAAATTCTAAGGTGTCTCATTTTTATTTTTGTTCAATTCTTCATCTCCCATCCGGAAAGAGCTCACCAACACCTCCTACTTCACAGAAATTGTTTTCTGATTCTGAAAAAGTATTTACTCTCTGGAACATTTCCTTAGTCTTTCACATATTTCTAAACAGATCGTTCTCTTTGTTTCTTTTCAACTTTGAGGAAAAACTTCCATTAATCTTTGGAAGCTGTAAATTCAGTCATTTGCAAATACTTCCATTTCAGTAAATGTAGAAGACATTCACTGGGGCACCTTTGATACTGAGTGCTATACTTGGAATTTAGAGATGAACACAGTTCCCCACCTTCAAGTTGTTCACAGACAAATGAGACTGACAGGAAATCACAGTGCAAAGAAGCCCTAGTAGACAGTTCTAACATTAAGCCAGAGGCTTTCTTACTCAATTAATTTTATACTGCCTTGTTTCAGAAAGGATTTATACTTTTTCATAGTAGTATAACTTGAGCCTGCCTCCTCAGAATTTTGTCTTTCTTAGTTCATTTACTGCAATTCGGAATATCCCTTGGATCATTTCAACACATGTTCTACCTGTGCATAGAGTGATCACTGCCTTAGAGCTGGAGGAACCAGTCATTCTATGGCCTGATTCAAGAGGGAGCATTGATTGGGGAAGTAGGAACAATCCAGAAGAAAGCATCCACGGCTGATGAGAGAAACTTGCAATATGGGGACCAGATCGAAGCTGTCTAGATTATAGATAATGCTATCAGTGCACACGACAGCTGGTATATTAGTTTTCATTGTTGTATAACAAACTTAGAACTTAAACCAGTAGTCGTTTATTATCACAGAGTTCTGTGAGTCAGAAATTCATTCTGGTTAAGCTGGGTTCTTTACTTAGAGTCTTTCCCTCCAGGTGTCAGGTCAGCTATGTTCTCTTTTTGAGGTTCTGGGGAGAAATTCATATCCTAGTTCATTCATATTGTTGACAGGATCCTTTTGAGTCTACAGGCACGAAGTCTGGTGTTCTGGCTGCCTGTTGACTAGAGGTCACTCAGTTTTAGAGGTTGCTCTCAGATCCTTGCAAATTGGTCTCCTCCAATATTCCAAGTCAACATCATACAATCTCCCTCCCATGAAATACTCTTCATGCTTCAAATCTTACTTCAGGAAAATGGTTCATTTGATTCGGACAGGACAAAGAATAATCTCCCTTCCTTAAAGTCAACTGGGTCAAATGATAGAACCTGATCACAGGAGAACTACTCCTCTGTATTCCCAGTCATGCCCACACTTAAAAGGAAAGGATTATACAGGATATATACACCAGAGGGGACTCTTGAGAGCATTGTAGTCTATCACCAACCATATGAGGGTTCTTCTTTGATGCTGATTGTGCCACGAACCTCAGGGTTTTTAGAAGAGGATGGATGGACAGAGAGCCAACAGTAGGTAATAATGGTCTCTGAGAGACAAAGACCAGAGAATAGTATAGAAATTACTACGCACTCCTCAGTCACTCCTCAGACCAAAGGTTATTATGAGAGATTATATTGCTATAGGCATTTTTCTTTTGCTTTTTTTTAAGATTTATTTATTTATACAAGCACTGGGTACAGTCAGAAGTGCGGGAGGGTGAGAGAATTCACCAGAGCCAAAGAGGGGAACAGAACAGGCAGACTGACGAAATACACTGCTGAGGGGAGCAGCGGGTGCAGCAGGGGAGGTCTGTGCACCATGTGGGACCCTCGCTGATGGCTGGGGATCAAACCGGCACTGCAGAGGCTGCCGGCAGCTTTGCAGCCCAGCGCTCAACCACTGCGTCACGAGGGGAGACCTGCTATAGGTATTTTTCAAATAGACAAACTCTTTTCAAGAGCTAGGAGAGGATTTTGGAGTCCCCATACTAAAGATATACCAAGTGTCCTAACAAGATGTTGTATTCCATCTGAAGTTACAAATATGTTCCTAGCCTTGATATATAGTTAGAAGTGTACAAATTTTAGGCAGATTAAACAATTTGGTGGGGGGGAGGGGGGAATGAAATGTATTTTTAAAGCGCGTTTTTCTTAACTTCTTTTTTTAAAGATTTATTTATTTATGCATACAAGAGCTGGGGCACAGGCCAGAGGTGTGTGTGTGTGGGGGGGGGGGTGAGAGGATTCACCAGAGACAGAGCAGGGAACAGATTAGTCAGATCAATGGAAGTACACTGCTGAGGGGAGCAGTGGACGAGTCAGGAGAGGTCTGCTGCACCATGTGGGTTGCTCCCTGGCCAGCTGGGACTCCAACTCGTGCTTCAGAGGCTGCATACAGCTACACAGGCTTCATCTTAACCCTTTGCACCACCAAGGAGGCCCTTTTTAACTTCTTTAACTAACAGAGGAGAATAGCAAGTTTATTCTGGTACAAAAAAAAAAAAAAACAACCCTTTACACTAAAGGTTAGTGTAAGGACCCAACAATTTTATAGTATATATAAAAACATGCAGGGCCTCCCCAGTGGTGCAGCGGGTTGAACACAGTGCTGTGAAGCTCTCTGCAGCATGGGTTTGATTCCTGGCCAGCCAGGGTAACACCCACATGGCTCAGGAGACCTCTCCTGTCTCGCCCGCTGCTCCCCTCAGCAGCGTTTCGGTCTGTTTGCCTGTTCTGCTCTCTGCTTTATCTCTGGTAAATTCTCTCACCCTCCCATACCTCTGGCCTGTACCCCAGTTCTTGTATAAATAAATAAATCTTAAAAAAAAAAGAACCTGTGTCAAGTACTTCACATGTGTTATTTTAATTCCTGAAACAGTTCAATAAAATGAGCAATGCAATACATTTTAAAGGACGCACATATAGTCAAGCATATACACTGCTTACTCAGAATTAGAGACCCAGCAAGAGTCCCCATCAACATCCTACCTTGAGTGAACTGGATTTCTAAGAACAGGGAGAGAAACCTTTAAGTGCATGAAAGGCTGCTATAGAAAGGAGGAGGCAGTCTTATTCTGCTCAGTTCCAGAAGTAGTGATGTGCTGGTAGAGGCTTCACAAAGGATTCCCCAAAGATTGCCTGATCATAGTGTTTGCAGATTTCCTTGCTGTCAATATTCTATGACCCATCTCAAGCTCCAGAACCTCATGTCACTGAATGTACACTTATGAAGAGGGGGAGAATACAGAATCAAATTATTATTGATGTAGCAAAGGATTTTGCAACAAGCAAACCTATACAATGGAACTGACTCACTCAAAAAAAAAAAAAAAAGGGGGGGTGCTAGTACTCTGGATAATTAAACAGATCTCAATGCTATCTGAGGTAACTATAAAATGAAACCTTGTGTTGAAGGTTACAAAGGTAGTATGTGAAAATGGAAGGATTAAAGACATCTGGTAATTTCCTGTCTTCTGAAGTACCTACTGCGAGATCTCTCTAATTTGTAGGTAAGACATTTTCCCATCAGTGACTGAGGAATAGAGTCCAGAGAATTCTCTTAGTTAATGATCTCAAGAGCAATGTCAAGGGGACATCTCTGCTCTTTTCTACTTTTCCATTGAAATGTCTAGCTATGCTCACCATTTTCTGTTTCAACCTTTTAGGTTGGGAATTTTCAAACGGTACTGGGTAAAAAAAAAAAAAAAAAAAAAAAAAAAATCACATTCTTGGCAATTTTCTTCAGCACTGTCTCCCAAAGATTAGAACTATAAATAATAGAAAACCTTAATTACAAATTTCTTTTTTTTAAACAGTGTTTAGAGATGTAATGTTTAAATCTCCATAAAATTACACCTTTGAAATTGCTTAATTGTGTTTTTCCTGCCAATTTAAATTGCTCATAAAAGGGAAATTTTAAAAATATATAGTCTCTAATTCTTTCCCTGAATCATCACAGTGGCAATGCATTTGCTCCAGAAGATAGCAGTGCTTGTACAAATACTGCAAACATCAGCAAATTAAGGTTAGGCCCACAGTGAGTGGGAGGAAGAGGGCGGAGACACTTCAATCTCTTGGTTTGGTTTAATTTATGTCTAATGGATTAAAAAAAAAACACCCACTTAAAAGTTCACTTCTTACTCAAAATCTTGCAGTTAAGGCATGTAATAATAATTCTAAAAGGCTTTGTTAAATCTCTTTTCAAAGATGTACTCTAGGGCATAGGGACCTGACTTTCTTTTTTAATCGCAATTATTACTGTGTTAAGCTCATTTATTTGCATAATAAAAATAATCTTCCTAGAGCTCACATTCCTAAGAAACATATCTCATCCACAAAAAAAAAAAAAAAAAAAAAAAAAAAGCCTATCACTTGTGATTTGTGAGCCAGCAGTGTAGTAGTTTGGTAATGTTATAGGAATGTTCATTGACAATTCTTTTCCTCTGTGCCCAGCATCACAATCTGCAAATTGGCTGGCTTTAGAGGTACATCAAGTGCTATTTGCTTTGGTACAAAGGCCAACTTTCCAGATTCTGTGAACGATCATAACCCATCAAGTGGTGTTGTACCACATGCAACATTCTGTATTTCCAGGGCAAGAAAGTAATGGAAGGAAAACCCAAGAAGTGGCTGCTAAATTAATGCATTCAAAATTTAGCCTTATGCCTCACTATGTGGGATAGAAACTAGCAAGTAGCTTTTTGCTAGGTTTTAGCCTATTATACACAGGGAGAAAGCATATGCCGATGGTTCTCAGACCTGGCTACATTTTAAATAAGCTTAAAAAAAAAAAAAAAGAAACCTAGAAAGCTTTTACAAACCACAAATGCCTGAGTCCCACAACCAAGATCTGCATCAATTGATCTTGGTTTTGAGAAGTACTTCAACTTTGTTTCAAGCTCCCCAGGTATCGAATGAACAGTTCAATGTTTGGTATCACTGCTCTAGTGGAAACCACAATGATTTGATTCTGAGAAAAACATTAACTTCTCTAGGCCACAGAATATAAACCTAAATATATATTGGCATTAAAAATAATTTCCTTTCACCTCTAAATTATGGTTCAAATCTAGACCAAGCATGTACATTAAAAAAGAAAGCCACGATTCAAAGTAGGTTGTGTTACATAGCTACAAAATATAATTTTAATGCTGACCTTTTCTTTAGAACTGAGTTTCTCATGTCAAGGAAAAACTGCAGGCAATAAAGACTTTTGAAAGACTGAAAAAATGATAGGATTTTTTTTTTAGAAATGGGAAGAGTTAGTTCAAAAGCACAAGAGGACTTCAGAAATGAGGGTTGGTCAATGCACTAAAGGCACAGCTGTTTGCAGTTTGCACCCCTAGAGGTTAGGCTGTTATCCTTCCACAGAGACTTAGAAATGTCTCCTTCAAAGGAATGATTACTGAGAAAACATTTTCGGGTTGTAGAAGATTCACATCTCAACAAAAACAGAAGAATTTTAAAGCAAATACATTATGAGAAATAAAGAAGGTCAGGGATCGATAGTCATTAAGAAACTTAGCTAAAACTAGTCAAGCTGTAGGAACATGAATATCTCCCTGTTCGCTAGCTTACCATGTCAATTTTTTTCATTGTTGGACCTGAAATTCCCATAGTTGGAAGGTTTTCTCCTTTCATGCCTGTTTAGCTGATGAACAATCATAGTTTATTAATGCCAAATCATGCTTTTCCCCTCCCCACTTAACTTCCAAATGTGAAATGTGTGTTATAAACAATGGCGTCTTACAATCACTGTCAGCCAAGTGGCAGTAATGACACAGCAAATGGCATAACTTAACAGTCTTTAAAAAAGATTTCACTATATAGGGTAAAAAGAGTCAACTGCAAAAAAAAAAAAAAAAAAGAGTCAACTGCATGGCAATGTGTAGAGACTAGAATTCTGGTGGCAAACTGAAGTAGTATACACATGTTGACTTAAAAGGTTGTCTACTGAAACCTATGTTATAACCCGCTATTAATTCAACAATTCAGATCCCCCCAAAATAAACTACACTATCATTGTTGAAAAATTCATTTTGTTGAAATGATCCACTGTGTGTGAAGTTTATATTCTTAGTGAAGTAAATATTTATAGTCAATGATTAAAACTGTTGCAAGACAATAAGTAAGATCTTAAGAGGATGTCATAGCCAAGACATAGATGAAGATGTGGTGTATTTTGTTTTGGGATACATACAAGAGACACATACCCCTGAAGCAAGTTACAATTTAAAACAAAATCCATGCCAAGCAAAAAAATATATATTTAGGAGAGACCACCAATTCCATCAGCTAAAACAAGATAGACATTAAATTCATGCAAGGCTGGTGTGACCAGCTGCTAGCATTTTTTTATTTCTTCCTTAATGGTAAATTAACATAGTTTAGTGGACCTTACAATCCATGGAGTCTTGGATTCATGCAAGGAAAGTGACAACTTTTGGGCAAAGAGATGAGAGAACCTCTAGAGGTTTTAAGTCAGCTATGAGCAAGTTGTGAGAAATACTGGCAGTAAAGAAACCCTGCAGTCTTGCCCACCATAATTCCAAGTCCCCTGTGCTATTGCTGCCTGAAGAAACCAGACTTACATATCCACACACACACACACACGCACACACACACACAAAAAGACACATTAAAGATAGTTTTCACCTAGATTGCTGCTGTACCCACTCATTAGATTTCCATATGCCTGATTCTGTAGCAAATATTGTTGCTACATTAGTCTGTTTCTCCAGGCTAGCCCTCATTAAAAATAAAGTGCCCACACTCACCCTTGTCTCATCACAACATGATTAGTTATTTGTTTAGTTAACAGATTTAAGAAAGTACAGTAACTTTACCTAACTGTGACTGTAAAGTCTATGCAACATCTAGAGTTCATTGTTTGCCCCCAAGATTTGTGAATCAATATCACTTACAAGATTGCATACACTCAAACAATAGAAGGGAAGTTACAATTTAAAGCAAAATTCATAAAAAGAAACCATTTTTGTGTTTTCTAAAAGTAATCAATTCCTTCCTATTCCTTCTTTTATGTCACTTTAAAGGGAACCTGTACTTCTGTCTCTCAACGTGTCAGATACGGAAAGGCCCCCCGCCCCTCACTGCTTGTATACACTGCCTTCATGCCTAATTATAAGCATGAGAAAGCCTTCTCTGCAGTCTTCAAAACTCAAAGCTCAAAATTGCCTATGCCATCTTTCCATGAAAAAGAACTATTACTTTGAGTGGGTTTATAGTGAGTAAAATACAATGATTCAGCAAAGCCACAAGCAGATAATGGTCTTAGTTTCCTTAACTTAGTCCCAAAGGAGGGTGGTAAAAGCAAGCTAGATTTTCTTTAAAAAGACACCCTGATTCATGTTCAAGTGAAACAATCCTTAAAGTGCTTGAAGTGAGGGATCCTAGGGGGATCATTAGTAACTTGTCAGTGGTTTTCTTAAGTGGGAAATAGTTGGCAATCATCTTTTTCAGAGAGATCAGCAAATCCCGGAGGTCATGAGGCAAATGTTCTCCTTAGGCCAGTTTTAAGGGGTGAAATGTATAGCTTAGAAGAGTTAGCCCCCAACAGTTCTCTCCTGGCAAGTCAGTTGGTCAGAGCACTGGCTGTTGCAACCTTGCCTCTCCTACTCAACAGTGACATCCTACCCCAGCCTTTGAAATCCTGACACATCCTTGGAACCAAATCTACCTTCAATGAGTTCCTCAACAACATACTGAGGAAAAATGGCTTTCTGTGTTCTATTTATCTTATAACTTTAAAAATGTTTGTCCATTTCTTCATGTGGAAACTCTGAAAATAAGGTAAACAACAAGGCTAAAAATTTAGTGACAACAGCACTCTACTTGGAGACTAAACATTTGGGTTCAAATTGATAGTCACTAACCAATTATTAGAATTTAGAGAGCTTGTTTAATATCTTTCAACCTCAGTTTTATTCATTGAAAATGGCTGTTGTGAAAATTAAACATGATAAATATCACTAAAATAATATATCACTGTTAAATTTTGCAGAATTTTGATAATGTCGCCATCCTTATCCTCAGCCACAATACCAGATATAAGGTTAAATGTGTACAGTGGAAAGGGTGCTCTTTTTCATAAAAATTACATTTTTTTAAAGATAGTATTAATAGTCCACATTATCTTACATTGGATTTCTTTAGATATTTTAAGAATTATTGGAAGATGTTATGTGACTTGGTCAAAGATGTTTATCTATAAAGGGGAATATATGAACAACAATGAAAAGTTACTACTTCACAGAATAGAAATGTGGACATGACAATTCACAATATTGTGCTCGTGCTGAGATTATTTGATAGTAACACTTAAATTCTTTGCTCAACAACTTTTCTTCATTATTGAACAGCTTGAGGACATGAATCCTGAGGAGCACTTAAACCATAAATATCACGCTGTCAAAATCCTAAATGTATCCTAGCCCTTTAAATGTTTGTTTCTTCTTAAGACACTTAGAATTTTTTTTTAAATATTTGTTTATTTATTTATACAAGCATTGGGTACAGTCAGAAGTGCGGGAGGGGGAGAGAATTCACCAGAGCCAGACGGGAGAGCAGAGCAGGCAGACTGATGAGGTACACTGCTGAGGGGAGCAGCGGGCAGCAGGAGAGGTCTGCGCGCCATGTGGGACCCTCGCCCTGAGGCCGGGGATTAAACCAGCTCTGCAGAGGCAGCAGGCAGCTTCGCAGCCCAGTGCTCAACCACTGTGCCACCAGGGAGGCCCGACACTTAGAATTTTAAGTATTGACAAACTTCCAATCTAGATACAGGAATTCTTGCATATTACTCAGGACCCTGACACCAGGCTATTTTGGCATTCTATCTCAGGGATACCCCTGGATCCTCACAGAGATAAAGAGGGGTCCACAGCATTTACTTATTTTCTCCAAATAGAATTAAAGTACTCTTATCAGAAGTAATGTGTCCCAAGGTCTGAGTATTATAGGGAAATGTTGGTGATCAAAGGCTATATGATATCTTTGAAAGTATATTGTAATCTGCAAAGTTCTGAAATAATCATGTCCCATATTTGTTGTTGTTAACTCTGTGTTAGGCACAGTGGTTTGAGAATTTACTTGCACCATATAGGATTTTCATAATTGTATGATAATAGCATAATGACCTACTGGTATTATAAAACTAATTTTACAGAAAAAAACAGTTGAAGATAAGAGAACTTCAATATCTTGCCCACAGAAACAGACTAGCTGCTAAAGGAATTTCATTCAGATAGTCAAGACTCATGGTCAATGCCTCAACTCTATGTTTCCAGCTCTCTAGATGTTTTTCATGATAGCCATACTAGTGAATTGTCTCCCTCATCCTAATCATCATAAATTCAACTAAAAGTTTCCTCCTTGGAAACTTTTTCCCAAATATCTGATTGGGAAAAAGAAGCCAAATCACTCTTTCTTACATAGGCACACTCACAGATCCATACCACTGCACTTCTTGCTACTATTTGCCACAATTATATTGAAGTCATGATTTGGGTAACTGTTTAACTTTTACCCCCCCACCATTTACTCCCAGACTGCAAGGTGAATGCTGCATCAGAACTAAGGCAAAAGGCAGAGATATTCAAAGGATTCTATCCTTCTAAAACTTCCCTCATTACCATTGATGTACAAAAACTGGAAAAACCCAGAAGGGTCATAACACTACTATTATCCTCCATCGTATGGAACAGAATTTCTGTGGAGTTTGGGAAAACTGACTTCACCTGGATAAGCATGACTTTCTTTTTTTCTAAACACAGAAGAGTCTGATCATACAATTCTGCGGATGCAGATTTGACTCTTTTTCAATAAATCTGTGGATTGGAAAATCTTTTTGACCTGTGAGGAGAAAATGTGAGACTTTCTCTCACTTTTAGCAAAAGTATCTATCACTAATTAATCAAAAGAGGTGGAAAAACTCAGATCTGAAGAAGAAAGTAGATATTCATTGTCTGCTATAAAATTAAATAAAAATATCTTCCATTCACATGAACCCAAGTTTGAAAGCCATCAGTTGAAAGTAAATTCAAAGGAAAATCTGAAACTTTTTTTAAAGTCTTGTTTAGTACCAGCTGTACTTAAATCAGTTATCAATTTTTTTTAATTTAGAGGCATTTCTAGAATTTTTCCAGTTTAACACACAAGAATGAAAAACTAAAGAACTAGACCCACAGTAAAATTAGCAATATTTAGCCAACATGAAACAAGAAAAATATTTTAAATTCAGCATTCTGAACAAATAGCAGTCACATTCATGAAAGATACTTCTATTCTTAGTGAAAGCGGCTGAACCACTATTACATTATAAATAATGAAAACCATGAAAGAAATGCAGTTACATAGTTTCAAAATATTATTTTGTCTAATGATTACAACAAGTTTCTTCTTGTGAGAGGATTCAACAGAGCCAGAGTGGGGATCAGAACAGGCAGACTGATGAAATACACTGCTGAGGGGAGCAGTGGGTGCGACAGGAGAGGTCTGCCACGCCATGTGGGGCCCTCGCCGGCTGGCTGGGATCGAACCGGTGCTGCAGAGGCTGCGGACAACTTCACAGCATGGCTCTCAACTGCCTGCGCCACCAGGGGAGGCCCAAGAGGAATACAGGTTTTACTAATAAAAAATTAAATGAGTCCCTGCAACTACTGAAAGTGCCAAATCAGTAGGCTGCACTAGTTGACCCAAGAAGAATACAGGTTTTACTAATAAAAAAATAAATGCATCCCTGCAACTACTTAAAGAAGGTGCCAAATCAGTAGGCTGCATTAGTTGACCTCACATTCCAGTTTAATCATGCTAGTGTACATCTGAATGCATACCCACAAATATATGCTACAAATTTTTAAAATTTACTTTGTCTCTACCATTTCCATATTTTTGAAGGAGCACAAATATAACAGTTAAGTGGCTGTTTCTTACATATAAGCTGGTTTGACTGAAAACAAAATGTCAGACCTTGGAAGTCAATCTGGTTATTCTACCCAAGCATGGCTTGGGATCAGATAAACATCTCAATGTTCAAGGTTTCAAGGCCCAGCTATTTATCTCAGAGCTTCATTTTTCATTTGTGGAAGAGTGCATTCTGAAAGCTTTAGAAATTCTCACTAGAAGGGAGCAAGCCGTACTTTTCAATTTTATTTAGGAAACAAATTCCTTTACACATAAAGTTACAAGCCACCATCAGTAAGAGATGGCTAAGGTGTTCAACCAAGTTATCCCATATGGCAATTCCTAACTCAGACAGGAGAATACTAGTGCAGAGAGAACCATTTTTGTTTAAAGAAAGAATGCTTAGAATTTCTGGAAATTTCAACTCTTTTGCCACTCCGTGATTGTTTACTGAATGAGAAATGAAGATGGATAAATTAATTGATAAAATGGAAAAAGCAGCGAACACAGGAAATAAAGAAGACAGACCGATTAAAACCTTTTTGGTAAAAATGTACCCAGACATAACAAAGGAAACACAATATATTTACAATGTCATCTGACAGTTCTCTTGGGGGTGGGGCAGGAATCACATAGATTATCACTTGTGAAATAGATTTTAGTTATTACGGAAAACTGGCATTAGAATTTAGACTGATTTGGATCCTTAAATTGAGTGTCAAGTTTTCAGAGGATCAGCATAGGCCCCTGCATTTCTAGAATTGATGGTTCCAGTTGTGTTTATTCTACCTGATTTTCTAACATTAAGTCCTTACATTTCAGGACTCAGTATGGATATAATATTTTCTTCCCTTAAACCTGTATGATTGGGAATGGTATAGCAGCACTGTGGTTAGAAGCTCATGTCTTGGAGTCAAATAGTATAGAGGTAGATTCAAATTATTAGTCCACTCCTGATGTACCTTTCTGTGGTTTAGTTTCCATTTTTATGATAAAATAGTTCTTAGAATTTCATTGTGAGAATTAAATGAGGTATTAGTCTTAAAATTCTTAACACCATGTTTGGCACATAATCAAAGTTCAGTAAGTGGTAACTTCTACAGAAAATAATTAATGGGTATAGAGCTGTTTATTAGCATTTTATTTACATATATGCAGAGGAAACCAATAATATAAGCGATTATTACTAATATCATTTAGCAAAAGCAGTATTAGGGTTTATAAGAGAAAGAGGATGGGGGAAACCACAGATAGTTTGAAAACAGTAAATCTGATAAATTAGTAATTAGCTAGAAGAGTCTAATCATGCAGATGGGTGAGCATCAAAGAAAATGAAGTCAGTTTTTATATGAATTCTCCAAAAGAACTTGACTGGGGGTCAAGCTGTGGACTGGGGGTTGGGAACTTGACTATGAGGTCTATCAGTGTCCTTTCTTAGCACCCTCATGCACATTATGCCAGCTCTGCATCACTTTCCTGACCGTCATGTTAATCATTTCTATCTAGAAATACAAATGCAGTCCTCTGCTAGCCAGCTTATGGTATCCTGTACTTTTCTTGGTGGTACTCAGCTCATTATGTAATTATAAATTTACTTTTTGGTTGATGAATGGCTCTCTTTCCCCCAATTAGACTGTCACATCCAGGAGAGCACAGATCTTTTCTGCTTTACTCCTTGCTAAATGCTCAGCAGGTTGCTCGGCATGTGCCATGCAGAAGTCACATACAGTATTTGAGGGAGGGAGGGAGTAAGGCAGCCACAATATAGTACAATTCAGGTAAAATAAAGTGCTGTGATAGTTTAGAGACAGAAACTGTCACCCTGGGTATGGGCAGGGGAATTAGAGAAAGCTTCAAGGAAGAAGTGCCATTTTATCTGAGCCATCAAGCATGGATAGAATTTAAACATTCCCACTGGGGAAGTGTGAGACATGGAATAAAATGTAAGGTCTTGGAGGGAGGGAGGATTGTGAGAGTAGAGGCTAGAAAGGTGTGCCAGGCATATTAGACCAAGCTGTGTGACAATGGGGAGCCCCAGGGGGAGCTGGGTTAAAGATGAGACATGCCCTGATCTGTGTTCTAGAAATATGAGTTTAGTAAGGCATAAGAGATGAATATAAAAGGGGAGAAAACTGAAGCAGAGAGGTGACTTAATATGGGCTAAGTCATTCTTTCTGTTATTTCTGTAACAGTAGTTTTATTTACACTGGCAAATGTCCTACCAAACATTGAGTTTACTTGATTTAGACAAATGATGATACTCAATTCTTCTAGGAATTTTTCATGAAACAAAATCACCAAGATGAATGATTAGAGTATCTGGAAGGCTATTCAAGCCTTTTCTATACATGCATTTATCTGTGTCTGGCTGGCATGTAAATTAGAACTTACACTCAAAAATAAGGAATTATATGATGGAATTCACATAGAGACATGGCAAGAGAGCCAGGGAGGTCATGAATACACAGACCTAGTTAAATTAGAAGAGCAGGTGAATCCTATTTTTGACAAATATCTTTGTCATTGCCAAGTTTATGTGTTTAATAATAGCTTTCACTGTTTTATTCTGATATTCTAGATGCAGCATTAGAGCATTACATACTGTTTTGCAGCCATCCCAGGCTGGATAGGTTCACCATCAGTTCTAACAGTTTAAAAGAGAATTTTGTTACAATTGCTAAACTATTGAAACAACCTAAATGCCCCAAAACAGATGACTGGATCAAGAAGATGTAACATATATACACAATGGAATACTATTCAGCAATCAAAAAATAAATAAATGTATGCCATATGCAGCAACATGGATGGAGTTGGGAGGTAATATGCTCAGTGAAGTCAGAAGGAAAAAGAAAAATATCGGATACTTTCACTTATAGGAGGAACATAGGGGACCCATACCAGGGATCAGGAAAAAAAGACAAAACTAGTAATCAAACTATAAATTGGAGATAATCATCAGGGGAGGGAAAGGGATCAAAACAGGAGAGAAGAGCACAAGAATCTATGGTAATGGTTCACAGGGGTCTTGGTGGGGGTAATTTTATGGGGACAACACCTGAGAGGAGAAATCAGACATGCACATGCATATACATGTTTTTGTAGACACAAAAAATAAGTAAAAAATAAACCACTCACCAAAACTCAAAATAAATAAAAGAACTTCGGAACCCTTGGCATCATCTTCACATATTTTAATAATCAGAGGGGAAAACAAGGCAGCATGGAGAAAGCAACTTGAGCCTCCCTTCCCCCAGCATGACACTGTTTTTCTTTTTTAACCCACTTCCTCCTAAGCACAGGTGCACACACTTGCACATGGAATATACCCATGATCCAGGTCTATCAGGCACGTGTGCCCCACACCCACGTGCCTTCTGCATTAACACTATCAGACCATCGGTGATAGTCACAGAGGCTAGTGGCATAAAAAGCCAGATTTACTCATTACCCTATACACATTATTTCATTTAATTGTCATATCCAGGATTCTCCAGGTATATGTATATTCATTTTCTTATATATTCCATGTAACATACACACATATACACACATACCATCCAGACACTCACATATATTCATGAGCCATGTGGAACTGGCTCATGTAATTATGGAAGCTGAGGTTCCACCACCTGCCTCTATACACTGAAGACCCAGGAGAGCCAGTGATATAATTCAAAGGACTAAGAGCTGGAGAAACAAGAATGTAGTTCCAGCGAGAGCCTGAGAGCCCGAAGCCCTTAGGGCAGAGAGTGTGACTCCTAGTCACAGGGCAAAAGACCCATTTCTCAGCTCAAACAGTCAGGATAGAGAGCATTTAAGAAACACCTCACAGATATACCAAGAAATAATGCTTTGTCTGATAGCTGGGTATCTGGTGATCTAGTCAAGTTGTCATATAAAATTTATCATTATGTTTTTTCCATATTTCAGATGATTTAACTAGTTTTCAGAGAGGTTAAATAGCCTAGAGTTGGCAGGCCAGCTCTCCATCTTAGTTTCCTAACATCCCATCTGCTAGTCCAGGTGTTCTTCCCTTTGCCTGGTAAATAGCTCCTTATTTTTTTTACAAGTTTTGTTATTTTTTTCCCAGCCAACCCAACTCACCAAAAATTTATTAACTGAGCACACACACACCACACACACACCCTGGCCTCACCTCCATTTCCCTATCTCCTCCACCCCTGCCTGCCATGTTCTTAACTCCTCACTTCTATCTTCCTTATTCTCCTCTTTTTTCTGAGAGGCATTATATATCCCTAGAAAATCCCAGGTATCCACAGTCCTCCTGGCCATGCCTGAAGTGGTTCTGCCATGAGACATCTATGTGCTGTCCTACCCACCAGCTCTTCCCTTTCTACCACCAGATGTGGTTGTTTCTCCAGCTGACTGCTTTGCTGTCACCAGGGTAGATGTGATAGAACTTTTTCACTTCAAACTTTCACCAATAAGGCTGCAATATATGTGGATGACAGAGAGAGAGGATAAAGACTTCAGAGAGGTGGGGGGGGGGTGGGAAGCAGCCAATAGGCCAACAGAGGACCAGGTCACTGATGATCCAGGTAGGAGGCAGCCAAGCTAGTGACTACCAAGGAAAGGTCCTGGGCAAAGTGCTGAGAGTGATTCTACTCTCATGAGACTGACATTCTACGGAGAAAGAAATGAGATAGAAGTAGAATACCTAACAGCAAGCCTTGAGGCAATTTTCACCCCTACTCTAGTGATTCAACCTCCTCCTACTGCAAAAGGTAGAGTGGTGTGGCTATAGTGGGAAATAAGCCAAAATAAAGACTCCTTCAGACTAACTAAATATAGAAAATTTCATTTTAAGAAGATGTGCAGTACAAGAAATGCTAAGTTCATCAAACAGGAAGATTAGTTATCAGGCTAAAAACTGGATCTGTGCCAATAATTAAGAGTAATTTATAAATGGATTTTGTTTATAAAGGTTAAAAATTCATTTGGATATAGAATTCTGGGGGGGGGGTTGTCCTTCAGCACTTTAAAGATGTTGTTTCATTGCCTTCCATTTGCATTTTCATTCTCTCTTTCACATACACACACACACAAATTTTGTATACCACTGGTCACCTTCCAGGCAGGAGTCTTCCTAGAAGCATTTTGTTTTATGGCCAGTGGCATAATTGTACTGGCAGCAAAGAGGCACAACGAGTGCTTATGAACAGAATAGCTGACTTTTTATGGGTTGCATTTTAGTGTTTATGCAATCTGTATGCATCATTTGGTGTATTTCACTCAAAAGGTGAGTACTATTATTACCTCTTCTTTCAATTGAGGAAACAGTCTTTGGGAGATTTTATGGAGTCCATGACTGATTGCACAAGGGTTAAGCTGGCATGGAAGACTAGATCCCTCCAACATCAGAGGCGGAGATGATAATAATCACTCAAATGCCCATGTGATATTTAACATTTCTTGGTGGTGGATTTGTTTGTTCAGATAGATTTCTAAAGGGCCAGAGGCTGTACTCTATTTGAAAAACCTAGTGGGGAATGAAAAGTAAAGATGGATAAGTTTATATTTCTGTGACCACATCAAATGTGGGCCATGTTAAGAAAATCTGATTAGCTAAAACTCCTAATGGAGAGAACAATGTCTTCTATCTATCCAACATCTCTCAAAAGTTGTTGTGGCTAATATCTATAGGTTACTCTCATTTTACTTAATAAAGTCTACTCTTGAAAAATGTAGTCTTCAAGAAATACAATTTTATAGTTATTCTGATTGATTTATTTGAACTAGGGAATTTCAGACACTATAGTTGTATAATTTGATTCTTACATGTCATAAGGGAACCAATCAGAAAAAATTATATGTCACACGTCTAGAGTCCAGCATGTTCACAACACATTCACATGGAAAATGAGTAATGGAGTCACAACTTACTTAGGATGTGTAATAAAATTACCACTATTTATCAAACACAAGAGTGCAGCAGGTTGGCAGATCAGCCCTACTCTGTGGATATTTGATAAGTCAGGGGGTCTGATAAGATACTCAGCTATCTTCTATATATTCCTTCTAGAGTCTCCTTGAGAATCAGCACCATTCCAAGCATCCAGAAAGGGACAAGAGCACAGCCCCTGGGCCAGGCCTTTGAGTAGCACATATCACTTTCATTCACACAGCTTTGTCAAAAACCCAGCCACACAGCCTCACCTAACCTCAAGAGGCTTTTGGAAATATCATCAGTGACTGGGTAGTCACTGTCCAGGGAGACCTGTGTGCTATAAAAGGAGATAACAGGTATCTAGTAAACAGCAGTCCTCTCTGCCACAGCCCTCAACCAAGATTTGTTATGTAGAGGGTAGCAAGAAATAAAGAAGTGTACAAATAAGTATAACAGCTGGGATTTAATGAGCACTTAGATGTTAGCCCTTATGTTTAGCTCTTTTCCTAGATTCCATCAAAAATCTGGGTTTTTTCTTTAAATTAGATAATGCTACAGAGGAAGGGTTAGAAGAGGAAGGCAGTAGTCAGGCTTCTTGAGAAGTGAGGGAAGCCTGCTATTATGAGCACATAAGCACTCTTCTCCATCTGGAAAAATGAGTTGCTCGAGAACTCTCACATTTATAATCTAATTGGAGCCTAATTTAAAGTAGGTATGACAAGTCTTATTGCCATTTTGAGGAAAGGGAAACTGAAGTGCAAAGAGGTCTGGGGCTTTACCTAGGGTCCCCTGGTCAATGAAGCCAGACTAGATTCCTGACCTGCGAGCTATCCATTATTACTTCTAATGTAGTTCATAGCAACCATGGTACTTTAGTGGGATTGAAATTTTTCAAAGGGCAATTAAATTGAGACCTTGCCAAGAAAAGGTGTTTCTTGAAATGTGGTCAGTAATGGTGTGTGTTTTGTTTGACGGCTACTGAATTTTTTTAGCATTAAACTTGAAAAAACACATTCCTGCCACCCTTTATTATGACAGCTGAGTGAGAGGAAAGACCTTTAAATTGGAGGTATTGGAGGAGCCAAGCTAATTTAAACTAGGGTAAGTTGGTTTTCTGACATCCTAGAAAACCATGCGCATTAGCAGAATCTCGGAGAGAATTTTTCACTTTATTGACTGATCAAGTAACCATGCTGTGCAATTGTAGAAGACCCTTTGAGACATGGAAGCTACACAGAGACCTCTTGGAGGATGACATGGCTTCCACAGCCATGAGGTCTGCTTGCCTGGGCTGTTGACCAAGTAGTGGACTTTAAGGCTTTTCTGAAATTTCAGAATTAGAACTAGGGATTCACCTCATCTACTCCATCATTATGATGAAAGGATAATGTCCTACATTGAATGGTTACCATGCCACACCTGGCCTGAACTTCAAGTCACTTGGAAACTCGTAGAGGAAGTTTCTCTACAGAGTGTTAGAGTAAATCAGAACCTTCCTGTACAGTATCTTAGATTTTTAAAAACCTCACAATGAACATGAATGCTAGAGAGCAGCATTGCAAACCTAGATTATAGGATGACATTCTCCTGATGCAAATTTAATACATTTTATATACTTCAAACAATAATGCTGAAATTGGACATCCAGAGTAAGATAAATTTCAAACTAAACTTCAGAGTTTATATAAAAATTTACTCAAAACAGATCACAAAATTAAGTATAAAATATAAAAGCATGAAATTTAAAATACAGGGTAAATCTTTGGGATGTAAGAGTTCCAAGACTCGACACTAAAATTATGATCTATAAAAGAAAAAATTGATCAGTTGAACCTCAAAATAATGAACTTTTGTTCTGTGAAAACCCACATGAAGTACATGCAATAAAATATTAGAGTGGGAGAAGGCATTTGTAAACCAAACATGTGACAAAAAGACTGGTATCTAAAATACGTAAAGAACTTCCAAAGCTTAGCAGTGAGTAGACCACTACCTTACACCACACACAAAATGCCAAAATGGATTAAGTGCTTCAATGTAAGATCTAAAGTCATAAAATACACTGAAGAAAAAAAGAGCAAAACAGTCCTAGACAATTACCTCAGTGATGTATATGAATACTCAACAGCAAGGGAAACAAAAACAAATCTAAAAAAATGGGACTATGTCAAATAAAAAAGCTTCTGCACAGCAACTCATTTAAATGGAGATGCCCCATTAAATGGGTGAGAATATTTTCACATCATATATCCAACAAAGAGTTAATATCCAAGATTTACAAAGAACTCCTACAACTCAGCAAGAAAACAACCCAGTCAAAAAAATGGGCGGATCTAGACACTTAAGGGAAAAAAGACATACAGATGGTCAATTTCTCATGAAAAAAAAAATACCCATCACTAATCATCAGGGAAATACCAATCAAAACCACAATGATACCATATTCCACATGTGAGAATGTCTCATATCAAAAAGTTCAGAAACAAGCATTGACAAGTTTACAGAAAAAAAAGGAAACTTCTTACACTGTTGGTAATTTGGACAGAACCAGCCCCTATGGAAAACATAATAGAACTTCCTCAAAATATTAAATGTAGAACTACCATTATGATCCATCCATTTCATGTGACCCAAGAATTACACTCTGAGGTATCTATCCAAAGAAAGCAAAAACACTAAAACAAAGGGATTCATGTACTATGTTCATTGCAGTACTATTCACTATAGCTAAGAGAGACAAACAAGTGCCCAGTGACAGAGGGTGGATTAAGATGTGGTATGTATATTTTTTCTATGTGTATATGTACACACACAGATACTACTTAGTATAAAAAATATGAAATCTTCCCTGTTCAACATGGATAAAACAGGAGGGATTATTATGCTAAGCAAAAAAGTCAGAAGACAAAGGAATAGACAAAATAAAGCACAGAAATCTGATTGTAGAAATTAGGTTATCAGAGGGGGAGGGTAGGGATGGGGAGCAAAAGGGAATAGGGTCCATTGAGGAAACCCAATGGACTATGGTGGAAAGTTATTGGTGCTTTGATGATGGGCATTATGCGGTAATAGATTTAAGGAGATGTGAAATTACACCCCAAAAACAGTGTTGTAAATCAATGTTATTTTAACAATTAAAATTTAAAAAGGAAAATAAACTTAAAATCACAACAGTAAAAGCACAATTCAATTAGATAAAGGTGAAAAAGGCCATCTTATCAGAAGCAATATACAGATTCAATGTCATTCTTCAAAGAAATAGAAGAGTGGTATCACAATCCAAGACTTCAGACTTATACTGCAAATAGTAATGAAAAGTACATGTTATTGGAATAAAAGTAGACGTATAGACTAATGGGATAGAATTGAAAGCCCAGAAATAAACCCACACATAAAAAAATGGACAGCCAATCTATGACAAAGGAGACAAAAATAACCATTGGAGACAGGACATTCTGTCCAACAAATGATGTTGGGAAAACTGGACAGCCATATGAAAATAATTAAACTAGAGTCTAGTTTACTAGATTATCTCTAGTGAGATAGCCTCACCAGTCTACTTTACTGACTTAAATATAGTCTTAAAGTCATACAATGTATAGAAGGAACAGAAAAACACTGCACAATATTGGCCTCAGTGATATATCTGGGAATTCAACTTCTATGGCAAGGGAGACAAGAGAATATAAACAAATGGGACTATTAAACTAAAAAGCTTCTGCACGGCAAAAGAAACTATCATTAAAACAAAAAGACATCCTACTGAATGGCAGAAAACTTTTGCAGATCATACATCTGATAAGGGACTAATATCCAAGATCTACAAAGAACACATACAACTCAACAAAAAGAAAAACAAAAAAACAAATCAAAAAGGGACAGAATAAATTGAAACTTCTTCAAAGAAGACATGTAGATATCCAACAGACACATGAAAAGTGTTTGTCCTTACTTATCTTCAGGGAAATGCAAATCAAACACTTGTTATTTTTGGTCCTTTATATATGGGTCATTCTCACAAGTATTAGCAAAAATGTGGGGGAAAAAGGAACCCTCATACATGGTTGGTGGGAATGTAGACTAGTTCAAGCTCTATGGAAAATATGGAGGTTCCTCAAAATATTTAATATAGAATTGTCATATGATCCAACAATGTCACTCCTAGGCATCAACTCAAAGAAGAAAAGAAAAGTCTACACTACAGGATACATACCCTGCCACTCAAATACTACTCAGCAATAAAAAGGGTGAACTCTTGTCATTTGCAACAACATGGAAGAAACTGAAAGGGTTTATGCTATAATGAAATAAGCCAGAAGAAAGACAAACAGTGGAACAAAGAGAAACAAATGAGTCAGACAACACCACACCAAAAACAAACAAACAAAAAAAACCCTAGAAATCTGTAAAACTGAGGTGACCTGAGGAGGGGAACGGTGGAGAGGAAAGTATGGGTGGGACTCCAATGGACTGCAGAGTAAGACCATGGGTACCTTGGGGTATGTATGGAATGGCAACATATACCTGAAGAGGTGGGATCTTATATTTTTGAATCATATACAGCGTTATAAACCAATTTTTACAAATTTTCAAAAAACATTTCACTTGAAGATAAAGAAATAGCAAATAAGCACATAAACACATGAAGACATTCAGTATTATTGGCCATGTGCAAATGAAAACCACAACGAGGTATAACTACACACCCACCTGAATGGCTAAAATGAAAAACACTGACAATACCAAATGTCAACAAGGGTAAAATAAAAATGTACAATTATACCGTCATTCTAGGAAAAGGTTTGGCAGTTTCTTATAAACTTAGCATACAACTATTATATGATCCAACAAAGGCACTTCTGAACATTTGTTCCAAAGAAATGCAAATTTATATTCATATAACAAAATCTGCACATGAATATTCATAGAAGCTTTACTTGTGATAGTCAAATGCAGGCACCAGCTAGATGTCCTTCAAGAGATGAATGGTTAAATAACCTGCGGTACATACACACCATGGAATACTTCTCAGTCATATAAAGGAATCACACAAATCTTGTATCAATCTCAAAGGAATTATACAGTAGGAAAAAGCCAAATCCAAAGGTTACATACTGTATGATTTCATTTGTATCACATTATGAAGTAAAATCTTAGAGATGGAAGACCGAGTAGAAGTCGCCAAAGGTTTGGGATTGAAGGAGGCAGGCAGTGGGGATAGGAGGAAGCCAGTGTGGCTAGCAAAGGCAAGCATAGAGATATATACAGTGCTGGAATTGTTCAGTATTTTGACTATGACAGTGGATACACAAATGAAATTGTGTAGCAATTAATACACCCAGAGACACTGACACAAATGACTGCAAGCAAAACTGGGGAAATCTAAATATTGATGGATGGATTATATCAAAGTCAATACCTAATCATGCTACTATACTCTAATTCTGCAAAATGCTACCCATTAGGGATAATGGCAAAGTTCACAAAGGATATCTGTTTCTTACAATTGCGTAGATAGCTATAATTATATAAACAGAAACTGACTGAAAAATATATATTTTCTAGTCTTCTTCCAGTTTAGCTTCTCTCACTTCTCTCCCTTCCCTCTAGTTTAAAGAGCCTTAATTTAATAGAGAAGTCAGCAGAGGAATATTGGTGCTACTAAAGGGAGGGTTCTCCTTACATTCACATCTCCTCCTCGGTTCCATCATGTGATATACAGCATCTGCCAATTAGCAATTTAAATGTCTCCAGATGGACCCCAGTGCATCAGCTATCACAGCACAAAGGTTATCACTTAAAGTCAGATGTGTCCTCCCCACTGCCCAGCATCCATACATCAAAAGAGGAACTCCAGATTTACATACACCCCACGGCAAACAGGTGATTATTTATAATCCAGTCACTAAAGGTGCCTATAAAAATCCTTCAAGTCAAAAAGAATACAGCATGACAGCAGATGGCCCTATCTTAAAATGAAGAATTAAAGATGTGAAGCAGAAGTACAGCTAAGCAAAGTAACAAATGTTCACAAAAGAAAAGCCAGACTTCTACCCCTTCAACTAGGTAAGTGCCTGGCTCACCTCATTTCCATTTGAGCCTAGGAACCATGTCCCTCATCACAAGTTAAAAAACTAACAACGCCATTAAGAGATGGTCCTAGACTATGAAAGGGGAATCATGTACCGCTCAAACAACCACCCCCAACAAACAAAACATAAGGGTTACTTGTAGTATTCATGGACCCGAAAACTTTGGGTTTGCACGTAGAACTGAATTTGTAGAGGAATTTCTCATACTCTGTTAAAGTTCTACTTTAACTTCTCTGGCAGCAAGGTTAATAAGCGGTATGGGGTTGGGAGGGTGGAGGTTTCATCCCAGAGTATTTGTACAAATGAAGCCTCAGTAACGCCAACTTTACTAGCTGGGCCATGAGAGACACACGTAGGCCTGAACTGTATTACCATGAGCATTTGATGGCATAACCCACCCCCTGTGCTGGCAATAAGTGAAGAAATAAAGGCGCTGGGTTCCACATAAAATTTCAAAATTTCAAATCCCACCATTTCTAGGTTAAGCAGCTCAGCCCAGCTGGCAGGGTGTCATTTGGGTTGAGACCGATATAAGCACTAATCATCTGAAATTCTAAGAAGTGTCAAAATCAGAGAATGCCAGCAAAAAACTTGTGATAGAAAACAGCTCATAAGCCAGAGAAGCATCCAAATGGACAAAAAAAAACCCCACGGAGACCAAAAGAAACAGTGAACACTAAATAACATAACCAGAGATTAAAGAATCAGGGTGATGCATAAGAAGCAGCAGATACAGGATAAATTGAGCTCTTACCTGGAAGAATCCTTTCCGACTGAGCCACCTTGGTGTCTGCAGATGCCTTGTGGGTAGGACAGCCAGCCCTAATATATTGTAGGACAGGAGATAAAAAGGAAGGCAAGGAAAACCTGTGAATGATCAAAACCTACACAAAACACCTGTGTAGTACTAAGTACACCTGTGTATGTGGCGCAGCTAGTTACTGGGGAGTACTGAATTCAACAGTTTGTTATAAATCAAGTAAAAACTCCAACCATGGTCTAGTGGTAAGTTCCACTGGGCATTCTTAGAAACAGCTAATTCTAAGGAACAAAAAAGATTAAGAAGGATTCATCTTTTACTCTTTGCATTAAGTGGCCTCTTGTGAACAATCAGTGTGCTATCAGGTTTGAGTGGAAGAAGAATTTCTCAGGAATTTCTATAAAAAGGAAAAACCACTGTGACCCTACTACAGGGCAAGAACTGGTAAACACAGAGAGGAATGAGATTTGACTGAAGTAGCTTAGGGAATTAGAATAAAAGGTCTGCCGTGTGGGGCTGTAGGGGAAGTATTTGGCAATTCTCAGTGGGCAGGCAGTTAGAGGAGGCAGCTTGTAGGGCATTCACCTTAAGAAGCTTTTCTTTAAGGCAGGTACCAGGTCAGTGAAGCAGGGAAGAAGGCAGCATTAAAGGATTCCTAGGTTATTCTCATTGGCAGTGAGGACAGGTAAATATCTACAGAGCAATCATAGGTGGAAAAGCATTTCTGTCCCCTGCAGATATAGATTTAATCAATTGCTGAGCAGAAATCCCCTTAAGACAAGAAATTTCATCAAAGAGAAATTCAAAGCAATGATAAATTCCATTGGGGATACGAAGAAAACACTAGTAACCCTATTGTTCCGTTTGGGTGCTTTGATTCTCCAAGGACATCACCCTGCTCAACAAGGAAATCATGACTATTGCCTTGGGAACTGAAGCTGAGTTGCAATGAATTCAGCAAAGGGGCACCACAGGAGAAAGAGGTAAAGCAATCAAGGGTTTACCAATGCAAGACAATAATAGCAGAATGAGGTTTATAGAAGTCACCTGGGTCACATTGGGCATTGCTGTTCAGATTTAAAGCATATTATGATCTAAGGAAAGGAAAAGAAAGAAATGCATTATAAATGAGCTGTTTTGATAAAGGCACTATTCCTTTCCCTTGGAAGAGCTGTTCAAGAACAGAAAAAAGAGGGCAGTTATTCCATTTCCTGTTTCTTAACATGTTCACATTTAAGTTCCTTTGCTTTTTTTAAAAAAAAAGATTTATTTATTCATACATACAAGAACCGGGATACAGGTCAGAAGCGGGAGGGTAAGAGGATTCACCAGAGACAGAGCATGGAAAAGAACAGGCAGAATGACCGAAATACACCGCTGAGTGGAGCAGTGGATGAGACAGGAGAGGTCTGCCGCACCATGTGGGATTCTCGCCAGCCAGCCGCGATGGAACCCACACTGCAGAGGCTGCGGACAGCTTCACAGCGCTGCACTCAACCGCCTGTGCCACAGGTGGAGGCCCAGTTCCTCTGCTTGACATCATGGCCTCTATCATTTTCTTTCTATCCATACTTTCTTATCCTCACTAACACTCCCTATTCCCTGACTCCCATTCTAGTCAAGTATGCATGTGTAAAAACAAACAGAAATATTGTCTGGTATTTATACCACATGAAAATGGTTTCTTATATTAAAACTACCATTCTGTCATGCAGGGTCAGACATCCAAGGGGAGAAAAGTAAAAGGGACTTTGGAAGAGAGACAAAGCTGGCCACTGAAGTCTAAGAACTGGGCCAATCACTGATCTCAGAATAGCTCAATCTTTCTAGGTCTGCAAGTTAAATGGAGCAAGGCGGTTGGGAGGGCATCATTCAGGTATGGAAAATTAAAGAGTAATTCAATATGGAATGTGGGTTTTGAATGCTATGGGGTAGATGCTGCTGTAGGATATTCAGTATTTCTCAGAATCAATGATGGAAGGTTCATGCTCAGATAAATTCTAGAAAAAGCTAAGTCAGACCACAGTGTTTGTATGTGTGTATGTATGTATGTGTGTGTGTATCACATATATATATATATATATATATTTCTCACTGCAAGATTGCTCAGAATCATCAATTTGTGAATATGAACTGTGATTCTCTAGGGTGTGGGTGGTGGGGTAGCTATAGCATAGCCACATTTCTCATTCATATTAGACAATGAAACCAACCCTTTTTTCTTGACTCAACATATATATTCAAACTATTGTCTTTTAGAATTGACTTTGGAAAGCACTGTATTAAGGACAATTGATAAAAATTAACTGTCTATATTGATGATACACATCAAAGAGAACACGTGATCGTGGAGAAATCAGATCTGAAAAAAACCTTAAAATCAGTTAAGTGGGCTGACTCTCATCAAAGTGGAGAACTGGCAAGGGGTTACCCTAAAGATAAATAGTAACCAAGAGTCAGACTAAGGAGGAAGCAAGGTCCATAGAAACTTTCTGGAGAGTCAAAAATGACAACTATAAAGTTGGAACTGGGTGATATGGGGATAAGAGACAAATTCCCAGGAATTCACACATGAATAGTTTTATATGTATATGGTTCTGGAATTCATATGCAAAACAAGATGCCCCTAATTACATTAATAATGTGCTACTGGAGCATCTTTACGAGCCAGCTTTACTTGCAGAGTAATAAAATGAACACTAAGAGTCATGAGAACTAAATTTTCAGTTAGCCCAGGGATCTGCTACCTTGCACTAGCTCAACAAAAGTCAATTGCATGTGTCCTTCCCAATTCTACACTGGGAAAGTCTGGTTGGTAGAAAGAGTAAAAACACCTACACTACTACAGAAATTGATAAACTTTACAAATCAGGTTTTTCTTTTCTCCCTCCTCCCACTTCCCTTCTGTCCTAAGAGAGAGCTGCTTATTTAACATTTATCAGAACACCACTGGCCATGACGTAGGCTTTGTGACATTTGGTTTAAATGACCTTTTCTGTCAAATTAAATGACATATTAAATTTTCATTCAAGTATAAGGACCCAATTATAAAGTAACACAAGGTATCAGACATATACATAATAAAGTCTGAATTCTTAGTGCTACTTGTCTTTGTTGAGGGAAAAAAAAGAAACAAAGACAAATAGGTATTAAGAATTGGGTAACTTTTGGGCCTCCCCTAGTGGCACAGCGGTTGAGCTCTGGGCTGCCCGCAGCCTCTGCAGTGCCGGTTCGATCCCTGGCAGCCAGCGAGAGTCCCACATGGTGCGCAGACCTCTCCTGCCACCCGCTGCTCCCCTCAGCAGTGTACATCCATCCTTCTGTCTGTTCTGCAACCCGCTCTGGCTCTGGTTAATTCTCTCACCTCCCACGCTTCTGACTGTACCCAGTGCTTGTATAAATAAATAAATAAATAAAATCTTAAAAAAAAAAAAAAACTTAGAACAAGTTAAATAAAAGAATTGGGTAACTTTTAAACACATAATTCACAGTAACACCTATAAGCTTAAATATTAAATGTGAAGGAGACAGTGATATTTATTTGATATAAAAAAAAGTAGCATTTAAAATAACTAAAATAATTATATATCTCCCAGCATTGGAAGTCATGGGCTCTCAAGAGATTCCCCAAACAATAGCGTACTGGAGATATGGTTAAAATTCTGCTTCTCAGGGCCTCCCTGATGGTGGAAGTGGTTAAGACTCAGCACATTGAAGCTATCTGTAGCACGAGTTCAATCCCCAGCCAGAGAGATAACCCACAAAGGCACAATAACAGACCTCTCCTGTCTTGCCCACTGCTCCTCTCGGCAGTGTATTTCAGTAGATCTGCCTGTTCTGCTCCCCACTCTGTCTGGTGAATCCTCTCACACACACACACACCCACCTCTGGCCTACACCCCAGCTCTTGTATGCATAAATAAATAAAATAAATCTTAAAAAATTTTTTTTTAAATTCTGCTTCTCAGATTTCATTCCTTACCAGCCTAACAGGAATATCTAAGCACAGACCTAGAAATCTGTATATAATGCAAACTTCCCTAATAATTCTTATGTAAGCACCCAGCAATAGTTTGCCATATTCATATTTCTACTGGGATGACCCTGATAATCTTTTATTTCCTTCTAATTCAAACCTTTTATAATTTTGGAAGTCTCTTCAATACACCCTGAAGAGACCACATTTGAAATATGATTTTTATTTCCAGAGACTCCAAGGAGAAAGATGCAACTCAGCAGAGTTATCTCTCAGCATAGAGAGAAATTGAAAGAGTTAAAGAGCCAGAAAAAAATTCCTCCTTAAAAGAAAGTTTGAAAACAGCTGATCAAGAAAGTGGCCTAACTGGTGCTCCTCATTTATCTCATTTCTTGCTTCAGCTTCAGAAACAAGTCTTTGTAATCCTAGTCATAGTTGTTAGAAAAGTACTCCCTATAACTAGGGTGACCTTACAATTTATTGCCCAAACTTGTACAATTAGAGAATGAAAAGAGGTGCTGTTTTTAATTACCCTGGGACATCAGGCGTACAGTTATAAACTTGGATTGCCGCAAGCAAATTGCATTGCACAGCACCCCTACTTGGAGCAAACTAAAACCTGTCTCTCCAGATCTTTCACACATTTATCCTCATTCTTCTTTAAAGCTATATTATCAGCCTAATTTCATTTGATATCTTACAAAAATTATGTATTCTGACCTCCTTCCTGTCTTTTTAACAATTCTTCATATATAATCTTAATAGGTAAAACAGAATCAAATGCTTTTGAAAGGGAGTAATGAGCCCAGACACCAACTCTTGACTGCTCTTTGCCTCTTGGGATGGCGTTTGAAGAACCTCCAATAGAATCCTATGAATATGGGGGCCTCCCTGGTGGCACAGGTGTTAAGTCTCAGCACTATCATGCTATCACTGCTGTGGCCCGACTTGGATCCCCGGCCAGGGAACTAACCCACATGGCACAGCAGACCTCTCCTGTCTCACCCGCTGCTCCCCTCAGCAGTGTATTTCAGTCAATCTGCCTGTTCTGTTCCCCACTGTCTCTGGTGAATCCTCTCACACACACACACCCCCACACATATACCTCTGGCCTACACCCCAGTTCTTCTATGCATAAATAAATAAATAAATCTTTTTTAAAAATCCTAGGAATCCTAGGAACAGAAGCTAATTAAGGGGCACCATGAGGTGACCTTTCCAATATAAATTTTTCAAATTCTTAGATGACTTAACATTTTAAATGTGGGATAAGATAAGGAGAGCATAATATTTAATAGGCTTTTAACTCCCAGTCTTTCTGCTTAGAAAAATTTATAAAGTACCTATGAAATTCTTATTTTGTATAGTATAAAAGAGAACAATATAGACAGCATCTGAATAGGCACTAACAAGTTAAAGAAAGGGAATGTTAGCTTGTATTTGAAAATCCCTCTGTTATTCCTCTGCTTCCCTTCTCTCCTCTCTTCCAGTCCATGCTCTTTGGAATTGGTGTGCATAATCCTATTTACAATTTAGGGGAGGGTGAAGAAGCTGGGTGAAGCAGGCATGAGGACCCCTAACACAATGAAAGGCAGCTCGCTGTCCTGCATGACCCACAATTGACTGGCTAGTCCTTGAAGCTATTTTCCCAGGACTGAATTCATGAATAAAGACCCTCAATTTGTACAGTTCCCAAGTTGATTCTGTGTGGCTAACAGAAATGCCAATTCCTTCTAGATGTGTAGAATCAAACATTTTGACTAAGAAAACCAGTGACTCTGGCATAGAAAACCTTCACAAGCCAGTGATTGCCACGGTGTTTGAAGCCCAGAAATTGACTGTAACTGCTTTTTAAAGAAAAATAGGTTTATTTAAATCATTGACAAGCTAACTAAAAGCAAGGGTGAACAAAAGAAGAAAAAGAGAGTGAAGGAAAAGGAGAGACACTAAGACATGTCTGACCCCATTAAGTCGGTAAGTCAAAAAGTTGTTTTTTTTTTTTTTTTTGAGACTTAGATTTTGCTTTACACCATCCTTGGGTGCATGTTGTTTAAACCTCATTTGAGTAGAAAATAGTTGCAAGGAATAATTATAATATGAACAAGGTGGAATGCTCCCGAACATCTTTCTGCCCAAGTGATAAATTGCGAAATAGGGCCTCCCTGGTGGCGCAGGTGGTTGAGCACAGTGCTGTGAAGCTGTCTGCAGCCTCTGCAGTGCCTGTTGGATCCCCGCCTGCCTTGGGGCAACCCACATGGTGAGGAGACCTCTCCTGTCTCACCCGCTGCTCCCCTCAGCAATGTATTTCGTCAGTCTGCCTGTTCTGTTTCCTGTTCTATCTCTGGTGAATCCTCTCACCCTCCCACACATCTGGCCTGTACCCCGGCTGTTGTATAAATAAAATAAATCTTTTTTAAAAATTTAAAAAAAAATAATAAGAAATCAGGGCCTCCCCTGGTGGTGCAGTGGTTGAGCACCGGGCTGCAAAGCTGCCCGCAGCCTCTGCAGTACTGGTTCGATTCCTGGCCACCAGAGAGGGTCCCCACATGGTGCACAGACCTCTCCTGCCATTCCCGCTGCTCCCCTCAGCAGTGTATTTCTTCATCAGTCTGCCTGTTCTGTTCCCCACTCTGGCTCTGGTGAATTCTCTCACCCTCCCGTGCTTCTGACTGTACCCAGTGCTTGCATAAATAAATAAATAAATCTTTAAAAAATAATAAGAGGAAGAAATCAAAACCTTTAAAGGACTCCAGCAAACTACCCGAAGAAGAAAGTGGCCATAAAAGAGGACTAGAAGGGAGGGAAGCGCAGAACCCTGCTCCCCTCTCCCGCCCACAGAGGCGGCACTCTCCGACCAGCAGAGAGGGAGAAAAACAACAAACCAAAACAACCAACAAGAACAAACGACGCAGCAAGCGGGACCGTGAGTGGAAAGGAACTATTACAGCCACCACACCCCGTGAACGGGAGCTGAGGCGAACCCTGCAGGATTCGCCGCGGCGAGCGAACGGCTCCGGGCGCCATTAGAGAAGAACAAAGACCCCGGGAGACGCGCACACAGCCCGGGCTGCCGGTAAGCTTGCGCGGAAACGTGGCGCGCTCGGGGAGCTTGAAAAGCAAGTGCAGACCGGAATAGCGGCTGCCCAGGTCCCGGCGCCTGCGACCTAGGCTTGCGGGGAGACAACGTAGGCTTGCGGGGAGACGCGCGGAGGTCCTCACTGAGGTGAAGGTCCCTCCCTGAGTGAGCAGGAACCAGGCACCCGGGCACGGGAGCGGTGCAAAAGGCGCCATTTCTGCGCCACTGAACTGGGCTACAGCCCGCGTCCTGGAACTGAGGGCTTTGAACTGAGACCCGGGGCACGAAAATTCGGGGCGTGGGTTCTCCACGACGGTGGGGCACAAGGCAGACACAGCACCCCAAAGCTGTTGAGGTGTACCCTACCATTCCCGCTCTGTTCCCTGTCCCACGGGGTGGGGTGGACGAAAAACAGCCCCCCAAGGACAATAGGAGAGATCTCTGGCGCCACCTAGTGACCAGGAAAAAAAAAGTCACTAACACCCCATAGAACAGGAAATTTCTTAAGACTGCTTGAAAAGGGCAGAAGGCTTCTGCAGTGGCCAGCCGGGAAGTTATTGCACGCCAGGCCCCTTCCGACCAGCAGTCTGAGCCCACAGAGGGAGCAGGCACCCACGTCCGGGGCAGACCGGGGGCGCAGAAGAGTGTGCCTGAAACCGGAGGCACAGGGACTGCATCCCGCTTCGCCATTTGAGAACAGGGACATTTCTTCAGTAAAAACTGCCTAAAACCAGCAGAAAGCTCCCCCAGAAGGCAGAGATGGCTCCTGGAAGAGCCAGAGGGGAGCGGAGAAGTTCACCCAAGATGCCAGTCAGTCCGAGCATCACAGTGTCCCAACGCATACGACAAATTAGAAAACAGACAGTAGGGAGTAGAAGAACCACACGCAACCTAACAACTCCTCAGGAAAGAAGCACACCACAAAAAGAAAACCACTCCCCAGATTGCAACGACAGCAACTTGGAAGAACTTCTGAGCCTTCCAGAAAGAGAATTTAAAATTGCCATGATTAAAAAAGTGATAGATCAGAAGAAGGAAATTGAGTCCCTAAAGAGGGAAAACAATGGTCAGAAGAATGAAATTGAGTCCCTAAAGAGGGAAGTAAAAGAAATGCAGGAGATCAAAGAATTAATGGAGGAACTAAAGAACTCCGGGAAAAGCAAGGAAAGCAGAATAGATGAAATGGAAGAACGAATAAGTTCTCTTGAAGACACAGAAATAAAAAGAACCAAAACAGAAAAGGAAAGAGAAGTACGAAGGAAAAAGAATGAAGAAAGACTTCGAGAACTATCTGACTCCATGAGGAAAGAAAATATAAGAGTTATAGGAATTCCAGAAGGAGAGGAGAGAGATGTAGGAACAGAGAAAATATTCCAGGAGATAATTGAAGAGAACTTCCCAAATGCGAAGAAGGAGCTGAAAATTGATATACAAGAAGCAAGAAGAACACCAAACTTCCACGACGAAAGGAAAAACACAGCAAGACACATAATAGTAAAGCTCCCAAGAATCCAGGACAAGGAAAAAATAATGAAGCTGACAAGGGGGAAGAAACAGATAACATTCAAAGGAAAACCAATCAGGCTGACATCAGACTTCTCTGAAGAAACACTACGGGCAAGGAGAGAGTGGAGGGACATAGTCAACAGACTCCAAGAAAACAGATGCCAACCAAGAATACTCTATCCCGCAAAGCTCTCTTTCCTCCATGAAGAAAGAATATGGACCTTCCCAGACAAAGAGAAACTCCGGAATTTCATTACGAATAAACCCCCACTCCAAAAAATACTACAAGGAATCCTAAAGCCAGAACCTCAGAGGGACGAATAACAACGAAAGAAGACCAAAAAAAAAAAAAGTTATTAAAAGAATAAATAAAATCAAAGGAAAGACAAACATAATGGCAAATACAGATGCTAACATATCAATATTAACTCTAAATGTAAATGGACTAAACTCTTCAATAAAAAGACACAGAGTTGCAGCCTGGATTAAGAAACAAAACCCAACCTTTTGCTGTCTCCAGGAAACACATTTAGCTACAAAAGATAAAAATAGGCTCAAAGTCAAAGGATGGAAAACAATCCTACAAGCAAATGGGCCAAGAAAGAAAGCAGGAACAGCTATACTTATATCAGATAAAACAGACTTCAAACTCAAAAAATAAAAAGAGACCCCAATGGTCACTACATTATGATTAAGGGGACAATACTTCAAGAAGAAATAACACTCATTAACATATACTCACCAAACGAAAGAGCACCAAAATATATCAGACAACTGTTGTCCTCTCTGAAAACAGACATCAGAGAAAACACATACGTAGTGGGAGACTTCAACACACCACTATCAACAATGGATAGATCAACAAGACAAAAAATAAGTAAAGAAACTAAAGCTCTAAATAAGGACCTAGAGCATTTGGGCTTAACAGACATCTATAGAACACTAAACCCAAAAAAAACGGAGTACACATTTTTCTCAAGCGCACACGGGTCATTCTCCAGGATCGATCACATACTGGGGCACAAGACAAACATCAACAGATACACCAAGATTGAAATCATACCAACCATCTTTTCTGACCACGAAGGCATCAAACTAGAAATAAATCATAAAAAGAAGGCAAGGAACTATCCTACCTCATGGAGATTAAAAGCCACACTACTGGAAGACCACTGGACTAATGAGGAGATCAAAGAAGAAATTAAAAAATTCTTTGAATTGAATGACAAGGAGGACACCAATATCCTAAATGTATGGGATGCAGCAAAAGCAGTAATAAGAGGAAAATATATAGCAATAGAAGCTCACATCAAAAAACAAGAAGAACTCAAAGAAACAACCTAATCTCGAAGCTCAAAGATCTAGAAAAAGAACAACAAAAAAACCCCAAATCCAGTAGAAGAAAAGAAATAATAAAAACCAAAGCAGAAATAAATGAAATTGAAACTAAAAAAACAATCCAAAAGATCAATGAAACCAAGAGCTGGTTCTTTGAAAAAATAAATAAAATAGACAAACCCCTAGCCAGGCTCACAAAGGAAAAAAGGGAGAAAGCACAAATACACAGGATCATAAATGAAAGAGGAGAAATCACAACGGACACAGCAGAAATCAAAAGAATAATCAGTAACTACTATGAACAGTTATATGGAAACAAGTTCAACAATCTAGAGGAGATGGACAAATTCCTACAACTCTACAATCACCCAAAGCTAGATAAAGAAGAAATAGAACACCTAAACAGACCAATTACAAGCAGCGAAATTGAAATGGTAATCAAAACCTCCCCAAAAACAAAAGCCCAGGGCCTGATGGATTTACAAATGAATTCTACCAAACATTCAGAGACGAATTAGTGCCTATCCTTCACAAACTCTTCCAAAAAATTGAGAAGGAAGGGACAATACCAAACACGTTCTATGAAGCCAATATTACACTAATACCAAAACCGAATAAGGACAACACAAAAAAGGAAAACTATAGGCCAATCTCCCTAATGAACACTGATGCAAAAATCCTCAATAAAATTTTAGCTATCAGAATCCAACAATGTATCCATAAGATAATTCTTATGGATATTTAATCCATAAGATAAAACCACGACCAAGTTGGATTCATTCCAGGGGCACAAGGATGGTTTAACATCCGAAAATCAATCAACGTTATCCAACACATCAACAAAAAGAAATATAAAAACCATATGATAATATCAATAGATGCTGAGAAAGCTTTCGACAAAGTGCAACACCCATTCATGATAAAAGCCCTTGAAATTCTTGGGATACAAGGAACATACCTCAACATCATAAAGGCCATCTATGACAAGCCAACAGCCAGTATCATTCTCAATGGTGAAAAGCTGAAAGCAATTCCATTAAGATCTGGAACAAGACAAGGATGTCCACTCTCACCACTGCTTTTCAATATAATACTGGAAGTCCTAGCCAGAGCAATAAGACAAGAGAAAGACATCCAAGGAATCCAAATAGGAAAAGAAGAAGTCAAACTATCACTATTTGCAGATGATATGATAATATACATAGAGAACCCCAAAATCTCCACAGAAAAACTAATTCAACTCATCAGTCAGTTCAGTAAAGTGGCAGGATACAAAATCAACACACAAAAGTCAGTAGCCTTCCTATACACAAACAATAAATCTGAAGAAGAAGAAATAAAAAAAACCACCCCTTTATTATTGAAACAAAAAAAATCAAATATTTGGGAATAAATCTAACAAAAGAGGTAAAGGACCTATACAAAGAAAACTATAAAACACTGTTTAAAAGAAATAGAAGAAGACACAAAGAAATGGAAAGACATCCCCTGCTCATGGATTGGAAGAATAAACATTATTAAAATGGCCATCCTACCAAAAGCGATATACAGATTCAATGCTATTCCAATCAAAATCTCAATGGCATTCTTCAAAGAAATAGAACAATTATTGATGAAATTCATATGGAATCACCAAAAACCCCGAATAGCCAAAGCTCTACTGAAAAAAAAAAGAAGGAAATGGAGGCATCAAACTCCCAGACTTCAAACTATACTACAAAGCCATAATCATCAAAACTGCATGGTATTGGAACAAGAACAGACATACAGACCAATGGAATCGAATAGAAAATCCAGAAATAAACCCACAGATTTATGGTCAACTAATCTTTGACAAAGGAGCAAAGACTATGCATTGGAGCAAAGAAAGTTTGTTCAATAAATGGTGCTGGGAAAACTGGGTCGCTACATGCAAAAGAATGAAGCTTGACCACTACCTCACACCATACACAAAAATCAACTCAAAATGGATTAAAGAACTAGACATAAGACCTGAAACCATAAAATACATAGAAGGAAATATAGGCGAAACACTACGGGATTTGCACATCAAAGACATCTTTACAGACACATCACCCAAAGCAGTGATAGTGAAGAGAAAGATAAACAGCTGGGACTACATCAAATTAAAGAGCTTCTGCACAGCAAAAGAGACAATAACAAAAACAAAGAGAACCCCACCAACTGGGAGAACATTTTTGCACCCAACACTAATGATAAAGGACTGATCACAAAAATCTGCAAAGAGCTGATGAGACTCAGCAACAACAAAGAAAATAATCCAGTCAAAAAATGGGCAGAAGAGCTAAAAAGAAACTTCTCTGAAGAGGAAATGCAAATGGCCAACAGACATATGAAAAAATGTTCAACATCACTTGCAATCAGGGAAATGCAAATCAAAACTACCATGAGATACCATCTCACACCAATGAGAATGGCACATATTAAAAAAACTAGCAACAACAAATGTTGGCGAGGATGTGGAGAAAAAGGAACTCTTCTGCACTGTTGGTGGGAGTGCAAACTGGTCCAACCACTATGGAGAGCTGTGTGGAGATTTCTGGACCTACTAAACATAGAGCTTCCATATGATCCAGCAATTCCACTCCTAGGTATTTACCCAAAGGACACAGAAACATCAATTCCAAAGAGCACCTGCACCCCTATGTTTATAGCAGCACTGTTTACAATAGCTAAGCTTTGGAAACAACCCAAATGCCCAAAAGTAGATGACTGGATCAAGAAGATGTGGTACATATATACCATGGAATATTACTCAGCATTCAAAAAAGATAAACACATGCAATTTGCAGCAACATGGATGGCGCTGGAAGGGATCATGCTCAGCGAAATAAGCCAAAAAGAAAAAGAAAAATACCGGATGGTCTCACTCATAGCAGGAATCTAGAAAACTTAAATAAGGGACCAGGAAAATGAATATAAGAAAGTGAAAATCAAAATCAACAAAAAACTATGAACCAGAGACACTTTTGGGGGGTGGGGGGCGGGAGGGGAAGGATTGGGGTCAGAATGGGGCATTTGCAATTGTATGGGGGAATATAAAAATAAAATTTAAGATAAAAAAAAAAAAAAAGAATAAAATTTCTCTCCTGAAAAAAAAAAAAAAAAAAAAAACCTTTAAAAAAAATTGTAAACATAGGTATTGGAGAGTAGCATAGTACCATGTAATGAGGGGATTACTTTGCGGTAGAGCAAGTGAATACAAAAGACATTTGAAAAAGGAAAGATCAGCCTGGTTGGCATGAGAGGCAGCAACATTTGAGCTTGGCCTTGAAGACAGGGTGAGAGGAAATAGAGAGTAAAGGCATTTTTATGTAAATAATGAGAACTGGTGTTCATTGAGTGCCAGATGCTATGATAAGCATGTTACATGCATTATTTTCCATACTCCTCCCAAGTGTAATTATGGACATTTTACAGATAGGAAAACTGAGACTCAGAGAGATTAAGAAACCTGTCCAAGGTCACACAACTAGACTGTAGCAGTTAGGATTCAAACCCAGGATGTCTGAGCAAATAACCAGCATGGTGCCTCACTGCCTGGGTAAAGGAACTGCGTGAGAGGAAGCCCTCACCTGGGAAGAAACACTCTGTTGAGGAGTCAGCAAGGGTTAGTCATATTGAAAGGGCAACAAGATGTGGGTGTTTGTCATTCCTCTGCTGAAAATCCTAAAACATCTGCCCCATCTTCTCTGCCTTGCATACACAGATGTTCATGATTGCTTCTGAAATTTAACTGGCACTACGTAAAGTAAAGGTCCCAGCATAAGAAACAATGATATAATTGGAATTTTTGCTTCATATACCTTAAATTTTAACTAATATTTTGAAGCTTAATAAGGCATAAACAGATTTATTTGGAAAAGTATCTTAAATACATCACTATAATTAGGGAAAAATAAGGCGTGACCCAAAAATACATGTGTGAGCAGACTTTCAAGACTTGTGAAGTCATCTTTTGTTCATCCATTTGTTCAACAAGCATTTCCCATTTGGTTCCTTTGTATTAATCCCCGTGCTGGGACACTTCCCCGTCTGAAGGGGCCAAAACGAAAGGAAACAGGGCTTCTACTATGCTTTATAAGGAACTAGAATTCAATTGAATACTCGTATCATGCACTTAACAATGGGCATTTATCAACTGCCTGTGTATTGAGAGATAATAAATATACATTTCTGTCCTCAAGGGAAGATATACTGGTAAACAAATTATTGCAATGCAATGCAAAGAGTAATATCTAAAATAGGTTTATAAACTAAAATTTCTGTATCAGAGAAGGATATAAAATTCTGGTCTCCTCTGCATCTATTGAGTTGGTAAAGAATAAGCTCGATCATTTTCTGATTGGTTGACCAAGAAGTTCATTTCTCTGGACTCCAAGAACTAGATCAGGTGATCTCTTGAAAAATGTTGCAAGTCTAAGACACCAATTCTTCATTCCACAGCAGCTGAGAAATCAGGACACACAAACAAGAAGAGGAAAATATGAGTAACAGAAGACCAAGTACCATACTCAGATTTGCTAAGGAGACTATCCAGTACTCACTAAAGGGTAATGTCTTTATTTTTTTGACATGCCACCAAAATAGAAAACATTCATAAGCAGGTTAAAGACCCAATTTCATATATTTGGGAAATCACTTCTGGCCAATTGCTAAATTCCAGTATGTCACTGGTGGTTCACTGCAAGTCAGATTTCATTAATCAGAAAATATAAATTCAAATAACTATGGTATGTTTGATAAAAAAATAAAGTTTTTTTTTAATTGGAAAGTTCTATTGCTAGTATTAAAAGATAATCCCAAGCCAATGTTCCATGATCACAGAGAAGAAATATAACAGCAAAAAAAATCTTTTATTAAAATTACCAAAAGAGGATAGAGATACAGCTTACTAGCTGGTGTGATGTTAAGCCAATCACTCAGTTTTCTGACCTCAGTTTTCTTACCTGTAAAATAAGAGGATTGGTCAAAAAGTTCCATCTTCATCCTGTGATATTATAAAAACTTTGCAATTTACAATCATTCCTGAGAGATGGCAAATATTTTGGACTTGAGTGATGCTTGCAGTGAACGATTGTTCAGAGCTGCCTCAAGATTGGAGGATTCCAAGACTCAGCTCAGTGGGAAAGAACAAAGAAACTAACACTTGGATAGGGTAAAAGGGATGAGGGGGTCACACAAGAGCCACTTGTCTTCTAATTGAATCTTCACAATATTTTAAGCTTAGACAACTTGGGTTCAGAGTAGTTTAGTGACATCCAATGTTCACAGAGCAAATTAGTAGGTACATTTTAAGTCACCTTTTTATTACCTGTAATGTGTACTCTTTAAAAATTATTTAGGTAATATCTTATAAGACTGAAAGTTTTAGGGGTATAAGTTCCACCTCTTCAAACGTGTTACCACACCACACCCACCACCAAAGCACCAATAATCCTCCACCATAGTCATTTGAGTCACCTCCTTCCTCCATTTCAACCTCCTCCCCTCTGGTAGTTTCAGTTCTGCTGTCAGATTCCATGGTTTTATTTTGGCTTAGTTTTGTCCAATCCTTTATATTTCACATATGAATGAAATCATCCAATACTTGTCTTTCTCCTCCTGACTTACTTCACTGAGTGAGCACTATCCCCTGTAGTTTCATCCATGTATTCTTTTTTTAAATACTCGATAATTATTGTATCTTACATCTTGTTTCAAAAAAAAAAAGGTTAAAGAGGCTTACAAAAGTACATGTAATGCAGTGAGATCAATGAATATAAAAATAAAACAAAAGGAAATCTATTACTTCAGCATGCTCATTGCTGTCAAATTAAATTGTCCAGAGCATAGTTTATTTCATATAACTATTCTCAATGATTTCCCAAAGTCTTTCATTATCTTTCCTGAACTTCCCTTTGAATCATGTATTCCATTTGCATTTTTCCACAATTCCCCATATACAGCCCCATAAATATCCATTAGGGTTTATCTGATCTGCATGCAAGTCATCTCCCCAAAGCTAACAACTTCTAGATCTTTCCTTGGAAGTGATGTTCATCTATGACTTCACACTTCTTTACAGTAGTTCATGAAGTTGACATAATATGGGGGAAGAAGTTTCTTTCAGTTGCTCTTCCATTAATTGTTAGAGGCCATAGTCTACTATATGAATAAAGAAGCACAGAAAGCTGCTCTACAGACAGAGAAAATGATACAAAAGAAGATGAATAATTTCCTGGCTTCCTGATTGCATCCCAATCCTGATTTCAAGTGCTTTCTGAGACCTGGGTGTATGTCTGCCTTGAGCTCCTTCCAACACCCCCGCCCCCCGAATCCTTACAGTAATTTCCCCCTTCTTGTAAGTTTAATTGATTGACCCAAACCCCTCTCTGTACCTTTGTCTTACTCTACTTCCTGCCTTCAAGTCCCTGCTTATCTTTCTCCAGAAAGCACTTTCTGATTCCCCCAGACAGAAGTAATGTCTTCATCCAATGAATTACTACAGTACTGCATCTATACATATCTTATGACATATCGGCTTTAGGGCATACTTTCATGATCATACATCTTGTTTTTTCACGGTAATTTCTAAGCTTCTTGTAGAGAAGGATCCATGCCTTATTTATTATAGTAATCTCCATATACCAAGCACAGTAGAAGTGAGCAGTTGTCAACCTTTATTTGTTAAAGAATGGATGAACGAGTGAATACCTTTTATTCATTCTCTACTGTTGTGCAAATCCCTAAACCTCTCTCCTTCAGGCTGGTGTTACAGAAGTGAAGATTTGATCAGACAATTTACCCAGTTAATGTGAGCAATGTGGACAGACAAATAGGATGATTGTGGCCCAGAAATCTACTTCAGGGCCGGAATGATGCCGTTTGGTTGTCAATATTGATCACGTTTAATTAGAAAATTGCCAGATCTCTGCTGTTCTCAGTGCTGTGTGGGCATCACCTAAAAGCAAGGGGATGACAAGCTGTTCTGGGCATCTGCAGTCTTTATGTAATAAACATGTTTTCATTTGAGAACATGTGTGCCTGTTTGTGAGCAGGATAAGACCATTTTAGAATTTCATCTTTTTCCTATACAAACTTTCAGTGATTATAAGAGAATCATTAGTACATAATTCCTAGAGTGACCAAAATAATGTTAATTTTCTTTAATTAATACTATATGAATGAGGGCCTCCCCGGTGGCGCAGCGGTTGAGCGCTGGGTTGTGAAGCTGCCCGCGGCCTCTGCGGCGCCGGTTCGATCCCCGGCTGCTCCTCGGCCACCGGAGGAGGGTCCCACATGGCACGCAGACCTCTCCTGCCGCCGGCTGCTCCCCTCAGCAGTGTACTTTGGTCCTTCTGCCTGCTCTGCTCCCCGCTCCGGCTCTGGTGAATTCTCTCACCCTCCCGCGCTTCTGACTGTACCCAGTGCATGTATAAACAAACAAACAAACAAACAAATAAATAAATAAAACATGCCTCAATTAAAAAAAAAATACTGTATGAATGAGTATTTGCAGAGTGGCTATAGAGTAGGGTTTAAAAAAAAATCAATATTAGGGTATAAGATAATCACTCCAAGAACAGAATTGGGTAATTTCTGGTGGACTCTGACTTTGTGAAGTGGGTTATTAACCTGTAAAGTACCTGTGTCCCTTCCAAACATCCCTTTGGTCTTTTCTGACCCTATCAAAGCCCTTTCCAGATGAAAGCATAGCTATAATCACTGTATCTTATGTTGGTTCCTCAGACTCTAAAATAGCAGGTTACTATCATGGTGTGACTTGCTATTTGATCTGTGTATATCTATGTTGATCCACCATCAGATCTGGGGGTGGGGGGGAACTGTCACTCAGGAGTCATAGTTAACAGAGGGTTAGAGCCTCCAAAAATGCAAATGCAAGTGTTCATTTTGCCAGTTCCCATAATTTGAAATGGTCATTCAGCAGTAACCAATTTGTTCATCTTGGTGTTGGGGTTTAAGCAGGTTGCATTGCACACAGTTGCTGGTTGCACAGTTGCACTCTCAGTGTGGATCACTCAGTTGTTATTACAAAGAATAAACCAAGGGTTAAGATTCGTAATATTCATGACGTTTTCTTATCTATGCTTATTGACTAAGGATATGCTTAAATTATAAACCTGCAAGGATTCATCTACATTTTGAAAAGCATATTGGAAAAGCATTATTCAGTATCTCTAACAAAAACAATTGATTGTCACCTCTTCTATGATTTGAAAGTTTCTTTTCACCTGAAAGGAAAAAGTCTCATAAGATTGGTAAGAGAGAAATTTCAAAGGAGAATCCTTTTCAAACCTTCTATATACTTTTTATCTAATTAAGATGGAAAGTAGAAAATGCAGAAAACCACAAAGAAAAAAATTTTAAAAAACTGTTAACACAGCTGTTCTGAAAGAACCAATGTTAAATTTCTGTTTTTTTCTTTCATTTGTAATAGATATACCTATGAATGTGGTTGAAATTGATATGTGTGTGTGTGTGTGTGTGTGTGTGTGTGTACAAGAACTGGGGTACAGGACAGAGGTGCAGGGGATGTGAGGATTCATCAGAAATAGAGTGGGCAGCAGAAGAGTGTATTTCGACTGAATTACACTGCTAAAAGGAGCAGTGGGCAAGACAGGAGAGTCTGCTGCACCATATGTAGGTTAGCTTCCTTACAGGGAAGCGTTACGTAGAGGTGATAGCAGAGACTTAACACTTAGGCCACCAGGGAGGCCCTGAAATTGACTTAAAATTAAATATATTTAAAATTAAGTGGTACCAAGCAATTTATACAGTTTCATGACACAATTTTTTCATTTAACAATATAACATGAATTCTAAGGGCTATAAACACTTATATTCATTGCAGCACTATTTACAATGCCAAGTTGTGAAAGCAACCTAAGCATCTAACCACAGATGAGTAGAATAAGATGTAGTAAAGACATACATAATAGAACCCTACTCAGCTATAAAAGAGGTAAAATTTTCCTATTTGCTATAACACGGATGCAACTGGAAGTGAAGTAAGTGAATTAATTAAGTCAGAAGGAAAAAGACAAATCGTAGATGATTTTGTTCACTTGTGAGTGAAAAAGAAACAAAGCAAAGAACCAGATCAACCCTAGAAGTCTGACTGCAAAATTGAGGTTATCAGAAGGGAAGGATGGGAGTGGGGCATAAAGTGGGGAAGGGGCCCAATAGACTGTGGTGGAGGATTACCCATGTTTTAGTGGTCAGTAGGGTGTTAACATATGTACATTAGAGGTATGAACCTATACCTCTAAGTCATATCCAGTGTTGTAAGTCAATGTTACTGCAATAAAAAAATAATTAAATATGAGCATATACATACATATACATATATTTATAGATCATTAATATTTAACAGATCTAAAGATTGGCAATTGTTTTTTGTAAAGGGTAAGAAAAATATTTTAAGCTTTGTGGACCATAAAGACCTTGCTCTGTGTCACAGCCAGCCAGCAATGATAATACATAAATGAACCCACGTGACTGTGTTCCAATAAAACTTCATTTATAGAAACAAGTTGCAATGTTGTATCCATGAACTGAAAGACTCAAAATAGTAAAGCTCTTTACTCCCCCCAAATTAATGAAAGGTTTAAAATAACTCATCACATTTTTTGAGAAAAAATATTTTTACAAATATAGACATTATTCTACAATTTATATGAAAAAGCAAAAGAACTATAAGTTAAAACCATTTATAGAAGACTAGAATAGAAACTCTATCCAATTTTAAGATGTACTGTAAAGCTATGCAAAATCCAAGACTGGGGTAGTCAAGCTATGTATTGCTACAGATCTATCAGAACAGCTAAAATAAAAAATAATGACAATACCAAATTCTGGTAAGGACATAGAGAAGTTGAATCTCATATCTCCTGGAGGAAAATGGTACAGCCACACTGCAGTTTCTTTTTTTTTTTTAAAGATTTATTTATTTATAAAAGCACTGGGTATAGTCAGAAGTGTGGGGGAGTGAGAGAATTCACCAACACCAGAGCAGGGAGCAGAACAGGCAGACTGACAAAGTACACTGCTGAGGGGAGCAGCCGGCGCAGCAGGAAAGGTCTGCCACACCATGTGGGACCCTCACCGGTGGGGATCAAACTGGCGCTGCAGAGGCTGCGGGCAGCTTGGCAGCCCAGCAACCGCTGCGCCACCAGGGAGGCCCCATACTGCAGTTTCTTAAAAAGTTAAACATAATCTTACTATTTGACTCAACAATCACATATGTAGGTATTTCTCCCAGAGAAATGAAAGCGTATATCCACACAAAGACCTAAACACAAATGGTCATAGCAGTTTCACTTGTAACAGCTAAAACCAGGAAACAATTATAATGTCCTTCAACAGGTGAGTGTTAAAACAAGATGTGTTATATCCATACAATATAATATTACTCAACACTTATATCTTATTAGATATTGATATACATAAAACTTAGATGTATCACAAGGACATGATGCTTAGTGGAAAAAAGTATCAATTTCAAGAGGTATCTGTTTTCACTTATGTAACAAGTCCAAATGACAACATTGTAAAGTTGGAGAGGAAAAAAGTGTTGACCAAGCTTTAGAAATGGTGAGGGTGGATATGAATATTAAGGATAGCACAAATGAAATCTTAGTGATAATGAAATAGTTCTGTATCTTGATTGTGGTTGTGATTATACCAAAGTTTGATGTTGTATTACGTAAAATGGAACCAGCAGAGAAATTAGGTGATGAATGGAACTTTCTGTACTACCTTTGCAACTTCCTGTGAACCCAGTTATTTAAAAATAAACACATAACAAAACAAAACAAGTGGTAAACTATTGGCCATAGTTTCGCTATAATTTGCAAACTTTCAAAATTACCTATATATCTTTCAGTGTACAAATAGTATAGTTTCTTTGACCATTTCTCTGTGAGTCCTAATTTTTCTCTATAAATCAAAGACCTAGGATATTTTACATCTTTTTACATATCTATAATAATTTGTTCAGAATAAATATATAAAATGCATTTATACACAATATATATAGCATAATATTGCCAAATGACCTTCTGAAAACTTCATACCAATTTGACCTTCTACCAGCAGTGTGTGAAATACATACCCACATATTCACCAACACAGTATATTATCTTTTATTTAAAATGTCATTACACACATGTAAGAAGGAGTATTTTACTGCTTTTCCTTTTTTGTTCTAAGTATATTCTCCCTTTTATTTCTAGATTTTTGCTGACGATGACCCCTACGTAGGACATATTCTGTCCCTTACCGAGTTCATTAGTACTCAACCTTGAAATCCCAAGCAAGGTATCATGTCCTGCAGGAAGACTGCCCAATCTTTGCTCTGGGTTCAGTGGCCATCTTACTCACTTTCAAAGCATCCTGTTACTTCCTCTACCAAATCACTTATACTTTGTAGTCACAGCTTGTCTAATTGTGTGTTTTCAATCTCTGTAGGATAAAAGACCTTAGTGTCTGTGACTGTGTCTTACTCCATCTCTGTGCTGGGCATTAGAATACTACCTGACAAATCATAGGTATTTGTTGAATACTTATTGGACAGATTAATGAAAACAGTTTTGTTCTTTGCTTTGTTTCTTTTTCACTCACAAGTGAGTGAAATCATCCAGGATTTGTCTTATTCCTTCTGACTTAATTCACTGAACATCATCCTCCCAGTTCCATCAGTGTTGTAGCAAATGGCAAAATTTTACCTCTTTTTATAGCTGAGTAGTGTTCTATTGTTATATATATATATATATATATATATATATATATACACACACACACACACACACATATATACATACATATATATACACTACACCTTAATCTACTCAGTTGTGGTTGGATGCTTAGATTGCTTTCATAACTTGGCTATTGTAAATAGTGTTGCAATAAATATCAGTGTTTATATTCCTTTGATTCATGTAATATTGTTAAATGAAAAAACTTATATCAATTGTATCCATCAAAAAGGAGATGTTCTGCTTGTTGAGAATTCACACTAATAATATTGATAGCATTTTTGCAGTACTATCTGGGGAAAAGTTTCCATTACCTATTGATAAAAACTTCAGGTCAGAATGAAGCTGGAGGGGTATGGCGCCATCATATTATTCCTTGGTGATGCTGACCATTAACATGATCAAAGTTATTTTTCTTGGAGTAACTGGACCATCTCTAAATCACTTTTTAATTATTATTTGGTTGTCAGGCATAGACCTCCCACACTAGGAATATGCATGTATCACACAAGTTTAATTTTTCTCGTTCTATGACAATGATATTTTTTCGCCACAAATTCATATAGTATATGTGATTTGTGGATTAGTTGCTAATGAATTTCATTAGTAGTAGTACATTTCCCCAGAGCTTTACAATTGCCCTGGAAGGGGATCCATCGATGTACTACCAATATCTAGTCCCTCCAAGGACTCTTATTGTTTGCTCCCTCAATCTACAACTGGTAAGACATTTTTAAATCTTTGTGATTTATTTGACTTTAATGTGGTTCATTAGACTTTAAATTTTAAATTTCTTGGGGCCTCCCTGGTGGCACAAGGTGTTAAGCACTGCACTATGAAGCAATGTGCAGCCTCTGCTGCACAAGTTAGATCCCCAGTGAGCCAGGGAGCTACGCACATGGCGCAGCAGACCTCTCCTGTCTCGCCCACTGCTCCCCTCAGCAGTGTACTTCAGTCAATCTGCCTGTTCTGTTCCCCACTCTGTCTCTGGTGAATCCTCTCACCTCTCCCCCACATCTTTGGCCTATAGCCCAGCTCTTGTATGCATAAATAAATAAATCTTAAAAAAATACATTTTATATTTCTTCTAGAACTATTCATGAATTCATTAACAGCTCTTTGTACTTTTTTCTGCACAAATTCAATTGTAATTGAATTAGATCTAAACTTGAGAAGGTGTTTTAATGGTCCTACTCCTGATAAGTCTGCTATGGCCAATTTTCACATGACATTTGAGACGCTATTCTATTTTTTTTTATCAAAAGTCCCTCCTTTCATATATATGATAAAACTTAGGAATTACCGCATTTAGCACACTACTAATTTTTCTAAGGTTTATTGTAGGTAAAGTAACTTTCAGAAGAGATCAGAAAATGTCTAGTGACATATTTAAATACATGTAAAATAGAATTTTTACTTGAGAATTATATTCTAGAGCATGAATATTATAACCAGTTGCTATGGGAGACTAGGGAACCATATGCAGTCTGACCTGGAAATAAGAAGTAAGTTTACAAGAATAGACATTACATTACAGAGAAAATATATCATACTAATTCTGTATGATACTAACATATTCTGTATAATTCTGTATCATACTAACTTACTGAAGGGCTTTATACTTGTCACTTAACCTCTCTGAACCTCAGTTTCTTCATCTATAAACCAAGATTGGTCAGAAGAAGTTTAAATTGCCTCCCAAGTCAGAAGTTCTGTGACTTGAAGAGAGTCTTTGATATACAATCCCAAGCAGTTGCAATACCTTGAAAATATATAGTTTACAATCTGATTGGGATATCTTCCTTTAGACATTTATCAGTGATATCCTTTTTTAAAGTCCAATTTTCACTGTTCTCCATACCTAGTGGGATAAGGAGACCCTGGAAAATTTTAGTCTTTCTCTTGTTGCCAGTTTCCTCTTCCTCAGCCCTTACCTATTCTGAGCAGTTCTCATACTGATCTTCTTCTCATAGTAGCTCCCTAACTATGTCTAAACCCATCTTTATTTTTTTAAGATTTATTTATTTATGCATACCAGAACTGGGGTACAGGCCAGAGGTGCAAAGAGTGAGAGGACTCACCAGAGACAGAGTGGGGAACAGAACAGGCAGACTGACTGAAATACACTGCTGAGGGGAGCAACAGGCGAGACAGAAGAGGTCTGTTGCGCCATGTGGGTAGCTCCCTGGCCAGGGATCGAACTCATGCTGCAGAGGCTGCGGATTGCTTCATAGTGCGGTGCTTAACACCTTGTGACACCAGGGAGACCCTAAACTCATCTTTATAGGTAAATGAATTTCCAAGGCAATGTTCATAACCTCATTCCCATACACATTTTAATAAAAATCTCTTTCTTCATATTATAAGCTGAAGGAGGGGCACTAATTCAAGGAAGCAGAAAGGAAACTATTATCTTTTAAATATCATACCTTTCTGTATCATATTAACTCCTTATAACTATCTCTGATGTACATATTATTTCCCTCTTTTTTCAAAGTGAAGAGAACTGATGTTTAGGGAAATAAATCACTGAGATCATTGCATAAGCAGAGATGAGATTCAAACGCCAAATCCATCTAACCTAGATGGAAAGTTGTTCTCTTTCCACTGGACCATACAATCCTCTGACTTGCAATGAACCCCAGGGTGCTGTGGTATTATCACATGGCCCTCTGGGAGGAAAGGAAATAAGCAACATCTGTCTTTATTCTGAGGATGTCCAGACATGCCCAGTGATATTTATTTCTCAATTATTACTAATATTTTATTTGAAGAAAAAGGATTCCACTGATTTAGAAATGTTTGTAAAGCACTTATTTTTATAAAAAAAAATGATACCCTTATCTGGACTATCACCTATTTCTATTTATAGGAGCTAATTTTTATAGGTTGTTTAGGCACTAAGTCTCACAATGAACAACAACTCCATCAATCACATATTCTCAGCTACTAAGAAATATGAATCCATAGCAGATGTTTAAGAAATGCTATTCTGTGCCCTTCCTTGCATTTCTATCAGCTACATCAAAGATGACCAGAGTAATAGATTGGTATACTATGACACCCATGGCTGGCAAAAGTTCTGTAGCTCCTATACATGTACAATTTTAATTTCATTGTAAATGCTTTAGGGCTATATCATGTCATGTAATCATCTTTTTCTTTTCTTATCTTTTTTAAAAGATTTTTTTTATATTTATACAAGAACTGGGGTACAAGCCAGAGGCACAGAAGGATGAGAAAATTCACCAGAGACAGACTGGGGAATAGAACAAGCAGACTGACTGAAACACACTGCTGAGGGGAGCAGTGGGCGAGACAGGAGAGGTCTGCTGTGCTGTGTGGGTATCTCCCCGGCCAGCCAGGAATTGAGCCCGCGCTGCTGAGGCTGTGGACAGCTTGACAACACTATGCTCAACCCACCGCGCCAATGGGGAGGCTCTCTTTTCTTATCTCATTTATCTCCTTTTCTTACGTTTTCAGCACCTGCATCTATCCTTTTATTTTCTTTGAGGCAGTGGATAATATTGTATGAAAATAAAGGTCTACATGAGAATGAATGTGCTACAAGCAGCACAGGCAAGCAAATGGTAGATAGCTAGATGTATTCCCACCCAATGTTTTTTAAAGTAGAAGATTTGGTAACTTTGAGATCAGAAGAGGGAAAATAATATCTGGAGTTAGCTATATGCTTAGAAGTGTCTAGCATCAGAAAAGTCAATATGTGATCAACAGGTAAGGCAGAAGCCAGAATAAGTAGCAGCAGGAGAAATAGATAAGGAGTAAAAAGCATCAAATAAATAGTCCCAGTCTTGGACGAGGGCCTCCAGATGTTTGCTGGGTTGTGAATCTGTAGCACTGAGTTTGAGCATTTCTGACCTTTTTATAACTGTCATTCATCAAAGAAGCCACACTGGAAATGGAGAACTAGACTGACTGATTTTCCTGCTGACTGCAAGTTACTCATGATTTGCTCAGAGATAACAGAGGGATAGAGATGAAGGCCTCCCATTCCCTCCATGGGACTGTTTCACAAAGGTGTAAGATGATCAGCAGTAACCTATTTGATTCATATCACCTTTTCAGAAACAGTGGACCACTGAAGGAACATCCCTACATGCTTGACTGGAGTTTCTGTACCACGTAGAAATTTACTGCCAATACCAGTGCCTCATGGGGAAGAAGAGGAATGCTGACATGCTACCTCAGATACAGAACTAGGTTAAATAAGATCATGTATTTAGATATCCTTAAAATAATAAATGATGTATAATATATATTAGTGAGTGATGTGTAATAGATATTCTCTGAAAGCTGTTCCTTCTCAGAATCAAATCAAATTCATTTTTGGATACAGTAAATTTGAGATGCCTAAGAGATTATTATATGGATGGAGATCAGTATTTAGTGGGAAACTATTAAAGATATGACTTAATTTCATAAAAGAAATGCAGAAAGTCAGAAGGGATATAGAAATAGGCCATTGATCACTGTACATTTGGGGGTCAGAGCATGTTTTCCTGAGGGCTCAGTGACACCTTGCATGTCCTTCACCTTATCACTTACATTTTGATGACTGTTTGGACATTTTCCTGACTATGGATTATATTTAATTTAAATATTTCATGATAAAATAAGCAGCTAAAAACTCATCTCTGCGCCCAGTGTTAGGAAAAGAAATTTTCTTGAATGATTTCTTTCAATGTTAATACCCATGTGCTTTCCACATATGCCAGACCTGAAATCTAAGCTTTAGTAATTGCGTTGCTGTCTACCCTGCTCCAGCAGCAAAAGTTCTAGTGGTTTGGGTCATTGCCTCTTCTCTTCTCTTTCACTTTGAAAAAGAAAAAATACATGTTAGATTTCAATTATGAGCTCTTTTGCTTGACCCTACTGGCTTTGAAACTATAAAATGATCCTTCTCTGTGTTTCATATTTTTCTTTTCAGAAAGAGTAAGTGAGATTCAATTGGTAGAAACATGTGATGAAAAAATTGGAATGAAATCTGAAACTGCCTCAAACACCAGATGCCAAAAGACCAAACCTGGTTAACGTCTAACTTTTAAATATATTGCATGCTTTCTAGCAAAGAAAATAGCAGCATAATGTCCACCCACTTAAAAACATTGCATTCTGATGTTCTCATTGGAATGGATGGAATAAGACAAAGAAAAATACAAGGAATATTATTTGAATTCCTACTCTGTGCTGTGTACCTTTATACGTATTTTAAATAGTTTATTTTTTTACAGTCTTCTCAAGAAAACATTTACAGTTTGGATGAAATTTAAGTCTGTTTCAATTTGAGCTTTGGGAACTCTTAGTCGCCCACAATGAGAGCCTTTTTATCATTCCTAGACAAAATAAAAAGAGAAATTTTGTCAAAGGTGGTGTGTCTGGAGTCTTTAAGACTATACCACGTTTGGAGATTCACTAGAAGGATTCCCAATACTTAGCTATAAACATGTTTATTATTTATTACAGCAGAGTAAGAAGGATAAATAGGTGAATCAAAAGGGGGAAATGTAAAGGCAATCTGAAGGAATCCATGCACTGTTTTTCTAATGTTCTCTCCTTCCCGGAAGGGTCATACAGAGCATACTTTTCCCCAGCATAAAAATCAATATATGTGTCATGGCTCTGTCTAAGTAGGATATCAGAGATGCAGTGTCCAAGGTTTTTGTTGGGAGTTGGGGACATAGGTACTCTCTACCTACAACTTACCAAATCCCCAACTTGCAGAAGGAACACAAGTATTTAGTATAAATTATATTTGCACAATCTAGGCACAGTGAATCAATCTTTTCAATTAAATTTTGACTACTGGGGGGGGGCCTCCCTGGTGGCACAAGTGGTTAAGTCTCAGAACTATGAAGCTATTGGCAGCCACTGCAGCAAGAGTTCGATCCCCTGCCAGGGAGCTACCCACATGGTGCAGCAGACCTCTCCTGTCTCGCCTGCTGCTCCCCTCAGCAGTGTATTTCAGTTCTGTTCTGTTCCCCCTCTGTCTCTGGTGAATCCTCTCAAACTACCCCCTTATACTTCTGGCCTACCCCCCAGCTCTTATATGCATAAATAAATTAAATAAATCTTCAAAAAAAATAAATAAAACAAATAAATTTTGACTACTGGGAACTATCTTATACTCAAGTTCACAGCCAAAAGTCATCCTACAAGAAGAACTCATTAAAGAGGGCATTCTTAGGAATGCTATTACCTCCTCTGCAAAAAGATTGTAGTAAGCTAGTGCTTTCATATGCATTTCTTCCCACTACCACTCTGTCCTTCCAAACACATAGCAAAGGCAGGTAAAATATGTAAAGGCATGGCCTCCCCTAGTGGTGCAGGCAGTTGAGTGCAACACAGTTGAGCTGTCCCGCAGCCTCTGCAGTGCAGGTTTGATTCCCGCCAGCCAGGGAGATACCCACATGGCGCAACAGACCTCTCATGTCTTGCCCGCTGTTCTCCTCAGCAGTGTCTTAGGTCTGTCTGCCTGTTCTGTTCCCCACTCTGTCTCTGGTGAATCCTCTCACCCTCCCACACATCTGGCCTGTACCCTGGTTCTTGTATGCATGAATAAATAAGTCTTTAAAAAAATATGTAAAGGCAAAGTACAAAAGAAATAGATGGGCTGAAAAACAATCTATGTGGAATAGTAACAGAATAAGTCAGAACAAAAAAGAATAAAAAAGATGATGTCACATATATTTGGAATATAGAGAAACAAAGCAAAGAGTCAGATAAAACTAAACCAATAACAAAACGAGAAATCTGATTATAGAATTGAGGCTATGAGAGGGGGAGAGTGAAGGGAGGGATGAGAACAAAGTGGAAAGGGAGCACGATGGACTAAGGTGGTGGACTATTAAGGCTTTGGTGGTGAGTGTCATATAGTAACCACACAAACAATGCTGTAAACCAATATTACCTCAATAAAAAATAAATACATAAAAGAATAATTAAATAAAAATTGTGTTGTGTGGAAGAAATAAAATGAATAGTAAAAGCAAACAATAGAAACACATTTTCTGTGGTTCACTGCTTTGCTATTACTCTTATCATGGAAACTTCTTGCAAAATGTATTGACAAATCAGTTGAATTTCAAAGGCCATGTTATATATGTGTGTGTGTGTGTCTGTCTATAGGTCTGTATGTGTGTGTGTTTATATATTTGGGCAGTGTCAGCAGCACCATTTACAAATATACATATCTTTTATGTAAAGACATAATTACATTTCTAATTATAAAAAAAGATTCCAGGACTCCTTTCGATGGTCCCAGTTTAATTTACCTATCATCTTTTCACATTTGTAACCTGATTCTGTGGAATTCTCATCTATTTGAATAGATGGAGGAAGGAAAACTTCTTAAATATCCAACTCCTTGAAATCTCATCTAATAAATTTTTTTTTCAAAAAAAAAAGGAAAAAAAATGAAGGTAGTAGTGGGTTTTGCTCTGTAAGAAAGACAGAATGAACTATTTACCACTTCTTTGTAAGATTTTACATTATTGTTAAACTAAAGATTCATCATGATATCAGCTGAGCTCTAAAAATAAAGTGGTGCTGATATACTGGAACATTAGTCTAGGTAGGGTCAGCTTCAAGAAGTGATGTTTGTTCATTAACTTCATAACATGTTCTGGATGTCCTTGGGGTACAAGGCACTGTCCAAAGCACCACGTGTGGTATATAGATAAGGCCTGACTTCCAATAATTCTCATAAGACCTGGCCCTGGAGTGGATAAACCTCATGCAGAAGTGTCATTGCAGCATATCCTGGCTGAATTTTCACATCAGTTCACTTTTACCCATAATTTTGCATGTGACTATATCCAGAAGGATTATGATCAGAAAATTTTCAGTGATAGAAAGCCATAGTATTCATCCTTCCATTTTAAAAATAGATATGGACTAAATCCAAAGGTATCCTGCATTGGATCCCACAATGGAAAAACTGACAAAATGTGAATAAAGTCTGAACATCAGTTAGTAGTGATTAATTTCTAAGTTTTGACATATATACCACGACAGAATGCACAGGAATTCTTTGTAGTATTATCTTAGTCTGCTAAGGCTGCTATAACAAAAATACCATAGACTGGGTTGAGTTAAACAACAGTTTCTCATATTTCTGATAGTTCTGAAGGCTAGGAGGTTTAAGAGCAAGGCAACAGCAAAATTGGTGTCTGGAAAGCGTTCACTTTGCCCAAGATCTCCATTAATCCTATAAACAACCATCACTAAAACCCAGATTGTATGACAGTTATCTTTGTAGGTGTCCAGCAAGGTCATTCTTATACCTGGTTCCATAGGCATGTAGAGCAAGGGGTGGGATCTTCTAGATCTTACCCCAGGATATGGCCAGCTGTGCCCAAATATACCATTTTGAGAAGGTAAGAGCTCTATGCATCTTTTAATCCTTTCTTCCATGTATTCTAGTCTGTACCATGTTCACATAAACCCATTTTATGAATGATGTTAGGGGAATCTAATCATACTTTATTTGTTAATTTTAAAGTTTCAGCATTTAAATTTATTTCACTAACAGGAAGAAATATTTGAAAAATCTTTTGAAAGTTGAAAATGAAAGGAAATAGGCAGGGGTGGAAGGGGCAGGGGCAAATAGGACATAGATTTGAATGTGGCAAAGCTAAATCTGAAAGTATAGATTAGTGTTTCAATTCCAAAACCAGTCTTCATATTGTCATTCTAATTTTTATATATGCAGGATTTGTGCAAAAGAAAAGGGTTTTGAGTATAATTATTTACACTTGCTTATTCAAAAAGCTTTAACTTACGTAACTCAAAATTTTCCATTAGTTCCTCACTAAATTTAAATACCTACACGTATTTCTTTCTTTTTTTTTTTTTAAGATTTATTTATTTATTTATACAAGCACTGGATACAGTCAGAAGTGCGGGAGGGTGAGAGAATTCACCAGAGTCAGAGTGGGGAACAGAACAGGCAGACCAATGAAATGCACTGCTGAGGGGAGCAGCGGGCAGCAGGAGAGATCCGTCACGCCATGTGGGACCCTCGCCGGCAGCCGGGGATCGAACGAGTGCTTCAGAGGCTGTGGGCAGCTTCGCAGCCCAGCGCTCAACCGCTGCGCCACCAGGGGAGTCCCCCTACATGTATTTCTGTGAGTAAATATTTTAATTATGGATAGGAAAATGTCCATTAATTTAAGTGGCATAAACTTAGAGGTTAGGGCTAAGTCCCTGGTACTGCAGGGGTTAAGCACTGCACTGTGAGGCGGTCCACAGCCTCTGCAGCACGAGTTCAATCCCCAGCCAGCCAGAGGGCAACTCACATGGCGGGGAAGACCTCTCCTTTCTCACCTGCTGCTCCCCTCAGCAGTGTGACTTAGTCAGTCTGCCTGTTCTGTTCCCCATTCTGTCTCTGGTGAATCCTGTCATCCCCTGCATATCTGGCCTGTACCCCAGCTCTTGTATGCAT